>NC_052147.1:80127537-80763289 GCF_902713615.1 Scyliorhinus canicula | reverse complement strand
AAAGGATTGCAAAGATGATTCTTGACAGGAGCGAGAGTAACAGGGTAGTTGTTATGGGGGACTTTAACTTTCCAAATATTGACTGGAAATACTATAGTTCGAGTACTATAGATGGGTCAGTTTTTGTGCAGTGTGTGCAGGAGGGTTTTCTGACACAGTATGTAGACAGGCCAACAAGGGGCGAGGCCACATTGGATTTGGTACTGGGTAATGAACCCGGCCAGGTGTTAGATTTAGATGTAGGTGAGCACTTTGGTGATAGTGATCACAACTCGGTTATGTTTACTTTAGCTATGGGCAGGGATAGGTATATACCGCAAGGCAAGAATTATAGCTGGGGGAAAGGAAATTATGATGCTATTCGGCAAGATTTAGGATGTATAGGATGGGGAAGGAAACTGCAGGGGATGGGTACAATCGAAATGTGGAGCTTTTTCAAGGAACAGCTACTGCGTGTCCTTGATAAGTATGTACCTGTCAGGCAGGGAGGAAGTTGTCGAGCAAGGGAACCGTGGTTTACTAAGGAAGTTGAAGCACTTGTCAAGAGGAAGAAGAAGGCTTATGTTAGGATGAGACATGAAGGCTCAGTTAGGGCACTTGAGAGTTACAAGTTAGCCAGGAAGGACCTAAAGGGAGAGTTAAGAAGAGCGAGGAGAGGACATGAAAAGTCGTTGGCAGATAGGATCAAGGAAAACCCTAAGGCTTTCTATAGGTATATCAGGAACAAAAGAATGACTAGAGTAAGATTAGGGCCAATCAAGGATAGTAGTGGAAAGTTGTGTGTGGAATCAGAGGAGATAGGGGAAGCATTAAATGGATATTTTTCGTCAGTGTTTACACTGGAGAAAGACAATGTTGTCGAGGAGAACACTCAGGTTCAGTCGACCAGGCTAGATGGAATTGAGGTTCAAAAGGAGGAGGTGTTAGCAATTTTAGAAAATGTCAAAATAGATAAGTCCCCTGGGCCAGATGGGATTTATCCTAGGATTCTCTGGGAAGCCAGGGAGGAGATTGCAGAGCCTTTGTCCTTGATCTTTATGTCGTCTTTGTCGACAGGAATAGTGCCGGAAGACTGGATGATAGCAAATGTTGTCCCCTTGTTCAAGAAGGGGAGTAGAGACAACCCTGGTAATTATAAACCTGTGAGCCTTACTTCGGTTGTGGGTAAAATGTTGGAAAAGGTTATAAGAGATAGGGTTTATAAGCATCTTGAAAAGAACAAGTTGATTAGCGATACTCAACACGGTTTTGTGAAGGGTCGGTCATGTCTCACAAACCTTATTGAGTTTTTTGAGAACGTGACCAAACAGGTGGATCAGGGTAAAGCTGTTGATGTGGTGTATATGGATTTCAGTAAGGCGTTTGATAAGGTTCCCCACGGTAGGCTATTGCAGAAAATAAGGAAGTATGGAATTGAAGGTGATTTAGCGGTTTGGATCAGTAATTGGCTAGCTGAAAGAAGACAGAGGGTGGTGGTTGATGGCAAATGTTCATCTTGGAGTTCAGTTACTAGTGGTGTACCGCAAGGATCTGTTTGGGGCCACTGCTGTTTGTCATTTTTATAAATGACCTGGAAGAGGGTGTAGAAGGATGGGTTAGTAAATTTGCAGATGACACGAAGGTCGGTGGAGTTGTGGATAGTGCTGAAGGATGTTATAGGATACAGAGGGACATAGATAAGCTGCAGAGCTGGGCTGAGAGGTGGCAGATGGAGTTTAATGCGGAAAAGTGTGAGGTGGTTCACTTTGGAGGGAGTAACAGGAATGCAGAGTACTGGGCTAATGGCAAGATTCTTGGTAGTGTTGATGAACAGAGAGATCTCGGCATCCAGGTACATAAATCCCTGAAAGTTGCCACCCAGGTTAATAGGGCTGTTAAGAAGACATATGGTGTGCTAGCCTTTATAAGCAGGGGGATTGAGTTTCGGAACCACAAGGTCATGCTGCAGCTGTACATAACTCTGGTGCGGCCACACCTGGAGTACTGCGTGCAGTTCTGGTCACCACATTATAGGAAGGATGTGGAAGCTTTGGAAAGGGTTCAGAGGAGATTTACTAGGATGTTGCCTGGTATGGAGGGAAGGTCTTACGAGGAAAGGCTCAGGGAATTGAGGTTGTTTTCGTTAGAGAGGAGAAGGCTGAGAGGTGACTTAATAGAGACATATAAGATAGTCAGAGAGTTAGATAGGGTGGACAGTGAGAGTCTTTTTCCTTGGATGGTGATGACAAACACGAGGGGACATAGCTTTAAATTGAGGGGTGATAGATATAGGACAGATGTCAGCGGCAGTTTCTTTACTCAGAGAGTAGTAGGGGTGTGGAACGCCCTCCCTGCAACAGTAGTAGACTCGCCAACTTTAAGGGCATTTAAGTGGTCACTGGATAGACATATGGATGAAAATGGAATAGTGTAGGTCAGATAGGCTTCAGATGGTTTCACAGGTCGGCGCAACATCGAGGGCCGAAGGGCCCGTACTGCGCTGTAGTGTTCTATGTTCTATGATGGACGCTAACATCTTCTTCACAAAGTTCACGTTATCCCAGTTGGGCACTTATACATTAAAAGGTAAGAAGAAAGTAGACGTGGAGTGGATGCTTCCTCCTTAATAGACTTACCAGTGATAGGCAGCATGGTTTTGTGCAGGGAAGGTCATGTCTTACAAACCTAATAGAATTCTTTGAGGAAGTGACAAAGTTAATTGATGAGGAAAGGGCTGTAGATGTCGTATACATGGATTTTAGTAAGGCGTTTGATAAGGTTTCCCATGGCAGGTTGATGGAAAAAGTGAAGTCGTATGGGGTTCAGGGTGTACTAGCTAGATGGATAAAGAACTGGCTGGGCAACAGGAGACAGAGAGTAGTGGTGGAAGGGAGTGTCTCAAAATGGAGAAGGGTGACTAGTGGTGTTCCACAGGGATCCCTGCTCGGACCACTGTTGTTTGTGATCTACATAAATGACCTGGAGGAAGGTGGTCTGATTACCAAGTTTGCAGGTGATACTAAGATTGGTGGAGTTGCAGATAGCGAGGAGGACTGTCGGAGAATACAACAAAATATAGATAGATTGGAGAGTTGGGCAGAGAAATGGCAGATGGAGTTCAATCCAGGCAAATGCGAGGTGATGCATTTTGGAAGATAAAATTCAAGAGCAGACTATATGGTCAATGGAAGGGTCTTGGGGAAAATTGATGTGCAGAGAGATCTGGGAGTTCAGGTCCATTGTACCCTGAAGGTGGCAACGCAGGTTGATAGATTGGTCAAGAAGGCATACAGCATGCTTGCCTTCATCGGACGGGGTATTGAGTACAAGAGTCGGCAGTCATGTTACAGTTGTATAGGACTTTGGTTCGGCCACATTTGGAATACTGCGTGCAGTTCTGGTCGCCACATTACCAGAAGGATGTGGATGCTTTAGAGAGGGTGCAGAGGAGGTTCACCAGGATGTTGCCTGGTATGGAGGGTGCTAGCTATGAAGAAAGGTTGAGTAGATTAGGATTGTTTTCATTGGAAAGACGGAGGTTGAGGGGGGACCTGATTGAGGTCTACAAAATTATGAGAGGTATGGACAGGGTGGATAGCAACAAGCTTTTCCCAAGAGTGGGGGTGTCAGTTACAAGGGGTCACGATTTCAAAGTGAGAGGGGGAAAGTTTAAGGGAGATGTGCGTAGAAAGTTTTTTACGCAGAGGGTGGTGGGTGCCTGGAACGCTTTACCAGCGGAGGTGGTAGAGGCGGGCACGATAGCATCATTTAAGAAGCATCTAGACAGGTATATGAATGGGCGGGAACAGAGGGAAGTAGACCTTGGAAAATAGGAGACAGGTTTAGATAAAGGATCTGGATCGGCGCAGGCTGGGAGGGCCGAAGGGCCTGTTCCTGTGCTGTCATTTTCTTTGTTCTTTGTTCTTTGTTCTTTGTCCTGTGGGGCATTCTAGAGCGAGAGGTCATAGTCTTAGGATAAGAGGTAGCAAATTTAAAATCGAGTTGAGGAGAAACTACTTCTCCCAAACGGTTGTGAATCTGTGGAATTTGCTACCCCGGAATGCGGTGGCGCTGGGAGAGTGAGTAAATTTAAGGGTAACTTGGGCAGATTTTTAAATGGTAATAGTTGAAGGATTATGGAGAACGGGCATGAGTGAGGAGTTAAGGCCAGGATGAGATCAGCCATGATCGAATGGCGGAGCAGACTCGATGGGCCAAATCGCCTATTATTGATCCTATGGGCAGCACGGTAGCATTGTAGATAGCACAATCGCTTCACAGCTCCAGGGTCCCAGGTTTAATTCCGGCTTGGGTCACTGTCTGTGCGGAGTCTGCACATTCTCCCCGTGTGTGCGTGGGTTTACTCCGGGTGCTCCGGTTTCCTCCCACAGTCCAAAGATGCGCAGGTTAGGTGGATTGGCCATGATAAATTGCCCTTAGTGTCCAAAATTGTCCTTAGTGTTGGGTGGGGTAACTGGGTTATGGGGATAGGGTGGAGGTGTTGACCTTGGGCCTAGGTAGGGTGCTCTTTCCAAGAGCCGGTGTAGACTCGATGGGCTGAATGGCCTCCTACTGCATTGTAAATTCTATGATATATTATGAACTTTTGAACTAAAACAATCAATGCCCTCGCCAGGACCCCACTCACCATCACAAACGTCCTCTCCGTGTCCCACACCTCTCTGGCCATCACAAATGCTACCATTTTGGTACACTTCTTCTAAGTCACACTTCTTCATATCAATACCACTTTTTGAGGAAAAGTCTGAACTATTTGTTAACAGCAAGCTCTGAGCTGAACCAGCAACACTCATGATATTAGGGCGGGATTTACTCAGCAACCCACCATGTGTTTTTCAGCGGCGGAGGTGACCCAGCGGGATTTTCTGATCCGCCGTTTTCAATGGGATTTCCCATTGACTGCACCCCTCATTGCCGGACAACTTGTGCTGTCGGTGGGACTGGAATATCCTGCCGGCGTGAACAGCGGTAAATTCCACCCACAATCTTTTTAGGCTCTCCCTTGGGCAAAGATTGAGTGACTTCACCTTCAAATAGAACCATAGAATTCCTACAGTGCAGAAAGAAGCCATTCAGCCCATATGGTGTGCACCGACCCTCTGAAAGAATACTCTACCCAGGTCCATTCCCCCACCCTATCCCCGTAACTATACATAACCTGCATATCTTTGGACACTAAGGGACAATTTAGCATGGCCAATCCAGCTAACCTGCACATCTTTGGACTGTGGGAGGAAACCGGAACACACGGAGGAAACCCACGCAGGCACTGGGAGAACGTGCAGACTCCGCACAGACAGTGACCCAAGCCAGGAATCGAACCTGGGACCCTGGAGCTGTGAAGCAACTGCGCTACCGTGCCGCTCATAAATCCCACCCATGGTTATTCACAAGCTTCACTTCCTGTTGCACTATTCTTTGAGGAAACGCCAGCCGCCTAGCTTACTAAAGCCTTGGTTTTCCGTAATAATCTGCCTTCAAATGTCCAACATTATGGCAATGAAAATATGTTTGTATGTTTGATTCATTCCTACCTATTACACTGCCTTTTTGACTACCTTGAGGAGCATTTCTGCTATGTTCTTCTCTGTAGTTGGAGTCTAGCTGACTTCCAGTTACTTTATCCTCCAATCTCTGTGTGGGTTTGTAAACAATGGGTTGCAGCCACTGAGACATTTGTGAATTAAATCATAGCTGTCAGCCAAAACAGCAGCTTCTCTTATATTCAAGACTTTATGGTCCTCTGCGTGTTCTGATTCTTACTGAAATACTATTTTCAAAGTCCTCCATTAATAACATTTCCGTCACACTTTCAAAATTCTGTTCCATTTTTATTGAACAATGCCAATGGTCAAATGCTCTATAAACATTTGCTTCTGTCTTTTGCTCAGATTTAGAAACTAGAGTCAATAAGCTTGTGAATTATCTCATATGCTTTAACTAAAGCAGTCTTAACAGTTTCAAAATCAGAAGACTGTTCATCTGCAAGACTCCATTAAACATTCAACCCACACATCCAATACATCCTACTAAGACACTTTGCAAAAGAATGGTCTGCCACTCTTGTGGCCAAATTAGTAACGTAGCATTTTTCTCAAAGGAGACAAAATACTTCTCAACAACTTCCTAGCTAAATGAAAATCCAATGATGATTTCAAATCATCATTAAATCCGCCAGCTCGTGATGCGGACAAAGATAGGGACTGCAGTGGATGAGCCAATTGACCACTGCACTGTGGTTCAAGGAGAGGGTGTAAAAAGATTGTAATAGGCCCAAAATAGTTAAAGGGATCAGCACTGTTCTCTGCAGCTGAGAGTGAGAGTCCCGAACGTTGTGCTACATGTCTGGAATCAGGGTTAAGGGCATTTCCTTAGGGCTAGAGAGGAACATGGAATGGGAAGCCAAGGATCCAGTTTCCGTGGTCCATGTGGGTACCAATGACATAAGTAGGACTAGAAAAAAGATTCTGCTGAACGATTATGAGCAGCTGTGGGCTAAATTTAAGGTAAATTTAAAAAGGTAGCATTGCTACCTGAACCATGAGCAAATTGGCATAGGGTAAATAAGATACAAGCATACAAATTAGGAGCAGTAGTAGGCCACTCCACCCGTCGAACCTGCTCTGTCATACAATAAGATCATGGCTGATTTGATTGTAACTTCAAACACACATTCTTGACTACCCTCAATAACCTTTCACCCCCTCGTTAATCAAGATCAGAGAGTTAAATGCATGGTTCAAAGATTGCTCTGGGAGGAATGGATTTTATTTCATGAGGCAATGGCAGCAGTATTGGGGAAAGAGGGAGCTGCACTTTTGGGATGGTTCTTACCTGAATTGAGGTAGGACCAGTATTTCCTGGTGAATTGTAAAACTAGGGCTTCAGAAAAAGCTTTGGACTAAGTAGTGGGTTCGGAGTGGTTTGGGAAGGTTCACCTGAGGGGAGATTTAGAAAGTTAATACCCTGCAATAGTACAGGGTAGCAATATATGGGTAACCGGGTGTGACAGGAAGGGGCAGAGTGTTGAAACATAAGAATGCACCAGCAAATAGTGGTTACAGACTTTCTTTTGTTATGTTCATGTGAAGCGTCTTGGGATTATTTAAATTAAAAGAACTAGATAACCTAAGTTATTGTAATAAATTCAATTATTAATTCCTGGTGTGTATACAGTGACACAGTGGTTAGCACTGCTGCCTCATAGCGCCAGGGACACTGGTTCAATTCCGGCCTGGGGTGATGTGGAGTTTGCATGTTTTCCCTGTGTCTGCGTGGGTTTCCTCCAGCTGCTCCCGTTTCCTGCAAGAGTCCAAAGATGTGCAGGTTAGGTGAATTGGCCATGCTAAATTGCCCCTTAGTGTCCAACGGTTAAATGGGATTATGGGGTTTGGAGAAAGGGTGGGGGAGTGGGCCTAGGTAGGGTGCTCTTTCAGAGAATCGGTGCAGTCTCGATGGGCTGAATGGCCTCCTTCTTCACTGTAAGGATGATATGATTCTATGATGGTGTTCTAAAACATAAAATCATAAAATCCCAACAGTGCAGGAGACCATTCAGTCTATCAAATCTGCAGTGACCCTTTGAACGAGCACTCTATCTATGCCTACCCCCCATCCTAGTCTCGAAACTCCACCTAAACGGCACATCCCTGGACACTAAGGGGCAATTTTATCGTAGCCAATCCACCTAACCTGAACATTTTAGGACACCAAGGGGCAAATTAGCATGGCCAATCCAGCTAACCTTCACGTCTTTGGACTGTGGGAGCACTTGGAGGAAACCGATACAGACACTGGTAATAAGTGCAAACACCACACACTCACCCAAGGCCGGAATTGAACCCAGGTTCCTGACGTGCTAGCAGTGCTAACAATTGTGCATACAGAGTGAACAGTATCGAACCTATTTATTTAAAAAAGTAGCCTCCTATATATGCATCTGTTTAGCAGAGAAAATGTTTGGCACATTTTCTATTTGTATGGAAACCCTGCCCTCTTGGGGTGAGTCAGTGTAAAGCTTGCTGAATACAACACTCATTGCAGATGGCTGGAACATGCGTATTCCAGTGCTGCACTGCAGGGAACTCTTGTGTGAGGGTTATTTGGCTCCATCGTGTGGTCTCGGAGACCAACTGCACCACTTACAAAAACCTATATTTATTACAGGTCAATATTTATTTCGACACGTGTTATGAAACCCATTGTCATCCTGTTCCCCTGACCGAATATTGAAATGATAAAGAATCGATTGAAGTAGCACATCGGATTTGGATCTAATTCGGGCGAGATATCAGGAATTGTTTCTTTACCCGGAAAGTGACAAACATATGTGACAGGTGACCAGAAAGAGAGGGTGAGGCCAGAACACTGGGTTTATTTAAGAAGTAGCTGGATGCAGCAATGGGAAGACATTCTGGAAGGATGATGTCAATTAGGCTGAAGGGCCATCTTCATCCAAAGGTATCTTTCGTGATTATATTGTCCAAAGATAAACTGAAAAATCACATTAAGTCTAAATGAAGAGGGACATATGTAATTCTTAATAGAAAATATATTGTTGACAGTCTAAGTCTTTTCAGAAATTGATGTTATTCATTTGATCTGATTTGAAGAATTTGACTGGAAAGTTTTATGATTATTTTGTATGAATTCATGAAATGAACACTTAACATGAATAATTTATGGAGAATATTTTCAAGAATTAAACATCAGAGGCTGCTTCATGTCGATATAATGACCAATTTTCAATGTCTTAGTAAAATGTGTATTTTAGACACGGCTTAATAGTCGATTATACACGGTCGGGGTGTGATCCTATAGACAAAAAAAAAATGTTTGTTCCTTATGGGATAAGATATCAGCATGGATAGAGGACTGATTAGCTAACAGGAAACAGAGAGTATCATAAATGGGTCATTTCTGGGTTGGCAAGGTGTAAGGAGTGTGGAACCACATGGGTCAGTGCTGGGGCCAGAGCTATTGATAAGCTAGATCAATGACATGTTATGGGCCAGGAGAAATGGAAAATTATTTTTTATAGCAAGGGGCTGTTTAGCACAGGGCTAAATCGCTGGCTTTGAAAGCAGACCAAGCAGGCCAGCAGCACGGTTCGATTCCCGTAACAGCCTCCCCGAACAGGCGCCGGAATGTGGCGACTAGGGGCTTTTCACAGTGACTTCATTTGAAGCCTACTCGTGACAATAAACGATTTTCATTTCATTTCATTTCAATGTTTATTCTATGAACTCAAGTTAATATTTTTAAAACATACAGTGAACATCTTAGCAACCATTAATTCAAATACAACCCCCCAAAGAATACAACACTAAGTAATGCTTAACAACTTCCGAAACAACATCCAGAAGACAAAAGAAACACCTTTTAACAGAAACACATCAGGTTTACGTTCACTACTGAGAACATTTATAATTCTGAATTCACCAAATGATCAAGAGTTAGTCTTTTCATGGCAGAGAGATCAACAATACACCTGCTCTGTCTGGCTTCAGCTCCAACACTGAAAACAAAACTAAAACACACCCTGCAGCAAACAGCCTAAAATGAAAGCAAAAAGCTGATAGGCAGCCCAGCTCCACCCACACTCTGACATCACTGATAAACACTCATTTCTTAAAGGTACATTTCTTAAACACTCATTTCTTAAAGGTACTCTCACATGACACTTAGATGAAGGGACAGAATGCATAGCTGCTAAATTTACTGATGACACAAAGATAGGTAAGAAAGTGCATTGTGAAGTGGAAGGACATGGGGAGTGTAAAGGGATTTTGTAGGTTAAGGGAGTGGACAAAATATTGGCAGATGGATTATAATGTGGGAAAATGTGAACTTGTCCACTTTGGCAGAGATAACAGAAAAGCAGTATATTATTTGTATGGAGAGAGATTGCAGAACTCTATGGTACAGAAGGATCTGGGTGTCTTGGTAAATTAATCATTAAGTTGGTATGCAGGAACAGCAAATGGCTAGGAAGGTAAATGGAATGTAGTAGTTTATGGCAAGGGGAATATAATATAAAAGTAGAAATACAGTTGTAAAGGGTATTGCAATGCATGGTCAAACCAGATCTAGAGTACTGGGACAGTTTTGATCTCCTTATTTAACAACAGTTCAGAGAAGGTTCACTCATATGATTCCTGGGAAGAGGAACTTATCTTTTGAGAGAAATTGGATCGGTTCATGGAATCATAAAACCATAGAACCCATACAGTGCAGAAGGAGGCCATTTGGCCCATCAAGTTGTACCGACCCTCCAAAACAGCACTCAACTGAGGCCCATGCCCCCACCCTATCGCCGTAAGCCAGTAACTCCACTTAACCTTTTGGACACGAAGGGGCAATTCGGCGTCACCAATCTACCTTGTCTGCACAGCTTTGGACTTTGGGTGTAAACCGGAGCATCTGGAGAAACCCCACGGGGACATGGGAAGCAATTGGCCCACAGCCTGGTATGCCTTGGGATTGCAAGTGCACATCTAGATACATCTTAAATGTTATGAGGATCTCTGCCTCCACCACCCTTTAAGGCCGTGAGTTTCAGACTCTCACCACCCTCTGGGTGAAAATGTTTTTCCTCCCATCCCCTCAGAACCGCCTGCCCAGTACCTTCTGAAACATATAAGATCCTGAGGGTTGTGAGCAGAATGGATGCTGAAAAGGTGTTTCCCCATGTGCGAGAGACTAGAACTAGCGGACATAGTTTAAAAATTTAAGGCGGAGATGAAAGATTATTTTCTCAGCAGGTTGTGAATCTGTCTTCGAGAGTGATAGAGGCAGGGTTATTGAGTATTTTATAAGGCAGAGAGATAGAATTCTTGACTAACAAAGGAATCAAAGTGTGGGCAGGATAGTGGAGTTGAGGCTGCAATCAGGTCAACCATAATCCTATTGAATGGCGGAGCAGGTTTGAGGGTCTGATTGGCTTATTCCTGCTTCAAATTTGTATGTTTATATGAGCAATGGCGCTCCACTCCTCCTTCTGCATTCTCAGTTAACTGTACAAAGTTGTACCAGAAATACATGACAACTAAGTAGGTGCATTCCTTAATTCAAACATTTAAAAATGAGGTTTAATTCCACGTCCCTCATTATTACACTTTAAATTTGATTTTGCTATTCTTGTAGTCCTGCAATAAGATTCAATGCAATACAGCGAGATATTTATTTTCCTTTTCGATACCTGATGAGACAAGGTATCCAATCCCCTACATGGTGATATATCAGGAATGTAGGCCTGTCCATTTTCTTGTAGTGTGTGCCTTTTCCGTGGATTGCCACCTGGTTGTGGTGGAGATGCTTGAGCGTTCACTTGGTCCTGAAAGCGAAGACGTGGGAGTCTTAAACTCGCGGCATGGTCACCCATGACAGTAAGGTCGGAGGGGAGGAACCAGACAAAGCACAATCAAAACAAGTCCTCAATAGCCGATGTAGCGGATGATACTCTGATGGTATCAATGGCTGTGATGGCGGATGCACACTGCAGCAGTAGGGAGATCCCCAGTTGGCCATGACATTCCCAGGTGCAAAGATAACCCGCACCAGCATTTACCTGGAGGAAACCAACACCCTCAGACAGACAAGCCCTGTAGCGATTAGCGAGAGGTGACAGGAATAGGACTGAGTTCTGGAAGTCTCTAACTTCAGACCTGCACATAGGCGGTGGAGTTTGATTCAGTCATCTCGCTCTGGGAATAGGAACAGGAGAGCATTTTAGGCTGCTTTCTTCTTAACTGAGCAGGCCTCTTCAGGATCCACTCTGCTCACCCTCCCTGGGGAAAGGGTGAGAAAAGGTGCCTAAAAATAATCTGTTCCATCCCCAACCAGGCTGGAAACCACATCCAGCAGGCTCACCTACATGCAGTCAGAAAGTTAAACTGAATTTCGGAACCTGGAATGTACGAACCCTCATGGATAATGAGCAAAACACTCAACTGGAACGGAGAACTGCCCTTGTTCCGAACTCGGGCACTTCAGCATCGACGCCACTGACCTGCAAGGAACCCAAACAGCAGATGAAGGGTAGCTGAGGGCCAGCGGAGATTTTCAGACTTGGAGGGGAAGAGATCACCTGTCATCTCCATCAGCTGCACCTGAAAATTTGGGACAGAGAAGTGTCATGGGCCAGGGTTTATCATGGAGTTCACCTGACCCACAACTTTTAATAGGTTGTGGTATGGGGAGCACACGGCCCACTCTACAGGTGTGGTAGAGCAGAAATAGAAAAGTATTTTTTGAAGCAAAACAATGTTTATTCTATGAACTCAAGTTAACCTTTTTAAAACATAGTGAAAATCTGAGCAACCATCAATGCAAGAATAGAACACTAAGTAATCTTTAATAACTTCCCAAACAACATCCAGAAGACAAAAGAAACACCTTTTAACAGAAGCACATTAGGTTTACATTCACTACTGAGAACATTTATAATCTGAATTCACCAAATGATCAAGAGATAGTCTTTTCATGGCAGAGAGAACAGCAGTACACCTGCTTTGTCTGGCTTCAGCTCCAACATTGAAAATGAAACTAAAACACACCCTGCAGCAAACAGCCTAAAATGAAAGTAAAAAGCCGACAGACAGCCCATCTCCACCCACTTTGACATCACTGCAGTAGTAAACACCCATTTGTTTAAGGTACTCTCACATGACAGAAAAAATCCTGCCGACCTCAGGGATGCCATCATCATCGCCATCTTCAAGAAAAGCGACAGCACTGTGGCACAGTGGTTAGCACTGCTGCCTCACAGCGCCAGAGATCCGGGTTCAATTCCGACTTTGGGTGCCGTTCCGTCTGTGTGGAGTTTGCATATTCTCCCCGTGTCTGCATGGGTTTCCTCCGGCTGCTCCCGTTTCCCCCCACAGTCCAAAGATGCGTAAATTAGGTGGATTGGATATGCTAAATTGTCCCTTGGTGGGTTATGGGGATCGTGTGAGGGATTGGGCCTAGGTAGAGTGCTCTTTCAGGGGTTGGTGCAGACGTGATGGGCCAAATGGCCTCCTTCTGCAGTGTAGGGATTCTGTGATTCAATTAGACAAAATGGAGTGTGGGAACTCACAAGGAATCTCCCTATCATGATGATTGGAAGATTTTAGGAAATTCGATCATAAATGTAGTGGGCAATTTAAGGTTTAAAAGCTGGCAGAGGTACTGTTTTTTTAAACCTTGAGGTGATGGGGTCAGTGCTGGGGTGGGGCACAGTGACAGAGGGAGACATTTTGCGAAACAGTGGAGTGAAACAGTTTGGAGAAAGTTGTTAGAGCGACAGGGAGAGAGTTTCTCCGTCAGCGGGATCGTTCGCTTAGCCGGCAATGCACTCAAACCCGCGGATTCCCGACGGCGTGGGAGTGACCACAATGGGAAACCTCATTTGCCGGCTACCGGGATGAAGGATCCCGCTGTTGACGGGGGCATGCTGTGCCAGAAAATGCCAGAAATAACATTAAAAACGGAGCAGCCTTGTCTGGAGAATAAGAAAAGACTGAATCAACAGTGGGCAGCATGGTAGAACAATGGTTAGCACAGTTGCTTCACAGCTCCAGGGTTCCAGGTTTGATTCTTGGGTCACTGTCTGTGTGGAGTCTGCACGTTCTCCCCGTGTCTGCGTGGGTTTCCTCCGGGTGCTCCGGTTTCCTCCCACAGTCCAAGGGCGTGCGGGTTAGGTGGATTGGCCATGCTAAATTGCCCTTAGTATCCAAAGAGGTTAAGTGGGGTTACTGGGTTACAGTGATAGGGTGGAGACATGGGCTTGGCTCGGGTACTCTTTCGAAGGGCCGGTGTAGACTCGATGGGCCGAATCGCCTCCTTCTGCACTGTAAATTCTATGATTCTATGAACTCGAGTTGAAGCAGCCATTCGAATACGTTTGCCTGAAGTCTGAAGGAGTTCTCACAAGAGCCAGGATTTGCTTTGTAAAGCAAGTATCACTTTATCCTTTGGTTGTTTAAGCTGGATTGAGAGCTGTATGTGTAGTTTTGTTTGCTTAATGGGAAATTGAATAGTAGTTTTAAGGTGTACATCTAAGCTGTTCTTTTCAGGGTGGGAAGTTAAAAGGTTTGATATTGTAGTGAGTTTGAAGTTTTGTTTCAAAATAACCAAGCCCTATTTCTGGAGCGAATCACTGTTACAGTCTTAAAAAATAAAACATTGGTGTTTTCGGTCTGGTCTCCCAGCCACTGTTGAGGTCTGCTCAGGGTTCATAATACTATTCTCCATCACCAGGAAGTTCATCACCCGAATCCTTGCTAGCTGTCTTCTCTCAGTCTCTGAAGAAATCCGGCCGGAAAGCTATTGTGGCACCAAGCAAACCGTGGAACATGATTTTCACCGCTCAACAACTTCAGGAGAAATGGGCAATATCAAACACTCTACATGGCCTTCATCAATCTGATCAAGGCCTTTGACTCAGTCAATCATGAAGCGGTATGTAAGACCCTGTCAAAGGCCAGAGAAATTCATCAACATCCTCCGACTCCTCCACAACAAGATGTGAAGTCCAAGTAGACTACGTCAAATGCTTTACCCTCATCAACACACCTGGTCACTTCCTGAAAGTTCAATCAAGTTGGTCAGACATGACCTCACCTTTACAAAACCATACTGATTTTTAATTCATCCCTGCCTCTCCAAATGCAGATTAATTCTGTCTCTCAGAATTGCTTCTCCACCACTGAGGTTAGACTGTCTGGCCTGTAGTTTCCTGGTTTATCCATTCTTACTTTCTTGTTTAATGGTATCACATTAGTTATCCTCTAGTCTGCCGGCACCTCTTCTGTGGCCAGAGAGAAATTGAAAATTATTGCCGTTTCTACCCTTGCCTCACTTAGCAGCCTTGGATACTTTTCACCTGGCCTGGAGATTTATTTATTTTTAAGCTTGCAAAACCACTGAGAACCTCCCCTCTGTCTATGTTAATTTCTTTAATTTTATTACAGTCCTTCTCCCTGATTTCTATTCCCATATTGTCCCTCTCACTAGTGAACACTGAGATAAAGTATTCATTTAGAACCCTACCTACATTTTCTGGCTCCAATCCTTAATTGGTTACACTCACCCTAGTTATTCCTTTACCCTAGTAAGAAGTCTTACAACATCAGGTTAAAGTCCAACAGGTTTATTTGGAATCACTAGCTTTCCGAGCGTAGCTCCTTCATCAGGTACCCTTAATGTACCCGTAAACAATTTAGGATTTCCTTTTACCTGCCAGCATCCTTTCATGTCCCATTTTTGCTCTCCTCGTTTCCTTTTTATGTACTCCTCCAGGGCTTCTGCTGTTTTGAGCCCTCGATACCTGCTTTAAGGCTCCTTTTTTAAAAACTTATCCAATGCTCTTTATCCCTCGATATTCAGGGTTCACTGGATTTGTTGGTCCCATCCTTTGTCTTGAATGGAACATGTTGGCCCTGTACTTTCCCTATTTCCTTCTTGAATGCGTCCCACTGTTCTGTCACAGATTTATCGAAAAGTGTCCACTCTCAGTCCACTCTGGCCAAATCATATCTGATCTTATTAAAATCGGCCTTCACCCAGTTTAGAACTTTGATCTCAGGCCCATCCTTGTCCTTCTCCATAACAATCTTGAATGTAACAGAGTTATGATCACAGTCCGCAAAATGCTCCCCCATTGATATAAAAATTAAGTCCGGGACCACGCTCTCTTGTGTAGGACCATCTACGTACTGGCTGAAAAAGTTCTCCTGGAATCATTTCACACTGTGACGACCACAGTTAATGTTGGGGAAGTGGAAATACCTCACTATCACTGTCCTACTAGTGAGTCGAGAAGAGAAGTGAGACACTCGGCCAGATCACGGAACTATTGTCCCACATGGGATACCCAGGGCCACCCTTGTCCTCAGAAAAGTTCCAACAGCAACGAAAATAGTCAGAGAAGGAGATCTGTCTGAGGAGAAAAGACTGACTCGACCCGAAGTAAGAGACAAAGAGACATCTTTTGGTCAGTCCTTATCAGGATAGCAACAGTCTGCCTGAGCCTAAAAAGATAAAAACATGGATGCTGTGGGTTGGAGTTAAAACAAGGAGAAAAAAGAAACAAACCAAAATTGGTTAGCTCTAACTGGGAGGATCTTCCTCATACATAGCAAGAACAAACTAACCCTACCGACTCCCACCCACCACCCCTCACCACCACTCATCTTCCTTCTTGATGAACGAAGCGCTGAGGACCCGGGTTCGATCCCGGCCCCGGGTTACTGTCTGTGTGGAGTTTACACATTCTATCCGTGTTTGCATGGGTCTCGCCCCCACAATCCAAAGATTGCAGGGTCAGTGGATTGGCCACACTAAAATTGCCCCTTAATTGGAAACAATTTTTTTTCAAAAGAAAAAAAAAAGAAGTGCTCCTTAGAATTTACTTTGCCCACCCACTAGATTGGGGTTCCCTAAACATGGCACCCAATTCTCGAACTCAGCTGAGAGCTTCCCACCGCCTCGCCTTGGGGGCTCAGCATTTCTCCTCTCCTGTTCCACCTGTTTCTCTCCCGAATCCTTCAAGGTGATAGCACACCATGCAGCAGGAACTCGACTATACAGAGGCGTGCTCCCACCAGGGACAGTATTCTCTCTATTGTCAGAACTTCCTTGAATGCCTCCGTAAAAACACCCTGCAACTCTTGGAATTGGGCCTTGAAGACATGTGCCTCAGAGCTAAGATCTCCAGCATCTTTGTGAGCAGCCACCATCCATCATTGCACACGGCACTGTCAGGCCAGGAGCTCGCTCAAAGGCAAGTGTGCCACTAAAAGGCAGGGCACCACCCCAACTCTTTCCAGTCGTCATGAACAAGCAAGGATTTAAAGATTCTAACTCGGCTCTATCATGCAGAAACACTGACCAACAATTCTCGGGACATAGTGCAATCTATGTAAACCAAGAAAAGACAAAAAAGAAGCCTGCACAGGGATGAAAAGTCGGATTAAAAGATGAGCAGAGCCGAGAAAATGCAGCCGCTCTAATCTTGTTGTATGGGATAATGTACATGTATAAAAGCAAATTACTGTGGATGCTGGAATCTGAATCCAAAGAGAAAAGTTTTGACAAAGTGTTATCTGGATTCGAAATGTTAGCTCTTTTCTCTCCCTACAGATGCTGCCAGACCTGCTGAGATTTTCCAGCATTTTCTCTTTGATAATGTACATGTATCTGTTTTGCAACAAAGTATGTGAGAAGGAAGGTGAATTTATCCATTTCCTCACACTGTGAGAGATACGTTAGGAAGGAGAGGAAGGATTCACATGTTTGTTTTTGTGCAGTGTTCATGTAGTGTGATGAGAGAGGAATGTTGAATATATCCATTTTTCCCTGTGGTTTTGAGAAGTTGTGTATGAGCTGGAGGGATCATTATTAGACTTGGTGTTTCAAGTTCAGGAATAATCAATAATTGAGTCCCATCCCTTTTACAAAGACAAATTCTTGATTCTCACTGCTACCTGCAGCATCATTAGTTCTGCTGCTGCACTTCATTGATTTTGGTTGTCTGCCAAGAAACTTTTAAAGTTCCCACAAGGAACTGTCTGAACTGAAGTATAAATGTGCAGTATACACACACACACACACACACACACACACACACACAGAATAGGATTGACTAGCACTGGAAATGATTGTAAAATTGGTTCATGATCATCACTTGAATTCTGCACTCAAACTCATCATTAACAAGAACACTCCGTCATCCCTCACTTCTTCGACTATGTCTTAGATGACGGGAGAGAGAGATTACGATGAACAAGAAAAAGGATGGTGTATAATGCACGTCAGCACAGTGGTTAGCACTGCTGCCTCACAGCGCCAGGGAGCCGGGTTCAATTCCGGCCTTGGGTGACTGTGTGGAGTTTGTACCTTCTACCCATGTCTGCGTGGGTTTCCTCTGGGTGCTCCGGTTTCCTCCCACAGTCCAATGATGGACAGGTTAGATAGATTGGCCATGCTAAACTGCCGCTTAGTGTCCAGGGATGTGCAGATTAAGTTATGAGGTTATAGAGATATGGTCTGGTGGATGAGTGAGTGGACATTGGTAGAGTGTTCTTTCGAAGGGTCGGTGCTGACTAGATGAGCCGAATGGCCACCTTCTGCACTGCACGGATTCTCTGAACTTCTATGTCAGTTGCGCTGTTCAAGTGAAAACCAGGTCAATGATAATAGACGGGAGGGGAAGAGGAAGAAGTGAGCATGAGAATAAAATGGTTGTTAATATTAAAGGGAGCCCAAAAGTCTTTTCCAAGCAAGTAAATGGATAGTAAGAGTGTGGAGTGAGTGTTCTTAATGATAAAAAGGGATATGTATGCACAGAGGTGCAGGGCTCGGCTAGAATACTTAATGAGTTCATTGTTTCAGTGATTACCGAGGAAGAGGAATCTGACAAAGCACTATTGGGGATAATGGAGGCAATGAATAGTGTGGAAATTGAAAGGGAGGAGTTACTGGAAGGGTTGGCTATGCTCAGAGTGTTTAAGTCACCTATCTAATTTGAATGGTTTGTATCCCAAATTGAAGGAAGTGGGGATGAAGATAGCAGAAGGACTTGCCTTAACTTATCAGGCTTCTCTAGATATCGTGGAAATGCTGGAGGATTGGAAAGTGACCGATGTGACACCCTGTTTCAAGAAAACGTATAAAGACAGTCCTAGCAATTACAGGCCAGTCATAAATCTACGTTGGGTAAGGTTTTGGAATCAATAATCAGGGAACAAAATCAACAAGCACTTGGAGAGGTTTGACTTAATTAAGGAAAGCCAGCATGGATTTTTAAACGCCAGATCATTGACTAATCTCATTGAATTTTTAAATTTTTTTGCTGAAGGGCATGAAGTGGGTGTTGTCTGTATGGATTTTAAGGAAACATTTGACAAGGTATCACAGGGAAGCCTGATTAACAAAATTGAGGCTAATGGAACAGGAAAGTTAGTAGACAATCAGGTTACAAAATTGGCTTAAGGACTGAAAGCAGCGATTTGTGGTAGATGGTTGCTTTTTGGACTGGAGGATGGGAGACAATGGTGTTTCCTGAATGTCAGTGTTAGGACCACTGCTTTTTTTTCACTTTATATGTATGACTTTGATCTTGGCCTCTCTCTTCCTTTTTATATATTTAAAGAAGCACTTACTGTCAGTTTTTATATTATTGAGAGTTTACCCTCATAGTTTATCTTCTCCCTCTTTATTTTTTTGTCCTCTTCTGTTGAACCACCATTCATTGCCACACTATATCTCTTCTTTCAGTTTAATACTCTCCTTAACTTCCTTGGTCAACCATGGTTCATTTATCCCTTTCCTAGAATCCTTTTCCCTCACTGGAATATATCTTTGTTGTGAGTCAAGAACTATTTTCATAAATGTTTGCCATTGTTGTTCAACCATCTTTCCTGCTAAGTCCACTCCAGCCAACTCTGCCTTCATTCATAATAATAATCGCTTATTGTCACAAGTAGGCTTCAGTGAAGTTACTGTGAAAAGCTCCTAGTCACTTGTTCGGGAGGCTGGTACGGGAATTGAACCCACTGCCTGGTTCTGCATTTACAAGCCAGCTGTTTAGCCCACTGTGCTAAACCAGCCCCTCATAGTCATAGAATCTACAGTGCAGAAGGAAGCCATTCAGCCCATCAAGTCTGCACCGGCCCTTGGAAAGAACATCCTACTTAAGCCCAGGCTTCCACCCTAGCCCAGTAACCCAACCTAACCTTTTGGACACTCAGGGGCAATACAGCATAGCCAATCTATCTAATGTGCACATATTTGGACTGAGAGAGGAAACTGGAGCACCCGGAAGAAACCCACGCAGACACGGGAAGGAAGTACAAACTCCACACAGTCACCCGAGGCCAGGACCCTGGAGCTGTGAGGCAGCAGTGCTAACCACTGTGCCACCATGCCGCTTCTTTGTAATTACCCGTATTTAAATTTAGCACAGTTGTTTCTGACCCACATTTCTCACTCTCAAACTGAATGATAAATTCTACTATGCTTTGGTAACCATTTGCTAGGGGAACTTTTATGCTGACATTGCTCACTAAACCTGCTTCATTGCACATTACCAGATCCAAAACAGCCTGATCCCTGGTCGGATCCACAATATATTGTTCTTGGACACTGTCCCAAATACACGCGATGAATTCTTCCACATGGCTACATTTGCCATTTACAAGTTCCCGATTATGATTTCACCAGTCTCACACGAAGATAACATTCCCCATGATTAATGTACTACTGTTTTTACATGCCCTCATTATCCACTGGTTTATACTCTGCCCTACAGTATGATTACTGATAAGGAGCTTATAGGCTCTCCCACCAGTATCTGCTTCACCTTGTTATTTCTCACCTCCGCCTGTGTGGAATCTACACAATCTGATCCAAGATCTTTTCTTGCTATCATGCATATTCCATCTCATACTAACAAAGCTACCCTACCTACCCTTTCCTTCCAGCCTGTGCTTACGAAAGTCACATACCCCTAAATATTTTGTTCCCAGCTTTGACCTCCTTGTAACCAAATGTCTATAAGATCACACCAATTAACCTTAATTTGTGCCGTTAATTCCACTCTTCATAACCCCCTCATTCCCATCCCCTCTTTCATGGGCATAGCCCCCCCATAGGCCCCGGTCCTTGGCAGTGCCAACCTGGCACCTGGACACCCTGGCACTGCATCCAGGCACCCTGTCAGTACAACTGGGCACCCTGGTAGTGCCAGAATGGCAGTGCCAAGGTGCCAGGCTGGCAGTTCCTGGATGTCAGAGGGTGAGCCACTGTGCCATCCTGCCCTGTCCCTAACCACCCAAAGGGTCTCTAATGGCTTGGACACACCCCATTACGTTTGGTCCACATTTGTGTGGACGTGTATTAAACAGCCTCGCTGGACAGGCGGTTGGTTCCCGGGCATCGGAAGAATCCGCTCATGCATATTTAAATGAGCCGAATGGAACACCTTTGCTCAGTCCACAAGCATGACCCCAACCTTCCTGTCACTTACCATTTGAACTCAGCACCTTGCTCTCATGCTCGCATGTCTGTCCTTGGCAGCTGCAATGCTCCAGTGAAGCAGACTGGAGGAGCAGCATCTCATCTCCAGTTAGGCACATTACAGCCCTCAGAACTCAACATTGAGTTCAACAATATCAGACTGTGACCTTTCTCCGCCATCTGAAACCTTTTAAAAAAAATATTCCATACATTCACTGTCTCAATGCAATAAACCTCCCTCCCGCCCCCCAATCCCAGGTAATTTGCCTTTTGTTCTCAAAGTTGCTACATCTTGTTGCTAATCTCTCCCAACTACAGTTTATTAACTAACACATTTCTCCCTGTCTTTAGTTCTGAAGAAGAGTCCAGTGGACTCGAAACATTAACCCTGATTTCCTCACCTGCAGATGCTGCCGAACCAAATGAATTTTTCCAGCATTCCCTGATCTTGTTTCAGATTCCAGCATCTGCAGTATTTTGCTTATTAGTGCTTTGAATTGTGTTGGTGGCCACCCCATGCCGATGGAGTTGAAGGTTACAGTGGCCTTGATTATTTAGCCTCTGAATCCTTCAAGGCAGGAGAGGGATTTCGGAGTCAGTGGCCCATCAATGTTTTCACAGATGCAATATTCCGGTGTGCCCATGAATTAATATCATTCAGCTCAGGCTACGGTAGTGAAGCAGACAGAGCAAGAGCTTTACTAATATTACTGGAGTCCCAAAATTAAAAGGGGACACATAATAACAATAATAATTTTTATTATTGTCACAAGTAGGCTTGCATTAACACTGCAATGAAGTTACTGTGAAAATCCCCTAGTTGCCACATCCCGGCACCTGTTCGGGTACACAGAGGGAGAATTCGGAATATCCAATTCACCTAACAGCAAGTCTTTTGGGACTTGTGGGAGGAAACGGAACACCCGGAGGAAACCCATGACAGCACATATGTGACAATCAAACCACTATCAGAACAGTCAGGGGATTGTGTTAACAGAAAAGGCTTCAATTTGATCAACGTGCAGCTTGTCTACAACCATAGACAAAGGATTATCCAGGTATATACACGGTATTCTGCAAACTGTTATTATTCGTACATTCTTAGACACTCCCAGGTGTCAAAGATGCTCTGCGCACTAGAACCTTCAGATGACTGGCTTCTGGGAGACAAGGGAAACTCTCTCAAGAGATGGCTCATAGGGCAGCACGGTGGCGTAGTGGGTTAGCCCTGCTGCCTCACTGTGCCGAGGTCCCAGGTTCGATCCCGGCTCTGGGTCACTGTTCGTGTGGAGTTTGCACATTCTCCCCGTGTTTGCGTGGGTTTCGCCCCCACGACCCAAAGATGTGCAGGATAGGTGGATTGAACACGATAAATTGCCCCTTAATAGGAAAAAAAATTAATTGGGTACACTAAATTTATTTTTTAAAAAAGAGATGGCTCATGACTCCGGTCGGTTATCCATGCACAGAGCCTGGAAATCAGTATGAGAGCCACATACTGACCCTTATGCCTCACTGCCTGCGAGGGCGTAGGTGAATGTCTTCTTGTCGCCTGAGGCCATGAGGACCTGGGTATGGTGCGGGCCTCCTGCACAGTGACTGGAGTCTCATCTCTCGCCGCAGCACTTTGAAACATTTGTGTCAATGGCAGAGGGATGGAGTAAAGGCTGTCCCCATCAGAAGTGTCGTGAGAGTTGCTTCCTGATGCCAGCAACAGCTGGTCATCTGTCTCCATTTGATCCTCCCTGAGAAGAACCAGGACCTGGATGTGACTCCAGGCCAGAGGTCACACACAAGACGATTGACTACAAGTCAGAACACATACCCAGTATTCCATTAGTAAGTCAATGATATGGTCCATTGGTTTGATGCCAACTTCAGCACCTCTTCCTCCAATGGAATGAAAATTGCAAAGTTAGCTGCTCCTTCAGGCATTATGGGCCTTCTTTTCTTGCAGAATACTGAATTTTCAGTGGAAACTGCTTTCATTTGTGTGTCCAACATGTCCGTTGTCAGCTAACAACACTCGAGGATCCTAGATAACTAACAGGTCTTGCAATTCAGTAGATCCCCTCCTACCCCTGAAATGGCCATTGGCATGCAAAATTACATGTCTGTTTCTTGGTACATTGTGCACGTGGCAAAGGCACTAGACAATCCCACACTTGACACACATCACACCCTGATACCTTTCTATATATCGCACCTTTCCATATACCATATCCAATATCCTTCCATATATCACACCCTCATACCCTTCCATATATCACATCGCCATACTCTTCTGCATATTGCACCTTCACACCCTTCTAAACATCACAGTCCTTCACCCCTCCATATATAACACCCTGATATCCTTCTACATACCATATCCTCACAACCTTCCATATACCACACCCTCACAACCTTCCATATATCACACCCTCGTACCTTTCCATATATCTTACCCTCATACGTTTCCATGCATCATAAGACCATAAGACATAGGAGCAGAATTAGGCCACTCTGCCCATCAAGTCTGCTCTGCCATTCAATCATGACTGATATTTTCTCATCCCCATTCTCCTGCCTTCTCCCCATAACCCTTGATCCCCTTATTTATCAAAAACCTATCTATCTCTGTCTTAAAGACACTCAGTGATTTGGCCTCCACAGCCTTCTGCGGCAAAGAGTTCCACAGATTCGCCACCCTCTGGCTGAAGAAATTTCTCCTCATCTCTGTTTTAAAGTTAGTCTGAGATTGTGTCCTCTGCTTCTAGTTTTCCTACAAGTGGGAAACATCCTCTCCACATCCACTCTATGCAGGCCTCACAGTATCCTGTACGTTCCAATAAGATCCCCCCTCATCCTTCTAAACTCCAATGAGTACAGACCCAGAGTCCTCAACCATTCCTCATATGACGAGCTGTTCATTCCAGGGATCATTCTTGTGAACCTCCACTGGGCCCTTTGCAAGGCCAAGCACATCTTTCCTTCGATATGGGTCCGAAAACTGCTCACAAAACTCCAAATGGGGTCTGACCAGAGCCTTATACAGCCTCAGAAGTACATCCCTGGTCTTGTATTCTAGCCCACATACCTTTCCGTATACCATGTCCTTCCATATATTGCACCCTCATACCCTTCATATGTCACACCCCTCCATATATCACATCCTCAACATTTCCATATATCACACCCTCATACCTTTCCATATATCACACCCTCATACCTTTCCATATATCACACACTCGCACCTTTCCATATATCACACACTCGCACCTTTCCATATACCACACCCTCATATCCTTCCATATAGATCCATTTGCAAAACGGTTGCACACTCACAATTTGCAAATGTATGATTTAGCATTTAGCCAGGTCCTTCAGATAACTCCACAGCTGCTGACTTTCTTTGCAATCTGCATCCAGGCTCCTTTGGTCAGGTGGAGAGTTCTTCCCTTCCTATCAACTGATATTATACTTCTGAACGTAACATACATTACGCAATCCAGTTGCTGATGAGGTTTTCTGTATCTTGTTGAAAAAGACTCAAAATCGTCCAGAAGTAATGAAAGGTTTATTGAGCAACTAAAACAACAATTTTGTGAGTTCTTTACTTTAAGATTAATATTAGTAGTAAGGTTACAAGATCTAAATACAGTATCTATGTTTGACTACACTAATCACTCTGAGCTAAATGTATGCTCCTGCTCTTGTTACAGTACAACCAAAAGAGAGCGAGGAACAGCATGAGTCTGGCTTTTATACCTGTTAGTGCTGCCCTCTAGTGATCTTTTGCTTACACATTAACCCCTTATGTACATGCACATAGAGATCACTACATCCCTTGTTTTTTTGTGTTACATATTTTCTGTATGTTGTAAAGAAAATTGAACAAACATAGTTGATGCAGTTTGCAAATGCATTACATAAAATCAATGAGTTAATCGGTCCAATGGTCACAAGCTCAAACAATTGGGTCTGCGTCTTCTTCTGGTTGATCTCCTAAGTGGGCATGGGGACACTGAAGTTTTAATGTCTTCTGTTCACCGACGGATGGTTTAAAGCGTTGTCGAGTGAGTGAATCATGTAGATTCAACATTTGAAAGACAGGTTTAGGAAGTTGAACCTTTAGCAAGTCTCGCCGATTGCGTCTCAACAGCACACCCTCATCGGACGTCACAATGTATGAGCATGGTGCTGCTTGTCGCATTACTGTTGCGGTGTTCAACCATCCTCCATCCGGGTGTCACAGTCGAATCATGTCATTAATTTCCAATGGTTGCAGTGATTTTGCATGGTGATCATAGTGCTGCTTTTGTTTAAGACATTGGTGTCTTAACTTGTCAAGCACTTGTGAATGATCCGGATGACTGAACTGTAGCGCTGGTAATGTTCTTCTCACATCTCGGTTGAAAAGTATTTGAGCTGGTGATAGCCCTGAACTTAACGATGAAGATCTATATGATCTAGCAGCAGGGTAGCATGGTGGTTAGCATAAATGCTTCACAGCTCCAGGGTCCCAGGTTCGATTCCCGGCTGGGTCACTGTCTGTGTGGAGTCTGCATGTCCTCCCCCTGTGTGTGTGGGTTTCCTCCGGGTGCTCCGGTTTCCTCCCACAGTCTAAAGATGTGCGGGTTAGGTGGATTGGCCATGCTAAATTGCCCGTAGTGTCCTAATAAAAGTAAGGTTAAGGGGGGGTTGTTGGGTTATGGGTATAGGGTGGATACGTGGGTTTGAGTAGGGTGATCATGGCTCGGCACAACATTGAGGGCCGAAGGGCCTGTTCTGTGCTGTACTGTTCTATGTTCTATGATAATAGAGCCAAGTGAATGTCGGAATGAGAGTCAGTGGCCTTGCTTATGAGCTGTTTAACAATGTGCACACCTTTCTCAACATTGCCATTTGATTGGGGAAAGTGTGGATTTGATGTTACGTGGTTAAAATGATACTGATTGGAGAATTCCGTCCACTCCCAGCTCGCAAAACAAGGACCATTATCGGATATGACGGTCTGAGGAATATCATGCCTGGAGAATATTTCCTTACAAGCCTTGATTACTGATGCAGAAGTGAGATCCGGACGTTTCGTCACTTCAGGAAAGTTTGAGGAATCATCTTTGATGAGAACATAGTCTCGACCCATAGAATTAAACAAATCTATGCCAACTTTAGTCCACGGTGACATGGTTATCTCATGCTGCTGAAGTGGCTCCTTACATTGTACCGGTTGATGCTTTTGACACGTGGCACACGTCAGTATCATGTCTGTAATGTCATCATTGATCCCTTGCTCTTCTTTTGCATTTTCGGATTCCGAGATGTCCCTCGTGAATCCTGCTGAGCATATCTGATCTGAGAGTTTGCGGGATGACGATTCTGTCATTTCTCAGTATTAGTCCATCCACTACTGACAATTCAGTTTGAATATTTTGAAATTGCGGACACCTTCCTTTCAGCCAGCCATGCTGAAGGTTATGAATTACCTGCAGTAAGGTCACATCTTTTTGTGTCGCCAGGCGAATTTGCTGCAGCTTTTCGTCAGATGCCGGGATAGATTCCTTGCACAACTGCATTTGAGCTTCAACATCATCAATGTACGCAGGAGGTGAGTTGTCAGTGTCAATGGATCTGGATAGTGTGTCGGCTATGATGAGGTCTTTTCCAGGAGTGTAGCCTAGTGTGAAGTCATATCTCCTCAAATTCATCATCATGCGTTGTATGCGAGGAGTCAATCATTGAGGTTTTTTTCAATGATGTTGACCAGTCTATGATCAGTCTCTATGATGAACGTGGGAAGCCTGTACACATAGTGGTGAAATTTTGTTATACCTGTGCTCAGTCCAAGACACTCCTTCTCTATCTGTGCACTTATGGCAGTCATTGTTCTAGACGCATATGTAACTGGAACCCAGTCTGATTGGTCATTTTGTTGAAGAAGCACTGCACCGATTCCATCTTTACTGGCATCAGTGGAGATCTTTGTAGCTTTAGTTGGGTTGAAGAAAGTCAGAGTTTGAGCTGTCATCAATTGATGCTTGAGATCCACCCATTCTTCTTGGTGGCATGGAGTCCATTCAAACTTCCTTATCACGTTTCATGGTGCTGACGTCCTCGTCGACAAGTTAGATATAAACTTGCCGAAGAAGTCAATGAATCCAAGAAATCTGAGCACAACTGTCTTGTCTTCTGGCTGCTACATTTTCTGGATTGCAGAAATATTTTCATTATCTGGCCTCAAACCTGAGATTGTATCACCCAGGAAGGTCAAAGAGGAGAGTGCAAAGGTGCACTTGGATTGAACATGGAACATGGAACAGTACAGCACAGTACAGGCCCTTCAGCCCACGATGTTGTGCCGACCATTTATCCCGATCTAAGATCAACCTAACCTACACCCCTCCAATTTACTGCTGTCCATGTGCCTGTCTAAGAGTCATTTAAATATCCCTAATGACTCTGACTCCACCACCTCTGCTGGCAGTGCATTCCACGCACCCACCACTCTCTATGTTAAGAATCTACCTCTGATATCTCCCCTATACCTTCCTCCAATCACCTTAAAATTATGTCCCCTTGTGACAGCCATTTCCACTCTGGGGAAAAGTCTCTGGCTATCCTCTCTATCCATGTCTCTTATCACCTTGTACACCTCTATCAAGTTACCTCTCTGCCTTCTTCGCTCCAGTGAGAAAATCCCTAGCTCCCTCAACCTTTCTTCATAAGACATGCCTTCCAGTCCAGGCAGCATCCTGGTACATCTCCTCTGTACCCTTTCCAAAGCATCCACATCCTTCCTATAATGAGGCGACCAGAACTGGACACAATATTCCAAGTGTGGTCCAACTAGGGTTTTATAAAGCTGCAGCAAAACTTTGCAGCTCTTAAACTCAATCTCCCTGTTAATGAAAGCCAACACACCATATGCCTTCTTAACAACCCTATCAACTTGGATGGCAACTTTGAGCAATCTATATATATGGACCCCAAGATCCGTCTGTTCCTCCACACTTCCAAGAATTCTGCCTTTAACCCTGCATTCAGCATTCAATTTTGACCTTCCAAAATGAATCACTTCACATTTATCAAGGTTGAACTCCATCTGCCACTTCTTAGCCCAGCTCTGCATCCCGCCAATGTCCTGTTGTAACCTGCAACAACTCTCAACACTATCTACAACTCCCCCAACCTTCGTGTCATCGGCAAACTTACTAACCCAACCTTCCATTTCCTCATTCAAGTCATTTGTAAAAACCTCAAAGAGCAGAGGTCCCAGAACAGATCCCTGTGGGACACAACTGGTCACCGACGTCCAGGTGGAATACTTTCCATCCACTCCCACTCGCTGTCTTCTTTCGGCCAGCCAATTCTGTATCCAGACAGCCAAATTTCCCTGTATCCCATCCCCTCCAACTTTCTGAATGAGCCTACCACGAGGAACTTTATCAAATGCCTTACTGAAATCCATATACACCACATCCACTGCCGATCTTCATCAATGTGTCTCGTCACATCCTCAAAGAATTCAATGAGGCTTATGAGGCATAATCTGCCCCTCACTAAGCCATGCTGACTGTCCTTAATCAAACTATGTTTTTCTAAATAATCATAAATCCTATCTCTCAGAATCCTTTCCAATATTTTGCTCACCACAGACATAAGACCGATGGGTCTGTAATTCCCAGGGATTTCCCTATTCCCTTTCTTGAACAGGGGAACAACATTCACCTCTCTCCAATCATCCGGTACTACTCCACTGGAGAGTGAGGACGCAAAGATCATCGCCAACGGCTTGGTTTAGTTTCAATCCAAATTGGTGAATTCTTTTGAAACCTTTTCTTAGTTGAGCAATGTGATCTTCTTCTGTTGTTGACCAGATGACAATGTCATCGACGTCAGCAGAAGTTAGCTGGCTCACGGGAGTGCTATGGAGGGAGGGGCGCGGCTAGTAGGGGTCCTAGCCTTGTGGGGGGGGGGGGGGGGGGGGGTGTACCGGGTTGCTGCTGAAATGGTCAGAAAGGAGCTGGAGAACGCAGGGGGTGCTGGAGGGGGGGAGTTGCCGCCGTGGGAAACTGGCAGAGCGGGGGACGCTGGCCGGTGGTGGGCAAGGGATGGGGTATGGCTAATCGGCAGGGGAGGGGGGGCAGGGAGCCCTCTGATCCGGCTGATAACCTGGAATGTGAGGCGGCTGAATGGACTGGTCAAACGGGCCCGGGTATTTGTACACCTGAAGGGGCTGAAGGCGGATGTGGCCATGCTCCAGGAGACACACCTGAGAGTGGTGGACCAGGTTTGGCTGAGGAAGGGATGGATGGGCCAAGTATTTCACTCAGGCGCCGGATGAGAAGAGTGAAAATGAAAAATGAAAATCGCTTATTGTCACGAGTAGGCTTCAATGAAGTTACTGTGAAAAGCCCCTAGTCGCCACATTCCGGCGCCTGTCCAGGGAGGCTGGTACGGGAATCGAACTGTGCTGCTGGCCTGCTTGGTCTGCTTTAAAAGCCAGTGATTTAGCTGAGTGCGCTAAACCAGCCCCTTGGGGTTGGTTTAGGGGTGTGTGGAGCCTGGTGGGGAAGAAGGTGTCGTTTGAGGCGTAAAATGTAGTGGCTGACAGTGGCGGGAGGTATGTGATGGTAAGTGGTAAGCTGCAGGGGGAGCGGGTGGTATTGGTGAATGTTTACGCCCCAAATTGGGACGATGCGGGGTTTATGCGGCATATGTTGGGCCGCATTCCGGACCTGGAGGTGGGGGGCCTGATCATGGGGGGGGGGACTTTAACACAGTACTGGATCCCCCATTGGATCGATCCAAGTCCCGGACGGGTAGGAAGCCGGCGGCGGCTAAGGTGTTGAGGGGATTTATGGACCAGATTTGGGGGGGGGGGGGGGGGGGGGGGGGGGGGGGGTGGATCCCTGGAGGTTTGCGAGGCCAAGGGCCAGGGAATACTCATTTTTCTCCCACGTACATAAGGCCTACTCGAGGATTGACTTTTTTTGTCCTGAGCAGGGGGTTGGTTTCGAGGGTGGAGGATGTGGAATACTCCGCCATTGCCATTTCAGATCATGCCCCGCACTGGATGGACCTCGGGCTGGGGGAAGAGAGGGACCAACGTCCGCTCTGGCGCTTGGAGGTGGGGCTGCTGGCAGATGAGGAGGTGGCCGAGAGGGTTCGGGGGTGTATCGAGAGGTACCTTGAGGCCAATGACAACGGGGAGGTCCGAGTGGGGACGGTCTGGGAGGCATTGAAGGTGGTGATGAGGGGGGAATTGATCTCCAACCGAACCCATAGGGAGAGGGGGGAGCAGAGGGAGAGGGAGAGACTGATAGGGGAGATGGTGCGGGTGGATAGGAGATATGCGGAGGCTCCAGAGGAGGGATTGCTGGGGGAGAGGCGTAGCCTTCAGGCCAGATTCGACCTATTGACTACCAGAAAGGCGGAAGCTCAGTGGAGGAAAGCACAGGGGGCGGTGTATGAGTATGGGGAAAAGGCGAGCAGGATTCTGGCACACCAGCTCTGAAAGCGAGACGCGGCCAGGGAGATTGGGGGAGTGATGGATAGAGCTGGGAAGGTGGTGCGGAGGGGAGTAGATGTTAATGGGGTTTTCAGAGACTTCTATGGGGAACTGTACTGGTTGGAACCCCCGGTGGAGGGGGGTGGAATGGGGCGCTTCTTGGACAATGTCATCGACATTTACTCTAACACCTTCAATACCCTCCGTCATCTGCTCCATGACTCTGTGAAAGATTTTGGAGGCGGTGATGATCCTGAAAGGCATGCGGATATAGCAGTATTGTCCAAAAGACGTGTTGAATGTACACAGCAATCTCCTGGAATCATCGAGCTGCATCTGCCAGAAACCTTGAGAAGCATCAAGTTTGGTAAAGATTCGAGCATTTGTCATTTCACACGTTATCTCCTCTCGCTTAGGGATGGGGTAGTGTTCCTTGCGAATGTTCGTGTTCAAATCTTTGGGATCTATACAGATTCTGAAATCACCTGGATGGCTTCTTGACACACACCAATGAGCTGACTCAGTCAGTCGGTTGTGTGACTTTTGAGGTTATGCCTTGAGATTGTAGGCGTTGCAACTCTGATTTTAGCCTTTCACGCAAAGGAGCCGGTACCCTCCTCGGCGGATGAACAACAGGTTTTGCATCTTCCTTGAGCAGAATTTTGTATTTGTAAGGTAACGTACCCATGCCACGAAATAAGTCACGATATTCACCGAGCTGTAGCTGGATGTCATCGTCCAGTAGTGATGTGTCATTCATATGCATTAATAGTCTCTGGACAAGGCACAAGTCCTTGCAGGCATGAGCACCTAGCAGCAAAGTTTTCTGGTCGTCCATGATCTCGAACCCACAATCGCGATTTCTTGACCCTCTTTTTGACTGCTCTTAAATAGGATGATCCTCGTGAAGTGATCTGGTTACCATTGTCGTCTTTTAACTTGCATGCACCAGGTATCATCTCATGTCTTCCAGGGATGGATGCGAGATCTTTGCTTGTCCTGAAGTTTGCGAATGCTCCAGTGTCAAGCATGAACGTAATTGAGAAATTGTTCACTTGCACCGTCGCATTCCATTCACTATTGGAGTCAATGATGTTGATTTGTTGAGGCTCCTTGGTCGTCGCTTGAAGTTCCTCTGCTGAATCTATTATTCCAACAAAGAATGTGTTCTCTCGGGAATTTAAATTCTTCATGGTCGGAAAAAATATGGTGTTTGGTTCTCCATTGTATCAACAGTGCGAACATCGAAGTTTGCATGTTTCTGTGTTGGAGAGTGATATTTTGCTGTTGACTTACACTGGGAGGCAAAATAATTCAGTTTGGAACACTTTAAACATTTTTCCCTTGAGCAGGACATTTCCCTGTTAAATGGGCATTGCCACAACGGTAGCACGTGTGACATCATGCGCAGGTATTGATTGTGAATGTGCAAATCGATCTTCTGCCCGAGTGCGCTCTTTTTCAAACTGCACATGCGCAGGTTCTTGCGCATGCGTAGAACGGAATTTTGCCGGTTCGCATCTTTCTTGGATGTGCGCGTGTGCGTACAAATTTGATTGGGAGCTGGCGCCATGAATAAGATGTCTGTGAGGTTGAGATACCATTTTGACTTCCTCAACCTCGTGGAGGATTTTTTCACCGTTCTTTCTCTGTAAGGAGTCAAGCTACTGATTTTTTTTTTGTTCTTGCGATGTGCACTTTTCTATCGCCGGTTTTAGAGTTCAATCATTTTGTTGTATTAGTGATTCCCTTAAACGTTCATCACATAGTCCATAGATTAATTGATCTCTGATGATAGAGTCTGTTAAATCAGCATAATTACAGCCTTGTGCTACTAACCTGAGGTCTGGAACAAAATTAGTGATTATCTCGCTGTTTCTCTGGAACCTATTATGTAAGTTAAATCTTTCCAGGACTTCATTAGACTGCATTTTACAGTGTTCTTCAAATTTTGCGATTGATTATCATTTTAAATTTAGTTCTGTCTTCATTTTCCAAGTAATTGAAGGAGTTATAGATCTCTACAGCTTGCTGACCTGCCATTGCGAGTAGTAGTCCTATTTTTCTTTCTTCAGGGGCTGTGTTTAAATCACTAGCTGCCAAATATATTTGGAACTGTTGTTTAAACATTTTCCAGTTACGATTTAAGCCGTGGAGCTTGAATGTGGTCCATCGAATCGATTGGTCATTGAGGATCCAAATGCTGTGAAGTCTTCCACAGCCGAATCGTTGGTGCTTTATTTTCTTTCTTTTTGTCTAAACTTTTTTTTTTTTAATTTAGAGTACCCAATCGTTTTTTTCCAATTAAGGGGCAATTTAGCATGGCCAATCCACCTAACCTGCACATCTTTTGGGTTGTGTGGGTGAAACCAACGCAGACACGGGGAGAATGTGCATACTCCACACGGACAGTGACTCGGGGCCGGGATTCGAACCCGGGTCCTCAGCGCCGTAGGCAGCAATGCTAACCACTCTGCTACCTTGCTGCCCCCTGTTTTTGTCTAACCTAATATAACTAGTACTGTTCTTTTAAAGCCAACAGTCTTGGTACCATCTTTTGTTACTCTTCTGTAGTATGTTTGGTTATACTACTGAATGTAACATACGTTACTCAATCCAGTTGCTGGTGAGGTTTCCTGCATCTTGATGAAAAAGACTCAAAGTCATCCAGAAGTCATCGGAAAGGATTCTAGATGGGGATTCTTCTTCCGAGGTAGTATGGGCTGAGGTTAGAAACAGGAAAGGAGAGGTCACCCTGTTGGGAGTTTTCTATAGGCCACCTAATAGATCTAGGGATGTAGAGGAAAGGATGGCGAAGATGATTCTGGAAAAGAGCGAAAGTTACAGGGTAGTTGTTATGGGAGACTTTAACTTTCCAAATATTGACTGGAAAAGATATAGTTCGAGTACATTAGGTGGGTCGTTCTTTGTACAATGTGTGCAGGAGGGTTTCCTAACACAATATGTTGACAGGCCAACAAGAGGCGAGGCCACATTGGATTTAGTTTTGGGTAATGAACCAGGCCAGGTGTTAGATCTGGAGGTAGGTGAGCACTTTGGAGACAGTGACCACAATTCGGTGACCTTTACGTTAGTGATGGAAAGGGATAAGTATACCCCGCAGGGCAAGAGTTATAGCTGGGGGAAGGGCAATTATGATGCCATTAGACATGACTTAGGATGTGTAGGTTGAAGAAGTAGGCTGCAAGGGTTGGGCACACTGGATATGTGGAGCTTGTTCAAGGAACAGCTATTGCGTGTTCTTGATAAGTACGTACCAGTCAGGCAGGGAGGAAGGGGTAGAGCGAGGGAACCGTGGTTGACCAAAGAAGTGGAATCTCTTGTTAAGAGGAAGAAGGAGGCCTATGTGAAGATGAGGCATGAAGTTTCAGTTGGGGCGCTTGATAGTTACAAGGAAGCGAGGAAGGATCTAAAGAGAGAGCTAAGACGAGCAAGGAGGGGACATGAGAAGTCTTTGGCAGGTAGGATCAAGGAAAACCCAAAAGCTTTCTATAGGTATGTCAGGAATAAAAGAATGACTAGGGTAAGAGTAAGGCCAGTCAAGGACAGTGGTGGGAAGTTGTGTGTGGAGGTTGAGGAGATGAGCGAGATTCTAAATGAATACTTTTTGTCAGTACTCACTCAGGAAAAAGATAATGTTGTGGAGGAGAATGCTGAGACCCAGGCTATTAGAATAGATGGCATTGAGGTGCGTAGGGAAGAAGTGTTGGCAATCCTGGACAAGGTGAAAATAGATAAGTCCCCGGGGCCTGATGGGATTTATCCTAGGATTCTCTGGGAAGCCAGGGAAGAGATTGCTGAGCCTTTGGCTTTGATTTTTATGTCATCATTGGCTACAAGAATAGTGCCAGAGGACTGGAGGAAAGCAAATGTGGTCCCTTTGTTCAAGAAGGGGCGTAGAGATAACCCCGGTAACTATAGGCCGGTGAGCCTCACGTCTGTTGTGGGTAAAGTCTTGTAGAGTATTATAAGAGATTATTATCATCTAGATAGGAATAATATGATTAGGGATAGTCAGCATGGTTTTGTGAAGGGTAGGTCATGCCTCACAAACCTTATCGAGTTCTTTGAGAAGGTGACTGAACAGGTAGACGAGGGTAGAGCAGTTGATGTGGTGTATATGGATTTCAGTAAAGCATTTGATAAGGTTCCCCACGGTCGGCTATTGCAGAAAATACGGAGGCTGGGGATTGAGGGTGATTTAGAGATGTGGATCAGAAATTGGCTAGTTGAAAGAAGACAGAGGGTGGTGGTTGATGGGAAATGTTCAGAATGGAGTTCAGTTACGAGTGGCGTACCACAAGGATCTGTTCTGGGGCTGGTGCTGTTTGTCATTTTTATAAATGACCTAGAGGAGGGCACAGAAGGTTGGGTGAGTAAATTTGCAGACGACACTAAAGTCGGTGGAGTTGTAGACAGTGCGGAAGGATGTTGCAGGTTACAGAGGGACATAGATAAGCTGCAGAGCTGGGCTGAGAGGTGGCAAATGGAGTTTAATGTAGAGAAGTGTGAGGTGATTCACTTTGGAAAGAATAACAGGAATGCGGACTATTTGGCTAATGGTAAAATTCTTGGTAGTGTGGATGAGCAGAGGGATCTCGGTGTCCATGTACATAGATCCCTGAAAGTTGCCACCCAGGTTGATAGGGTTGTGAAGAAGGCCTATGGTGTGTTGGCCTTTATTGGTAGAGGGATTGAGTTCCGGAGCCATGAGGTCATGATGCAGCTGTACCAAACTCTAGTACGGCCGCATTTGGAGTATTGCGTACAGTTCTGGTCGCCTCATTATAGGAAGGACGTGGAAGCTTTGGAACAGGTGCAGAGGAGATTTACCAGGATGTTGCCTGGTATGGAGGGAAAATCTTATGAGGAAAGGCTGATGGACTTGAGGTTGTTTTCGTTAGAGAGAAGAAGGTTAAGAGGTGACTTAATAGAGGCATACAAAATGATCAGAGGGTTAGATAGGGTGGACAGTGAGAGCCTTCTCCCGCGGATGGAGGTGGCTAGCACGAGGGGACATAGCCTTAAATTGAGGGGTAATAGATATAGGACAGAGGTCAGAGGTGGGTTTTTTACGCAAAGAGTGGTGAGGCCGTGGAATGCCCTACCTGCAACAGTAGTGACCTCGCCAACATTGAGGGCATTTAAAAGTTTATTGGATAAGCATATGGATGATAATGGCATAGTGTAGGTTAGATGGCCTTTAGTTTTTGACTTCCCATGTCGGTGCAACATCGTGGGCCGAAGGGCCTGTACTGCGCTGTATCGTTCTATGTTCTAAGTAATGAAAAGTTTATTGAGTAACTAAAACAACAATTTTGAGCGTCTTTACTTTAAGAGTAAAAGGAAGGTTACAAGATCTAAATACAGTATCTATGTTTGACTACACTAATCACTCCAAGCTAAATGTATGCTGCTGCTCTCATTACAGGACAACCAAAAGAGAGTGAGGAACAGCATGAGTCTGGCTTTTATACGTGTTAGTGCTGCCCTCTAGTCATCTTCTGATTACACATTATCCCCTTATGTACATGCACATACAGAGATCACTACAAGGACCTCCCACTGTTCACTCACAGCCTGGAGGAGGATTTGAGGGAGTTATGGTCAAACCATGGGTCTGTACTTGGTTCTGGGCCCCTCCATTTGCCCTTCCTCCATTATAGCTGACAGGCGTAAAGCTGAAGAAGGCACTAGCTGAGTTTCCTCCTCTATGGAGAAAAACATAGTTAAAGGATAGGTTTTGAATCTTTTCCATAACACTTACTCCTTTAATAAGGAAATTGGACAGCCTCTCAAATATTCATTTCTCCTCGGAAACAGTCCTGAATGAGACACTGCTCCATAAATGATCACCCAAATGGAAAAATGTGTTTACCTCTTGCTTTCCAATACCGCAGATTATGCAGATATCTGACCAGTCTTCTGTCAATGAAGTTTTTCTTCTGCAAGGGGATTTCTGCTGCCGGCACCACCAACCTGTGTCAAGGTACCTTTAAATGGGTGCTTGTGCCCAACTTCCAGTTCATAGCCCTGCCTATCTCCCTTCGGACTGCTCTCCCTAAAGGCCCGCCTGGGCGTGCTGCTCACCCTTCCCTCACTTAGTTGGCCAGCTTCCTGGTGGGAGGCTGCTAACTGGCCACAACACACTTTATTCGGTGTGTATAAAGGTCGAGGCCAGGAATTGGTGATGGACTGCGCACTTCTGGGTCAGCTTCCTGCACCCTTCCCAAAACTGTAAAATTCACCCCTTTAATTCAGTTTCTCTCAGATAATGTCTAATGTGTATTTCCAGCATTGCCAGTTTTATTTCAGATTTTTTTAGCAATAGTTTGCTTCTCCATAAAGACATTTCTCTATCTAAGAATCTCTGTCCGAACCAAGAACGGATCCAACAAGTCCATAGAAAAATGGGACAAACATTTCTTTGTAAAATAAATCATTAGAACCTTGGGGCAATCTGTTTCAAGTTGATAGGGCTATGATTCATCATGGTTTTAGCCGTTTATGCTGAAATTATGCTCATTTCTCCAAAAGTGCAAAGTTACCTCATTCCTGGAGATTTCCTTACCAGCCATACTGGGAGGTTGGCTGCCAAATGACCTGCTGGGGCAGCCCATATTTTTATCATCTGTCATTGATTCGTCTGCTGAAAAGGAATGTTTGAGGGCGGTAGCTGAAGGGCTGTATTTATTCATATCCCTGAACAGTGTGCGGCTGTTTGAGCCAGTCTCATATTGATATCAGTTGGTGGGCAATGCTTGTTCCTTGGCAGTCAACAACTTTCTTTCCCTTATTGTGCTATTTTGTACCAAGAATGTCATTTCAAATCATGACAGAACTATTCACAGCCTTTTGTCTTTTCACCAACTAAGCTCTGAACTTATTTCTGTGCCCAGGATACTATGTTAACATGGCAATGATATCCTTATGGAAGAGGGACATTGAAGGGGTAAATTCCACCAGATTAAGGTTTGGACAAATGATAGCCAACAACACAGCTGCAAAAGATCTTGAAACTAATTGGGAACAGGAATGTAAAAATCTAATAAATGTTGGACTCAGGGTATGTGGACCAGAATATTTACCACAAGATGTCAATACAGCAATAGTTGCTTAATATTAATATAACACTATTTATCAAAATATAAAAATAAAATCAGGGTCTCATCTATATAGCATATGGATGATAAATCACCTGACAGAAGTAAATATGTTTCCGAAACACAATTCCTGCCAATGTTGGATTCTGGATTGTTGTGATATGTCTGTGAATAAGATTGGATGCAGATAGCAATGCGACCTCCAACCAGCTGGTGGCATCAGGTCTTGGTCACGTGATGTGACAGACTCATCAGTTGGTAGTAAGGCGTACATTAGGACAGTTGTACATCGGGTAGTTCTAGAGCAACCTAGTCTGTAAAGCGTTCTGCATGTTGTCCCCCCCCATGTGTTAACTAATAAATCTTCATTCTAAGTAACACGTCAACAGTTCTGTGAGTATCATTGCTACAGCAAGGCCACAGAACACAACATGGATGCTGTGCCACATTGTTATTCAGCTTCTATATCGAACAAATTGTCCCACTGATACTGTTTGTCACCCTCTAAGGAGCTGCTTATAGTCATCATCTGGTTGTGTGAGGGATTAATTAAAACTTTTATTGCACAAATAAAACCATTATATTTTCTAGAGCTCCATATTCTGCCTGCTTTTACATGAGGAGGTATCTGAATAATACATCAATCGAAATGGAAGTAGGCATAAAGAAAACAGAATGAGCCATTCTGCCACTCACACGGAAAAGTTTGTTGCCTTTACGTTTTTATTGGCTGCTGAATGCTTTTGAAACATCGGTCAGTTCATATGTTAGTGTTGTTAGAATGGTAATTAAAATGTCAGGTTACATATTTCACAGCGATAACGATCCTAATTAAACCAAACAAATGTTTCTCTGCAAAACATGTCTATGGTATAACTTGAATGCAGATAGTTACTATTTTAATGAGGTGTCATATGGCGCATTTATACAGTCCCTGCATAAAAGTTTAGGGATTGAACAGAGACATTGACTGGAGCTTTTTGGGTGTGGATTTCCTCAGGACATCTCGCATTCTCCCAGAGAAATGGAGCTGCCACTGAACTTTCAGCAATGCTAATGATGGTCGAGCAGGGAAAATCCTCTGGAAATTCATTCAGATGGAAAGTGCACATTACAGATTTTTAATCACCTTGGAAAACTTAAATGAATAACATGATTAAGTGAGGTGAATTACACAGCTGTCTAATTCAATTAAAAGGCTTCACATTGATTTTAGCAATCAACTTTTAAAAAGTTACCATGTCAAAAATTTGATTTTGTTTATTGAAATCATGATGTCACTGTTGGCTTCTGGAGATCTAGGCTCTTGGATTTCATAACAGCTACCAATGGCAGCGCTCAATGTTTGGTCAAAATGGTTACATTTTGCCGGTGGCGGGTATGAAGAAGTAGGTTGCACATTTGGTCGCTGCTGCTCGGGTCGGAACTTTGGACCTTTTTCCCTGATTTTTTTGTCGGATCTGAAATGGAAAATTGATGTTGGATACAACTGTGGCGAGGAATCCTACATCTGTAGGATCCTACAATCCTCTGTACCACAGGGATCAGTGCTGGGTCCTCTGCTATTTGTGATTTTTATCAATGACTTGGAGGAGGGGGCTGAATGGTGGTTCAGTAAATTTGCTGTTGACACTAAGATTGGTGGAGCAGTGGATGTGGTGGAGGGCTGTTGTCAGCTGCAAAGATACATTGCAGAGCTGGGCTGAAAAATGGCAGATGGAGTTTAACCCTGATAAGTGCGAGGTGATTCATTTTGGTCGAAAACATTTGAATGCAGATTACAGGGTCAACGGCAGGGTTCTGAGGAATGTGGAGGAACAGAGAGATCTTGGGGTTCATGTCCACAGATCTCTGAAGGTTGCCACTCAAGTGGATAGAGCCGTGAAGAAGGCCTGTAGTGTGTTAGCGTTTATTCACAGGGGCTTGAGTTTAAGAGCCGTGGGGTTATGCTGCAACTGTACATGGCCCTGTTGAGACCACATTTGGAGTATTGTGTGCAGTTCTGGTCACCTCACTATAGGAAGGATGTGGAAGCATTGGAAAGGGTGCAAAGGAGATTACCAGGATGCTGCCTGGTTTGCAGGATAGGTCTTATGAGGAAAGGTTGAGGGAGCTAGGGCTTTTCTCTTTTCTCTTTGGAACGGAGGAGGATGAGAGGCGACTTAATAGAGGTTTATAAGACGATGAGGGGGATAGATAGAGTGCACATTCAGAGACTATTTCCTCGGGTGGATGGAGCTGTGACAAGGGGGCATAACTATAAGGTTCAGGGTGGGAGATATAGGAGGGATATCCGAGGTAGGTTCTTTACTCAGAGAGTGGTTAGGGCGTGGAATGGACTGCCTGCTGTGATAGTGGAGTCAGACACTTTAGGAACTTTCAAGCGGTTATTGGATAGGCACATGGAGCACACCAGCATGACAGGGAGTGGGATAGCTTGATCTTGATTTCGGACAACGCTCGGCACAACATCGAGGGCCGAAGGGCCTGTTCTATGTTCTATCAGTGCATGGAGAGGCGGACCAGGAGCGCTCGCAAAGGAAGAAATAGGCAAAACTGAGAAGGCTTGGGCTGAGGCTGCAGCGGGAGAAAGCATGGCAGAGGACCGGAGTTTTGGCTTGACGGCCCAGTGGTTGACGGAGCAGTTGATGCAGTTTATACAGGAGGGATTCACCAAGCAGAAACAGGAATGCTTGGACCCGATTAAGGAGTCGATTGCGCGACTGGAACTCAGACTGGGTGCTCAAGATCAGGCGATCCAGAAAGTGGAGAAGGCACTGACTGAGCAAGAGGAACACCAAGCTGCAGTGGAGTTGGAGGTGGGGGAAAAGGCTCCAGGAGAAGGTGGAGGATCTAGTGAACAGGTCCTGCTGGCAGAACCTGAGGATCGTGGGTCTCCCAGAGGGATCCAAAGGAACAGACGCAGGGGCATACATAATGACTATGTTTGAGAAGCTGCTAGGGGAGGGGACGTTCATCTGACCCTTAGAGGTGGACAGAGCGCACAGAACGCTAGTGAGGAAGCTGCATGTGGGTGACCCCCTGAGAGCAATGGTGGTGAGGTTCCACAGGTACCAAGGAGTGCATTCTACGGTGGGCTAGGCAGACACGGAGCTGCAAATGGGAGAACAGCGTCCTGCGTATGTATCAGGATCTGTGCGTGGACATGGCCAGGCGAAGAGCAGGGTTCAACCCGATAAAATCTACCTTTTTCAAAAAGAAGGTAAAGTTTGGACTACTGTACTTTGGGTTAGCCACGAAGAGCAACATTTCTACTTCGAGTCGCCCTAGAAAGCGATGAACTTCGCGAGAAGGAAAGGGCTGGTAGCGGACTGAGGTGTTTGGACTGAACTTTGCTCAGTGCTCACGTGTTGTTTTTTTTTCCCTCTTCTTTTCAGTTATTTTTTTAAAAAAATAAATGTTTTTGTCTTTGGATGTTACTTGTAAAGCCTTTTGTATTGAGTTGGGGTCTGCGGACGAGATGCTTGAGTTAAAATTTGCATTTGCACTGATGGGGGATGGAGGTGTGAATGTTAGATGTTTGATCTTTTTGATTTTCTTTGTGTGTTTCTTTTGGGCAATTGGGTTGGGATTGTTTATGTTTTCATATGTGTGTCCGAGCCAAAGGGGGCGGGGGGCGTGGCGGGGGAGGGGAGGGGGTCATGGAACAATAGGTGGGAAAATGTCTGGCGCCATCGGCCGGGGCTACCAAGCTAGCTGGGCGGGCTAGCTGACGGAAGCGCAGTGGGGAATGCTTGTTGGAGGGGGCTGTGTGTATAGTGCTGTTACTAGGAGGGGCGAGGGGGGGGATATTCTGCTGACGGGGGAGAGACGTTTGCTGTGGGACAATAGGGAGGTCGGGGACGGAGGCTGCCGGGGGGTCGGGCCTGCGGATGCGTGGCTGGAGAATGGCCTAAGAAAGGTGAGGGGGGGGTGACAAGCCCCCCAACCAGGCTGATCACATGGAATGTAAGAGGTCTAAATGGGCCGGTTAAGAGGGCACGCGTGTTTGCGCATTTGAGAGGACTGAAGGCAGACGTGGCAATGTTTGCGGAGACGCACCTTTAGAGTAACTGACCAGGTCAGATTAAGGAAGGGATGGGTCAGACAGGTTTTCCACTCCGGGCTGGACTCCAAAGACTAGAGGGATCGCGATCCTGATTAATAAGCGAGTGTCATTCGAAGCGGGAAGAATAGTTGCGGACGTGGGGGGGGGGGGGGGGGGGGGGGGGTGGTACATTATGGTCAGTAGGAAGCTGAAGGGGCTGCCGGTGGTACTCGTGAATGTGTACGCGCCAAATTGGGATGATGTGGAGTTCATGAGGAGGATGTTGGGGAAGATCCTGGACCTGGATTCGCATAAGCTGGTGACTTCAACACAGCCATTGACCCAATGCTAGACCGATCCAGCTCAAAGACAGGCAGGGTGCCAGCAATGGCCAAGGAGCTAAAGGAGTTTATGGAGTAGGTGGGGGGGGTGGACCCATAGAAATTTGGGCGGCCGAGAGTCAAGGAGTTTTCCTTCTTCTCGCACGTGCATAAAGTGTACTCGGGGCAGCACGGTGGCCTAGTGGTTAGCACAACCGCCTCACGGCGCTGAGGTCCCAGGTTCGATCCTGGCTCTGGGTCACTGTCCGTGTGGAGTTTGCACGTTCTCCCCGTGTCTGCGTGGGTTTCGCCCCCACAACCCAAAAATGTGCAGAGTAGGTGGATTGGCCATGCTAAATTGCCCCTTAATTGGAAAAAATAATTGGCTAATCTAAATTTTAAAAAAAAAGTGTACTCCCGGATTGACTTATTTATCCTGAACAGGGCTTTACTGACGGGGGTCGTGGACACTGAGTACTCAGCGATCACGATCTCGGATCATGCCCTGCACTGGGTTGACCTACAGGTGAGCAAGGAGAGTAGCCAGCGCCTGCACTGGAGGCTGGACGTGGGACTTTTAGCGGATGAGGAGGTGTGTGGGCGGCTGACGAAATATATCCAGAACTATCTGGAAGTGAACGACACGGGGGAAGTTTCGGCTGCGGTGGTCTGGGAGGTGCTGAAGGCGGTGGTTAGAGGGGAGCTGATGTTGATCCGGGCCCACAGGGAGAGGTTAGACAGAGCAGAGACGGACCGACTGATAAAGGAAATACTACAGGCTGACAGGAGGTATGCGGAGACCCCAGAGGCAGGGCTTCTAAGGGAACGACGGAGGTTACAGGCGGAGTTTGGCTTGTTAACTCCAGGGAAGGTGGTGGAGCAGCTAAGGAAGGCGAGGGGGGTGGTCTATGAATATGGGGAGAAGGCCAGTAGAATGCTTGTGCAGCAGCTTAGAAAGCGGGAGGCAGCCAGAGAGATTGGGAAAGTGAAGGATAGGAATGGGAACCTGGTCGGAGATTCAGCTGGGGTCAATAAGGCGTTCGAGGAATTCTACCACCCGCTGTATGAGTCAGAACCCCCAGCTGGGCCGTAGGGGATGAGGCAATTATTAGGGGGGCTGAAGTTCCCAAAGGTTAATGAAGACATGGTAGAAGGGCTGGGGGCCCCGATCGGATTGGAAGAGATCACAGATGGGCTGAAGGCCATGCAGTCGGGTAAAGCCCCGGGACCGGATGGGTACCCCATGGAGTTTTACAAACTTTTCTCTGGGATGCTGGGGTTACTGCTGATGAAGACATTTAATGAGGCACGGGAGAGAGGGGGGCTACCCCGACGATGTCACATGCCACTATCTCATTGATCCTGAAGTGGGATAAGGACCCGGAGCTATGCGGGTCCTACAGATCAATCTCCTGACTAAATGTAGACGCCAAATTGTTGACTAAGGTCTTGTCCTCAAGGATTGAAGACTGCGTCGTGGATGGGATTGAGGAGGACCAGATGGGATTTGTTAAGAGAAGGCAGTTGGCGGCCAACATAAGAAGGCTGCTGAATGTTATCATGATGCCCCTAGAGGGTAGGGACATAGAGGAAGTGGTCGCGATGGACACAGAGAAGGCATTTGACCGGGTGGAATGGGATTATCTGTGGGAGGTGCTGGGGCGGTTTGGGTTTGGACAGAGCTACATTGACTGGGTCAGGCTGCTGTATCAGGCACCCGTGGCAAGTGTTCGGACGAACAGGCTGACATCGGGCTATTTTAGGCGGCACCGGGGGATGAGGCAGGGAAGTCCCCTCTCCCCGCTGTCGTTCGCACTGGCCATAGAATGGCTGGCAATTGGGTTGAGAACCTCAAAGGGCTGGAAGGGACTGGTCCGGGGGGGTGGGGGGGGGTGCGCTGTGGAACACAGAATCTCGCTATACGTGGACAATCTGCTCTTATATGTGTCTGACCCATTGGAAGGGATGGGAGAAATTATGGGGATTCTGGGGGACTTTGGCCAGTTTACGGCGACAAATTGAACATGGGGAAAAGCGAGATGTTCGCGATCCAGGCAAGGGGGCAGGAAAGGCGATTGGGGGAGCTGCTGTTTAGAGTGGTAGGGGCAAGCCTTCGGTACCTAGGTATCCAGGTGGCGTGGGAATGGGAACGGCTGCACAAGCTTAATCTGGCCCAACTAGGAGACCAAATGAAGGAGGATTTTCGGAGGTGGGATGTGCTCCTGCTGTCACTGGCTGGGAGGGTACAGACAGTGAGAATGATGGTTCTCCCGAGATTCCTGTTCTTGTTTCAGTGTCTCCCCATCTTTATTTCTTGGTCCTTTTTTAAACGGGTCAACAAGGTGATCTTGGGCTTTGTTTGGGCGGGTAAGACCCCGCGAGTTAAAAAGGGGATGTTGGAGCGCAGCGGGGGGGGGGGGGGGGGGGGGGGGAGGACGAGCAGGCACTCCTGAACTTTAGTAATTATTACTGGGTGGCAAATATAGCCATGATTAGGAAGTGGATGGTGGGAAGGGTGTGAGAGCGTGTAGAAGCAGCATCTTGTCAGGGCACTAGATTGGGGGCGTTGGTAACGGTGCCGCTGCCATTCCCGCCAGCACGGTACTCCACCAGCCCTGTGGTGGTAGCGGCTTGAGAGTCTTGGGGGCAATGCAGGAGACATGTGGGAGCATCGGTCTCATCCCCAATTTGCAATAATCACCGATTTGCCCCGGGAAGGTTAGATGGAGGGTTCCGGAGATGGCAGAGAGCAGGGATCGAGAGGATAGGTGATATGTTTATAGAGGGGAGCTTTCCCAGCCTGAGGGAGTTGGAGGAGAAATTTGAATTGACAGGAGGGAATGAATTTAGGTACCTGCAGGTGCGAGACTTCCTACGCAGGCAGGTCTCAACCTTCACGCTCCTACCACCAATGGGGATACAGGATAAGGTAGTTTCCAGAGTGTGGGTGGGAGAAGGGAGGGTTTTGGACATTTGTAAGGAGCTCATGGGGTCAGAGGAAAGACAGACCAAGGAGCTGAAACACAAATGGGAAGAGGAGTGAGGTGGAGAGTTAGAGAATGGTCCCTGGGCAGATGCGTTGAGTCAGGTCAATGTGTCCACAACATATGCCATGACATTGGCCCGGATGAGCAGGTGCTTTGGGGTGGAAGACAGGTGCGTAAGGTGTGCGGGAGGACCAGCGAACTATGTTCACATATTCTGGGCCTGCCCGAAGCTCAGGGAATTCTGGCAGGGGTTTGCGGATGCCATGCCCAAGGTTTTAAAAACAAGGGTGGCACCGAGTCCAGAGGCGGCGATTTTCGGAGTGTCGGAAGATCTGGGATTCCAGGAGGAGAAAGAGGCAGACATTCTGGCCTTTGCCTCCATGGTAGTCCGGAGACGGATACTATCAGCATGGAGGGACTCAAAGCCCCCGAAGTCGGAGACCTGGCTAAGTGACATGGCTACCTTTCTCTGTTTGGAGAAAATCAAGTTCACACTGAGAGGGTCAATGTCAGGGTTCACCTGGAGGTGGCAGCCGTTTGTCCTCTTCTTTAGGGAAAATTAACCGTCAGCAGAAGAGGGGGGGCTTTGGGGTTAGTTTCGTGTAGATTAGGAGGCTAGAAAAGGTGGGACTTGTAAACTGTTTCGTCTGTTAATGTTATAAAACCATAAATACCGCAATAAAATGTTTATAAAAATGGTTACATTTTCACTCAGCATTAAAGCAGATAGTAGAGCATATCAAGTCACTCTTTAAAACAAAAATTCCTCAGTTTAAAAAGTATCGTTTTGTTGGGCTCGGTATTTAAATGGATCGCCTGCTATGGTACCAAGCCATTGGAACCAGCAAATTGCAGGGTTCAAGTCTGTGCTGAGTGAACTGCGCTCAGCCCCTCCAGTAATAGGAGCAATTCTATTAGCTTCAATGCCCCCAGATTAGGGGGAGGAAAGATCAGGCAGGTATGGTGCCTCTTTTTCTTCTTCACTAGCCTGTACTGGAAATTAGCTGAGATAAATTGAGACTTTGACAAACATTGAAAACACTAATGTTTCAGTCTGAACCACTCGAAGTTCAGGGAAAAATGTCATGTCGAGCACTGTAGCCGACAACTCACCCACGGCCCAACTTGTTACAGGGCGGCACGGTAGCACAGTGATTAGCACTGTTGCATCACAGCTCCAGGGTCCCAGGTTTGATTCCCGGCTTGGGTCACTGTCTGTGCGGAGTCTGCACATCCTCCCCGTGTGTGCGTGGGTTTCCTCCGGGTGCTCCGCTCTCCTCCCACAGTCCAAAAATGTGCAGGTTAGGTGGATTTGCCATGCTAAATTGCTCTTAGTGTCCAAAAAGTTTAGGTTGGGTTCTTGGGGGGGCAGCACGGTGGCACAGTGGTTAGCATTGCTGCCTATGGCGCTGAGGACCTGGGTTCGAATCCCGGCCCTGGGTCACTGTCCGTGTGGAGTTTGCACGTTCTCCCCGTGTCTGCGTGGGTTTCACCCCCACAACCCAAAGATGTGCAGGGTAGGTGGATTGGCCACTCTAAATTGCTCCTTAATTGGAAAAAATAATTGGGTACTCTAAATTTATAAAAAAAAAGTTGGGTTCTTGGGTTATAGGGATAGGGTGGAGGTGTGGGCTTAAGTGGAGTGCTCTTTCCAGGGGCTGGTACACTCTCGATGGGCTGAATGGCCTCCTTCTGCACTGTAAATTCTATGATATGGTACTTTGATCATTCTTTACCTACCAGGAACACTTACAGAATACTGAAACCAAGGTCAAGAGGGTTAACAGATAATATGTGCAAATATATGATGATGATGTACCAGGGACATTCGGTACTGTGTTAGATTCTCTAGAGAGAGTGAGAGAGAGAAAGAGGTTGGAATCCTATTTTTTTTTCAATGTATTTTATTGCAAACATGTATCAAAACAGATTACAGTGAATAAACACACCGGGAAACATACTTCCCAACAATCAACTATACAGTCTGTACAGATTTTTTCCCTTTTTCATCAACCCCTCCCCCACGATGAACAGCCCCTCAAACACGGTCACAATGATGCACGATCAATAACTCTCGAAGCGAGATTGGAGATTGTAGGCTTTATCGGACTAGATGTTTCCACCAGCAGCGCAGGTACAGAATGCAGCAGCTAGGGAGACACAGACTCTTATACTCCGCCTTACTGGGCGGAACCAGCAGGCAGGCTTCACCAATGGTCTTACAGTATCAGGTACCTCCAACACCAATGGTCTTACAGCATCGGGTACCTCCAACTTAGGTACCGTAATACTCCTAATACCGATTATCACATTCACCCCCGTTAAAAAAAAGAGCCTGGCAGGGATGGTGGTTCTCGCGTTATACAGTGGTGGAGGTTATGGCGGTACCCGTCGGTGGCAGTGTCTTGCCTTATCACATGTCACACAACTATTTGCAGTATTCATTTACAAGTACATTTCACAATGAAACAATTAGACGATCGGGGGCCCTGGTCGTCCTCTGTGATTGTCGCAGTTTCAGCGGCGATGCAGGCGCGGCTCCGGCATCCGTGACTCCCGGAACATGACCCCGGCTTCTTCAGTAGCTTCATCACCCCTGGGTGGGACCAGTGGAAGGACCGATCCACCTGGGAAGGGGGCCGCTGTGGGATGCGCCGGTGGGAGGGAGGATGGTGTTGGTGAGGGGGGGGTGTGGGTGGGGATCCAGCGGGTGCCAGGTCCCCCAGGGAGACCATATCCTGCCAGCCATCGGGGTACGCCACATAGGCGTACTGAGGGTTGGCGTGAAGGAGGTGGACCCTCTCGACCAACGGGTCCGATTTGTGCGTCCGCACATGTTTGCAGAGCAGAATGGGTCCAGGAGCTGCCAGCCAGGTTGGGAGCGAGGTCCTGGAGGAGGACTTCCTAGGCAAGACGAGGAGACGTTCATGAGGTGTTTCGTTGGTCGCGGTCAGTAATCGAATGGAATGGAGTGCATCGGGGACGACCTCCTGACAGCGAGAGACTGGGAGATTCCTGGACCGTAGGGCCAGTCGGACGGTATTCCAGACCGTTCCGTTCTCCCTCTCCACCTGCCTGTTTCCCCAGGGGTTATAACTGGTCGTCCTGCTCAAGGCAATGCCCTTGCTGAGCAGGAATTGACGCAGCTCGTCGCTCATGAAGGAGGACCCCCAATCGCTGTGTATGAAGGCGGGGAAACCGAACAGTGTAAAGATACTGTGGAGGGCTTTTATGACGGTGGCTGCGGTCATGTCGGGGCAGGGGATGGCAAATGGAACCGTGAGTACTCGTCAATCACGTTCAGGAAGTACGTGTTGCAGTCGGTGGATGCGAGGGGCCCTTTGAAGTCCATACTGAGGCGTTCAAAGGGATGGGAAGCCTTTATCAGGTGTGCTTTCTCTGGCCTGTAGAAGTGCAGCTTGCACTCCGCGCAGATTTGGCAGTTCCTGGTGGCGGTCCTGACCTCCTCGATGGAGTAGGGCAGGTTGCGGGTCTTGATGAAATGGAAGAATCGAGTGACCCCCAAGTGGCAGATGTCCCCGTGGGGGATGCAGAGTCGGTCCACTTGTGCGTTGGCACATGTGCCACGGGATCGGGCATCAGGAGGCTGGTTTAGCTTCCCGGGATGATACAAGATCTCATAATTGGAGGTGGAGAGCTCGATCCTCCACTATAAGATCTTATCGTTCGTTACCTTGCCCCGCTGTGCGTTATCGAACATGAAAACAACCGACCATTGGTCAGTGAGGAGAGTGAATCTCCTGCCGGCCAGGTAATGCCTCCAGTTCCGCACAGCTTCTACTATGGCCTGGGCCTCCTTTTCAATGGAGGAATGATGGATTTCTGAAGCGTGGACGGTGAGTGAGAAGAAGGCCACGGGCCTGCCCGCTTGGTTTAGGGTGGCCGCCAGAGCTACATCGGACACGTCGCTCTCGACTTGGAAGGGAAGGGATTCATCGATTGCATGCACGTGGCCTTTGCGATGTCCGCTTTGATGCGGCTGAAGGCCTGGCGGGCCTCTGCCGACAGGGAAAAAACCATGGATTGAATTAGTGGGCGGGCCTTGTCCGCATAGTTGAGGACCCACTGGACATAATATGAAATAATCCCAGGCAGCGTTTCAGGGCCTTGGAGCAGTGGAGGAGGGGAAACTCCATGAGGGGGCGCATGCGTTCGGGATCTGGGCCTATAACTCCATCATGCACTACGTAACCGAGGATGGCTAGACGGTTGGTGCTGAACACGCATTTGTCCTTGTTGTAGGTTAGATTAAGGATTTTTGCGGTATGGAGGAAATTCCGGAGGTTGGTAACGTGGTCCTGCTGGTCATGGCCGCAGATGGTAACATTATCATTTTTTTAAAATAATTTTTATTGGAATTTTTTACAGAAAATAGAAAAATATAACAACAAGTATAGCAACAAGCAGTAATATGCAACTAACAGCCCCATAACACCCACAATTCCCCCATACCGTAACATCACATGTATCACACTCCCCCCCCCCCCCCCCCCCAACAAGAGAACTTAACCAGAAATTAAAATTAAATAAATCCAATTTAAATAAAATAAGCAAACATAATCAACGCCCCCCGGTTGCTGCTGCTACTGTCCCAGTACCCTATCGTTGAGCCAGAAAGTCGAGGAAAGGTTGCCACCGTTTAAAGAACCCTTGCACCGATCCTCTCAGGGCGAATTTAACCTTCTCAAGCTTAATGAAGCCCGCCATGTCATTGATCCAGGTCTCCACGCTTGGGGGCCTCGCGTCCTTCCACTGTAGCAAAATCCTTCGCCGGGCCACTAGGGACGCAAAGGCCAGCACACCGACCTCTTTCGCCTCCTGCACTCCCGGCTCTACCCCAACCCCAAAGATGGCGAGTCCCCATCCTGGCTTGACCCTGGATCCCACCACCCTTGACACCGTCCTCGCCACCCCCTTCCAGAACTCCTCCAATGCCGGGCATGCCCAGAACATATGGGCATGGTTCGCTGGACTCCCCGAGCACCTGACACACCTGTCTTCACCCCCAAAGGACCTACTCATCCTCGTCCTAGTCATGTGGGCCCTATGCAGCACCTTGAATTGGATGAGGCTAAGCCGCGGAGGAAGAATTTACCCTCTCCAGGGCATCAGCCCATGTCCCGTCTTTGATCTGTTCCCCCAGTTCCCCCTCCCACTTCGTTTTCAGCTCCTCTACTGACGCCTCTTCCACCTCCTGCATAAGCTTGTAGATATCGGATATCATCCCCTCCCCGACACAGACCCCCGAGAGCACCCTGTCACTCACCCCCCTCGCGGGGAGCGCAGGGAATCCCTCCACCTGCCGTCTAGCAAATGCCTTTACCTGCAGATATCTGTTCGGGGTGCGTGGAGTCCTTAATTATGCTGGCTGCCTTTCTGAGGCAACGGGAATTATAGATAGAGTCAATGGATGGGAGGCTGGTTTGCGTGATGGACTGGGCTACATTCACGACCTTTTGTAGTTTCCTGTGGTCTTGGGCAGAGCAGACTCCATACCAAGCTGTGATACAACCAGAAAGAATGCTTTCTATGGTGCATCCGTAGAAGTTGGTGAGGGCCGTAGCTGACATGCCAAATTTCCTGAGTCTTCTGAGAAAGTAGTTGCTGGTGGGCTTTCTTAACTATAGTGTCAGTATGGGGGGACCAAGGCAGGCTGTTGGTGATCTGTACACCTAAAAACTTGAAGCTCTCGACCCTTTCTACTTCGTTCCCATTGATGTAGGCAGGGGCATGTTCTCCACTACGCTTCCTGAAGTCGATGATAATCTCCTTCATTTTGTTGACATTGAGGGAGAGATTATTGTCGTCGCACCAGTTCACCAGATTCTCTATCTCATTCCTATACTCCGTCTCGTCATTGTTTGAAATCTGACCCACTACAGTGGTGTCATCAGCAAATTTGAAAATTGAGTTGGAGGGGAATTTGGCCATACAGTCATAGGTGTATAAGGAGTATAATTGGGGGCTGAGGACACAGCCTTGTGGGGCACCAGTGTTTAGGATGATCGTGGAGGAGGTGTTGTTGCCTATCTTTACTGATTGTGGTTTGTGGGTTAGAAAGTTCAGGATCAGTCGCAAGAGGAGGAGCCGAGGCCAAGGCCACGGAGTTTGGAGATGAATTTCGTCGGAATGATGGTGTTGAAGGCTGAGCTCTAGTCGATAAATAGGAGTCGGACCTAGGTGTCTTTGTTACCTCGGTGTTCCAGGGTAGAGTGCAGGGCCATGGAGATGGCGTCTGCTGTGGACCTGTTGCAGAGGTAGGCAAACTGTAGTGGATCAAGACAATCTGGGAGGCTGGAGTTGATTCGTGCCATGACTAACCTATCGAAGCACTTCATGATGATGGATGTCAGAGCCACTGGATGATAGTCATTATGGCACACTGCTTGACTTTGTTTTGGTACAGGGATGAAGGTTGTCTTCTTGAAGCAGATAGGGACCTCAGATTGTTGTAAAGAGAGGTTGAAGATGTCTGCGAATACCCCCGCCAACTGATCCGCACAAGACCCGAGTGCTCGTCCGGGTACCCCATCCGGGCCAGTGGCTTTCCGTAGGTTGACGTGGGTTTTGAAGTTCTCTTTCCTCTTCATAGTTTACAATACTTGCAAGTATTGTATCACCTGCAAACTTTGATGTAGTCCCCTGCACATCGATATCTACATCATTAATTTATATCAGGAAAGGTATAGGTCGCAACAATGACCCCTGAGGAATGCCACTACAAATCTTCTTCCAGCTTGAAAAATATCCATTGACCGTTACTCTCTGCTTCCTATTATTCAGCCAATTTTTTTCTCCACGCTTCTACTGTTCCTTTTATTCCATGAGTCATAACTTTTCTCACAAGTCTGTTGTGTGGCCCTGGATTGAGTGTCTTTAGAAAGTCTGTGTATACCACTTCAACAGCATTACCTGCATTGATCCTTTCTGTTACTTCCTCAAAAAACTCCAGCAAGCTAGCTAATCATGATTCCTTCAGAAACCCATGCTGGCTCTTCCTAATCAACGCACATTTTACCATGAGACTAATTCTATCCTGAATAACTGTTTCTCGAAGCTTGCCCATCACTGATGTTAAATTGACTGACCTGAAATTACTGGGAGTCTTCTTACAATCTTTTTCATACGAAGACGTAACATTTGCAATTCTCCTGTCCTCTGCCACCTCCCCTGAGTCTAAAGAAGATGAATGATTATGGCCAGTGCTCCTGCAATTTCCATTCTCATTTCCTTCAATATTCTTGGATGCATCTGATCCGATCCCTGTGTCTTGTCAACTTTCAGGCAGCCTATTCACACTTCCTGCTTCTCAATTTTGAACCCTTTGAGAGATGAGAGTTTTTTCGTCGATCACCATGGCGTGGATAGCATCCAACTCCTTAGTAAAGATGGAAGGAAATCATGAGTTGTTTTGATAGAGTAAATAAAGAGAAACTGTTTCAGATACAGAAGGGTCAGAAACCAGAAGAAACAGATTTAAGGTGACCGGCAAAAGGGGTGAAATGAGAAAACATTTTTATATATTGAGTTGCTGAGATCTGGAATGCTGAAAGAGTGACCGAAAAAGATTCAATGGTATCATTCAAAAGAGAAGTGGATAAATACATGAAGAGAAATACTCTAGGACTATGGGCAAAGAGCAGGAAAGTGGGATTAATTTCGATGGCCCTTTGAAGGAGCTGGCCCAAGCATCATCGGCCATATGACCTTCTATCTTGTTGCATTTTATGAAAGGATTTAACTTGAATGAAATGTCAAATTAGATATTTTCAGCCTTTCTTGAGTTATGTATAATTTAAATATATTTGTTTGTTGCTGTTCATTAAACAGGAATCAGCATAGATTTTACTCATCAAATAGATACAGCAAATGCATGAAAATGAAAGAAGTGATGGGTCTGAATTTCATTGTATTTATTGTACAATGCTGACAACCAAAATGATTTGAAAACCACTTTGCTTTCTACAAGTTGTCTTCATTATTTATAAAATGCCTTTGCCAATTATGTTGGCAGTATATTGATTTTATTTGAGGTTTGTCTGTTCCCTTCTTGTGCTATTATTTAATTTTGCCAGAGAATGTGGCACAGCTTTGAGGAATAATTGTCCTTTCAAGGACAATAAAAATGTAATATTTTATCCTGCATTAAAAGCACAAATCAGTTGTATTACCATCGAGGCAATTGTATTGTTTTGTATCTTATACACACAGATAGGATTATTATTGAGCAAATCAATCTGCAATAAGAAGCGTTGACTTATTTTATGCAGGCTTATGATGCACATCAAAAATAAATTGTATCAATTGAAATATAAAACATGAACCATCTAGCTGTTGAGTACTAAATTTCTTTTGCACCTTGTACAATATGAGCAATCCTTCATAATTTAATAATACGCAAAAGATAGGATTCTAGAATTCCAATAAGTTAGTACAGGTACATAAATTATATTGGTGCTATTCTGAAAAATAATAAATCACAACTGCAGTCCTTCTATCTGTAATTCAGATTGATTACATTAGTAGTAGCTCATCTGTATTCCATCTTTGAAATGCAATAAATTGTTAACTTCAGAGAAAATTATATTTTCTGGCAGTCAGAGATTGGGAAGCAAATAAGTAAATAGGGTATGCATGTTTGTAAACCATATTAGCCTAAAAGTTGGCTTGGTACACAGAATGATCTCTGTGGCCGGAAGAATAGGGTTGAGACCTCTGATGTTCTTGAGAGAGAATCAGCCGGAGACACCCTGAATTTGTAAGCAAAGCAATTATTTCCATTTATTTCTCTTCTTGTAGACACCATCCACTTTTACAAGTGTGTATGGTAACTTCAAGTGACCAAATAGTACATTGCAATTTTAATACGCTACATCCCGTCCCTTTTTACTAAATGAGAGACGTTGCATATTTCAGTGATTTATCCCCAAAGTGCAAACAAACTTAAGAATTAGCATAACTTGAAAATACAGCTGACTACATCTTCTAACTTTTATGTTAATTTAATAATACATTTAATCACAGACAATGAAATTAACGATTTCCTCACCAACGAAAAATGGTTCACTTTGTAACATAATTATTTAAATATGATGGATTTTTTCGCTCAGGAGTAGGATATTGTCTGACATCTGATGGGCAGTATACTCCCCCCCCCCCCCCCCCGGCCGGGTGGGAGAATCGCCGGGGCGCCGCGCAAATCCCACCACGCCGCCCCGACCCCCGCATGCGATTCTCCCACCCCCCGAAATGAGCAACGTGCGAATCGCGCCGGGCCGCTTGGAGAATCGCCGCAAATGGCGAGTGGCGATTCTCCGGCCCGCATGGGCCGAGCGGCCGCTCCGACACGACAGTGTCCCACAGCCGGCATCCATCCCTGGTCGCTGCCGGTGGGAACTCTGCGGGAACGCTTGGGGGGCAGCCTGTGGGGGGCTCCTTCACCGGGGCAGGCCTCCGAAGGGGTCTGGCCCGCGATCGAGGCCCACCGATCGGTGGGCCGGCCTCTTTCCCCCCCCCGGGCCTACCTTCTGCCGCGGCCGGCCCCTGAACACCCATGCCATATTGCGTCGGGGCCAGCGTGCGTAAGAAGTTTCCCATGCATGCGCAGGATGGTGTGGCCCAACTGCGCATGCGCAGGATTGAGCTGCCCCAACTGCACATGCGCTGGTTGGCGCGGCTCCCATTTGGCGCCGTTGTGAAACGCGACGGCGTTCACAATGGCGTGGGCATTTGGTCTGCGGAGCGGAGAATCGCCCCCGATGTATTCTCATTTCACTCATGTTCTTCATCTGAAATGTCGATGTCAGAATTTGATTCCATGCTCACAAATGGTGTTTTCAGTGCTTTTGAGAAAAATGCATTTTGTGTTAAGACTTGTGAACTGTATTTAGCAGTAATCATTGATCCTTTTGTGTCAGTCACAACAAATGGTTCAATGTCATAAGGGGTTTTTTGCTTTCGAACATGATCATCATATTTGACAAGCATATTATTTCCTGACTTTAATGGTGTATATCTGAATTTCATATTTCGCTCTGCATTTACTCTCATTCCCACCTTCTGTTCTGGGGCGCAGTTGTGTACATGATTGTTAGCTTTGCGTGCCACCTCAGGTGGATGTGTGCACATAGTGTGTATAAATTGAGTGTAGGTGGAAGTAGTTCCGACATCTTGAGGATCGCAAAGGTTGAGATTGTGGTGGCTTGACATGGCAAATATTGATTTTCTGCTCTACCATGTAGTCAATTCCTGGGAGCCATACTTTTTCCTAAGAAGTTGTTTGGTTTTGACAATTCACCAGTGACCTTCGACAACATATTGTCTCAAAGATTGTGGAATAACAATGCAATTGTTGTGTAACATGAGATCAAATTTGGTGTAACAGCAAGTTAATTTGCAACTTTTTGAAGTATTTACAGTGAGTGAGTGATTACATTTATAGCCGTTCTTTCAATCATGATTTTCCAATTTTGTGATTCCATAGCTGTCATACAAATTTGTAATGCTTCATCTTGTTTTTACTGCCGGTTTGATGTCAGATAGTTTCAGTGAATTTAGCACTGCATTTAGGCTTATGTGGTTCAGATGTTCTTCTGTAACATTTTCTTTGCAACGATTAATACTGACTGTTGGCAATGGATGACACACAAGATAGTCCAGTGGGTTGAGAGTGGTTGGCTGATACTCAACATGGACCTCTTGTAGTTTAAGTATCGAATATTCTATTTGAGTAGATGGTTTGCGATGTGGTTTTTTTTGAATAAGCTTCCTCGTGGTCTATGACCGATTATAACTTCAGTCTTGTTTCCATACAAATAGAGATGAAAATGCAAGATACTCATGTGATTGAGAACATTTCTCTCTCTGTTTGTGAATATATTGCTCTGCAGGTGATAGCGATCGGCTTGTCATTGCAACAATTGATGAGTTCCCTGCCTCGTCTTTTTAACAGAATTGTTATCGCACAGAAGGCGGCCACGCTTCAGGCATGAAGCAAAGTTGCAAAGTCAAGGCCTCATGAATAACTTCAGCCAGTATGGGAATTGAACCCACACTGTTGGCTTCACTCTGCATCACGAACCAACTATCCGGCTAACTGAGCTTAACCAGCCCCCCTTTTAGATGCCTATAAAATACGTTGGATTGCCCTTTATGTTGGCTGCCAATCTTTTCTCATTGTACCTCTTGGCTCCTCTAACGTGCTGTTTCATCTCCCCTCTGAACCTTCTGGATTCCTCTTGATTCCTGACTGTATTTTCTACCTGAAATCTGTCACAAGCACACTTTTTCTTCCTTATGTTAATTTCTATCTCCTTTTACATCCAAGGACCTCTGGACTTGTTTGTCCTAACTTTCCCTTTTAAGGGAATACTGTATCTGGACTATTTCTGTTTTGAAGGTAGCCCATTGTTCAGCTACAGTGTTTCCCGCCTACAATCCGTTCCAGTCTAACCGACCCAGCTCTATTTTTAGAACATAGAACATAGAACAGTACAGAACAGGCCCTTCGGCCCTCGATGTTGTGCCGAGCATTGTCCGAAACCAAGATCAAGCTATCCCACTCCCTGTCATTCTGGTGTGCTCCATGTGCCTATCCAATAACCGCTTGAAAGTTCCTAAAGTGTCCGACTCCACTATCACAACAGGCAGTCCATTCCACACCCTAACCACTGAGTAAAGAACCTACCTCGGACATCCCTCCTATATCTCCCACCCTGAATCTTATAGTTATGCCCCCTTGTAACAGCTACATCCACCCGAGGAAATAGTTTCTGAACGTCCACTCTATCCCCCTCATCATCTTTTAATCCTCTATTAAGTCACCTGAAGTAGACCTTGGAAAATAGGAGACAGGTTTAGATAAAGGATCTGGATCGGCGCAGGCTGGGAGGGCCGAAGGGCCTGTTCCTGTGCTGTAATTTTCTTTGTTCTTTGTTCTCTCATCCTCCTCCGCTCCAAAGAGAAAAGTCCTAGCTCCCTCAACCTTTCCTCATAAGACCTATGCTGCAAACCAGGCAGCATCCTGGTAAATCTCCTTTGCACCCTTTCCAATGCTTCCACATCCTTCCTATAATGAGGTGACCAGAACTGCACACAATACTCCAAATGTGGTCTCACCAGGGTCATGTATAGTTGCAGCATAACCCCGCGGCTCTTAAACTCAAGCCCCCTGTTAATAAACGCTAACACACTATAAGCCTTCTTCACAGCTCTATCCACTTAAGTGGCAACCTTCAGAGATCTGTGGACATGAACCCCAAGATCTCTCTGTTCCTCCACATTCCTCAGAACCCTGCCGTTGACCCTGAAATGAAATATAATGAAATGAAAATTGCTTATTGTCACGAGTAGGCATCAATGAAGTTACTGTGAAAAGCCCCTAGTTGCCACATTCCGGCGCCTGTCCGGGGAGGCTGGGACAGGAATCGAACCGTGCTCCTGGCCTGCTTGGTCTGCTTTAAAAGCCAGCGATTTAGCCGAGTGAGCTAAACCAGCCCCTGTAATCCGCATTCAAATTTTTTCTACCAAAATGAATCACCTCGCACTTATCAGGGTTAAACTCCATCTGCCATTTTTCGGCCCAGCTCTGCATCCTATCAATGTCTCTTTGCAGCCTACAACAGCCCTCCACCTCCTCCACTACTCCACCAATCTTGGTGTCATCAGCAAATTTACTGACCCAGCCTTCAGCCCCCTTCTCCAAGTCATTGATAAAAATCACAAAGAGCAGAGGACCCAGCACTGATCCCTGTGGTACACCGCTGGTAACTGATCTCCAGTCTGAAAATTTTCCATCCGCCACCACCCTCTGTCTTCTATGTGATAGCCAGTTACTTATCGAATTGGCCAAATTTCCCTCTATCCCACACCTCCTTACTTTCTTCTTTTTGCCCCATTGAAGTTGGCTCTCCCTCAGTTATTTATTTTTACTCTGGATTGCCTATTTTCCTTTTCTATCATCATCCTAAACTTTACAATACAATGATCACTGTCCCCTAAATGTTCCCCACTGACACTTGACCTACTTGACCAACCTTATTTCCAAGAGTCAGGTCCAAAAATGTATCCTTTCTTGTTGAACTGGAAACATACTGCTGTAGAAAACTTTCCTGGGCACAATCTTGGAATTTTTGCCCCCTCAGCCATCAAATTATAACTGTTCCAGTCTACATTTGGGTAATTAAAGTCCCTCATTATCACTACTCTATAATGTTTGCATCTCTCTGTAATTTCCTTGCACGAAAACTGCACTTAAGCCTTGTACTGTACTTGTGTCCACAACCAGCTGGGTAGTTTTCTCAGGGATGAAATATGCATTTGTGAAACTTGCTCACAACCGTTGTTTGATCTGGTCAACAGCCTTTTTATGTGAGGTAGTCCATGCCCACTTGCTGGTCTTGTTTGTCAGATCGCTTAGATAACTTAGCAAGGTCAGGAACGAAGTGACTGCAGTACATGATGAGTCCCAGAAGACTCCAGACATCCTGCACATGTATAGAATCTGCAGCATTGTAATGACTTCAACTTTCTGTGGATCAGGTGATACTCCTTCACTGCTGACCTCGTAACTAAAGAATTTGATGCTGTTTGTGTCCAATGTGAGTGGAGAATACTGTAAAATACCTCGATTTGTCTGCAAGCACGATTTGATGGTAGCTGCATCGAGGTCACATTTGGCAACGTGTTTAGAACTATTCACTTTCTCAGTGGTGTCAGTGTTAAGTGTCTTCCTTGTTGTATAGTTTGGTTTGGTGACTGTATATCAATGCAGATTCTAATCTGGTTCTCACTCTTTGGTTTCTTGACGACTTGAATGGGTGGGACCCAACGGGTAAGCTCATCCCCAAATTTCTCGAGAATGCTATCGTCAAGTAGACACTGAAGTTCCTTCACAGTTTGCTTCATTATGTGAAATAGCCTTTACCGCTATTGGTGCATAACTGGGTGAACATTGGGATCTACCTGCAGCTTGCACGTAACACCTTTCAGTTCATCAAGACCAATGCAGTCAACGTACAATTCGAGAATGTTGTTGGTATGTGTAGACGTAGCATATACGATGGCAATCGTGTGCAAATCTATTGCTGATAGGTTTGTCACATTCTCCAGATACAACATTAAATAAAGCATTAGTTCTGTTGTCTTTGAATGAGATTGGCATTTTAAAGGTGTTGAGAATTTTAATTTGGTTTGTCACAGTTGTAAGGGAAAATTTTCGTTTTCCTGGTTTGCAAAGAATGGGGTAATTCTGAAGTTTGTTGAGCGTTTTGTCTCCCATGACATTGATAACTGCTGCTGTCAGCAGCGGCCCTAGGGTTGCTGGCGCCCCAGGCAAGCTGAACTTCGGCGCCCTTCGGGGGGGTGGGGCGGGGGGGGAGGGGCCGGAAGGGGGGGCCGGAAGGGGAGGGGGGGCCGGAGTGACCACCGGCGAGCCTGGATCCATCCGCCATGTTTGTGCGGGGCGGCCTGAGGGAGGGCGGCCACCGCGCATGCACTGGTTGGCACCGGCCCAACTGCGCATGCGCGGTACCCAAGTCTTTTACGCGGCGCCCCTAGCACATGGCGCCCCGGGCGACTGCCTGAGTTGCCGGTACCTTGAGCCGGCCCTGGCTGCTGTATCTATAAGAGTACCCAAGCCTGAGCAGACAATGGTCATTGACAGACGTGGCTGGTTGCTGTACCTAATATTCAGGGTCATCCACCTCTACATCGGCTGCATTCTTTTTCCCTTTTCTTGTGGTCTGCATACGTGACATCCTTCTGTTGGTATTGGTCTTGGTATTTGATTTTTCTGATGACTGGACATGAGCAAAGTGTTTTCCGCAAGCGTTGCACCGTTTGCCAATAGCAAGCTACTCTGTCAGGTGTGGGTAAGGACTGCCACATTAGAAATAATGCGTGGAATTTTCTACGCCACCCACTGCGAACGGAGGCAGCCTGCCATTGTCTGGTGGCGGGATCTTCTGGTCCCACCTTTGTCAATGTGGTTTCCCATTGAATGCCCCCCTTGCCACTGGGAAACCCACAGTGGGACTGTGCTGTCGGCGGGTCCGGAAGATTCCGCTGGCATGAACGGTCGGAAAATTCTGACCATTGTTTGGACAAGTGCCAACACTGTATGTGGGATTGCTGCTACTTTGCAGATACGCAATGAATAGTATTGATGGGAGTTGAATTTGGAGTGTGGTAGTTACTCTTGGCAGCCTCAACTTCAGTAGTTCTGGACTTGGGAAGCAATAGTGATCATGCTAACTCCAAAAGTTCTGACAGCTTTCTGCCTTTCTCACTGCTCTTCACCGTATTTGATGAGAGAGAAACAATCTTTGATTATTTGTGTTTTCCCTTCCCAATTGACATGTTCAACATCACAAAGTCACATTTGGTTGCTAGTTGCCTCCGATGCATACAATATTAGTCAATTGTCTTATTTGCTTCTTAGTGCATCAGAAGTTAATTGTTCCATATCATAGGCTGGATTCCCTGTTTCTGCGGCTAAGTGCCGACGCAGGCGTGGGACCCGTGGTGTTTCATGACCGGCAAATCGGCGTGAACCCCTCACCCATCCTGCACCAGTGAGGGGCTAGCACTGGTGCCGCGTGAAATGTCTGCCGATCGCGCAGAAAATGGCTGGAGAATGACCGGGTCCCGTGCCGTGCATGTGCACGGCTGACGACCTACACCGGTCATGCCGTACAACGTGCTGCTGGCCATGCGTGTAACCTAACCAGCAAGCCGCCACAGCACACCCCCTGGCCCTGACCAGTCCCCCAAGCCTTAGCAAATGCCCCCCCCCGCCGCCCCCCAGACCAGCGTCACAGATCCCGGCCGAGTATGGCGGTGCTGAATACACTCCGCAGCCGACACGCATGACCGCTGGGACCACACATGTCTCACACATGGCCCATCGGGGGAGGAGCATCACAGAAGGCCCGGCCGATGATGTGCCAGCATCGTTGAAACGGCATGCTGGCAGTTTCGAGGGGGCAGAGCATGGCAGACCTGCGTCAAACTGTTTAATTTTACAAATTTAAAAAAAAATGTTTTGTTCCTTTTTCAGAGTTACAAAAGCAGAGCTCAGTGTATGGACAGTGTCAAACCCCCAATTCAGTTCCTTGCCTGCTCCAAAATCCAATTAAAATTGAATCCAATTCATGGTCCCCGCAAGAGAGAGATCCCAGATCCAGGCATTACACCTGACCTCACGCTCATCTCAGCCAAAAGGCCGAGAAGCGATGTGGATACATTCTTTGCAGATTTGTAGTCATTTTGCTCAGGTGTAAGTTTCTCAAACATATCTTTCAATCACAGTGGAGAAATAAAGATTTTTCCCATTTTGTCATCTTTTATTGCAAAACTTGCCATCGCACCTTTGAAACATTGCAGCCAACATGGGAATACTATGGGACACGCTCCCGCTATCACTGGCGGGGAGGGTACAGACCGTGAAAATGACGGTCCTCCCCAGATTTCTGTTTAAGGCATGGAAGATGGATGCCTCTTTTTCTATTTTCACCAATGTGGTGAGTAGCGCAGTTCTAGCATTTGATAGATTGTGTGCGCTGTTCATTATATTGGGCACAGTAAGAAGTCTCACAACACCAGGTTAAAGTCCAATAGGTTGTTTCAGATCACTAGCTTTCGGAGCACTGCTCCTTCCTCAGGTGAATGAAGAGGTAGGTTCCCGAAACATACATATAGACAAAGTCAAAGATGCAACACAATTGACTTCTTACTGTGCTCACCCCAGTCCAATGCCAGCATCTCCACATCATTATATTGGGTGCTAAGGAGTTTGAGAACTGAACATTGCACCATTGAATTTCTGGGCCACTGAAGGATGCAGAATTACTCTAATTCCATCCTCCTTTCATTCTTTTCATGAAATATTCTGAAGGCTTCAATTGTCTTCTGATCACATTTCTTATTTTGGTTTACTTGAGTGTTTTGTTGACCCGACAAAATGCTCCAAATTGCTTGAAGGTTCATTCCACATTTTTGATCTTTGCAGCCTGTCATTGCAAGAGCAATGCTGGACTGTAGTTTCTTTGATTTATTTCTGGTTTTGTGACCATAACCTTGAGGTGCTTGTACCAACAGAGAAACATTTTTCAAAGACTTTACGATTGTAAATTTTGTGCTCATCAAGTTGTGGAATTTTAGCGCTGGGGAATGGATCGTCCCTGAGAGGAGAGAGAGTTGAGAGGAGCTTTAACAAAGGTGTTCAAAATCATGAGGCATATGGACAGAGTTGATGGGGAGAAATTGTTGCACTGATGGAAGAGTGGAAGAGTCGAGAACCAGAGGACACCGACTTAAAATGATTAACATAAGATCTGGAGGTCACGCGAGGAAAAACGGTTTTATGCAGCGAACAGGGCAGCACGGTGGCACAGTGGGTTAGCAACAGCCTCACGGCGCCGAGGTCCCAGGTTCAATCCCGGCTCTGGGTCACTGTCTGTGTGTAGTTTGCACATTCTCCCCGTGTTTGCGTGGGTTTCACCCCCACAACCCAAAAGATATGTGCATGCTGGGTGAATTGGCCACTCTAAATTGCCCCTTAATTGGAAAAAATGAATTGGGTACTCTAAATTTATATTTTTAAAAATTTATGCAACGAATGGCTAGGATCCAAAATGCATTGCCCGAGAGTGAAGGCAAGTTCAATCCTGGCTTTTAAAAAGGAATTGAACAATTGTGAAACGACAGGAGAATGGGACAAACTGAGAGCCTGCATGAATATAATGGACCACATAGCCTTCGCCGGTGTTGCAACATTTCTTTGATCTACGAGATAGATGTAGTCTAAAGCGCTCTATGTTCAATCCCATAAAAGTGCCCCTAGGTTCCTGGAATGAGAGAGGTTAAATTCATTTAATCTAGCCTCTTTATAGGCAGCAGATGAGCCTCTCCTCTTTCTATATTATATTCCAACCTTGGTTTGCGGTATGAAAAACTATTGCTGGCATCATTCAATGGCAAGTGGAAAATCATGGGCTGGTTCCTGCAGCTAAGCGCTGATGCCAACGGAGAATCTATGGAGTTCCACGAAGGAAAAATCAGTGCCACACACGCACCAATTCCGATACCGGTGAAGGGCTAGCATTGGCGCATCATGAAAATCCCGCAGAACGTGCGAAAAGCAGTGGGAGAATCACTGGGTTTGTGCTGGGCACGTGCAGGGCCGACAGGCTGCAGCCACGTTACACCCCCCCCCCCCCCCCCCCCCCCCCCATCCCCCGCACACGCACCAATCACGCCCGAAAAGATGGTGCCGTTTGTGCTCGACCCCGTACTCGCCTACCCCGACCCCACAGCCCACTACCCGGCCACCCCCCACTGCTCCCCCCATCCCTGGCAGAAGCCCTCTCGGCTAGCTGTGTATGGCTGTGTTGGAATGTGGATTCTTTGATTTATTTCTGGTTTTGTGGATCTAGCTTTGATGCGTACATACGCCCTCTCTCTCCGTGGCCACTACTCCAGGCTCACGACTGTTGAGACCACATGTGGCCCGTGCCGTTGGGAACTCAGCCCATCGAAGGCGGAGCATCGCGGGTGAGCTTGATAATGAGATGTGAATGCGGTCACACCATGCATCGCAATTACGCCGATTTGGAGGGGGTAGAGCATCACGATTCGGCGCCTGCCGTGATTTTGGCGTTGGGAACCCGACCGCCGTTCCCTATTTCTGAGTCGGGCAATGGAGAATCCTGCTCCTTGAATTTCAAATGGCGCCGTGGTATTAAAGGTTGAAAACACTTTCGTATGTGAATAGTTAATCTTTTAATAAGCTTCTGAAAATGGTATTTCACTCACAAAGGAGATATATTTACTGAGGGAAGGAGAATTCGTTTAGTGGAACTTATTTCTGTATTAATATTAATGCCAGGATGAAACAAAAGTAAAATTTAGCCTTGACTGTCAGTTTTCTTATTTGCCACCTACAATGAAATTAGTACTGAGCTCCTATGTCTTTGCACTATCGAACATGGAGATACTTTCTGATGGCCTGATACAACCGATGACTAATAAACAAACAAAGAGAACAAAGAAAAGTACAGTAAGAAGTCTTACAACACCAGGTTAAAGTCCAACAGGTTTGTTTCAAACACGAGCTTTCGGAGCACGGCTCCTTCTTCAGGTGAATGGAAAGGCTTTCCATTCACCTGAAGAAGGAGCCGTGCTCCGAAAGCTCGTGTTTGAAACAAACCTGTTGGACTTTAACCTGGTGTTGTAAGACTTCTTACTGTGCTCACCCCAGTCCAACGCCGGCATCTCCACATCAAAGAAAAGTACAGCACAGGAATAGGCCCTTCAGCCCTCAAAGCCTGTGCGACCATGCTGCCCATCTAAACTAAAATCTTCTACACTTCCTGGGTCAATATCCCTCTATTCCCATCCTATTCATAGAACAAAGAACAAAGAAAAGTACAGCACAGGAACAGGCCCTTCGGCCCTCCAAGCCGGTGCCGATCATGCTGCCCGACTAAACTAGTATTCTACACTTCCTGGGTCCGTATCCCTCTATTCCCATCCTATTCATGTATTTGCCAAGATGCCCCTTAAATGTCACTATCGGCCCTGCTTCCACCACCTCCTCCAGCAGCGAGTACCAGGCACCCACTACCCTCTGTCAAAAAACTTGCCTCGTACATCTACTCTAAACCTTGCCCCTCGCACCTTAAACCTATGCCCCCTAGTAATTGGCCCGTCTACCCTGGTGAAAAGCCTCTGTTGATCCACTCTGTCTATGCCCCTCATAATTTTGTAGACCTCTATCAGGTCGCCCCTCAACCTCCGTTGTTCCAGTGAGAACAAACCGAGTTTATTCAACCGCTCCTCATAGCTAATGTCCTCTATACCAGGCAACATCCTGGTAAATCTCTTCTACACCCTCTCTAAATCCTCCACATCCTTCTGGTAGTGTGGTGACCAGAATTGAACACTATACTCCAAGTGTGGCCTAACTAAGGTTCAATACAGCTGCAACATGACTTGCCAATTCTTATACTCAATGCCCCAGCTAATGAAGGCAAGCATGCCATATGCCTTCTTAACCTGTGTTGCCCCTTTCAGTGACCTGTGGACCTGTACACCTAGATCTCTCTGACTTTCTATACTCTTGAGGGTTCTACCATTAACTTCCTGCATTAAACCTTCCAAAATGCATTACCTCACATTTTTCCGGATTAAACTCCATCTGCCATCTCTCTGCCCAAGTCTCCAAACGATCTAAATCCTGCTGTATCCTCTGACAGTCCTCATCGCTATCCTCAATTCCACCAACCTTTGAGTCGTCTGCAAACTTACTAATCAGACCAGTTACATTTTCCTCCAAATCATTTATATAAACTACGAACAGCAAAGGTCCCAGCACTGATCCCTGTGGAACACCACTATTCACGGCCCTCCAATTAGAAAAGCACCCTTCCATTGCTACTCTCTGCCTTCAATGACCTAGCCAGTTCTATATCCACCTTGCCATCTCACCCCTGATCCCGTGTGACTTCACCTTTTGTACCAGTCTACCATGAGGGACCTTGTCAAAGGCCTTACTGAAGTCCATATCGACAACATCCACTGCCCTACCTGCATCAATCATCTTTGTGACCTCTTTGAAAAACTCTATCAAGTTAGTGAGACACCACCTCCCTTTCACAAAACCATGCTGCCTCTCACTAATACGTCCATTTGTTTCCAAATGGGAGTAGATCCTGTCTCGAAGAATTTTCACCAGTAATTTCCCTACAACTGACGTAAGGCTCACCGGCCTGTAGTTCCCTGGATTATCCTTGCTACCCTTCTTAAACAAAGGAACAACATTGGCTATTCTCCAGTCCTCCGGATCATCACCTGAAGACAGTGAGGATCCAAAGATTTTTGTCAAGGCCTCAGCAATTTCCTCTCTAGCCTCCTTCAGTATTCTGGGGTAGATCCCATCAGGCCCTGGGGACTAATCTACCTTAATATTTTTAAAGACGCCCAACACCTCGTCTTTTTGGATCTCAATGTGATCCAGGCTATCTACACGCCCTTCTCCAGACTCAACATCCACCAATTCCTTCTCTTTGGTGAATGCTGATGCAAAGTATTCATTTAGTACCTCACCCATTTCCTCTGGCTCCACACATAGATTCCCTTGCCTATCCTTCAGTGGGCCAACCCTTTCACTGGCTACCCTCTTGCTTTTTATGTACGTGTAGAAAGCCTTGGGATTTTCCTTAACCCTATTTGCCAATGACTTTTCGTGACGCTTTCTAGCCCTCCTGACCCCTTGCTTAAGTTCCTTCCTACATTCCTTATATTCCACACAGGCTTTGTCTGTTCCCAGCCTTCTAGTCCTGACAAATGCCTCCTTTTTCTTTTTGACGAGGCCGACAATATCTCTCGTTATCCAAGGTTCCCGAAATTTGCTGTATTTATCCTTCTTCCGCACAGGAACATGCCGGTCTTGAATTCCTTTCAACTGACATTTGAAAGCCTCCCACATGTCAGATGATGATATACCCTCAAACATCCTCCACCAATCTAGGTTTTTCAGTTCCCGCTTAATATTGTTATAATTAGCCTTCCCCCAATTTAGCACATTCACCCTAGGACCAATCTTATCCTTGTCCACCAGCACTTTAAAACTTACTGAATTGTGGTCACTGTTCCCGAAATGCTCCCCTACTGAAACTTCTACCACCTGGCCGGGCTCATTCCCCGATACCAGATCCAGTACAGCCCCTTCCCTAGTTGGACTGTCTACATATTGTTTTAAGAAGCCCTCCTGGATGCTCCTTACAAACTCTGCCCAGTCTAAGCCCCTAGCACTAAGTGAGTCCCAGTCAATATTGCGGAAATTTGAAGTCTCCCATTACAACAACCCTGTTGTTTTTACTCCATTTCCAAAATCTGTCTACCTATCTGCTCCTCTATCTCCCGCAGGCTGTTGGGAGGCCTGTAGTAAACCCCCAACATTGTGATTGCACCCTTCTCATTCCTGATCTCTACCCATATAGCCTCGCTGCCCTCTGAGGTGTCCTCCTGTCATACAGCTGTGATATTCTCCCTAACCAGTAGCACAACTCTGCCACCCCTTTTACATCCCCCTCTTTCCCGCCTGAAACATCTGAATCCTGGAACGTTTAGCTGCCAATCCTGTCCTTCCCTCAACCAGGAATGTACTGAGACTGGTCCCTAAGTAGATCAAAACCCATCTATATTGTCAGCTCAGTACGAGAGGCAAATGTCAGCCTGAGTGACTTACCTTTACCAACTTTCTGAGCCACACATGTTCTGTGATTTTTATTTTAATCATACTTAACAAAGTCATGGATGTCTGAAGATTTCATTTTTTAAAATTTGCTCTACAAATTAATACTTGCTGAACCATAAAGTTAGTTACCAACTTAGACTTCAGCATATGCTATGATTACGGAATGTGACACAAAATGAAATATAGCGGTACAGCTCTTGATTAAAGAGGGAATTTCATCATTATTTAACTCTCACATTGCTCAGCTCAGTAGTTAACCTTTATGCTCAGATGATGGCACCAGATTTCACCAATAAAGTCAAAAATATATATAAGTTCAATGGAAATGTATAACACGGAACTTGTTGAACGTAATACTAATTCTGTAATTTTGAAAGAAGAATTGATGCTATATTTAGCTCGTCCTTTGTGGCAAGTTAAAACAAAATTATATTTACCTAGGAAATCAAATAAAGATCCTTACGATATTGTTTAATAAATAACGAGTGAAAAAGAACACCATAATAATAAGAATAATCGCTTATTGTCGCAAGTAGGCTTCAATAAAGTTACTGTAAAAAGCCCCTAGTTGCCACGTTCTGGTGCCGGTACGGGAATTGAACCCGCACTGCTGCCTTGTTCTGCATTATAAGCCAGCTGTTTAGCCCACTGTGCTGAATCAGCCCCTTAACCATGGCCAGGTAGATGAGAAATCTGTGATTATATTCCTGTCATTGCATTGCAAATCGCATGCAATGCTGCACAATACTATTTTTAATCTTCGGTTTTGTTAAAATTGACAATGATAATGGAATGGTATACATCACTCCGAAGGTGATCGAATGTTGGAGCGTTTTCCAATAGGTAACGATAAAACCAAGTGAAGGTATTTATGGCGAATGGGAGAAAGTTAAGGCACAATTGAGAAGTTTTCTAATAGGCATTTGAAGATTGGGAGTAGGGTATCAAGGCATGGTGATTTAGGGAGGGAATTCTGGAAAGCACGGGCCTGATGGCTGAAAGATCAGTCCCCGACGCTGAAAGTGGAAGGGCTGGTGGCAAACTAAACATGGAAGAACGGTGACTGCAGACTGCAGATGGTGCAAGGATCCTGATGCATTTAAATCTCAACATTGACGGAAGAAAACAATGGAGTTAAATGAGGAAAATGTTAATTGTATTTAAATTGTGTATAATTAAATACATGTAGAGGACATTTCACATGAGCAGATTTAAAAAGAAACAGAGTGAAACTGTGATGTGGTTATTGCAATGTTTTACTCTTTAAATGTTAGATTGATACCGTTCCATAGAATCCATAGAACCCTACAGTGCTGAAGGAGGCCATTTGGCCCATCACATCTGCACCTACCCTCTGAAAGAGCACCCGATCCAGGCACACACCACTGCCCTCTTCCCCATAACCTCACCTAACCTTTTGACACTAAGGGGCAATTTATCATGGCCAATCCACCTAACATGCACATCTTTGGACTGCGGGAGGAAACCGGAGCGCCCGGAGGAAACCCACGCAGACACTGGGAGAAAATGCAAACTCCACACATCACCCGAGGCCGGAATTGAACCCAGGTCCCTGGTGCTATGAGGAAGCAGTGCTAACCACCATGCCACCTCAAATTTAGAACCCATTGCCATGCCATTGCTTATCCGCAATGTTGTGACTTGGATCTATTCTTCATCAACTGTTTTTTAAAATATAAACAATAGGGCCGATCATAATGTGGGGCCTTGCATTGAAGATGCCATATATTGTGAATTAGCTGGAGTTCTAAAAGGTGGAGGTAGTAAACATCACAGAAATCAATCCTTGATGTGATGAAGGTATGGTTGACAAGTTTAACAGCATGGAACTAGGGCTGTAAGGAGGCAATTCTGCCATGAATTAGAAAAAAAGCAGTTTAATGATTGACTATATAGGGTGTTAGAAGTTTATCTGCAGGTCAGCACGGTAGCATGGTGGTTAGCATAAATGCTTCACAGCTCCAGGGTCCCAGGTTCGATTCCCGGCTGGGTCACTGTCTGTGCGGAGTCTGCACGTCCTCCCCGTGTGTGCGTGGGTTTCCTCCGGGTGCTCCGGTTTCCTCCCACAGTCCAAAGATGTGCGGGTTAGGTGGATTGGCCATGCTAAATTGCCCGTAGTGTCCTAAAATGTAAGGTTAAGGGGGGGTTGTTGGGTTACGGGTATGGGGTGGATGCGTGGGTTTGAGTAGGGTGATCATTGCTCGGCACAACATCGAGGGCCGAAGGGCCTGTTCTGTGCTGTACTGTTCTGTGTGTTCTGTGTCAACATGAATTAGAATCAAAGGCATTGCGACAAACATGGTGAGGAGCTGTACTTGACTGTTCTTCCCCACCACATCAGGCAGTGAGGGAGACATTATGGCAATAGAGGCATTGTCCTGTCACCAAATTCAGGAACTCAAACAGGCTTTACAGGTGGATATCACATGCAAGCAACTGCACAACGTATAGGGGCTGGACAGAATCCTTAATGAAGCTCTTCCACGTGCTCTGCACATTTTCCGCCATCAGAGATGAACCAACCATACAGGATGGACAACCATACACCCCTACTGCTCTCCAGAGGTACTACATCAAGGGCACCCTGGGTTGGAAGCAACCAGGTAGAGAGCCAAGGAATCACTGAACTGGCCCTCCATGTGCGCAGACATGGAAAGGGAAATCTCTAAATACGCACCATGCAATGCACTCAAGCCTCACCAGAAAAGGGAACCGTTGCATTTACACAAGGTTCTGGACCTCCCATGGTCATTCACAGCTGCTGATTGATGTGTTGGGTAAGCTGGGTCTACAAGGACTGTGTTTACTGCAGTGGTGAGAGAGACAGGCTTCCAACACTTGAAGAAATGCAACTCGATTTTATTGAACACTTAACTATAATACATGCTTTATCTGTGGGTTGACACTATGCTGACTTGACTGGAGACCTGAGGCTAACCTGACCAGACTATCTTACTCCCACATGGTGTATGTTCTACTTGCTGCTCACGTGCTCTGACTGTCTCAGAGGCTGGATCCCGAGAGAGCGGGAAAACTAGTGTCCTCTGGCTTTATAGTGGTCGTGTCCTGTCTGGTGATTGGCTGTTGTGTTCTGTGTGTTCACTGGTCATCCTGTGTGTCAATCACTGCCTGTCTGCACACCATCATATGCCTGGATGTATATTATGACACTGATGTCTTCAAGTGAAAAGGTAAAGAACATTTAGTCTTGGTCGACTTGTATTCCAGGTGGTTTGAAACGACCTACCAAACATGACAAGTAAAATAAATCATCAAGCTTAAAAAACACTTAGTCACATCTGGCATCCCACAGAGACTCATGACAGACAACTTGCGGGGGGAGGGGGCGGTGGATGGGAAGCGGGATAAGGCTATTGAGTTGGATGATCAACCATGATCATACCGAATAGTGGAGCAGGCGAGAATGGCCTCTTCCTGCTCCTATTCCCTATGTTTCTAACTCTCACCAATTTGTCTCCGCTGAATTTCGCAACCTTGCACACACATGGGTCTTTGAGCATGTTACGAACGACCCCCTATAGCCACAGTCAAATGCTTTTCTGGAATGGGCAGTTTGCTCAGCCAAGCATATTGACAAATTGGGCCAAGATGACCAATTATTATTCTGCATTCCTCAGCCTGCAAAATCCACCACGACAGGCCTACATTCGTCAGCACTGTGTCTATTTTCCAGGCACACCAGGACCACAATCCCCATGCTAAGATTCTGCTACAGCTGAAATTTGAAACGAACGTAAATGATGCCCCCTTGCTATGCATACGGAAAAGCAAAATGCACCATGATCGAGATGCCCACAGACTCAGCCCTCTAATGCCAGGTCAAATAGTCCGGATTCAGACTGCACGTGGCCATGACCAATTGCTGGCAGTACAGAGTAATGTTCTGCAACTGATCAGTTACGTGGTAGCCTCAGACAGTGCCAACTATGTACACAAGCACTGGCACAAGTAGTAGAACCAAAACCAACAGGTAACAGAGCACTTCAGTCATCCGGCCTTTGGCACTAGCTCCCTGCACACGTGAGACTCCTACAGAAGCCACATATTGCACCTGAAGAACACACAGATGAAGCATCCATGAGGACACTGGCCACAGAAAGACTACAACACCACCAACCAGTGTAATCACACACTCAGGATGCCTGTGCAGGCTGAACACAAGATTCCAGGAATTCATTACCACTTAGCCTCGAACTGACTTTGAAATTTCAGTGTTACTTTTCAACAAAGGTGGGGGGGAGAGAAGGAGATGCAATAGGCTGTGCACTCGTTCTGACAGCTTAATCCATGTCTCAATATATATATATATGTATATAGTTATTCATTGTCAATTTATTTAATTATATGTCATACAATGGCAATATTGTTTCCTATGTGGGAACGTGACAACGAGTCAGCAAAAGAGATCATGTAATGGGAGAGTAGGGGTTATTCCCTGGGGTGCGGGCAAAGCACAAGTATTGGATATACTGTTGAGCTCAGGAATAAACTAACTTTGTTGGAAGTCCTTGGTGTTGGTGATTTAGGGAACCCACAATTTCTACAGGGTGTGATCTGGAGTATGGGGGCGGTGGGGTGTTAGGTCGGGGTATGGTCCGAGCATCAGGGTGCAGTCAAGGGTCGAGGGGGGAGTAGGATTGTTCAGTGTGAGTGATTGGTGGGCCATTTCTGTCGCAACTCGGGCACCCCATGCACCTGCTCTTCCAATCACCGTATGCCCCACTTGTGACAGAGTCTGTAGGTCGCGCATTGGACTCTGTAACCTGAGAACTCATTTTTAGTGCGGAAGCAAGTCATCCTCAATACCACAGGACTGCCTAAGAAGAGAAGGTTTCTGTAGTTACCTCGATATTAGACTAGGTTTCAAATGTCTAACATTTCCTGCATATTTATTCAGGTAAGTGGGTTGGAACTGTGCAAAGTATCAACTCTAGCTCAAAGTTGGAGACTTTTGCAGACGGTCCTGGGAACCGGCTCACAGAAGTCAGCACGTCAGAACTTCCATAGGGTCTCAACACAAAATAGCGTCATGCATTCGTTCCGGAGACCAGAAGATGTGGGCCAATGTTTTTTTAAACTACTACCGGATATTTAATAAATGGTGCGGCATATTTTTAAAAAAATTATTTTTATTCCCTAAACTTGGGTTACTTACAGCTGGTGGACTTGGCATTTTGATTCATTCTGCTTGTTTTTTTTATGATAAACCTATTCTCAGCCGAACCTGATTGTGTGCTGTTCCATGGCAGATTTTATGATCAGTGATATGCAAGTGAGATTGAACGAAATGCAAGAAAATTTAATATCTCTCTAAATTAGTGCAATTTTGGACACATTTATCAATCGTCTCTGGAGCCCAACTCCATAATATCTGTTGCTTGCTGACATGGCCAAAATGGTGATTTTTGCAGCTAAGAATTGAAGAGGTTTAGGATTCGGCCAATTCATTGTCCATTCTTGAAGTGTAATCATTGACCTTATGTCGACAATTTTCATAGAGCAAACCTAAATGAGATGAATGATCAGATCACCCTTTTTGATGATATTAGTTGACTTAAAAAGTTGGGCATTAACTCACTGCTCTACTTTGAATAGTACCATGAGCATCTTTTGAACAAATAAAAAAAGAATGGCTTCTTGCCTAAATTATGTTGCCCATCTATTGGGGCAGCACGGTAGCATTGTGGATAGCACAATCGCTTCACAGCTCCAGGGTCCCAGGTTCGATTCCGGCTTGGGTCACTGTCTGTGCGGAGTCTGCACGTCCTCCCCGTGTGTCTGCGTGGGTTTCCTCCGGGTGCTCCGGTTTCCTCCCACAGTCCAAAGATGTGCAGGTTAGGTGGATTGGCCATGATAAATTGCCCTTCGTGTCCAAAATTGCCCTTAGTGTTGGGTGGGGTTACTGGGTTATGGGGATAGGGTGGAGGTGTTAACCTTAGGTAGGGTGCTCTTCCCAGGAGCCGGTGCAGACTCGATGGGCCGAATGGCCTCCTTCTGCACTGTAACTTCTATGAAAAAATCTCAGTAGCTTATCTAAGCTTGCAGGAAGAAAGTGGGAATATGCAATCCCTGGGCCACCACTTTCCCATTTATGTTCAGCAGTGATAGTGAAAATTGCACCTCCCACCCCCTCCCCAGCATCTTACATCACTCAACTCTGACAATGCATCATGCTCTCTGCATTGCCAAGGTCAGCCTCAATTATACACCACCTCCTGCCTCAAGAGCATGTATAGTGTCAAATGAACCAAACTAACACTGACGGTTCACTTATATCTGGTTGGTCTCACTGGGAATATCAGGAATAGTCAAATTTCTATTTCCTTTAAAATAGGAAGGCGTAGATGTTAGAAACTGAGCAGAATCCATTTAAACTAACTACAATATCAGAACAGGATGATAAGGAGCATTGACGGGTTATGAAGGAAATTGCACTAAATGGAGAACATTCTGCAGACTCCAGATATTTACTCCCATTTGTAAAGTTTTCAGTCATAAGGAAAATATTTAATAATGTATTAAACACTGAGGCACCTTTATAATTAAATATCACTGTGACTTGTTTTGTTTTCCATTTTCTGCACGGTCATAATTTTTCAAAAGGTTTCATCATTTAGATGACTGATAAAAAGATGATTTAATCTGATCACGGAAACACAAAGGAAAGAAGGGCCAATTTGATGTCTGACCTCACCAATACAAAGTGATTGTTATTCAGTCAGGACTCTTGAAATGATTATTCTCTGCAAAGACTAAAGTTCAGATTAATAACTGTGATTGCTTCTTAAATGACTTCTGTTTCTTCAGGGCTTTGTAAATAAGCTTGATGAATTGATTCGTTGGTTGTTTGAGGCAATGGAAACAACTGAAAACTGGACTCCCCCGAAAGCTGATACCAGCAGCCTGAAGCTGTACCTGGAAACCCATTTGGTAAGGCATAAGCTCCTGAAGTCCCATAGTGACAGAACTTAGCTGAGTAAGCCTTGGGTTGACTGTGTGGAGTTTGCACTTCCTCCCCGTATCTGCATGGGTTTCCTCTGGGTGCTCCGGTTTCCTCCCACAGTCCAAAGATGTGCAGGTTGGGTGGATCGGCCATGATAAATTGCCCTGAGTGTCCAAAAGGTTAGGTGGGGTTACTGGGTTACAGGGACAGGGTGGAGGTGTGAGTTTAAGTAGGGTGCTCTGTCCAAAGTCCGATGGAGACTCGATGGGCTGAATGGCCTCCTTCAGCACTGTAAATTCTATGATTGTATGATATATTCGTGATTCAACTATATAGCATTATAATACTTTACCACCCTTTTATATAAAGATATATTTTGAAGTTTTAGACCTGATTCTGACTGTTGTATAAAAATATCAATAGTGAAGAAGCACTTTCTTCATGAAAGGGCCAAAGCTCCATCGACATGGAGCAGGAAGAACCTTGCATTATTTTAGTCATAATAATATTACACATTCCACTAAATGCAAGGATGCATTTTGATTAATTTAAATTATAATGCAATATGTTCATTATGTGAGGGATCCTTGTTAGAATTTATCTAGTGAGTATAAAATCCTGATGTGGGCTGACATCATCCAGGTGAGCTTTAGTTGCTCTCAGAAACACTGGTTTAGGAGAGTTCATTCCTGATTGTCATCCTGTGTAAATCTCGGGCATTAATCTGATCTATTGGAAATAGTTATTCAACCGTATTTTATCATTAGAGGACAAAGTAGAGCAAACATTTTTTTTTCAATAAATTTAGAGCACCCAATTCATTTTTTTCCCAATTAAGGGGCAATTTAGCATGTCCAATCCACCTACCCTGCACATCTTTGGGTTGTGGGGGCGAAACCCACCCAGACACAGGGAGAATGTGCAAACTTCACACGGACAGTGACCCAGAGCCGGGATCGAACTTGGGACCTCGGCACCGTGAGGCAGCAGTGAGCTACCGTGCTGCCCTCAGAGCAAACCTTTCGAAAGAATAAAATTAAATTGTGCTAAAGTTCTTCATCGTAAGATAAATCCCCTTTTTTGTGAAAACAGTTGCTCTTTAATTATTGTTAGGGAACATGCCAAGTATCCAGTCATTTATGCAGACATTATGGGTGGAAATTAACCTTACTTTTTCAAATCTTACCATATTTTTTCAAAGAGTCAGGCTCAGACTGAAAACCAGCCTGCAGCTCTCCAGTTGCACAGACCAGTTTTCTCCCCAGATCTTGAGCCTCTTTTTAGAAAATAAAATGAGTGGTGTGATTTACGTCGTCACTCTGGTGGGACCTGATAGAGACAGCCCCCCCCCCCCCCAACATCCCCCCAACGACCGTGCAAATGTTGCCGCCATTCTCCCCACCAGTGGCCTCTTCCCCCGTGCCTGTAAGTTTAGTTTCCCACTCCCTCCAGATGCTATACGTACCTTCGTGTCCCCTGAGGTATCCTCTCATCTGTTTCTCGTTTTAAAAATCTGTTTTAACCTCGCCACATGATGTCACGTTGATGAGGTATGAATATTTTGTGAGGGGGGGAAATCATGTGGCAGGGAGGCACGTTAATAACATCAACATCTATTGAATGAAATTCCTGCCCTTCGTGTCGTTTTCTCTGTCCTCATTTGCATGCTAAAAATTGCCCCCTATTTATGGAAGTTTCAGTAATGACCTGTGAAAATGTGGGGTTGTTGTTGATGAAATGTTTACTTCACAAATGTGCTCTCTGTCGAAAATACTACATTGCGGCATTAGATTTTGTGAAATCACTATTATTAAGTCAGTGTGCAAGCCATTTATTTTTTATTTCACGCTGCGCTTCCTCAGGATTATCTGACTAAATCATAAGCCAAGTTATAATTAATTGCTTTGGTGCTTCTTAAATTAATTATTGCAAGCATAATGTTTATAAATCTATTTAATTACAACATAAATTAAAAACCTGAAATCATACATTCAGCACTTTGTGAAATTCAGATCCAGAGATACATCACATAACTTCCCGGTTCTCCAGCATTGCATTTAGAGGGTACCCCAGTGATGCGCTGGGAAGTCCCTCCAGGAAATTCCCACGTAAGAGTTCATCTGGAATTGCGCAGAAGTGCAAACTTCCTCTCAGTAATTGCGCTGGGCTGGGAACCATCCAACAGAAACAATTCAAATTGGTAACTTAGGATGGTCCCCACCCCCCGGCCAAGCCCAGAAACTCCTCCCGACCCAACCACCCCCACCCCGGACTGACGCCTCCGCTCCCGGACTGATCCCCCCCCGTTCTGGACTGATCCTCCCCCCTCCTGATCTCCTACTTCTGGTCTGCCCCCTTCACACTGACCCCAAATTGCTGAACTGAGCTCCCTCTCCTACCCGATCTCTTCCCCCCCCCCCCCCACCTCAGTCTGACTTGACCCACTTCCCCCCCCAGCTCTCTCCGGTCAAACTGACCCTCCTGCCCCCCTCCTCGTCTGCCCGTCTATCCACCCCATCCCTTCCACCAGACCAACCCGACATCTTAAGACCATAAAACATAAGAGCAGAATTAGGCCACCTAGCCCATCGAGTCTGCTCCACCATTCAATCATGGCTGATATTTTTCTCACCCCCATTCTCCTGCCTTTTCCCCATAACCCCTGATCTACTATTGATCAAAAACCTATCTTTCTCTGTTTTAAAGGCACTCAGTGATTTGGCCTCTACAGCCTTCTGCGGCAAAGAGTTCCACAGATTCACCACCCTCTGGCTGAAGAAATTTATCCCTGATTTACCCCCCATCCATTCCATTTGTCTGAACCATTAATCCTTCAAGTACACGTACAGCTACAAGTTTTTGTGAACAAATTTGTAATTTATTTAATTTCTATTTAATATTTTAGAGTTCTTTTGGACCTCTGATGCCACAACCTTTCTCGGTTAATATGTGGTCACATGACCATGACCCTGTCATTGTTCCTCTTCAGTTATTGGCAGTTAGATATTCAAAGCTTGTCTGCTACATGCAAGACTGTGATCAGAAACCTTTTCATGAGGATCAGCTGACATGACTTTCAGTTGTCATGGCTCGATTTAAAGAGTCACGCCCTGCACATCTTCGGCGCCTGAACTACCTGACAGAATGTCAATATGTTCTTGGGCATTAATGAGCATCATTATGTGACTTCAGTTGAATTTTTTTTTTTATTGTGCCTGACACAGAGTTGGAGGAGAATGCTTGATATCAACCCGCCCGTCCCTTAAACTCTCAACACAGGAGAGGCGAATGCAAAAAGGGAGCCGAGATTCAGGATAATTGGGTTCTGCATTAAACACCTAACCCCACCCGTCCAATTTTGGTAGCATTATGTTGCTGGAACAGCGGTATTTCAGGGTCAAATTTTTAGTTGTTGAGGTTTGGGCTCCATCATGGTTTGATGAGCAATGCACCTCCCACTTTGATACTGGGTCTATGAGATCTCACATTTGAAAATAAGGTTGACATTGAATTAGAAAACGTCCGCTCGTGCAAAAATCGGGGTATGGTAACCAGTCACACTGAAGTCAGGGGTGGAGAGCACAGTAAATCATTCAGGATATCTGTTTCTGATCGCTGCCCAGAGTCCTTCTCCATTACACCTTGGAAAGCATGCTGGATGAGGACAGGATCAGACTTGTCTGTGATTTCTGCTACAATCAAATAGCCAGCAAAGAAATGGAAGATACTGGAAGAATTGCAGATTCAAAACTCTACCTTTTGTGATAGGATAGAACAACTGAAAATAAATCTGTGAAACCGTCTTCTGGGAAAAAAAGTTATTCATTTCAAATATAACCATTTTCTCCGAATTGATGTGGCATGATTTGCTTTTTTTTTGCAGAGTTTTAAACTTAATGTAGACAGTCACTGTGCACTTAAAGATGCTGTGGTGGAAGAGGGACAGCAGCTTCTGGAGCTCATTGAATGGCACAAATCAGGTGAGTCCCCAAAGCAAGTAAAGATGTCAGAACAGATTGCCTGTTCAGATTTCCTCTATTTATTTTCGAAAGTCACATTTAATTTGTTGGTGACACATATAAACAAGTTTGCATGAGACATTTGTACGTCGCTGATTATCTGAGATTTCACACATGGCATCAAGTCTCTCTGGTGGTGTAGAAGATTGGAAAATCAGGCCTCGACCAAGTTTGCCTTTGGCCTGATTTTGCAATCGGCTGATGCTCAGAGGGACTTGGGTGTACTTGTACAAGTGTGACGATCCCAGTGGATAATACTGTACACGTTGGATCCCTGATTGAAACCTGGCTTGATAGTTACTAACTTTTTGTTTAGAAACTGTGGAGGAAAGTTACTAAAATGTACAGGAGCTGCTGTTGAACTTTTAACACAAATGTATTAAACAGGAAAAATTAACTATATTACACTGGACAAAGGTTTGGAAAGATCTCAATTTAAACCCTTCTAATTCACACCCGCAATATCTTTACAGACACATAAACCAGTGAAGAGCTATCACTAACGTGCCATACAAAGGCACATCTTAGCACTGGCACAGTTGAAAATTGTTTTCCTCTAATAAATTCCAGAGCCTTCCCATGTTTCTTTTCACCTAATGTTTTCATCTCAGAGAGCAGGAAAGCAGCTGCACTGAACACTCTCTTCTGTCTTTTCTCTGTGTCTGTTTCTCTGCGAGGCAACAGAGAAGTTTTTTCCAATATATTTTCCTCCCCACAATCAATAAACTTTTTTTTTTAATAAACAATTTTATTGAGGTAGTTTTTGGCTTTATAAACAGTTACAGACATCATCAGAAAGGAAGCAAAAAAGGCAAAAATGTGCAAACATCCACGTACTTTCAATACTTCCACCGTAACATATTGCACAAGCCCGCTCCCCTCCCACTGGTACTACCCACCATATTTTCCCTCCTACTCTACTCTACCCCCCCCCCTGCTGACGCTCACTCTCCCGCAAAGAAGTCAATAAATGGTTGCCACCTCCGGGTGAACCCCTGCACAGAACCCCTCAAGGCGAACTTAATTTTTTCCATCCCCAGGAAACTCGACATGTCCGCAAGCCACCACTCAGTCTTCGGGGGCTTTGAGTCCCTCCACCCCAATAATATTCGTCGCCGGGCTATCAGGGAAGCAAAGGCCAACACATCGGCCTCTTTCTCCCCCTGGACGCCCGGGTCTTCCGAAACCCCAAAAATTGCCACCGCTGGGCTCATCACCACCCTTGTTTTTAGCACCTGGGACATGACCCCCGCAAATCCCTCCCAGTACCCCCTCAGCTCAGGGCATGCCCAGAACATGTGAACATGGTTCGCTGGTCCTCCCGCGCACCTAGCGCATTTGTCCTCTATCCCGAAAAATTTGCTCATCCGAGCCACCGTCATATGGGCCCGGTGAACGACCTTAAATTGGATCAGCCCGAGCCTAGCACATGTCGCGGTCGAGTTTACCCTACTCAGGGCCTCTGCCCACAGCCCATCCTCCATTTCCCCGCCTATCTCCTTCTCCCATTTAAGTTTCAGTTCCTCTGTCTGGGACCCTTCCTCCCTCATGAGCACCTTATAAATACCCGAGACTCTACCCTCCCCTTCATCCCTCCCAGAGACTATTCTGTCTAGGATCCCCATTGGCGGGAGGCGCGGGAAAGATGGGACCTGTCTACGAACAAAGTCCCGCAACTGTAGGTATCTAAAATCATTTCCCCTTACCAACCCAAATTTCTCCTCCAAGCTCCTCAAACTCGCGAAGCTCCCTTCCAGGAACATATCACCCACCCTTCCCGCCCCTGCTCGCCGCCATACTCGGAACCCCCCATCCATTCTGCCGGGGGCAAACCGATGGTTGTCGCAGATTGGCGCCCAGACAGACGCCCCCATCTCCCCCACATGCCTCCTCCACTGGCCCCATATCCGCAAGGTCGCCACCACTACCGGGCTGGTGATGTACTTGGCCGGCGGCAGCGGTAGAGGAGCCGTGACCAGGGCTTCCAAACTGGAGCCCCTGCACGAAGCCGCCTCCACCCGCTCCCAAATAGACCCCGTACCCACCATCCACTTCCTTATCATAGCGATGTTGGCCGCCCAGTAATAATTGACCAGACTCGGCAAAGCCAGCCCTCCCTCGCTGCGGTTCCTCTCCAACATCGCCTTCTTCACCCGCGGAGACTTTCCCGCCCAGACAAAGCTCATGATCAGCCCGTTAACTCTTTTGAAGAAGGACTGTGGGATAAAGATCGGGAGGCACTGAAAAATAAACAAAAATCGAGGGAGGATTGTCATCTTTACAGTCTGCACCCTCCCTGCCAGCGACAGCGGGAGTGCATCCCATCTCCGAAATTCTCCCTTCATTTGCTCCACCACCCTGGCCAAATTTAACTTATGCAGCCTGCCCCAGGCTCGTGCCACCTGGATTCCCAAATACCGGAAATTTTCCTCAACCAGCCTAAACGGTAGCCCTCTCAATCTGTTCTCCTGGCCCCTTGCCTGGACCACAAACATTTCACTCTTGACCGTATTTAATTTGTATCCTGAGAACTGGCCGAACTCCCTCAGCATTCCCAGTATAGTTCCCATCCCGGCCACTGGGTCCGACACGTACAGGAGCAGGTCGTCTGCATAAAGAGAAACCCTGTGTTCAACCCCGCCCCTCACCATCCCCTTCCAACCCTCTGCGGCTCTCAGCGCCATCGCCAGCGGCTCTATGGCCAGCGCAAACAGCAGCGGGGAGAGCGGGCAGCCCTGCCTGGTCCCTCGGTACAACCTAAAGTACTCCGACACTTCTCTGTTGGTCCTGACGCTGGCCCTCGGGGCCTGATATAATAATTTGATCCAATCCACCAATCCCTCCCCGAACCCAAACCGTCCGAGCACCTCCCATAGATAGTCCCACTCCACCCGGTCAAAGGCCTTCTCGGCGTCCATTGCCACCACTACCTCCACCTCTCTACCCGCCGGGGGCATCATTATCACGTTGAGCAATCTCCTCAGATTGGCCGCCAGCTGCCGACCTTTCACGAACCCCGTTTGATCCTCCCCAATCACCTCCGGTACACAGTCCTCCATTCTACCCGCCAGTACCTTTGCCAGGAGCTTGGCGTCTACATTAATCAGGGAGATTGGCCTGTAGGACCCGCACACCTCCGGGTCTTTACCCCGCTTCAATATCAGAGATATGGTGGCTTGTGACATTGTCGGCGGCAGGGTCCCTCTGTCCCTTGCCTCATTGAAAACCCTCGCCAAGACCGGGCCCACCAGCTCAGAGAACTTCCTATAAAACTCTACTGGGTATCCATCCGGCCCCGGGGACTTCCCCGACTGCATGGCCTTTAGGCCCCCCAATACCTCCTCTACTCTAATCGGGGCGCCCAGCTCTTCCACTCGCCCCCCCCCCCCCAACTGTTGGGAATGTTAACCCGTCCAGAAACCTTTTCATCCCCTCCGGTTCTTCCGGCGGCTCCGAAGTATACAGCTTACGATAGAAGTCCCGGAATACCCTATTCAATTCTGCCGGATCCTCCACTTTGCGCCCCCCCTCGTCCCTCACTCTACCTATTTCCCTGGCCGCCTCCCTCCTCCTGAGTTGCTGCGCTAACAGTCTGCTAGCCTTTTCCCCATACTCGTACACCACTCCCCTCGCCTTCCTAAGCTGTTCCACGGCCCTGCTCGTGGATAGTGCCCCCAGTTCCGCCTGTAGCCTCCGCCTCTCCCTGAGTAAAACCTCCCCCGGGGACTCCGTGTGCTCTTCATCTATCCGGCCCATTTCCCTGACCAAGCTATCCATCTCTGCCCGGATGCCTTGGCTCTGTGGGCCCCAATTGAAATCAGCTCCCCCCGCACTACTGCCTTTAGCGCCTCCCACACGGTCGCCGCTGAGACCTCCCCAGTGTCATTCACCTGCAGGTAATTTTTTATACATTTCCGAAGCCTCTCGCAGATCCCCTCCTCCGACAGCAGTCCCACATCTAGCCTCCATTGCGGGCGTTGATAGCTCGCTCCCCCGAACTGCAGGTCCACCCAATGCGGGGCATGGTCTGAAATGGTAATTGCTGAGTATTCCGTGTTCTTTACCTCCCCCATACAGTCCCTGCTTATTACAAAGAAATCTATCCTGGAATATACTTTATGGACGTGCGAGTAAAACGAGTAGCCCCTTCCTGTTGGCTGTCCTTCTCTCCAGGGGTCCACTGCCCCCATTTGCTCCATAAACCCTTTCAGCTCCCTTGCCATTGCTGAGAGTCTACCCGTTCTGGGACACGACCGATCCAAAGTCGGGTCAAGGACCATGTTAAAGTCCCCTCCCATTATTAGCCTGCGAGAATCCAAGTCCGGGATCTTCCCCAGCACTCTTTTAATGAAGTCCACGTCATCCCAGTTCGGGGCATATATATTCACCAGCACCACTCTTCTCCCCTCCAGTCTGCCCGGTACCATCAGGTATCTGCCCCCCCTGTCTGCGGATATGCCCTCTGCCTCAAATTGCACGCGCTTGTTGATCATGATTGCCACCCCTCTGGACTTCGAGTCCAAGTCCGAGTGGAAGACCTGGCTAATCCAGCCCTTCCTTAGCCTGGTCTGGTCTGACACTTTCAGATGTGTCTCCTGCAACATAATTACGTCCGCCCTCAGGGCCCGCAAGTGCGCGAACACCCGCGCCCTCTTAACCGGCCCATTCAGTCCCTTGACGTTCCAGGTGATCAGCCTGGTCGGGGGGCACATCCCACCCCCCCCACCCCGCCGGTCAGCCATAGCCTTTCTCGGGCCGGCCCCTGACCCGTGCGTCGCGCCATTCCTGGCCCGCCCTTTGGCTGCCTCCACCCTCGACCTCCTTTCCAGTGCCTATTTCAAGTCCCTCTCCCGTCAGCAGAACAACCCCCCCCCCTCCCCTAACCCAATCCCCCGATACCCCCACCCCCGCCATCTACTGGCTGTAACTTTCCCCCCCCATCTGACTTCCTTGACTAGCCAATCTGCTAGCCCGGTGACTCAACACTCCGGCGCCTTCCTGTCCCATTCCCCTTGTTCCCCCGTCCTCCTCCCCACCCACTGGGGCAAGCCGGCTCCAGTGTCTTCCGCGAGCTGCACAAAAAGCCCAAACAGGGAAAAAAAAAAACAACAAAAAAAAAGGGAAAAAACCACACAAAAAAGAGAAAAAGCACATAAATGCCCATGAACAAAGGAAAGAGTCTCAAATGTTCCGCTTGGCCCCTTTGGCCCAGCAAACCGTTGAACAGCAGTCCAGGCACATTCGGCGTTCCTTCCCACAAAAATCCTCGGGCCCTAACTCGTGTCCTTGGGGCCTCCTTTCGGGACCAGCCCCAGGTCCCTCACAAAATCCATCGCTTCTTCGGGCTCGGAGAAGTAGTGGTGTTGACCCTGGTGCGTGACCCATAGCCGGGCTGGGAACAGCAGACCAAACTTCACGTGCTTCTTGAACAGCACCTCCTTGACATTCTTAAAGGCTGCTCGCCGCCGAGCCACCTCCTGGCTTAGGTCCTGATAAATGCGGAGAACACTGTTGTTCCACGTGCTGCTCCTGGCGCTCTTTGCCCACTGCAGCACCCGCTCCTTGTCCACGAACCTGTGGAACCTAATCACCATCGGGCGGGGGGGGGTCCGCTCGGCCGCCCCTGCCTTGCCTGCACTCTGTGTGCCCCCTCCAGCTCCAGCGGTCGTGGAAAGGCTTCGGCCCCCATCAGCTGCTTCAGCAGGTCTGCTACAAACGCTGCAGCATCAGCTCCCTCCGCCCCCTCCGGGAGGCCGACCATCCTCAGATTGTTCCTGCGGACTTTATTCTCCAGCTCCTCCACTCTGTCCAGCAGTCTTCTCTGCCGCTCTTTCAGGCCGTCCACTTCTATCGCTGCAACCGTTTGCGCATCCGCCTGCTCCTCCACCGCCTCTCCCAGCTCCTTAACTTTAACATCCTGGGCGTCCAGCCTCTGGTTCAGCTGATCCACCGCTTTCTGGATTGGGTCCAAGCTGTCCCGCTTCAGCGCTTCAAAACTGGACTTCATTACCTGGAGCATGTTATCCAGCGCCAGCTGGATTGCTGAGTCCGGGGTCCGTGTGTCCACCATCTTAGGTCCCAGGTAATTTTCTTCAGGTCCTTGTCTCTGTCCCTTTTTCTCCTTCTTCTTCTGCCTTCTGGAATCCCGCTGTTCCATATGCCGCAGCCCGCTCCTCAGCGCCTTCGCTGCCGCTTTCCTTTGCCCAGCTCCTTAAATTTTTCCCCTCCTGGGCATCTGAAGTGGGTCCAAGCTGTCCCTCCTCAGCAACTCCAAACTTTTTTTTCCCTTTGTCCTGGAGGAAGGAAGGTCCGTGGGTCCGCCATCTTACCCTTCAGGTCAGCTTCCTCCTTGCCTCCGTCTCTCTCCCTTTCTTCCTCACCTGCTGGCCTCCCACACTTCCATTTGCAGCAGCTCGCTCTCCTCTTCTTTCACGGCAGCTTTTCTGCCGCCCCCGTGGTCCCGCTATCGCGGGGAATCAGCTGTTCCACCCCGCCGGAGTGAGAGCCCACCGAATGTGCGGCTCACTCGGACATCGCCGCCACCGGAAGTCCCACAATCAATTAACTTTTAACCTATCTCTCTATCTCTCGGGGTTGTAAAACCTCATTAAAAATATATATACAGGTGACATGTGGCACAGTGGTTAGCACGGCTGCCTACCGCACTGGTTTACTGTCCGTGTGGAGTTTGCACATTCTCCCTATGTCTGTGTGGGTCTCACCCCCACAACCCAAAGATGTGCAGGTTAGATGGATTGGCCACACTAAATTGCCCCTTAATTGGAAAAAAATTATTGGGTACTCTAAATTTATAAAAAAAAGAGAAAGAAAATATACATATATACACAAACAAACCCCAAAGTCCTGTCATTTCAGTCAGAAGTCCATACAGACTTCCCGGCACCAAGCTAAAATGAAAATGAAAATCGCTTATTGTCACGAGTAGGCTTCAAATGAAGTTACTGTGAAAAGCCCCTAGTCGCCACATTCCGGCGCCTGTTCGGGAAGGCTGTTACAGGAATCGAACCGTGCTGCTGGCTTGCCTTGGTCTGCTTTCAAAGCCAGCGATTAGCCCTGTGAGCTAAACAGCCCCTGACTGCAGCTGGAATCCTTTTTACCTTAACACACAAATATATATATTAAAATTAAAAATGATACATTGTTCCTAACAAAAGGAACATAAAGTTACTGTGCTGGTACAGTAACCAATTAGGAAGTAAACTGGCATGTTGGCTTTAATTGCAAGGACTTTTGAGTACAAGAATAAAGGACAGTGGTTAGCTCTGCTGCCTCACAGCGCCACATATCCGGATTCAATTCCGACCTTGGGTGACTGTGTGGAATTTGCATGTTCTCCCCGTATCTGCGTAGGTGTCCTCCGGTTTTCTCCCACAGTCCAAGGTTGTGCAGGTTAGGTGGATTGACCATGATAAATTGCCCAATGCAGACACGGGGAGAATGCGCAGACTCCGTACAGACCAAGCTGGGAGTCGAACCTGGGACCCTGGCACTGTGAAGCCACAGTGCTAACCACTGTGCTGCCCATAAAACATTTTGTGCCAATTTCATCTCCATTTTTAAAGAATGGAATGCTTGCATTGGAGGCTGTCCAGCGAAAGTTCATTAGGTTTATTAAGGGGAGGTGGTGGTCATGTAGTAATCCAGAAGCTCAGGCTGAAGTTCCAACGACGTATGGGTTCAAATCCCATCATAGCAGCTGATGGAATTTAAATTAAGTTAATAAAAATCTTCAATTGCTGTAAAAACCTATCTGGTTCACAACCTTCCTTTTGGGAAGGAAATCTGCCTCCTTACCTCGTCTGTTCTACATTACTCTAGATTCACAGCAATGTGGCAGATTCTTAAATGCTCTCTGAAATGGCCTCACACCCCACTCAGCTAAAGGGCAATTAGGAATGAGCAACACACGCTGACCTTGCCAGCAATACCCACACCCCATGAAAGAATCATTTTTTAAAAATCATCTCCTTGGGATGAGATGGTTGTTCTATGATGAGAGGAGAGTAAGTTGAGTTGATACTCTCTGCAGTTAAGAAGAATGAAAGATGGTCTTATTACAGGATTCTGAAATGGTTTTGACAGCGTAGATACTGGGAGGTTGTTTTTCCTGGTCGGGGAATCTAAATCATGGGCCCGGTCTCAGGCTGAGGAGAAAATTCTTCATTCATAGGATCATAGAACCATTGAATTGTAGAATTTACAGTATAGAAGGAGGCCATTTGGGCCATCGAGTCTCTACCAGCCCTTGGAAAGAGCACCCGACTTACGCCAATGCCTCCACCCTATCCCCGTAACCCAGTAACCCCACTTAACCTTTTGGACACTAAGGGGCAATTTAGCATGGCCAATCCACCTAACCTGCACATCTTTGGACTGTGGGAGGAAACTGGAGCACCCGGAGGAAACCCATGCAGACACGGGGAGAAAGTACAAACAGTATTACGGTGGTAGAAAGGATGCAAGATGGGGACTCTTCTTCCGAGGTAGTATGGGCTGAGGTTAGAAACAGGAAAGGAGAGGTCACCCTGTTGGGAGTTTTCTATAGGCCACCTAATAGTTCTAGAGATGTAGAGGAAAGGATGGCGAAGATGATTCTGGAAAAGAGCGAAAGTAACAGGGTAGTTGTTATGGGAGACTTTAACTTTCCTAATATTGACTGGAAAAGATATAGTTCGAGTACATTGGATGGGTCGTTCTTTGTACAATGTGTGCAGGAGGGTTTTCTGACACAATATGTTGACAGGCCAACAAGAGGTGAGGCCACTTTGGATTTGGTTTTGGGTAATGAACCAGGCCAGGTGTTAGATCTGGAGGTAGGTGAACACTTTGGAGACAGTGACCACAATTCGGTGACCTTTACGTTAGTGATGGAAAGGGATAAGTATACCCCGCAGAGCAAGAGTTATAGCTGGGGGAAGGGCAATTATGATGCCATTAGACATGACTTAGGATGTGTTGGTTGGAGAAGTAGGCTGCAAGGGTTGGGCACACTGGATATGTGGAGCTTGTTCAAGGAACAGCTATTGCATGTTCTTGATAAGTACGTACCAGTCAGGCAGGGAGGAAGGGGTCGAGCGAGGGAACCGTGGTTTACCAAAGAAGTGGAATCTCTTGTTAAGAGGAAGAAGGAGGCCTATGTGAAGATGAGGCGTGAAGTTTCAGTTGGGGCGCTTGATAGTTACAAGGAAGCGAGGAAGGATCTAAAGAGAGAGCTGAGACGAGCAAGGAGGGGACATGAGAAGTCTTTGGCAGGTAGGATCAAGGAAAACCCAAAAGCTTTCTATAGGTATGTCAGGAATAAAAGAATGACTAGGGTAAGAGTAGGGCCAGTCAAGGACAGTGGTGGGAAGTTGTGTGTGGAGGCTGAGGAGATAAGCGAGATACTAAATGCATACTTTTCGTCAGTATTCACTCAAGAAAAAGATAATATTGTGGAGGAGAATGCTGAGACCCAGGCTATTAGAATAGATGGCATTGAGGTGCGTAGGGAAGAAGTGTTGGCAATTCTGGACAAGGTGAAAATAGATAAGTCCCCGGGGCCGGATGGGATTTATCCTAGGATTCTCTGGGAAGCCAGGGAAGAGATTGCTGAGCCTTTGGCTTTGATTTTTAGGTCATCATTGGCTACAGGAATAGTGCCAGAGGACTGGAGGATAGCAAATGTGGTCCCTTTGTTCAAGAAGGGGAGTAGAGATAACCCCGGTAACTATAGGCCGGTGAGCCTAACGTCTGTGGTGGGTAAAGTCTTGGAGAGGATTATAAAAGATACGATTTATAATCATCTAGATAGGAATAATATGATTAGGGATAGTCAGCATGGTTTTGTGAAGGGTAGGTCATGCCTCACAAACCTTATCGAGTTCTTTGAGAAGGTGACTGAACAGGTAGACAAGGGTAGAGCAGTTGATGTGGTGTATATGGATTTCAGTAAAGCGTTTGATAAGGTTCCACACGGTCGGCTATTGCAGAAAATACGGAGGCTGGGGATTGAGGGTGATTTAGAGATGTGGATCAGAAATTGGCTAGTTGAAAGAAGACAGAGAGTGGTAGTTGATGGGAAATGTTCAGAATGGAGTTCAGTTACGAGTGGCGTACCACAAGGATCTGTTCTGGGGCCGTTGCTGTTTGTCATTTTTATAAATGACCTAGAGGAGGGCGCAGAAGGATGGGTGAGTAAATTTGCAGACGACACTAAAGTCGGTGGAGTTGTAGACAGTGTGGAAGGATGTTGCAGGTTACAGAGGGACATAGATAAGCTGCAGAGCTGGGCTGAGAGGTGGCAAATGGAGTTTAATGTGGAGAAGTGTGAGGTGATTCACTTTGGAAAGAATAACAGGAATGCGGAATATTTGGCTAATGGTAAAATTCTTGGTAGTGTGGATGAGCAGAGGGATCTCGGTGTCCATGTACATAGATCCCTGAAAGTTGCCACCCAGGTTGATAGGGTTGTGAAGAAGGCCTATGGTGTGTTGGCCTTTATTGGTAGAGGGATTGAGTTCCGGAGCCATGAGGTCATGATGCAGCTGTACCAAACTCTGGTACGGCCGCATTTGGAGTATTGCGTACAGTTCTGGTCGCCTCATTATAGGAAGGACGTGGAAGCTTTGGAACGGGTGCAGAGGAGATTTACCAGGATGTTGCCTGGTATGGAGGGAAAATCTTATGAGGAAAGGCTGATGGACTTGAGGTTGTTTTCGTTAGAGAGAAGAAGGTTAAGAGGTGACTTAATAGAGGCATACAAAATGATCAGAGGGTTAGATAGGGTGGACAGCGAGAGCCTTCTCCCGCGGATGGAGGTGGCTAGCACGAGGGGACATAGCCTTAAATTGAGGGGTAATAGATATAGGACAGAGGTCAGAGGTGGGTTTTTTACGCAAAGAGTGGTGAGGCCGTGGAATGCCCTACCTGCAACAGTAGTGAACTCGCCAACATTGAGGGCATTTAAAAATTTATTGGATAAGCATATGGATGATAAGGGCATAGTGTAGGTTAGATGGCCTTTAGTTTTTTTTTCCATGTCGGTGCAACATCGAGGGCCGAAGGGCCTGTACTGCGCTGTATCGTTCTATGTTCTATGTTCTATGTTCCACACAGAGAGTGACCCAAGGCTGGAATTGAACCCGGGTCCCTGAAGCTTTGAGGCAACAATGCTAACCACTGTGCCACCTTGCCACCCACTCAAGGGAAAGAAGTCTTTGGAATTCTCTACCTTAATGAATTGTGGATGTTCCACTGTTGAATATATTGAAGGCTGATATAGACAGATTGTTTTTGTCTCAGGGAATCGAGAGGTATGGGAAGCAGGTAGGAAAGTGGAGTTGAAGTTGAAGATTAGCTTTGATCGTATTGAATGCTGGAGAAGACTCAATCGGTTGTAAAATCTACTCCAGGCCCTATTTCTTGTGATTGTGTTTCTCCAATGTTTAAAATATTACAGTGAGCCACCATCTTTATAGGGGTAATGCGTAACAGGGCGAATGCGCTTTCATCACTGGGCCTCGATTTGCAAATATCACAGTGCTGGCGGCATCAAGTTAACACTTTTAACAATGCCCTCCAATAACAATTCACCCCAATCCTTTCTGGAAGGAACAAGTGGTAAATAGGACCTACTCCGTCTGCCCAACCTCACCTCCAATGCTCAATTAAAATGACACACCACATTGGTAACCCTAGAGAAATTTATAAAGCGATAAAATATTGAAAGAAATGGCTGTGGTGAGGGAAAAACAGTAGGAGACACAGAAATGGGAGAATGATTGTGCCCCTGCTCAGAAAGTATGGAATTGCTTGAGATTTCAGACCAGCCATTTAATTAGAGGGATGATCCACCTGATTGTGTTATTTGTTTTAGTGGCATTTTCGAGATACATTTTAGGGCTATAAAATGAGATTCATGATTAAAAGTGTGAAGACTGCCAGAAAGAAGCTGTCAGTGTTTGTGATGGTGGATTTGTGTCACCTGCGGATGATGTAATTGGATTCTGCACATATGCTGACTAGTGCACGTGTGCAGACCAGTATCGGTGGCCACCTTGCAGGAGATACAGCGGGAATTTAAGTCACATTGAATGAACTGATGAAGATGGCTTGCTTGCACCTGAAATTGCAACAGAATTGCACCACAATAGAAACCATCCGATCTGGCCGCATCACAGCCTGGTATGGCAACTGTTCGGCCCAAGACCGTAAGAAACTACAGGGAGTCGTAAACATAGCCCAGCCCATCACACGAAACCCGCCTCCCATCCATTGACTCCGTCTGTACCTCCCGCTGCCTGGGGAAAGCGGGCAGCATAATCGAAGACCCCTCCCACCCGGCTTATTCACTCTTCCAACTTCTTCCATCGGGCAGGAAATACAAAAGTCTGAGAACACATTCAAAAACAGCTTCTTCTCCACTGTTATCAGACTTCTTATGGACTGATGTGATCTCTACACACATCTCTACTGAGTAGTACTGCACAACTGTCTGCTTCACCTGATGCCTGCGTCTATGTATTTACGTTGTATATTTATGTATGTCCTTTGTTTTTTCGTGCATGCAATGATCTGTCTGGACTGTACACAGAACAAATACTTTTCACTGTACACATGACAATAAACAAATCCAAATCCAGTACGTGTTAACTGTCACTTTTCTGAAGTTTGTTATTATCGAAACCTTGTTACTTACCTGAGCCTCCACTTTACAAGAACAGCTGCCACAGAGTTGCACCATCTCCTCAATGAATACCCATACTGAACATCTGCAATAGACATGGTCCTGTTGAAAGGAATGTTAATTCAGCTTGAAGGTTTTATGTCACTGGGCATTTCCAATCTGATTTAGGGACCATCTGCTTCATGAAGCAGTCTGCAGTCCAGGCCTGTATTAATCAATTGAAAAATGGCATATTTATAGAGACTGCTGGAGGGTGTTGGTAGCAGTTCAGTTGGTCTGAAGAAGCCTTCATAGTCATACGTAGGTTAACTGCAAGTATTTATTGACTCTCAGACCTATTTTCAAACATGTAGTAAAGGGTACAGTCGGAGGATTCTTCATGCTTGCTGGTACACACAACTCTGTTCAACATGCAACTGACCCTGGGTGTGGGTCATTGTGGGGGTGCCACTGTATTCATAGATTCATAGATATTTACAGAACAGTGGGAAGCCATTTGGCCCATCACGTCCATAGCAGTCAACACAGATCCGACTGCACAAATCAAATTTTCCAGTACTTGGCCCTAGCCCTGGAGGTTATGGCAGCATAGTGAATATCGAAATGATTCTTAAATGTTACGAGAGTTTCTGACTCAACCACCCTTTCAGGCAATGAGTTCCAGACTCCCGCCACCATCTGGGTGAAAGTTTTCTCCTCAACTCCCCCCTTAGCCTCCTACCTCTTGGGCGGGATTCTCCGACCCTCTCGCCGGGTCGGAGAATCGCCCGGGGCCGGTGTCAATCCCGCCCCCGCCGTGTCCCGAATTCTCCGCCCCCCTGGGATTCGGCAGGGGCGGAAATCGCACCGCGCCAGTCGGCGGGCCGCCCGTGGCAGTCAGCGGGCCCCCCGCGGCGATTCTCCGGCCCGTGATGGGCCGAAGTCCCACCGCTGACTAGCCTCTCATGCCGGCGTGGATTAAACCACCTCTCTTACCGGCGGGACTGGCGGCGCGGTTGGGCGCCGGCGTCCTGGGGGGGTCGCTGGGCGATCTGACCCCGGGGGGTGCCCCCACGGTGGCCTGGCCCTCGATCGGGGCCCACCGATCGGCGGGCGGGCCTGTGCCATAGGGGCACTCTTTTTCTTCCGCCTTCGCCATGGTCTTCACCATGGTGGAGGCGGAAGAGACCCCCTCCCCAGCGCATGCTCCACTAGGACATCAGCAGCCGCTGACGCTCCGGTGCATGCGCGGACTTACGCCGGCCGGCGAAGTCCTTTCGGCACTGGCTGGCGTGGCGCCAAATGCCGTTCACGCTAGTTGGTGGAGTGGGAACCACTCCGGCGCAGGCCTAGCCCCTCAATGTGAGGGCTTGGCCCCTAAAGGGGCAGAGACTTCTGCACCTTTGGGGCGGCCCGACGCCGGAGTGGTTCACGCCACTCCAACACGCCGGGACCCCCCGCCCCAGCCGGGTAGGGGAGAATCCCGGCCCTTATCTTAAATCTATGCCCCCTGGTTATTGACCCCTCTACTAATGGAAAATGTGCCTTCCTATCCACTCTAACTATGCTCCTCATCATCCTATACATCTCTATCAGGTCCCCTCTCAACCTTTGTTACTCCAAAGTCAACAGCTCCAATAGATCCAATCTTTCCTTATAGCCCAGACCCTCCAGCGCAGGCAGCATCCTCTGCACCCTCTCCAGTGCAATCACATCCTTCATATTATGTGGTGACCAGAACTGCATGCAGTATTCCAGTTGTGGCCTAACCAGGGTTTATGCAGTTCCAACAGGACCTCCCTGCTCTTGTATTCTATGCTAATAATGTAAGTATCCCTATGCCTTCTTAACCACCTTAAGTACCTGCCCTGACACCTTCAGAGACCTGTGGATATGGACTCCAAGATTCCTCTGATCTTCAGTACTATCCAGGGTCCTCCCGTTCATACTATAACCCTTTGCCTTTTTCACCCTCCCCAATTTATTCCCAGCCCATCCTTAATCCTTTCCATAACTAACCTAAATCAAATCAATCATTGTCACTATCTCCAAAATGCTCACTTACTGATGCGCCTTCCACCTGCCGGGCTCATTTCCACACAGTAGGTCCAGAATTGGTCCCTTCCTTGTTGGGCTTTCTATATATTGGCTAAAAAAGTTCCCCTGGATACTATGTAAAAATTTTACTTGCTCCCTACCTTGCACACCGAAACTATTCCAGTTAATATTTGGGTGGTTCATTTACTTTTACTGTCTTATTATTTCTGAAATTTGATTACATATTTGACGCTGTATCTCTCACTGACTGTTTGGAGGCATGTAGCATGCCCCCAACAGTGTGTTTGCCCCTTTTATGGTTTTTACTTCTACTCATATGGCCTCATTTGGTGATTCTTCCAGGATATCATCCCTCCTCACTGCTACAATTGATTCCTTGATCAATGTTGTGACCCTCCCCACCACTCTTTCAATTTCATCCCCCTCCCTATCTCGTTTGAATACCCTATGACCAGGAACATTGAGCTGTCAATCCTACCCATCTTTCAGCCAAGTCTCTGCGTCCCCCTCTCGTCTGTCTTATTCCTCAGGCTTCTTGCATTAAAATATATTCCATTTGCTGTTTTGATTCTGTTGCAAAAGTCCCACCCCCATTTGTTATAGTTAGGGAACAGAGGAGGAGTGGACCCTTCAGCCCTTTAACCTGCTCTGCCACACAACTAGATTACGGCTCATCTTCTAGCTCAATGCCATTTTCCCATGATATTTCCATAGCCCGTGATGTTATTAGAATCTAGAAATCTTCAACATACTCAATAACTGAGGTTCCACAGCCCACTGGAGTAGAACATTCCAAAGATTCACACCCCTCTCACTGAAGATATTCCTCCTCATCTCATTCCATAAATGACTTGCCTCTCATTCTGAGGCTGTGTCACTGTTTCTGACCACCTCACCTCATCCCGCCCTTAAGAATTCTGTAAGTTTCAATGAGACCATCTCTCATTCTTTGAAACCTAGAGAATACAGGCCCAGTCTCATCAATCTCTTCTCATAGACAATCCCACAATCCCAGGAATTAGTTTGATGAACCTCTGCTGCACTCGCTGTGTCACAGGTACATCCTTCCATCCATCCTTTGGTAAGGTACCAAATCGATACATAATATTCATAAGTGGGTTATAACCAAGGCTCGAAGACATCTTTATTCCTGTACACAAATCCTTTTGCAATAAAGGCTAACATATCATTTGCCGTTCTAATTGCTTGTTGCACCTGCATGTTAGCTTTCAGTGACTTATTAAACGGGATACCCAGGTCCCTTTGAACATCAACACATCCTAATCTATCACTATTTAACAAATAATCTGCACAGCAATTCCTCTTGCCAAATTTTGATAACCCCAGACTTATCCACATTTTTTTCCATCTGCTATGTTCTTGGCCACTCACCTGTCCAAATCCCCTTGAAACTGCTTTGTATCTTTCTTGCTATGTTTGTAGTCCTAATATCTTAAAAGATCAATCACAATCCACAAATAGACACAGGAGGTGATTAACATTGCAACTGTACTTGATTGAAGTCGCAGTTGAACTAATAAGAAATCCTGGAACCTGCCACCCCACAAAGTACTGGCTTGCGAAGTATGGCAAGCCAGTCAAAACTGAGAGATCATTGGAGTGGGTGGAGGAGTGAGAGGGTGTGAGTGGTGAAGGTTAAAAGACCTAAACAGCTTCTGAAACAACTGAGGCAAAGTCCCAGAGAACCAAGGCACGACTTTAAACTAACCCAGTTCGGCACTTGCCTGCCCCCATGGCTGCCTGTGCACTGCTTCCAGGGTCAGTGGGTCTGACTGCATCCTACATCCACCCTTCCAGAGTGGAAATCGTGTGATTCAGGGTACGTTTTACCAAGGCGGGCACAGCAAGTCTGGAAATTCCGAGCTATAAGCTCACATTATCCCCATTTTTGTTCCTACAACTGCCATCAGCGAGAGAAGACAGGCGGTGGGATGCCCGAGCTGAGGATCCTGATTCCTTTCAAAGAGAGCATCCTGGAACTCACAAGGAAGGAGCAGGAATAGGCCGGTGCTCAGAGCGAGGTGGGTCTGCGAGAGAAAACTGAGGAGCCACTGCACCTTCATCGAGATGACCAAACTGAAGTGAGTTCTGTGTATCCCAGATCATTGACCTGGCCATGGACTAATATCACCTTCCTTGGCTTAACAAGAACATCACCACTTCACCCGAACAGCCTGGCCCATCCACCAACAGTGTCCCACTGCCCACTCTCCACCTGAGCTCAGAGGAGATGTCGGAAGAAGATTGCAAGGGAGCGGCACGGCTATCACCCGCACCATTCACCAGCACCGTGACAAACACCTCGGTGGGAGACGACAGCAGACAGACTTTTGTGTCACTTCCTGGTGAGCACCACAGTGCTATCTGGTGGAGGCAGGAACGTCCCAGTGATCGGGCAGTTGCAGGTCTGCTGGATCTCAGGACTCAGCTGTGTCCCAGCCAGGTGCGGTACCTATGAACACATTCATCCCTCAGTTGCTTGACTTGCAAATGCAGAGCTTGGAATACCAGGAATGGTTGTCAGTGACACTCCTGCGACTGCAAGGCTGAATGGAGGAGTCCCAAAGCCTTCAGACAGAGGAGATGTTGCTGGCGATTCGCGGCACCCAGGTCAACACTGCAAGGGTGGCATTCGCAGTGGAAAGCCTGGGACAAGGTCGGAAGCATGGCTCAGTACCTCAGAACCATAGCCGAGTGCTTCAACTGTATGGTTAAAACAATGGCGAGCCTCCAGGACTGGCGGCGACAGGTGACGTTGAGGCTTCTGGAGCTCACTCCAGCTACCCCTCCATCCCATGGATAATCCAGGGACTCACGAGCACCCGGAGGGAGGAGGATTGCTGGATCACTTCCCGGGGCCATCCACTTAGGAGACCTGGGAGTGACTCCCAATCTGAATCCCCCTTCCTGAGACCGGCACACAGCGGGCAGAACAGGGTGACACAACAACACCAGTGCGGGGTCCTCCAGGACTCGACCCTCCAAAGGAGGCCTGCCAAGGGCATAGTCATAGAATTCTGATAGTGCAGAAGGAGGCCATTTGAGCCTCGAGTCTGCACCAACTCTCTGAAAGAGCACCCCAACTAGGCTCACTCCCCCACCCTATCCCCGTAACCCCACCTAACCGGCACAACTTTGGACTTTGGTCGGAAACCTGAGCACCCGGAGGAAATCCAAACAGACCCATGCAAACTCCACACAGACTGGAATTCCAAGGCTGGAATTGAACCCAGGTCCCTGGCCCTGTGAGGCAGCAGTGCTGACCACTGTGCTCCCGTGCTGCATCTCAGGCAACAGGACTCGGAAGGCAGCAGGTCGCCTCCACCTCTAATGTGCATCCACGGAACACATCTCAAAGTACTGGAAGGGTAAAGTCAAAGGAATTGTAGGGACACCGGATTTAAGCACAAGTAGTTGGGGGGGGGGGGGGGCGTTGTCACTTGTTAAATTTGGAAATGCAACAATTAAATATTATTGTTCTTCACCACCTAAATGCCTCATAACCTTTAACCCTCCTCCCAATGATGTTGTGCTTCTCCCCATCGGGACACAGGTCTTCTCACTGGCCCTCCATGACCACCAGATGTTTAGGCCCTTTCAGTGCAAATGTTTAATTCGCAGTGATAGGACTCAGGCATGATTCAGTGAACTCGAGACTCTCGCCCCTATCCCCCTCGAGAACAAAAGGTCAAAGGAATGCAGAGTAGAGCCTTGCTCAGACGTGAGCCAGGGTGTCAGCACGCGGGCAGCAGACAGACAGGAGTCAGACATAAGCAGCTGAGGAGTGTCACAGACCATTCCACACTGTGAGTCGTCATCAGCTTCTTGCAGTGACTGGGCAGCAGGCACTAAGGACTCCCCAGCACCCAGATGATCGATCTCTCAGGCACCTTCATCTCCTGCTCGCAGAGGGATCACAACATGCGGGTGGGCAGGGTGTCACGCTGTCGGTCAGCGAGCTAGTCCTCCTTTGTAAAGCGGGAGGCGATGAGAGCGTCTCTAATCCTCCTGCCTATGCGCGTCCTCACCCCCCACCTGACCTCCATCACCTGGATCCTCAATGAACTATTCCTCGACGCCCTCCTGCCCATCCTCCCCGCCTGAGGACGCATGTTGCTCCTCGAGGCCATCCGCAGGAACCTCATCACCCATCTGCAGAGCTGGGTTGTGGAGAGCACAGCAGACCACCACAATGCCGGACATCCTCTGGGGCCTGAATTATAGGGCCCCACCAGACCTGTCGAGGCAGCAGAACCGCATCTTCAACAGGCTCGATGACAGCTCATTTTGCACTGTGTGCATAATTGTACCTGGCCTCCGCTACGGTTAGTGGCATCATTAGCCACAACCTGAGGAGATAATCTCTGTCCCTAATATGCCATCCCTGCAGCTTGTTGTGTCCCTCGAAGATTCCAGGGATCTGTGACTGACCAAGGATGTAGCTGTCATGCTGGAAAACGGACACACAAGTGCATAAAGTGTATTTGGTGGTCACACAGCAACTGCACATTGAGTGGAATCCCTTCTGGTTTGTAAAGGGGATTCCTTGGTGCCACGGGGTGCAGAAAGAGAATTGGGTGGAGTCGATCAACCCCTACACCTGTGGCAGACAAGCTATGTCCCCGAAGTCCATGGCCGTCTGGTCCAGCCGGTCCTGATCCAGGTCAAAATGTATGTAGCCCAGAGGTCGTGCATAGAGTGCATCCTTCACCTCACTGATGCTCTTATGGACTGATACCTGTGATATTCCAGAAAGGAAAGGGAAAATGCTGGAAAATCTCAGCAAGTCTAGCAGCATCTGTAGGGAGTGAAAAGAGCTAACGTTTCGAGTCCGATGACTCTTTGTCAAAGCGAACAGACAGAGAAAGTGGGAAATATTTATAATGTGGAGTGAGAATGAAAGATGAGTCATAGCCACAGAAACCCAGGAAAACTGGGTGCTAATGGCCACAGATACCAAGGGGAAAGAGTGTTAATGGCAGTCCCCAGAGAGGACAAAAGATGTGAAAGGTCAAACAGCAGGGAAACTAACATCAGAGGATGAACTGTAGGTGTGGGGGGAGGGGAAGGGGGAAGCAAAGAGGAGAAAGGTGCAGGAAAGGTGAATAAGATTGGGGGGGGGGAAATTAAATGTATACTAAGAAAGAAAGAAATGGTAAAGAACAAAGAACAAAGAAAATTACAGCACAGGAACAGGCCCTTCGGCCCCCCCAGCCTGCACCGATCCAGATCCTTTATCTAAACCTGTCTGCTATTTTCCAAGATCTACTTCCCTCTGTTCCCGCCCATTCATATATCTGTCTAGATGCATCTTAAATGATGTTATCGTGCCCGCCTCTACCACCTCCGCTGGTAAAGCGTTCCAGGCACCCACCACCCTCTGCGTAAAAAACATTCCACGCACATCTCCCTTAAACTTTTCTCCTCTCACTTTGAAATCGTGACCCCTTGTAACTGACACCCCCACTCTTGGGAAAAGCTTGTTGCTATCCACCCTGTCCATACCTCTCATAATTTTGTAGACCTCAATCAGGTCCCCCCTCAACCTCCATCTTTCCAACAAAAACAATCCTAATCTACTCAACCTTTCTTCATAGCTAGCACCCTCCATACCAGGCAACATCCTGGTGAATCTCCTCTGCACCCTCTCCAAGGCATCCACATCCTTCTGGTAATGTGGCGACCAGAACTGCACGCAGTATTCCAAATGTGGCCGAACCAAAGTCCTATACAACTGTAACATGACCTGCCAATTCTTGTACTCAATACCCCGTCCGATGAAGGCAAGCCTGCTGTATGCCTTCTTGACCACTCTATCCATCTGCGTTGCCACCTTCAGGGTACAATGGACCTGAACTCCCAGATCTGTCTGCACATCAATTTTCCCCAAGACCCTTCCATTGACCATATAGTCCGCTCTTGAATTTGATGTTCCAAAATGCATCACCTCGCATTTGCCTGGATTGAACGCCATCTGCCATTTCTCTGCCCAAAGACAGTTAAAATGAAATGAAAACAAATGGCTCGAGGTGGGGCTGATCATCTGAAGTTGTTGAATTCGATGTTCAGGCTGGAAGGCTGTAGCATGCCTAACCGAAAGATGAGATGTTGTTCCTCCAGTTTGCGTTGCGCTTCACTGGAACATTGCAGCAGGCCAAGAACAGACATGTGGGCATGGGAGCAGGATCTTTTGTTAAAATGGCAAGCAACAGGAAGGTCAGGATCCTGAATCCGCACAGACCGAAGATGCTCAGCAAAGTGATCACCCAGTCTGCGTTTGGTCTCTCCGATACAGAGAAGACCGCTTTAATTGGTGCTAGTTGCTCACAATAGCTTGACTCGTGATTCATCTCGCTAATCAATAGGACTGTTAGCACTGAAAGGATGTTGAAATCACTGAAATGAAAAGGCAGCACAAAGTTGACAGGCTGCCTCCCTCCATAATAATCGATGGGCAGGGAATAATCATTCATTGCAATCCTAGAACCCATTCTTGCAGACTCCTGAATTTAGAGACCAGCGATTTTGGTCTTTATGAAATGAAATGAAATGAAAATCGCTTATTGTCACGAGTAGGCTTCAGTGAAGTTACTGTGAAAAGCCCCTAGTCGCCACATTCCGGCGCCTGTCCGGATGCAGAATGATGCAGAACTGGAGGAAGCATAGTCCATCCAAGACTTGATGCCAGAAAGCAGTCTGACAACAGATATTGTGAGAGGTGGTAGAGATAGGACTGGGATCACTAGCATATATGTGGAATTCTATCCTACGTCTTTGGATGATGTCACCAGGAGGTAGCATACCAATGAGATTGAACAGGTAGCCAGGGATAGATTCCTGTGGGAAATCCAGAAGTTGTGGTGTCGAGATGGGAAGATCATTCAATGCTGGTGATCTCTGGCTATGATTACAAAGGTGAGTGTTAAACGAAGGTCACGCCTCACAAACCTTATCGAGTTCTTTGAGAAGGTGACTGAACAGGTAGACGAGGGTAGAGCAGTTGATGTGGTGTATATGGATTTCAGTAAAGCGTTTGATAAGGTTCCCCACGGTCGGCTATTGCAGAAAATACGGAGGCTGGGGATTGAGGGTGATTTAGAGATGTGGATCAGAAATTGGCTAGTTGAAAGAAGACAGAGAGTGGTAGTTGATGGGAAATGTTCAGAATGGAGTTCAGTTACGAGTGGCGTACCACAAGGATCTGTTCTGGGGCCGTTGCTGTTTGTCATTTTTATAAATGACCTAGAGGAGGGCGCAGAAGGATGGGTGAGTAAATTTGCAGACGACACTAAAGTCGGTGGAGTTGTAGACAGTGCGGAAGGATGTTGCAGGTTACAGAGGGACATAGATAAGCTGCAGAGCTGGGCTGAGAGGTGGCAAATGGAGTTTAATGTGGAGAAGTGTGAGGTGATTCACTTTGGAAAGAATAACAGGAATGCGGAATATTTGGCTAATGGTAAAATTCTTGGTAGTGTGGATGAGCAGAGGGATCTCGGTGTCCATGTACATAGATCCCTGAAAGTTGCCACCCAGGTTGATAGGGTTGTGAAGAAGGCCTATGGTGTGTTGGCCTTTATTGGTAGAGGGATTGAGTTCCGGAGCCATGAGGTCATGATGCAGCTGTACCAAACTCTGGTACGGCCGCATTTGGAGTATTGCGTACAGTTCTGGTCGCCTCATTATAGGAAGGACGTGGAAGCTTTGGAACGGGTGCAGAGGAGATTTACCAGGATGTTGCCTGGTATGGAGGGAAAATCTTATGAGGAAAGGCTGATGGACTTGAGGTTGTTTTCGTTAGAGAGAAGAAGGTTAAGAGGTGACTTAATAGAGGCATACAAAATGATCAGAGGGTTAGATAGGGTGGACAGCGAGAGCCTTCTCCCGCGGATGGAGGTGGCTAGCACGAGGGGACATAGCCTTAAATTGAGGGGTAATAGATATAGGACAGAGGTCAGAGGTGGGTTTTTTACGCAAAGAGTGGTGAGGCCGTGGAATGCCCTACCTGCAACAGTAGTGAACTCGCCAACATTGAGGGCATTTAAAAATTTATTGGATAAGCATATGGATGATAAGGGCATAGTGTAGGTTAGATGGCCTTTAGTTTTTTTTTTTCCATGTCGGTGCAACATCGAGGGCCGAAGGGCCTGTACTGCGCTGTATCGTTCTATGTTCTATGTACTATGAAGCAAAGGATGTCCCATTGCACTTGACAACAAAAGAAAAGGCATTTGAGGAGAATGGCTAATAATCCCATAGGCTGCAGAGTGACCAAGGAAGAAAAAGGTGCACTATGGTCACAGTCACAATGGATGCTAATTAGAATATAATGGTCCATCCAAGGCTTGATGTCAGGAAGCAGTCTGACAACAGATTTTGTGAGAGGTGGTAGATCATTTCAGCGGTGTGACGGGAGCAGAAGCCTGATTGAAGTGATCAAATGTTTAAACCACAGGTAAAAATACCAGTAACTAACCCTCAATTGTGACAAAAACATTGGTGCAACCAAAGGCTCCATAATTGGGCAACCATGGATCACCTTGGGATGAGGGTCTAAAATATCAGCCAGAAAAGATGTAGGTCGAAATTCTCCAGCCGTTCGCCGGCGGTGGGAACCTCTGGTTCTGCCAGCAGCGCACTCCTGCCTGCAGGTTTCCCAGCGGCGTGGGGTAGCTCAGCAGGTTTAGCTCAGTGGGCCAGACAGCTGGTTTGTAATGCAGAACAAGGCCAGCAGCGCGGGTTCAATTCCCGTACCGGCTTACCCGAACAGGCGCCAGAATGTGGCGACCAGGGGCTTTTCACAGTAACTTCATACTTGTGACAATAAAAGATTATTATTACTACCTTCAATGGGAAATTCCATAGACAGCGGAGGGAGCAGAGAACACCACTGCCAGTGAACGGCACGGCGCCTCCCGCTGCCGGGAAATACTCAGCTGGGAGGCTGGAAAATCCCATCGTGCTGTATTTTGTACAGTATAACCACCACAAGAGTGGTTACATGATGTGCCCCACTTGAAGTGTGGGGTATTCGGTGATTTATAAATACACTCTTCTGTCTGGAAGAAAACACGTGATGCTAAATGTCACACAGGAGAAACAAATAGTCTTAAACATAATATTGCATCATAATAAGCCAGTCTAGACATATTTTCAAGTGAAACATTTGTTAAACAAACTGTATTGGAGAGGCTGTGACAATTAGTCCGTAAAACAGTGTTACTCAACCAGCCTTAGGATAAAAGGTGCTGCATTCCGCACAGTATAAGCACCACAAGAAAGGTCACACCTTATATCCCTTGATTTAGATGGATGCTGCTGTCTGGAAGAAAACTTGGCAACATTTTGCAGTACAGAATCTGGAGGAAGTAGAAAACAACAAAGGAAGATGAGTTACTTTCAGTGAGAGTGTCGATCCCCTACCAGGAAACCTTGATTTTTTTTTTTGTTGACATGCACTCAAGCAACCAGCAATTATTTGATGTCAAATGTTTTCATTTAGAACTAGTTTCCATACAGTCAGCAGCGTTTTGCTATTTTTGCCATCAAACCTAATCAAAGACTCTCATTGACACTCAAAAGTGCTCAAAAGCGATCAGCAACCTTCATTGAAAAACACATTGTTGGAGGAAAGAAAAACCTCAAAGTCTGTTCTCGACCGCGTGGTGTTGGTAAAACTTTATTTAATTCGGAAAAACTGTGCAGACAGGAGAGATAGATTCTGTGACCATCCTGTAGCTCGCAAAAGTCAGCTCTGCCTCAGAATTACATGCATATAGATTTAAAGTTCTTCGGAGTCACAAGCAGGTATTGACGTCACTGAATCATTTGGAACAATACAAAGTGATCAGTATGCATATTTTCTGGTCCCTGTAATGGGAAAACGATTAACGAATACAATGTTTCCTTACAATCTCATGGGTTTGTTCTTAACATATTTAACTTCTAGAAGAGGTGCAAATGTGTTGGACAATGGATCCCTTAGACTTACTGGGACCTCATGTGTTTCCCTTTTCATATTCAAATACTCTGAGATGATTAAATCATTTCAAATGTGGGTGACTTTAACCCCTTGCCTGCTGGTTTGCCCTTGACCTGTGCTATTACAATACTTTGAGACATCTTTATTATACCAATCCTGACACACACAGCAATTTCTTCCGCTAACACGCATGAAAATTAAATAAGATCTGTGGTTAAGTTTTTTTCATTTAGTTTAAAAATCTTTCCACTGTACACACTTGAGAGTTCTTCATTCATTAATTGCCAATCTGGGAAGAAAGCAGACAGGAGGATCACCAATCTCCCCGCCCCCACCCACCAATCTCCTTTTAGCACTCAGTGGTGGTTTCCTATTATGTACCCCATCTCCTCCCCACCCCCACCAATTCTGTCCTGTGTCCCCCTTCCACACACTTCTGACCGCTCTCCCCTCTTCTCCCAGTCTCAAATCTACACCCAACTCCCTATCCCACGCCTATACCAACCCCCCACCCCAAACCTACACCAACCCCAGCCTCAAACTGACACCAACCCCCATGCTCAATCCTACATCAACCCCCCCACCCCAAACCTACACCAACCCCAGCCTCAAACCTACACCAAACCCCAGTCTCAATCCTACATCAACCCCCAGCCTCAAACCTACACCAACCCCTCAGTCTCAAACCTACACCAACCCCCAGTCTCAATCCTACATCAACCCCCCCACCCCAAACCTACATCAACCCCTCAGCCTCAAACCTACACCAACCCCCAGCCTCAAACCTACATCAACCCTCAGTCTCAAACCTACACCAACCCCCCACCCCAAACCTACACCAACCCCCCACCCCAAACCTACACCAACCCCCCACCCCAAACCTACACCAACCCCCAGTCTCAAACCTACACCAACCCCCCACCCCAAACCTACACCAACCCCCAGTCTCAAACCTACACCAACCCCCCACCCCAAACCTACACCAACCCCTCAGCCTCAAACCTACACCAACCCCCAGCCTCAAACCTACATCAACCCTCAGTCTCAAACCTACACCAACCCCCCAGTCTCAAACCTACACCAACCCCTCAGTCTCAAACCTACACCAACCCCCCACCCCAAACCTACACCAACCCCCCACCCCAAACCTACATCAACCCTCAGCCTCAAACCTACACCAACTCCCCATCCCAAACCTACACCAACCCCAGCCTCAATCCTACATCAACCCCCACCCCAAACCTACACCAACCCCCAGCCTCAAACCTACACCAACCCCCAGTCTCAATCCTACATCAACCCTCAGCCTCAAACCTACACCAACTCCCAGTCTCAAACCTACATCAACCCTCAGCCTCAAACCTACACCAACCCCCAGCCTCAAACCTACACCAACCCCTCAGCCTCAAACCTACATCAACCCTCAGCCTCAAACCTACACCAACTCCCCATCCCAAACCTACACCAACCCCCAGTCTCAATCCTACATCAACCCTCAGCCTCAAAACCTACACCAACTCCCAGTCTCAAACCTACACCACCCTCCAGCCTCAAACCTACACCAACCCCTCAGTCTCAAACCTACACCAACTCCCAGTCTCAAACCTACATCAACCCTCAGCCTCAAACCTACACCAACCCCCAGCCTCAAACCTACACCAACCCCCAGTCTCAATCCTACATCAACCCTCAGCCTCAAACCTACACCAACTCCCCATCCCAAACCTACGCCAACCCCTCAGTCTCAAACCTGCACCAACCACCCACCCCAAACCTACGCCAACCCCTCAGCCTCAAACCTACACCAACCCCCAGCCTCAAACCTACACCAACCCCTCAGCCTCAAACCTACACCAACCCCCAGCCTCAAACCTACACCAACCCCTCAGCCTCAAACCTACACCACCCTCCAGCCTCATACCTACACCAATCCCCAGCCTCAAACCTACACCAACCCCCCACCCCAAACCTACAGCAATCCTCAGCCTCAAACCTACACCAACCCCCCACCCCAAACCTACACCAACCCCCAGTCTCAAACCTACACCAACCCCCCACCCCAAACCTACACCAACCCCCAGTCTCAATCCTACATCAACCCTCAGCCTCAAACCTACACCAACCCCCCAACCCAAACCTACACCAACCCCTCACCTCAAACCTACACCAACCCCTCAGCCTCAAACCTACACCAACCCCCCACCCCAAACCTACACCAACCCCTCACCTCAAACCTACACCAACCCCTCAGCCTCAAACCTACACCACCCTCCAGCCTCATACCTACACCAACACCTAGCCTCAAACCTACACCAACCCCCAGCCTCAAACCTACATCAACCCCCAGTCTCAATCCTACACCAACCCCCCAGCCTCAAACCTACACCAACCCCTCAGTCTCAAACCTACACCAACCCCTCAGCCTCAAATCTACACCAACCCCCAGTCTCAATCCTACATTAACCCCCCAGCCTCAAACCTACACCAACCCCCAGTCTCAATCCTACACCACCCCCCAGCCTCAAACCTACACCAACCCCCAGCCTCAAACCTACACCACCCCCAGCCTCAAACCTACACCACCCCCCAGTCTCAAACCTACACCACCCTCCAGTCTCAAACCTACACCAACCCACAATCTCAAACCTACATCAACCCCCAGCCTCAAACCTACACCAACCCCTCAGTCTCAAACCTACACCAACCCCCCACCCCAAACCTACACCAACCCCAGTCTCAAACCTACACCAACCCCAGTCTCAAACCTACACCAACCCACAGCCTCAAACCTACACCAACCCCAGCCTCAAACCTACACCAACCCCCAGCCTCAAACCTACACCAACCCACAGCCTCAAACCTACACCAACCCCAGCCTCAAACCTACACCAACCCCCAGCCTCAAACCTACACCAACCCCAGTCTCAAACCTACACCAACCCACAGCCTCAAACCTACACCAACCCCTCCGCCTCAAACCTACACCAACCCCCAGCCTCAAACCTACACCAACCCACAGCTTCAAACCTACACCAACCCCAGCCTCAAACCGACACCAACCCCCAGCCTCAAACCTACACCAACCCCCAGCCTCAAACCTACACCAACCCCTCAGCCTCAAAACTACACCACCCTCCAGCCTCATACCTACACCAATCCCCAGCCTCAAACCTACACCAACCCCCCACCCCAAACCTACACCAACCCCCAGTCTCAATCCTACATCAACCCTCAGCCTCAAACCTACACCAACCCCCCACCCCAAACCTACACCAACCCCAGCCTCAAACCTACACCAACCCCCCCGCCCCAAACCTACACCAACCCCTCACATCAAACCTACACCAACCCCTCAGCCTCAAACCTACACCACCCTCCAGCCTCATACCTACACCAACACCTAGCCTCAAACCTACATCAACCCCCCAGCCTCAAACCTACACCAACCCCCAGCCTCACACCTACACCACCCCCAGCCTCAAACCTACACCACCCCCAGCCTCAAACCTACACCACCCCCAGCCTCAAACCTACACCACCCCCCAGTCTCAAACCTACACCAACCCCCCACCCCAAACCTACACCAACCCCAGTCTCAAACCTACACCAACCCCCAGCCTCAAACCTACAACAACCCCTCCGCCTCAAACCTACATCAACCCCCAGCCTCAAACCTACACCAACCCCCTGTCTCAATCCTACATCAACCCTCAGCCTCAAACCTACACCAACCCCCAGTCTCAAACCTACATCAACCCCCAGCCTCAAACCTACACCACACTCCAGCCTCATACCTACACCAATCCCCACTCTCGAGCCGACACCAACCCCCCAGCCTCAAAGCTACACCACCCCCCAGTCTCAAACTTACACTAACCCCCGCTGTCTCAAACCTACACCACCTCCCAGTCCCGAACCGACACCAACCCCTCAGCCCTAAACCTTCACCAACCGCCACTCTCAAACCGACACCATTCCCCCAGTGTCAAACCTACACCATTCCCCCAGTGTCAAACCTACACCATTCCCCCAGTCTCAAACCTACACCATTCCCCCAGTCTCAAACCGACACTAACCCCCACTCTCAAACCGACACCATTCCCCCAGTCTCAAACCGACACTAACCCCCACTCTCAAACCGACATCATTCCCCCACTCTCAAACCGACACCATTCCCCCAGTCTCAAACCGACACCATTCCCCCAGTCTCAAACCTACACCGTTTCCCCAGTCTCAAACCTACACCATTCCCCCAGTCTCAAACCAACACCATTCCACCACTCTCAAACCGACACCATTCCCCCAGTCTCAAACCGACACCATTCCCCCACTCTCAAACCTACACCGTTCCCCCAGTCTCAAACCGACACTAACCCCCACTCTCAAACCGACACCATTCCCCCAGTCTCAAACCTACACCATTCCCCCAGTCTCAAACCGACACCATTCCCCCACTCTCAAACCTACACCATTCCCCCAGTCTCAAACCGACACCATTCCCCCAGTCTCAAACCGACACCATTCCCCCAGTCTCAAACCTACATCATTCCCCCAGCCTCAAACCTACACCATTCCCCAGTCTCAAACCGACACTAACCCCCAGTCTCAAACCAACACCATTCCCCCAGTCTCAAATCGACACTAACCCCCACTCTCAAACCTACACCATTCCCCCAGTCTCAAACCTACACCATTCCCCCAGTCTCAAACCTACACCATTCCCCCAGTCTCAAACCTACACCGTTCCCCCAGTCTCAAACCTACACCGTTCCCCCAGTCTCAAACCGACACTAACCCCCAGTCTCAAACCGACACCATTCCCCCAGTCTCAAACCGACACCATTCCCCCAGTCTCAAACCGACACCATTCCCCCACTCTCAAACCGACACCATTCCCCCAGTCTCAAACCTACACCAACCCCCAGTCTCAATCCTACACCAACCCCCAGTCTCAATCCTACACCACCCCCAGCCTCAAACCTACACCACCCCCAGCCTCAATCCTACACCACCCCCAGCCTCAAACCTACACCACCCCCCAGTCTCAAACCTACACCACCCTCCAGTCTCAAACCTACACCAACCCACAATCTCAAACCTACATCAACCCCCAGCCTCAAACCTACACCAACCCCTCAGTCTCAAACCTACACCAACCCCGCACCCCAAACCTACACCAACCCCCAGCCTCAAACCTACACCAACCCCCAGTCTCAATCCTACATCAACCCAGCCTCAAACCTACACCAACCCCCAGTCTCAAACCTACATCAACCCCCAGCCTCAAACCTACACCACCCTCCAGCCTCATACCTACACCAATCCCCACTCTCGAGCCGACACCAACCCCCCAGCCTCAAAGCTACACCACCCCCCAGTCTCAAACTTACACTAACCCCCGCTGTCTCAAACCTACACCACCTCCCAGTCCCGAACCGACACCAACCCCTCAGCCCTAAACCTTCACCAACCGCCACTCTCAAACCGACACCATTCCCCCAGTCTCAAACCTACACCATTCCCCCAGTCTCAAACCTACACCATTCCCCCAGTCTCAAACCGACACCATTCCCCCAGTCTCAAACCTACACCATTCCCCCAGTCTCAAACCTACACCATTCCCCCACTCTCAAACCTAAACCGTTCCCCCAGTCTCAAACCTACACCGTTCCCCCAGTCTCAAACCAACACCGTTCCCCCACTCTCAAACCAACACTAACCCCCACTCTCAAACCGACACCATTCCCCCAGTCTCAAACCTATACCATTCCCCCAGTCTCAAACCTACACCATTCCCCCAGTCTCAAACCTATACCATTCCCCCACTCTCAAACCGACACCATTCCCCCAGTCTCAAACCTACACCATTCCCCCAGTCTCAAACCGACACCATTCCCCCAGTCTCAAACCGACACCATTCCCCCAGTCTCAAACCGACACCATTCCCCCAATCTCAAACCTACACCATTCCCCCAGTCTCAAACCGACACCGTTCCCCCAGTCTCAAACCGACACCGTTCCCCCAGTCTCAAACCGACACCATTCCCCCAGTCTCAAACCGACACCATTCCCCCAGTCTCAAACCGACACCATTCCCCCAGTCTCAAACCTACACCATTCCCCCAGTCTCAAACCTACACCATTCCCCCAGTCTCAAACCTACACCATTCCCCCAGTCTCAAACCGACACCATTTACCCAGTCTCAAACCTATACCATTCCCCCACTCTCAAACCGACACCATTCCTCCAGTCTCAAACCGACACCATTCCCCCAGTCTCAAAGCTACACCACCCCCCAATCTCTAACCGACACCATTCCCCCAGTCTCAAACCTACACCATTCCCCCAGTCTCAAACCTACACCATTCCCCCACTCTCAAACCGACACCATTCCCCCAGTCTCAAACCTACACCATTCCCCCAGTCTCAAACCTACACCGTTCCCCCACTCTCAAACCTACACCGTTCCCCCAGTCTCAAACCGACACTAACCCCCAGTCTCAAACCTACACCGTTCCCCCAGTCTCAAACCGACACTAACCCCCAGTCTCAAACCGACACCATTCCCCCAGTCTCAAACCTACACCATTCCCCCACTCTCAAACCTACACCATTCCCCCAGTCTCAAACCTACACCATTCCCCCAGTCTCAAACCGACACCATTCCCCCACTCTCAAACCTACACCATTCCCCCACTCTCAAACCTACACTAACCCCCACTCTCAAACCTACACCATTCCCCCAGTCTCAAACCTACACCATTCCCCCACTCTCAAACCTACACCATTCCCCCACTCTCAAACCTACACCATTCCCCCAGTCTCAAACCTACACCATTCCCCCACTCTCAAACCTACACCATTCCCCCACTCTCAAACCTACACCATTCCCCCAGTCTCAAACCGACACCATTCCCCCAGTCTCAAACCGACACCATTCCCCCACTCTCAAACCTACACCATTCCCCCAGTCTCAAACCGACACCATTCCCCCAGTCTCAAACCAACACCATTCCCCCAGTCTGAAAGCTACACCACCCCCCACTCTCAAACTGACACCATTCCCCCACTCTCAAACCAACACCATTCCCCCAGTCTCAAAGCTACACCACCCCCCACTCTCAAACTGACACCATTCCCCCACTCTCAAACCTACACCATTCCCCCAGTCTCAAACCTACACCATTCCCCCAGTCTCAAACCTACACCGTTCCCCCAGTCTCAAACCGACACCGTTCCCCCAGTCTCAAACCTACACCATTCCCCCACTCTCAAACCTACACCGTTCCCCCAGTCTCAAACCTACACCGTTCCCCCAGTCTCAATCCGACACTAACCCCCACTCTCAAACCTACACCGTTCCCCCAGTCTCAAACCGACACTAACCCCCACTCTCAAACCTACACCGTTCCCCCAGTCTCAAACTTACACTAACCCCCGCTGTCTCAAACCTACACCACCTCCCAGTCCCGAACCGACACCAACCCCTCAGCCCTAAACCTTCACCAACCGCCACTCTCAAACCGACACCATTCCCCCACTCTCAAATCGACACTAACCCCCACTCTCAAACCTACACCGTTCCCCCAGTCTCAAACCTACACCGTTCCCCCAGTCTCAAACCAACACCATTCCCCCAGTCTCAAACCTACACCATTCCCCCAGTCTCAAACCAACACTAACCCCCACTCTCAAACCGACACTAACCCCCACTCTCAAACCGACACCATTCCCCCAGTCTCAAACCTACACCATTCCCCCAGTCTCAAACTGACACCATTCCCCCAGTCTCAAACCTACACCATTCCCCCAGTCTCAAACCTACACCACCCCCCACTCTCAAACTGACACCATTCCCCCAGTCTCAAACCTACACCATTCCCCCAGTCTCAAACCGACACTAACCCCCAGTCTCAAACCGACACCATTCCCCCAGTCTCAAACCGACACCATTCCCCCAGTCTCAAACCTACACCATTCCCCCAGTCTCAAACCTACACCATTCCCCCAGTCTCAAACCTACACCATTCCCCCAGTCTCAAATCTACACCATTCCCCCAGTCTCAAACCGACACCATTCCCCCACTCTCAAACCTACACCATTCCCCCAGTCTCAAACCGACACCATTCCCCCAGTCTCAAACCGACACCATTCCCCCAGTCTCAAACCTACACCATTCCCCCAGTCTCAAACCTACACCATTCCCCCAGTCTCAAACCTACACCATTCCCCCAGTCTCAAACCGACACTAACCCCCACTCTCAAACCTACACCGTTCCCCCAGTCTCAAACCTACACCATTCCCCCAGTCTCAAACCGACACCATTCCCCCAGTCTCAAACCGACACCATTTACCCAGTCTCAAACCTATACCATTCCCCCACTCTCAAACCGACACCATTCCCCCAGTCTCAAAGCTACACCACCCCCCACTCTCAAACCGACACCATTCCCCCAGTCTCAAACCTACACCATTCCCCCAGTCTCAAACCTACACCATTCCCCCAGTCTCAAACCTACACCATTCCCCCAGTCTCAAACCGACACCATTCCCCCAGTCTCAAACCTACACCATTCCCCCAGTCTCAAACCTACACCGTTCCCCCAGTCTCAAACCTACACCGTTCCCCCAGTCTCAAACCTATACCGTTCCCCCAGTCTCAAACCGACACTAACCCCCAGTCTCAAACCGACACCATTCCCCCAGTCTCAAACCGACACCATTCCCCCAGTCTCAAACCGACACCATTCCCCCAGTCTCAAACCTACACCATTCCCCCACTCTCAAACCTACACCATTCCCCCACTCTCAAACCGACACCATTCCCCCACTCTCAAACCTACACCATTCCCCCAGTCTCAAACCGACACCATTCCCCCAGTCTCAAACCAACACCATTCCCCCAGTCTCAAACCGACACCATTCCCCCACTCTCAAACCGACACCATTCCCCCACTCTCAAACCTACACCATTCCCCCAGTCTCAAACCGACACCATTCCCCCACTCTCAAACCTACACCATTCCCCCAGTCTCAAACCGACACCGTTCCCCCAGTCTCAAACCGACACCGTTCCCCCAGTCTCAAACCTACACCATTCCCCCACTCTCAAACCTACACCGTTCCCCCAGTCTCAAACCTACACCGTTCCCCCAGTCTCAATCCGACACTAACCCCCACTCTCAAACCTACACCGTTCCCCCAGTCTCAAACCGACACTAACCCCCACTCTCAAACCTACACCGTTCCCCCAGTCTCAAACCGACACCATTCCCCCACTCTCAAACCTACACCGTTCCCCCAGTCTCAAACCGACACCATTCCCCCAGTCTCAAACCTACACCATTCCCCCACTCTCAAACCGACACCGTTCCCCCACTCTCAAACCTACACCATTCCCCCAGTCTCAAACCTACACCATTCCCCCAGTCTCAAACCGACACCATTCCCCCAGTCTCAAACCGACACCGTTCCCCCAGTCTCAAACCTACACCATTCCCCCAGTCTCAAACCTACACCATTCCCCCAGTCTCAAACCTACGCCATTCCCCCAGTCTCAAACCTACACCATTCCCCCAGTCTCAAACCTACACCATTCCCCCAGTCTCAAACCTACACCGTTCCCCCAGTCTCAAACCGACACCATTCCCCCAGTCTCAAACCTATACCATTCCCCCACTCTCAAATCTACACCAACTCCCAGCCTCAAGCCTATACCAAGAGGTTCTGCATATTCACAATGAGAAATGGGAGGATTAGACTGAGCAGGGCAATATTTGGACTCACCAGTGAAGTTTTTCAGAGTTAAATTATTTGGGAGATTGTTAGTGGCTGATGCAAAGCTAGTTTAAGTTTATTTTGGTGGGGGGGGGGGGTTAATTGCCACATGATGTGAAATTAGATCTCAAAACTCATTTTGGGAATAAGAATGACTTTGGAAGAATAACAAAAATTAGCAGGAACAGCAGTCAGAGAGATATTTCCATAACATTTTGTTTAACTGAGCATGGTAGCTCTTATTGGTTTTACCTTCAGGCACGTTAACATGAATAAAAGTTTAATGAAAACATGCTGGGTGGGATTCTCTACTGGCTGGCGCCGAAATCAGGAAACGGGATTGGGCGGAGAATAGGTTCCGACACCAAAATCGCAGGGGGCGCCAATCTTTCTTTTAAAATAAATTTTATTCAAGTTTTCAACAACAAATTTTATCACAACAGAGAAAAACAGTAACCCCTCCCCTCCAATACAAAAACAATAAATTAACAAGAAAAAGAAATAAGCATAAACCATGAGAACAAACCCCCATAACGAACCCGTAGCCCCCCCCCCCCCCCCCCCCCCCCCCCCCGGCTACCTTCCCCCGATTCCCGACCATTTTCCCCTGATTCTCGGCCACCCGGCTATTCATCCTCTTGTTCGTTGGCCACAAACAGGTCCCAGAACAGTTGCGTGAATTTGATTTTCCCCATTTGGAGAGATTCAGAGAGGTCGGACAGCCAGTCCGCAGCTCTGGGTGGTGCTGCTGACCGCCAGCCAAACAGGATTCTACGCCGGCCGATCAGGGAGGCAAAGGCAAGGCGTCCGCCCTCCTCCCCAGAAATAGATCTGGCTGGCCCGAGACCCCGAAGACCGCCACTATCGGGCATGGCTCCACCCTCACTCCCACCACTTTGGACATTGCCTCGAAGAAGACTGTCCAGTACTCTACGAGTCTGGGGCAAGACCAAAACATGTGGGCGTGGTTGGCCGGGCCTCTTTGGCACCGTTCACATCTGTCCTCCACCTCCGGGAAGAACCTACTCATACAGGTTCTTGTTAAGTGGGCTCTATGTACCATTTTTAGTTGCGTCAGGCGGAGCCTTGCGCACGTGGAGGTAGAGTTGACCCTATGCAGTGCTTCGCTCCAGAGTTCCCACCCTATCTCCATCCCCTGGTCCTCCTCCCATTTCTTTCTTGTTGCGTCCAGTACGGTGTCGGCCCTTTCTACCAGTCGGTCATACATGTCGCGACAGTTCCCTTTATCTAGTATGCTTGCGTCCAGTAGGTCTTCCAGTAGTGTCTGTCATGGCGTTTGTGGGTACGTCCTTGTCTCCTTTTGTAAGAAGTTTTTGAGCTGCAGATACCTTAGCTCGTTCCCCCTGGCTAGCCGAAATTTCTCTGTCAGTTCGTCCAGTGTTGCGATCCTGCCATCCGTATATAGGTCCCTGACTGTCAGTGCCCCTCCGTCCTGCCTCCACCTTTTGAAGGTGGCATCAGTCAGTGCTGGTGTGAACCTATGGTTGTTGCAGATGGGAGCCTTGTCTGCCATTTTGGTCAGGCCAAATTGCTGCCGCAGTTGGTTCCAGGATTGGAGGGTGGCTGTCACCACCGGGCTGCTGGAGTGTTTTTTGGGTGGGGATGGGAGTGCTGCGGTGGCAAGGGCCCAGAGGGAGGTCCCCACGCAGGAGGCCTCCTCCGCGCGCACCCACTCGGCCTCTGGCTCCTGGATCCATCCCCTTACTCGCTCGGCTGTTGCCGCCCAGTGGTAGAATTGTAGGTTTGGGAGGGCTAGCCCCCCCAGGGGGCGCCAATCTGACGCCAGATCACAATTCTCTGGTACCTCGACAGCGGTGTCAATGCAGTCCTGAATGCACATAAAGTAAACAGCGTTTGCATATCATTAGCAGGTCTGACCACGATTCTCCTGTTCCGAAGGGCGGAGTTCCTGACGGTGCAGTTCACATGTGCTCATAAAAGACGTGAAACTGCCGTCATGGCTGCTGAGGGGGAGAGTGGGGGTACAGAAAGTGTCCAACATCGCCATAGTTTCCTGACAGTTGTGCCGCTGGCTGGAGGGCTTCTGCCAGGGCTGGGGGGAATAACGGGGGACGGCCGGGAGGTGGGCTGTGGGGTTGGCGAGGATGGGCGCGGAACACCATTGCAGTAGCCAGAAATGCAGCCGCGCATGCCACTGACAGGCTACTGTGAACTGAGGGACATGGGTTGTATAGGTGCCACCCCCCTAGGTGCCCTCTGGCCCCAGCCGACACATCAGCTATTTGGCCATGCTCCAGCACTACCAGTGCCATCTGGTTGGCTGGGATGAGTGTGTGGGGATTGTAATGTGTATATGCGGCTGCAGCCTGTCAGCCTCCCGAATGTCAATCTCAGACCAGGCGAATACCGCACTGTTTTTCATTGGAATCGTGTTCCACGTGGCTTCAGTGCTCGCCCCTCCACAGTCACTGAATCGGTCCAGGTTCGGCGCCAGTTTTGCTGTTGTGAAAGGCCACGAATCCTGCCCTGGTGTCAATACTTAAGGCTGGATTCTCCGCAGCACCATGCCGATATCGTGTTTGGCGCGGGGGCGGCAAATCCACTTTTACGGCAGGATCGGGCCCGGTGCCGCTCCCGCGATTCTCCGTTTGCTGGAGAATCGCTCTCGCGCGTATTACACGGCGTGGCTGGGGGGCCATTCCCAGAGGCCCTCCCAGTGATGCTCCGGTCCCAATCGGCCGATTTACTGATGGCGTGGTTCTAACCACATCTGGCCATTTGGGACTCACGCGAGGCGGCTGCAGACTCAGTCCGCGGCCGCCCTGGTGGGGGCGGGAGGATCAAATACCGGGGGGGGGGGCCTTATGGGCGGCCGGGGCAGTGATCGGGCGGGATAGATGAGTGGTGCGGGGCAGATCGTTGGGACCTTGTTTGTTGGTCCAGGTCTGTCGGCTGAGTCCGCCATCGTGTTCAGCTCGGCAGCCAGAGGCCGCCGCCGTGCGCATGTGCGGACTTGAAACCGTAAGTGCGGGGTCCCATTTGGGCAGCTGAAGCTGTGAGAAGTACTCCGGGGCTCTGCCAGCCCTCTGCAGGTAGGAGAATCGCTGCAAATTTTTAAAGGGAAACTCTGGCGTGAAACGCCAGCCTTTTTATGCCGGGTGGGGACATAGCCCCATTTTTGGAGAATCCAGCCCTTCGTCTCAGAAACAGACAATCCAGCCCGTTGTTTCCAATATTGTCTCTGTTTCCATATGTGGCATTAAGCTTCCAACACCATGCCTATGTTTCAGGTGGTGTTGAGGCTAATTGTTGCAGCAGAAACAAAGAAGTGTTCATATTCACCCTGCCGATTGAATCTAAACATTCCTACAAGATCAAAAGTGGTGGAATGCTTTTACTAATAATTAAATTGATTGGCAATTGAAATAAATTTCCTCACCCTTGGAATTAAAAAGTACAAAAAAAATCACACATCATTTCGGTTTTGACATGGTCTACAATTAAATGAAGGAATTATTGTGGCTAACCTGCCCAAGAGTAAGCTGAATGGATCAAGTGCAATGTTAGTTTTGCACCCTGTTGGATTTTACTTTATAAAGTCAGTAGAGAGTGATATTGAGCAGAGCATTCCACTTAATCGCATGGGCTCCCTGCTGGTGAGTTTGGTTAAAATTAACTCATTATGTCCTATCCTGCAGAACTTCACTCTTCAATCAAGGTTGTATTAGAGGTTATATAAAATATAATTTCAAATGTGAAACTATATTTCAAAACATGACAATGTGCTCTCACCTACTGTTCTTCTGTTGTTATATTGAGATAAAACATGATTGAAGATGCAACTCAATTGCTGTCAGTCCCTGCTGAGAACCAATTTGAAGCCAGCCCAGAGCAAAAGATGAAAGTGTTTTCTCCCAGAATCCTAGATGATTGTGACGGCTGTAAATTAATGTATTTCTTCTAGTCACAATCTTCTAAGTCAGCACAGTCTATATCAATCTAGGCATTGTACCTAATCTGATAGTTTGAGACCCTAAAGACCCAATTCCAAGAGATTGAAATGCTGTATTGATTAGTTCTGCAGGGAGCTGTTCAGAAGTGAGGATTGAGGCAAATCGTTGAAGCAGTGTCAACACAGCATTGAACTAATTGGTGCTATTCCTCACCTGGAACCATCCTTGTTGGTAACCAGGGCATTTAAAAATATTTTCCAGCTTTCCGATTCCGCACTTCATGCGATTTCAAGCGTTATTTGTAAATGGGAGTTGAAGGTGGTATTTGTTTACTCTAGTTGTGTTGATTCATTTTAGAAGTAAGTGTGGAAATACGTTTTTCCCCTTTAGTTGTTTCGGTCGGACATTGAAGAGTGGACATTTGACTTGGCTGAATATTTATGGGGAAATACAAGCTGCAAGCCATTGAGCCTGCCTGTAACATTTGTTATATGAATGTTATTTCAGGGTAGGAGCACGGTAGTACAAGCGGATAGCATTGTGGCTTCACAGCGCCAGGGTCCCAGGTTCGATTCCCTGCTGGGTCACTGTCTGTGTGGAGTCTGCACGTTCTTCTCGTGTCTCCGTGGGTTTCCTCCGGGTGCTCCGGTTTCCTCCCACAGTCCAAAGACGTGCAGGTTAGGGGGATTGGCCATGATAAATTGCCCTCAGTGACTAAAAAGGTTAGGCGGGGTTACGGGGATAGGGTGGAACTGAGGGCTTAAGTGGGTCGATGCTGACTCAATTGCCGAATGGCCTCCTTCTGCACTGTATTTCTATGTTATTAGTTTTACGCTGCTTTTATTGAGTGCTTGAATCTATTTGCTCTGCTTTGAAGGATTGAAAGACATGTTGCAGATTATTGCAAGTCAGTGGCAGGAGCTCCAGAGACAAATCAAACGACAGCACAACTGGATTCTTCGAGCCCTGGACATAATCAAAGCTGAGATTTTGGCAACAGATCTGACTGCAGATGGTTTGGAAGGTTCGAGGAGCCCCAAAGTAAGTCAGTTATATTGTTTGACAAAACATTTTTAGGAGGACGTCAGTTGTAAAACAATGTATAAGGTTTTAGCCACCAGGTAGAGAAATAAATGTTTCGGAAATAGAAGGAATGTTACAAGACTATTTCTTTATATACGTACAAACACATCTGGCAAATGGAGTATAACGTGAGCAGATGTGGGGCGCGATTTTATGGCCACACTGTGCCTGAAAAGCAGCTCACTATGGCACAGCATGGCCGATAGAAGGCAGAAGGCCCCACATCCCGGATCTACCCTGCTCGTAATGCCTCAAGACATTTAATGTGATCTCGCGAGACGTCACAATGTAAATCCCGCCCATTGTGGATGGGGTCACCTTTTGGCACATCTGAATATTGAAGCGAGACAGCTAGGCTCACTTTAATGTGCAGATACCCGAGGTATGGGATCAATCCCTTTCGCCTCAGAGACCTCAGGCGAGCGCCGTTCAGTCCTGGTCTCCAAACAGGAACCAGACGGAATGGCACTCATGGGGGTCATCAGGGGTGCATGCCCTTTGGGCAAGGTGGTACCCTGGCACTTGGTGCCACCTTGGCAATGCTGCCCTGGCACTCTGGCAGTGGCACCTGAGTGCCAGCCTGACACTGCAAAGGTGCCCTGGTGGCACTGCCAGCTGGCAGGGGCACTGCTAGGGTGCCAGGTTTGAACTGTCAAGGTGCCATGCGGCGACGATTGGACCGGGGGTGCCCTGCGCAGGTGTTGGGGGGTTCAGGGGGGCCTAGAGACTTCCCATAGGGCGTTGGGGCTTGTGGAGGCTTGGGGGTTGCATTGGGGGTCTTGGAGATTGGGACGCTATTCTCACGCTGATCTGGGGAGTTCCGGTGAACGTAGCTCCTGAACGTAGAAAACGGGGCTGAGTTGGCCTCGGCTGTGCATTCCCCACTGAGGCCCCTTATCTAACAAGAGTGCCATTTTAAAGCCTGTATTTCTTGGCACTGTGAGCACCAGGAAACATGTGGCTAAATGCACGCGTTATGGGACGTTTAGTAAAATCGCACCCGTGTCCATTTGACAGGAAGACTAAAGAAGAAGCTTATTGTCTGAATGACGAGAGGCTTGGAGGTGCAGAGATCTGGGCATCTTAGTGCATGAATAACAACAGTTCAGTATACAGGTAAAGCAATTAATTAGGAAAGTTAATAGAATATTATCATTTATTGTGAGGGGAAATTGATTTCAAAAGTAGGGAGGTTATGTTTCAGTTGTACGGGACATTGATGAGACCATGTCTGGAGTATTGTGTACAGCATTAGTCCCCGTATTTAAGGAAAGGTGTAAATGGGTAGGAAGCAGTTCAGAGAAGGTTTACTAGACTAATATCGGGAATGGGCAGGTTGTCCTATGAGGAAAGGTTGGAGATGTTATCTTTGTATCCTCTGGAGTTCAGAAGAATAAGGGGCAACTTGATCGAAACCGAAAAGATCCTGACTGATATTGACAGGTTGGTTGTGGTGAGGATGTTTCCTCTTGTGGGGGACTATAGAACTAGACTCACAGTTTAAAACTAAGGGGTTGCTTATCTAAGACAGCGATTAAAAGAATTTGTTTCTCTCAAAATGTGAATCTCTGGAACTCTCTTCCTCAAAAGGCATTAAGCCTTTGAATATTTTTAAGGCAAAGTTATATAGATTCTTGATCAACAAAGGGAGTGAAAGGTTATTGGGGTGGGCAGGAATGTGGGGATCAACAATGATATTACTGAATCCACTTCCAATATTCGGTATCCATATGGCATCTTTCAGTGGAGAAAAGAATACTTTTATCCGTTTCTTTTGGGCATTTAAAGATATGATCAAAATCTCCAGGTCAGTTTTTGAATGCAATAACCAGATTCTCCTGATATTATTTGTTACATTGTTGTTAAAATTCGTCATGGGGCAGCTGAATCCACCAGAATCGGAACTCTGTTTTCTGTTCTGAAGAGTTTCACTGATTTCTGGGTCACCTCTTCTCCTGGCTGTGCTGTGAATTGCCCTTTGAAACTTCAGACTTTTCGTTTTGGTCACAGGAACACTTGAGGCTCTTTTTGTTTTTCCAGATGTAAATCTCCCTATTTCTGCATATGCGTTATTAATTTCAACCTCATTGTTGTTGATGCACTTTTTGTTTATGTTGTTGATGATACTGTTCACATCCGACTGCAGCCTTTGTTCCTCTCACTTCCAGAGCCTATATTACTGTTATTTATTCTCTGTGATACCTGCTATTGTATTCATTATAGTACATAATATTGTCCTTATTCCTTCAGAACTATGCATGTATTCCCGAACATACGAGCAGAACTATTTTAGATGACTACCTGTTAGTTGATTTTCTTCTTGCAGTTGAAGAGCTGATAATAAATGTTTATTTCTTTCCATCTTGTTCTAATTGATTTTCTGTTAAAATGTGTCCATGCGACACTTTATTTTTAAGTTTATATAGCATTTCTCAGGGTTTTCTGTTTTTCTCTAAAGCTTCATTGTCAACCCTCAGGCATTGTCAATATTGATATTTATGCATCTGCGACTTGTGTTCTGTTTCCTTCTGCTCTGCTCAATTTTTCTTCTAGATTCTGTTGCTTCTGTTCTGCTCTGTCTTACCTAATGAGTGATTGTACTTTCTTCTCTGTCCCTTGAATGTATTTCTGGGCGTATTTTCCTTTTCTTGGGTTCTCCCTCTTATCCGCTTCGATCTGTTTGAATTATAGGCAGGTGGCATGGGTGACACAGTGATTAGCACTGCTGCCTCACAGCGCCAGAGATACGGGTTTGATTCCAGCCTTGGGTGACTGAGTGGAGTTTGCACGTCCTCCCCGTGCCTGGGTGGGTTTCCTCCGAGTGCTCCGGTTTCCTCCCACAGTCCAAAGATTAGGTGGATTGGGCAGGCTGAATTGCCCTTAGTGTCCAAATGTTAGGTGGGGTCACAGGGATAGGGAGAGGGAGTGGGCCTAGGTAGAGTACTCTTTCAGAGGGTCGGTGCAGACTCGATGGGCCAAATATCCTCCTGCACTATAGGGAATGTATGATCCTATGAAGGGCGCTTCTATTTACAATATGTGTGGAATGCTACTCTTTCTCTTTCCTGTCAGTGCCAAATATCTGCTCTGGTTTATGGCTTCAACTGCAAACAGGAAGCGTATGTTAAAAGGCCGACATGTTCAGACGGTGCTTGCCAGTTATCATTTTCACTGATTGCTAGTCAACTTTTAACTCCCCAAATATTAGCTATCTCTCCATTTTGTTGCGTCCAGTAAAATGTTATACATATAAAATTACGCATCATTTGAAGGCTTCAGATGACAAAGTGTGTTTTGAAGAACCGCTGCCACAAAATGACTGGCGTAATTAATATTTCATTACAGTTGCTTTCTCAAAATTGAAATAACAGATTGACTTCTTTCCACAAGAGTTGTAAAGTGACAAATGATCGATACCTAGAATGATTTTATATATTTTAAGTACAAATACAACATTAAATTTAAGTTTGGGATCAATATTCTATCAGTGCTAATCTCTGAAACTTCTTTGGCTTTGAAATCATGCGTTGCCTGTGGAGTATAGAGATTGTGTATGTATGCATAAAATCCTGAGTAACAGAGATGACAATCTATTTGGAGTAACTGGGTTAGAAAACTATTAAAATAGCTGGCAAAGCACTTCAGCACACACGTGTTCAGTGTTTCTTTATGTGTTAAGTATGAGTTAAAGGCCTATATAAATAGAAAGTTACTTTATTTACAATTGCTTTATGAATTGATACTATGGGTGGAATCTTATCATTTAAAAAAAAATGTCAGGTTCAGACTGAAAACCAGAGAGAAGCTCTCCAGCTGCACAGACCAGCTTTCACTACAGATCTTCAGCTTCTCTGAGTTTAAAAAAAGAGTTAGTCTGGCTGGGAAGGGGCTTAATAGAGCCAGCAAAGCTCCACAGAAATCAGAGTGTCGTCTTTAAAGGGTGCCTAAACCAGAACTGATGATCAGCTCTTCCCCCTCCTCCCAAATAATGATGATGTGGAGATGCCGGGGTTGGACTAGGGTGAGCACAGTAAGAAGCCTTACAACACCAGGTTAAAGTCCAACAGGTTTGTTTCAAATCACCAGCTTTCGGAGCACTGCTCCTTCCTCAGGTGATTCAGTGAGAGGATCATGTGGTCGGGTGGGGGGGCTAATTACTTTGAAACGTATTCAAAAACATTAAAATGAGGTTCTCGCCCTTTGCGGGCATGAACGTCATGACATCATTGCCGACGGGCGTGGAAAATTGGAAGACGCGATCTCTTTAGAGAGGATCGTGTTTCGATTTGATTTGATTTGATGATTTATTGTCACATGTACAATCACTCATTAGGTAAGACAGGGCAGTACAGTGAAAAATATTTTTCTGTGGCCAAGGGAATGTACACTGTACGTACATAGTAGACAAAAAGGAATAATCAACAGAGTACATTGACAAATGGCACTGTGGTGAATGTGATTCACACTGGATTATAATCTGTATATACATGTGTCTATATTGTAAGTGCAGTTGCACTACCTGACCACCAGGGGGAGTAGCTCTGGGAATGCTCGAGAATTGTACTGGGCTTCTCCCTTGGCTCCGCCCAGGACTCCTCCCAGGACTCCTCCCCCTGGAGCTGCTGTATAAAGATCAGTGCCACATGGTCAGCCGGCCAGTTAACCGAAACTTCAATGGCTAACAGGCTGGCTCTGTTGTGAGTATATTAAAACCGCTATTCTAATCCTACAAGCACGTGTCCGTAGAATTGTTGGTTCCAACAGGCACATCGACAAACAGTGATTGGCTACAGTGCAGAACAAGGGGCCAAACAAAGCAAACACATGAGCAAGAGCAGCATAGGGCATCGTGAATAGTGTTCTTACAGGGAACAGATCAGTCCAAGGGAGAGTCATTGAGGAGTCTAGTAGCTGTGGGAAAGAAGCTGTTCCTATGTCTGGATGTGCGGGTCTTCAGACTTCTGTATCTTCTGCCTTATGGAAGGGTCTGGATGAAGGCAATGCCTGGGTGGGAGGGGGTCTCTGATAATGCTGCCTGCCTTCCTGAGGCAGTAGGGGTGTAGACAGAATCAATGTGATGGTGGCAAGCTTTCCTGATTCTCACTGGATTTTCCGCCTGCGGCGGTGATCCTGCTCATGACTACCATGGGTTCAAACTTGCCCGTGTAGTTACATTGCTATTTAGGAGAGTAAGTGAGGCATGATTTTCCTCCCAAACTATTCAGATTGAATTCATCACTGTAATCATTTTTCATTTTGTCTTGAATGGAGAATTTTTCCTTCTACAGTATTCACAGTAGTTTATCCAGCAGAGGTAAATGGATACGACGGGCAGAATTTTGACTGCTAAGGGAAGGTGGCTTCGAATTATCAAAAAGAATTACATCAGGAACTCAACATGGTGCATCCACTCTCTGCCTTGACCTGGGCTGGTTTGCTGATGAGCATGGACGCACCCCCCGTACCCTAGATTGAAGGGGACAAGCCCACCCCCCCCCCCCCCCCCACCCTCCCACCCTGTTGCCTTTTCTTTCTGCTTGGTCTTTTCTATGGCTCTGTTCCAATTATGGCAATCAGTGAATTTGCCTTTCTTTCGATGTTATCTATGTCCGAATGCTTAGAGTTGCCAGGTATCAAATGATACCACCACGAGTTTCAACCGGCTATCGATCAAAGGGCCAAACACCAGTTAGTTAGTTCAAGGTCAAGGGTACTTTATTTACACACAATTAGTCATGCAACATAAACACTACTAGTTAACTACACCTATCAACTAAGACAACCTGTACTTAACTTCGGGCACCCGGCTTAGGTCAGAGAAACAGTGGCCGCTGTTCAATTCTGGATCTCTCGGGTTCGAAGGAGTAACTGCTGCTCGGCTGGGCTCATCCGTCTGGTAGCGGACATTGAACTTGGACTTGTTTCTGGTGTTGCTGCAATTGGCGATGGCCGTGACCGGGGTACCAAGGCCAAAAGAGAGCGAACATATGGCAAACTCTTCTTCTTATACTTGACAGGGTTTTCGTGCTCTTTTGGTAGTCCTTCGATTTGGGCCTTACTAATTGGGTGATCCCTGATCACGTCGTTCGATTCCTTAACCAATAAGTGGTCGGGGATCTGGATGGCTGGGTGTGTCCCAAGCGGTCACTGACCTCGTTGTTTGTGTTTCCCTTGAACAGGGAGTGGCGCCGAAATGTCTGGGACTGTCCCGGTTGCCTGAGTACCAGTCCTTTGTTTTGGGGGAGATGGGCCATCACATGCTAATCTGCCCCATTAGATACCGTCTGGACTTTTGCTTACAAATGTGCATTTCAGGCTCTGAGTCTTGGCTTGTCCATTTTACCCGCCAGGCTTTGCGAGTTTCTCTGTACCTAGTTGGAAGTGGCCATCCCAGGTGGCTACAACCCACATCACAGGCTGTGCAGATAGAGGATAAACTCTTTAAACAATGTCTGAGAACAAGAGCGATGGAGGCCCAGGCTTTCACGGCAGCTTACTGCTGACATCTGCAATCTCCTGGATCAAGATCTCCTCCGCAGTGGACCAGATTGGTATGGATTGCCAATAGTTGTCAAGGTGTCTGTGATTGCAGAACCACTCTTTAATTCTCTGCCTCTCCCTGGAGTTATTTTCCTACAATGAGAGAAAGAGAAGAGTTTTGTGTGTGGGAAGTGGATTGTGCTGAGGGATAACACTGGTGCAGGGCTCCTGTGAGTAATAACGCACAATGGTATAAAGCTGAGTCGTGGCTGCGCAAATACAATTGTGAGGAGGTGCCTGCCTAGAGAGTCATGCTGCAAAGTGGATTGGTCTGAAGAGTGTTGTGGCATACTGAAACAACGCTACTACTGCCTACACTGCTCTGGTGGAGTCCTGTAGTACCCAGTAGAGCACACATCAAGATTTGTGGTGAACTGCTGCATGCTGCATAACTTTCCCATCATAGGGGGACAGCTCTACCTCAAGCAGCTCAGGGGTAGGAGGATGAAGTGAAAGAAGAAAGCAGGAGGCAATCTCGACAGGCCTTCCCTGATTGTACTGTCCCTGGGTGTGATTCACACAAGCAGAAAGCCCGAACTTAGTAGGGTCGTTGGAACTCCATGTTAAATTCAAACAGGCCCCATTTTGGCTGTCGCAAGGACTTTAGCCCACATTGCAGTGTGATGAATTTGTGGAGTAAATGTAAAAGCTCTTGACGGGCAGATAAGGCCTCATTAACTGTCATGATCTGAAGGGTTTCTAAATGCCTTGCTCTTTAGACTGTTAAACCAAAACTTAAAAAAAAATTTTTTTTATATAAATTTAGATTACCCAATTATTTTTTCCAATTAAGGGGCAATTTAGCGTGGCCAATCCACCTAGCCTGCACATTTTTGGGTTGTGGGGGTGAAACCCACGCAGACACGGGGAGAATGTGCAAACTCCACACGGACAGTGACCCAGAGCCGGGATCGAACCTGGGACCTCAGCGCCGTGAGGCGGTTGTGCTAACCACTAGGCCACCGTGCTGCCCCTGTTAAACCAAAACTGACTGTAGAGTGTAAGTGAGAGTAATAAAGAAACTGGTATTATGCTTTATTTGATAAGTGAGGTGGTGCTGCATCTGTCCCGGTAGTTTCAATAGTCGTTCGCTCACATTTCCTAATGTTTATTTATGAATACTTGGTTGAGTTCCAAAGATATCTCAGCAGAGGTATTGAGGTCACAGTTTAATAGTTTAAAGATGCTATTAAAGGAATGGCTGCCTTTGATTTGGCGTGTGAATAGAAATATTTTGTTTTTGAAATTAAGCACGTGTGATTTAAAAGTGTTGAATGGTCAGTGACAGAGGGAAATCTCCTGACTCAAGCCACCTATTTCCAAAGCCAAAATCCAACCTTTTATCTTCCCTCTGCCACTGATCATCACAGCATCCACTTGGCCACCATGTTTTCACAAGGTTTTTAAGAAAGCCAACACAAAATAAATATTCTAAACCAAATGTATAAATGAATTAATTCTATATTGCATTTCAAAGTCAACTCATCACCCTCGTGCATTTTCTTGGCATCTGTCTTCCGTGTGCCTATACCTGGACTTGCGCTTGTGCATAGTGTTACTCCCAGTAGCTGCATCATGGGTGGTAGAAGGCTGATGACTTTGAGTTAGGGTGACCTAGAAAATGACTCTGAGCTTAGAAGACTTGGTTTGGTTGGGGGCAGGGGAGGTACTTGCCTGTGAGGGGAAGAGGACCTGCAATATAACCGTGGTGGTGGAGGGGGGAGACCCCCCTCCGATACTTGCGGTGGTGGTGGGGAGTTGCCCTGGTGTCTGTTTGGGGGGTGGGAGGTCCTCCATGGCCGTGGGGGTTGGGAGTGGCTAATTGCAGTGCTGATCGTGGCGCCCTTTTAAGATGGCGTCCCAGTCTCTGTGGAGCTGATCTTGCCGGCTCTGTCAAGCCCTGCCTGGCTAAACCGGTGGCGTAAACCACGCCACCAGATTTCTTTTTGTCAGAGTGGCTGTGGTTTGAAAACTCCGTTGTGCATCTGGAGAGATACTCACTGGTTTTCAGTCAGAGCCTGACACTCTGACAAGTCGTGGGAAAATTCTGCCCACCATTTGTCCTTAGAAAATGACTTACTCCAGGTATTTTATTTGGAATCTCTAGTCTCTTCAGTGATTTCAAGGTGCTGCCATTGCAAAGTTTTCTCGGGGGTACAGTTCCAAAAGAAGGAGCCTTCCATTCAAGACTGAGAGAAAAGGAGGAATTTCTTCATGCAGACCATGATCAGTGTTTGGAATTCTCTTTCCCAGCAAACAGTAGAGGCCAAGTCATTGAGTGAATTCAAGGCTGAGTTTTGATTTGATTTTTGATTGACAGGGGAGTCAATGGTAATGAGGAACAGCAGGAAAGTGGACTTTCGACCACAATAAGATCAGCCATGATTATATTGCATGGCAGAAGAGGCTTGAGGTGCCGAATGGCCTAATCGTGCTTCTATTTCTTATGTTCTTAAGTAGTAGTTTTATATTTCCTAACTTTGCATCCACCATCACTACCTAGCGAATCAAGGTAACATTTTAACAAATTTATCCCACGTCTTGTTGAAGTATTTAATACTGCACAATTATAGAAGTCTGTGACTAATACATTCATCATGGATTAAAGCTCCCTGTGACCAGTATAATATGTTTAAATTCTTCATTATCTTCATCTTTTCCTCACATTTGCTTCATGTGTCATTTCAAAGTCCCTGCCTCTTTGCTCTGGGCAATTTACCGCACAATGATACTTAGAGTCACGGCTATTAACTTGTCTGGGGGAATTCCTGTAATTCATGCCCCCAATATTATTGTTCCAATTTTGTCTTTGGCTGATCTAATCTGATTTGCTATGCGTGCTTTCAGTTTAGTTCCATCTGACTTTAATCCTTCTGTTCCATTGACACCTGCATCTAGTATCTGGAATATTTGGAAACCTGGTAACCATTGAATTTTCTAGTCTTTGTGTCACAATGGAATGTATAATTTTTTTTACATGAAGGCTGAAAGAAAAGACTGTTCCCCCAGGTGTCTTTTTAAGGCAGTAGGCTTACCCGGAGATCAGAGGCTGAATGCCCTTGACTGCTGAAGTGTTCCCCGGCTGGAAGGGAACATTCCTGCCTGGTGATTGTCGCGCAATGTCCGTTCATCCGTTGTCGCAGTGTCTGCATGGTCTCGCCAATGTACCACGCCTCGGGACATCCTTTCCTGCAGCGTATGAGGTAGACAACGTTGGCCGAGTTGCACAAGTATGTACCACGTGCCTGGTGGGTGGTGTTTTCATGTGTAATGGTGGTACCCGTGTCGATGATCTGGCACGTCTTGCAGAGATTACTCTGGCAGGGTTGTATGGTGTCGTGGTCGCTGTTCTGAAGGCTGGGTAGTTTGCTGCAAACAATGGTTTGAGGTTGCGCGGTTATTTGTTCATCTTTATCGATGACGTATTGAAGGCTGCGAAGAAGATGTCGTAGTTTCTCCGCTCCGGGGATGTACTGGCCGACTGTCGTACCGTGTTTGTCTTCTGAGGAGGTCGGTGCGTTTTTTTGCTGTGGCGGTTGGAACTGTCGATCGATGAGTCGAGCGGCATATCCCGTTCGTACGAGGACATCTTTCAGCGTCTGTAGATGTCTGTTACGCTCCTCCTCGTCTGAGCAGATCCTGTGTATATGGAGGACTTGTCCATAGGGGATGGCTTCTTTGATGTGTTTAGGGTGGAAGCTGGAGAAGTGGAGTATCACGAGGTTATCTGTGGGCTTGCAGTAAAGCAAAGTGCCGAGGTGACCGTCTTTGATGGAGATGAGTGTGTCCAAGAATGCAACCGATTTTGGAAAGTAGTCCATGGTGAGTCTGATGGTGGGATGGAACTTATTGATGTCATCGTGTAGTCGTTTCAGTGATTCTTCGCCATGGGCTCAAAGGAAAAAAATGTAATCGATGTATCTGGTTGATAACGTCGGTTGAAGGTCCTGTGCGGTGAGGAGGTCTTGTTCAAACTTGTGCATAAAGATGTTGGCGTATTGAGGTGCGAATTTGGTCCTTATGGCTGTTCCGTGTGTCTGAATGAAGAATTTGTTGTCGAAGGTGAAGACGTTGTGATCCAGAATGAAGCGGATGAGTTGCAGAATTGCGTCTGGAGATTGGCAGTTGTCAGTGTTGAGGGCTGAGGCTGTTGCAGCAATGCCGTTGTCATGGGGGATGCTGGTGTAGAGTGCCGAGACATCCATTGTGACGAGGAATGTTCCTGGTTCAACTGGTCCATGGGTGCTGAGTTTCTGTAGGAAGTCTGTCGTATCGCGACAGAAGCTGGGCATTCCTTGTACGATGGGTTTCAAGATGCCCTCGATGTGGCCAGAGAGGTTCTCACACAGGGTCCCATTGCCTGAAACGATAGGACGGCCTGGTGTGTTGCCCTTGTGTATTTTCGGGAGTCAGTAGAGATCTCCAACGTGGGGAGTACGTGGGATGAGAGCACGTAGGGTGCTCTGAAGGTCTGGATCCAAGGTCCTGATCAGTCTGTGGAGTTGCCGAGTGTGTTCCTTGGTCGGATCTGCGGGTAACTGTCTGTAGTGTTCCTGGTTGTTGAGTTGTCAGTACGCTTCTTTGCAGTAGTCCGTTCTGTTCAGTATGACGGTGGCCCCTCCTTTGTCTGCTGGTTTGATGACGATGTTGCGGTTGGCCTTGAGACCACGGATGGCATTGCGCTGTGCTTGTGTGACATTCGGGGCTGTCTTATGAATGTGACTGATGAATCTGGCATTGACGTGATTCCTGATGGCTTGAGCATACATGTCGAGTCTAGGGCAGCAGCCTTCCGGAGGGGTCTAATTCGATTCTTTGCTCTTCGGTTGCCGCATCGCAGATCTCTCAGTCTGCTGTTCCGGTTCATTGGTTGACTCATTGGATTTGCTGTCGGCCTCTTGTGGTATGTGGAAGAACTCCCGGAGCCTCATTCGCCTGATGAATTCCTCCGTGTCTGCTGCGAGACTGATGTGGTCCATTTTGGTGGTGGTGCAGAAATTGAGCCCTCTGCTGAGGACTTTGATTTTGTCTGGTTGAAGCTTGTAGTCCGACAATAGATTTCCCTGTATTGTTATCACACCCCCACTACTTGCCTTTAAACAACTGCGCAACCTCAAACAAACCACTGTTTGCAGCAAACTACCCAGCCTTCAGCACAGCGACCACAACACCACACAACCCCGCCATGGCAATCTCTGCAAGACGTGCCAGATCATCAACATGGGTACCACCATTACACGTGAAAACACCACCCACCAGGTACGCGGTACATACTCGTGCGACTTGGCCAACATTGTCTACCTCATACGCCACAGGAAAGGATGTCCCAAAGCGTGGTGCATTGGCGAGACCAATCAGATGCTGTGACAATGAATGAACGGACATCGCTCGACAATCACCAGGCAGGAATGTTCCCTTCCAGTCGGGGAACACTTCAGCAGTCAAGGGCATTCAGCCTCTGATCTCCGGGTAAGCGTTCTCCAAAGCGGCCCTCGGGACGCGCGACAACGCAAAATCGCTGAGCAGAAATTTATAGCCAAGTTCCGCACACATGAGTACGGCCTCAACCGGGACCTGGGACTCATGTCGCATTAGATTCATCCCCCACCGTCTGGCCTGGGCTTGCGAAATCCTGCCAACTATCCTGGTTTGAGACATTTCACACCTCTTTAACCTGGGATTACCCCTCTCTCTCCATCTGTAAAGACTTAATTACCTGCAAATGCTCGCATTCAAAGCTTTGTCTTGCATCTTTGACTTTATCTACATATATGTTTCTGGAACCCACCCCTTCATTCACCTGAGGAAGGAGCCGTGCTCCGAAAGCTAGTGATTCAAAACAAACCTGTTGAAACTTTAACCTGGTGTTGTAAGACTTATTACTGTGTTCACCCCAGTCCAACACCGGCATCTCCACATCATTACTATTTGCTGCAAGTGTTACTTTTATACAACAAGTTATTGAACTTTTCTTCTGTTTAGTTTGGTTATTACATTCTGAAAAAATAAGTTACAAGATATGAAACTAATGATGGGAGAAAATGCTATAACCATAATAAGAGAAAATGAGCTGCAGAAACCATGATATTGCCAGGTAGATTGGATTGTTTTTGTCCTACAAACCTCAACTAATGGTGCTGGGCCAGACTGCTTTGGTCATTTTAATGTGACACCATGCAGGGAAATCATGAACAGTAGTAGCAGTCGAACATACTGACTAATATAACTCCAGTACTGTTTTGATGTGTAATCATTTTCCAATATGTGCTTTGGACAACAATGCGTGAAACTTTGCAGTTAAATAAATGCGAAGAAAATAATAGCAGTGTTTACTGATGTGTCCTTTTTCAATGAATTGTAATATGCACTGTGTTAGATTATCACATTGTACCTGATTTTTAATGCAGCTCCTTCCTACATCCACAGAGTACTCATACTCTGCTTGGAGTTGCACATTCTATTAATACAGTGAGAAGTTGACTGCATGGGTTGAGGGTAGTTTCTGATACACCGCGATGCTATTAGGTGTGTTCCTTTAGTTCCCATTTGTCTATTGGGACTTCTTTAAAGATGTTAGACCGCAGTACTTCTCAGGTGACATGATCATTTTGATGTGGAGATGCCGGCGTTGGACTGGGGTGAGCACAATAAGAAGTCTTACATCACCAGGTTAAAGTCCAACATGTTTGTTTCGAATCACTAGCTTTCGGAGCATGGGGAGAATGTGCAGACTCCTCACAGACAGTGACCCAAGCCGGGAATTGAAGCTGGGACCCTGGAGCTGTGACGCCATTGTGTTAACTACGATGCTACCGTGCTGCCCAAAATATTTCACGTTCTTTTCCACTCGGCACAAACTTTACTCAACTCCTCTCTCCCAAGAGAAACAGCTTCTTCATTCTGAAGTGTTCATTTCCATTCCAGACCCAGAATTCTGTCTCATGGTTTCATAGCACCAGTGTTGGTTACAGTCAAGTCATTTTGTCTTATTACATTGTCTTCCTTCATTCTTTCATCAGCCTTGAGGGCTGCTGCTGTTTGCTTTGACTCATGTAGATTCGGGTATGCCTGCAAGCTGAATTCAGACAGCTTCGATTCATGTTGAGTTATTTTTAACTCTTTATTGTCAGTTTTGAGTGTGATTTTTTTAACTTCAGCAATCTGAGCTTCTGAAGCTCTGGAGATAAATCATTGTTCTTTGCCACAACTTCAGAGGCAGGCATATGTTCTCTCTGCTGCCTCTTTGTCTTCAACGGCTTCAAATGTTTTTGTGGAAATGTCTGGAGGCAGTACATTGTCTCCAGCTAGATCATTTCCAAAGGTAAGATCGACATAATTAGGTGGCAGTTATGACACTCCATGGTTTTGTGAAAGGGGAATCATGTTTATTGGAGTTCTTTGAAGGAGTAACATGTGCTGTGGATAAAGGGGAACAAGTGGATGTCGTTGTCTTCTCTTTCTTCTTCAGCAATCACAGTATAATTGTCCACCTAAGAAACTCTGTGCCATTGGTCATGGATTCTTGCACGGCAGATCAGCCCGATCCTCGAGCCGCATCTTTGACCGCACATTTGGCAGCTGTTTCCGAGAGATGGGATTGATCATTGGCCTGTAGATCATTGGTATTCCTTTCTCAGGCTCCTTTTCCAGGCCCCCTCTTGCTGTCGGGTGTCCTCAGAATTGTGTCCCTCCAATCAGGCGGTTCCTCCAAGTGGGTCTCTTCTGAACAAGGGTCTCCAGGTGTTGATGTCTATGTTGTATTTATTTTTTAATATAAATTTAAAGTACCCAATTATTTTTTTCCAATCAACGGGGAAGTTAGCGTGGCCAATCCATCTTTGGATTGTGGGGGTGAGACCCACGCAAACACGGGGAGAATGTGCAACTTCCACCTGGGGCCGGGTTCGAACCCGGGTCCTCAGTGCTATAGGCAGCAGTGCTAACCATTTCCCCACCGTGCTGCCCACTATGTTGTATTTCTTGAGCTATGCTTTCAGGGTGTCATTGAAGCGCTTCTTTTGTCTTCCTCTTGTTGGGAGTCTTCCTTGAACTGGGCAAAAAAGATTTGCTTTGGCAGTCGGGTCTTTGGCAGTCCAAGCTCATGCCTGGCCCAGTGGAGTTGGTTTTGGATGATCATGGCCTTCATCCTGATGCTCTTGGCTCCTTCAAGGACACTGATGTTTATACCCCTGTCCTCCCAGCTGATGCAGAGAATCCAGGCATGATTCACCAGAAACATTTCCAAGTCCGGTTTCGGACATGTTTGGCGAGGTGTTTCTCAGTGGCTGCAATGCTGAGAATGACACTGCTATTCAATGGCATTTAGCCATTTATTTAGGTCTCGGGGAGTTTCGCCCCATCGAGGTCCCACTTAGGAGGTATTCCTGTACTGGGCTCGACAGTAGGACCATCTTCGCACAGATAGGGATGCCAATTTGAAAGGCTGCCCTGAGATCTACACCCCGCAACCCCTTTCAGGGCCCTCCATTTTCAGGACCCTCTCCCCTTTACCCCCCCTTTCGTTGGCCCCCTCAAACACCCCCACACCCCCCCCCCCCTTTAATGGGCATGGCCCGCAGGCCCTGATAGTGCCAACCTGGCACCCAGGCACCTTGACACAGCCAGCCTGGCACTTTGGGAATGTCAACTGGACACCCTGGTAGAAGTCATTTGATAAGGTGCCATGTCAAAGGTTACTGCAGAAACTAAAAGCTCATGGAGTAGGGGGTAACTTATTGGTATGGATAGAAAATTAACTAGCTGACAGGGAACAGAGTTTGCAGAAGTAGATCTCTTTCTGGTAGGCCTCAACCTTTTACAATTTATACAAATGACTTGGATGTTGCTAAATTTGCTGAGGACACAAAGATAGGTAGGGAAGTAAGCGGTGAAGGGGACATGATGCTACAAAGGGATATGGACAAAGTCAGTGAAATTTAGAAATCCAGTGGTTGGCTCCACATTAAAGATATGGAGACAGTTTTGCCCAACCTTTAAGCTGGGTGCTGTGTCAAATCTGCCGATGTGTGCAAATAATATGTGGGAATGGGAAGAGAAAGGGTGGTTGTAATGAAAGATTTGTTTGTGGAGGACCGATTTGCGAGCTTTGAAGAGTTGGTAGCGAAATGTGGCCTTTTGCAAATGGACTAATTTGGATATTTGCAGGTGCGTGACTTCACAAAGAAACTTTTCCAGTGATATCACCTTCCGTGATATTGGAGAAGGTTCTGTCGGTGGGATAGAAGGAGAGCAACATGTTGGAGGTTTATGGAAGGCTTATAGCAGAGGAGGATGCGTCCTTGGTTGGGGTCAAAATCAAGTGGGAAGAGGAACTGGGATCCAAGCTGGAGGATGGGGTGTGGTGTGACATTCTACGAAAGGATAAAAATGACGTCACCATACCCTAGGTTAGGACTGATACAATTGAAGGTGGTGGGTAAAGCCCAGTTAACCAAATCGAAGATGAGTAGGATGTTTGTGGAAGTGGAAGATGAGTGTGAACGGTGTGGAAGGGGCCCAGCCAATCATGTTCATAAGATATAGGAGCAGAATTAGGCCATTCAGCCCATTGAGTCTGCACCACCATTCTATCATGGCTGATATGTTCCTCATCTGCTACCTACAATGTTGCAGACCAAGAGCTGGATTGTGAAATCAGCCAGAGCATCTCCTCCCTCGAAAACATGACCTAGGAGCGAGAGTAGGCAATTTAACCTCCTGAGCCTAACACCCTCAATGTGATCATGGCTGACCCCATCCTGGCCTCAACTCCACTGTCCTGCCCGTTCTCCATAACCCTTCAAACCATTACCAATTAAAAATCTGTCTCACTCCTCAAATTTATTCACTGTCCCATAGTATAATAAGGATGTGATTGCACTAGAGTCAGTGTAGAGGCGATTCACCAGGATGTTGCCTGGGATGGAACATTTAAGTTATGATGAAAGGTTGGATAGGCTTGGGTTGTTTTTGCTGGAGCAAAGAAGATGGAGGGGCAACCTGATCGAGGTGTGCAAGATTATGAGGGGCATGGACAGGGTGGATAGGGAACAGCTGTTCCCCTGAGTTGAAGGGTCAGTTATGACGGTCACAAGTTCAAAGTGAGGATTGGGAGGTTTCTGGAGAATTTGAGGAAAAACCTTTTGACCCAGAGGATGGTGACAGTCTGGAATGCACTGCCTGGGACAGTGGAAGAGGCGGGGTGCCCACATCCTTTCAGAAGTAACTGATGAGCACCTGGCACGTCATAGTATTTCAGGATATCGGCCAAGTGCTGGCAAATGGGATTGGTAAGCAGAATGGGGCTGGATTCTCATTCGGCAGGATCTCCACTTCGCCGCCAGCGCGCTCACATCCGCCGATTTCCTAATAGCGAGGTGGTGCCCACAATGGGAAACCCCATTGGCCGGCTGCCGAGACGGAGCATCCCGCAGCCGGCACATCCCGCAGCCGATTGGCTGATGTGAATCCAAGTCGGAAATTTATCAATATAAGCTGTATCATCCCAATTCAGAGCATTCACATTCACTTGGGCCACCGAGATGCCCGCCAAAGACTCACTGATAATCACATGTCTCCCATTCGAATCGAGCAGGATCTTGACAGCCGAGAAAGAAATCCTTTTATTTATCACCCCCAACCCCAGCACCTTGGATATCACATCCACGAACCCCTGCCAGGACCCCTTCTACCTGGGACACTCCCAGAACATGTGGACATGGTTTGTGGGCCTCCCTGCACACCGCCCATACCTATCCTTTGACCCCCCTCACAAAACCTACTCATCCTTGCTACCGTCACATGCACCCTATGTATCACGTTAAACTGAATGAGGCTTAGTCTCACACAGGCATTCGCCCCTCTTAGAGCCGCTGCTCACCTTTTGGCCCCCACCTCCCACTTACGCTTTAGTCCCCCATCAGGGCTCCCTCCCAATGCATCAGCTCCATATAGACATCGGACACCTTCTTCTCCACTGTCCCATCCCTCGGCAGCACCTTGTCTTGCAGCCCCAGGAGTGGCAGCCCAGGAAAGGACGGCACCTCTCTTCTTACAAAGTCTTGTGACCAGTTGGGGGGAGGCTCCCTGACCCCTTCCCCTGTTGAGCAGCCATGCCCCTTTTTGAGCCAAACCACAGCCCGCATCACGCGACCCTCCAGGCCTTCCCTCGGATGCCCCCCCCCCCCCAACTTCAGATTTCCGAAGCCTTTCCCCGTTTAGAAAATAGTCTATTTCTTTCTTCTTCCTATGAAGTCCATAACCTCACATTGTTCCATATTGTATTCCATCTGCCACTTCTTTGCCCACTCTCCTTGTCTGCCCAAGTCCTTCTGCAGCCTCCCCGCATCCTCAACACTACCTGTCCCTCTTCATATCTTTGTATCATCTGCAAATTTGAAACAATGCCTTTGGTTCCTTTTTCCAGATCGTTAACATAGATTGTGAATGGTCCCAACACTAACCCCTGCAGAACCCCCTTGGTCACTGGCTGCCATCCTGAAAAGGACCCATTACACTCACTCTCTGCCTTCTGCCAGTCAGCCAATTCTCTATCCATGCCAATACCTTTCCCCTAACACCATGGATTCATATCTTATTTGATTATCCTGTGCCCCTTCCCTTTCCCCCCCTCCATTCTCCTCTCCTCTCCTCCTTGTACCTTTAATCTGCAGTCATGCTGAGATGAATTGTTTCACAGGTTAAATGTTAGTTTATTATATTGTATAAAGCTCAATGTGCTTTCTATTAATAGATGCAAACCAAATATTGCACAAAGTAATATTGTTGCTTCCAAAAACAAATGTTGACGTAAAATGGCAATGCAAAGCAAAACTCAGGACACAGATATATAACTATTTTGATAGCATGACTTGGAAAAATATGGTTACTGTCTCCCTGCATGCAATTTGGATTTGAATAAGTTTAACTATCTCTCTCTTGATAGCTATTGTTTTTTGATAATAATGCATTAAGCATATGTTGGTGTTATTTCCTGAATTGTCCTACCTGGTGTTGTTAAGTTTTTATGTTCCACGGCTTTGGAATTTTGTTGGGATAATGTCAGAATGATCTGTATTCTGTGCAAGATTTCTGTAATCAGAGGGTAACAAACAGATTTTTATTTAGAAATTGTTGTTGTGGATTTAATTTGTACGAAATGATTGAACGGTTCTGAAGTAATTTAAAATATCCAAACAGTTATACTTGGTCACGTTTCAATAAGCAATTCAGCTAATGTTTGTGTTCTTTAATTCAACTGAGGGTTTAATAACAGTTAACTGAAGAGCATGCCAGCTGTTTCATGTATCAGCTTTGCACACTCAATGCTCTAAGACAGAAAAATTACCTTGTTTTTTCACCTTGTATATTATATCCAGGTTCTAACGTATCGTTCGATCCTTCAAATTTTAGGATTCTGCCTTTCTTCACAATTTAGACTGTAGTCTTAAGTACTTTAGATTCAAAATCTAAACGAAAAAATTCCTTCATAAGGTTTTACAATGGATAAAAACAGATCACTCATTTTTAATTTGGAGGTACCAATGATTCTAATCTGGATTGTCAGCTTTTTCAATTTTGCTATTTGTACTCTAACATAAGGGCAGCACGGTAGCATTGTGGATAGCATAATTGCTTCACAGCTCCAGGGTCCCAGGTTCGATTCCGGCTTGGGTCACTGTCTGTGTGGAGTCTGCACATCCTCCCCGTGTGTGCGTGGGTTTCCTCCGCGTGCTCCGGTTTCCTCCCACAGTCCAAAGATGTGCAGGTTAGGTGGATTGGCCATGATAAATTGCCCTTCGTGTCCAAAATTGTCCTTAGTGTTGGGTGGGGTTACTGGGTTATGGGGATAGAGTGGAGGAGTTGACCTTGAGTAGGGTGCTCTTTCCAAGAGCCGGTGCAGACTCGAATGGCCTCCTTCTGCACTGTATATTCTATGATCTATGATATGTAAAAAAATATATATATAAAGATAATGACTGATTTAACCTTAATGGTTAACTCAGTGCATCAGCTCATCATATGATTATTTTTCTTCATTACAGCAGTTACTAAACTTCAAAACTTCAAACTTGGCTGTAAAATGCATTGGACAATTTTGTTGGGGGGAGAAAAGGTGGTGAAGAGCAATGTGTGGCCCCTTGAAAACTGCTAACAGTAACATTGTCAGTGAGAATAAGGAAATGGCAGCCATGTTGAACACTTGCTTTGTGTCAGAATTTACAGCATAAAAAGTAGTCAGCATGTCAGGCGTCCCAAGGAAACGGACAAAGACTCATAGATTTCCTACAGTCCAGAAAGAGGCCATTTGGCCCATCGAGTCTGCACCGACCCTGGGAAAGACCACCTTTCCTAGGCCAGATCCCCTGCCATGTAACCCCACCTTAAGGGAAATTTATCATGGTCAATCCACCTAACATGCACATTTTTGGATTGTGGGAGGAAACCGGAGCACCCGGAGGAAACCCGCACAGACATGGGAAGAAAGTGCAAACTCCACACAGTGACCCAAGGCCAGAATTGAACCCAAATCCCTGGTGCTGTGAGGCAGCAGTGCTATTCCATTGTGCAGTCCCAAACCTAAATTAACATAATCAAAAAAACAGTAATGCGGAAAATAATGACACTAAAATGTCAAAAATCTTCAGGACCAGTTGGCTACTGTCCCAGAGTTTTAAATGAAGTAGGTTAGAACATTGCAGACTCCCTGAACTATAATCTTCCAAAGCTCTTTCGGTTTGTTGCTTTAGATTGGAAAATTGTGCAGATCATTTCATTATTTAAGAAAGGTGACTGAGGAATTTTAGACCAGTTAATCTAACAGCCGTTATCAGAAAATTACCAGAGAATGTAATTAAGGATAAAGTGACTGAACATCTTTAATTTTGAGCTGATGAGAGAAAGCACATATGGATTTGCAAAGGGAAGGTCATGCCTGGTGAGCGTGGTTGAATTTTTCAAGATGCAGTCCCTGATAGAGCTGATTCTGCTGAGATTGAGGTGCCAACATGGGAGGAGGTGGTGTAGTGGTATTGTCACTGGACTGGTAAACCACAGCCCTGGAGTAATGCTCTGGGAACCTGGGTTCAAATCCTGCCATGGCAGATGGTAACATTTGAATTCAATAAAAATCTGTAATTAAAAAAGTCTAATGATAACCATGAAACCATTGTCGATTGTCATGAAAACCCAACTGGTTCACTAATGTCTTTTTAGGAATTAAATCTGCAGTCCTTACCTGCTCGAGCCTACAAGTGACTCCAGACCCACAGCAATGTGGTTGACTCCTAACTGCCCCCTCAAGGGCAATTAGGGATGGGCAATGAATGCTGGCACATGAATAAATAAATCTTTAAAGAATGGCCCAATCTGTGCTAGAGATCAACTCCCCAGGAACCCACCCCCCTCTTCTCCCCAAGCAAGCGGTATTGCGGTTAGCAAAGCTGCCTCACATCGTCAGGGACCCGTGTTCAATTCCAACCTTGGGTCACTGTCTGTGTGGAGTTTGCACTTTTTCCCCGTGTCTGCGTGGGTTTCCTCCGGGTGCACCGGTTTCCTCGAACAGTCGAAAGATGTGCAGATTAGGTGGATCGGTGTGGTAGTCACCACTGATGTATCTAATAGGTGATTTGTGGTAAGGCCCTGTACTACAGGTATGGGGGTAGTTCCCTGCCTGCTGTCTCTGCCCAGTAGGCGGAGTATAATTATTTGTGCTCCCCATACAACAACCAGCTGCTGTAGGAGGCCACACATCTTAATGTAATAAAGCCTCGATTGCATCCAACTCTCGTCTTTGTGTCATTGATCGTGCATCAATTTAATACACTAAGAGTTTTCAGAAGATGGACCTCCGCATCAAGCCAGATCGCCTGCAGCTGGATCCGCAATCAGGCAACGCCAAAAAAGACTTTGAACACTGGCTAGCCTGTTTCGAAGCTTATATCAGGCCTGCACCAGACCCTATTCTGGAAGCTCAGAAGATTCAGATCCTCTACACGAGGCTGAGCTCCAATGTCTTTCCGCTTATCCAGGACGCGGTGACCTACGACGACGCCATGGCGCTACTGAAAGAAAACTAATCTCAGCGGACTAATACGCTTTGCGTCAGACACATCCTCTCCACTCATAGTCAACTCCCTGGTGAGTCAGTTGAAGATTTCTGGTGTGCTCTAACCCCCCTAGTCAGAGACTGCAACTGTCAGGCCATCATGGCCACGGAACACTCGAACTTGCTTATGAGGATCGCTTTTGTTATGGGGATAGGGTCAGATTACATCCGGCAGCGCCTTTTAGAAGGGGCCACGCCCGACCTCGCGGCAACCAAAAAGCTTGCGCTCTCACTGACGATCACCTCGCGCAACATCCAGGCCTACACCCCCGGCCGCGCGGCCCCCTCCTACGCATCGTGGACTCCGCAGACGGCCGCCCCATCAGGGACCCCACTCAGCCAACCCCACTCCTGTGCCGCGCGCCCGCCAACCAACCCCGGGGGCCCCAGATGATACTTGTGTGGGCAGCCAAAACACCCCCGACAACGCTGCCCGGCCCGGAGCGCCATTTGTAAGGCCTGCGGCAAGAAGGGGCACTTCGCTGCGGTTTGCCAGGCCTGCTCAGTCACCGCTATTGTTCCGACCCCCCCCCCATCATACGGCCAGTGGGCGCCGCCATCTCCCCTCCTCGGACCATGTGTGGCCCATGGGTGCTGCCATCTTGTTCAACCCCCATCACGTGCGGCCCATGCGTGTTGCCATCCTGTCCTCCCCAGGCGCGTCAAGTGCCGCCATCTTGTCTTCCCCACGACACATGCGGCCCATGGCGCCACCATCGTACCAGGACCCATGCCCCCCGGCCATCCCATTGTCTGCCACCATCGACGACCAGCCGCGTCTCGCCTCGGTCACAACTGACCAGTCTCACCCATACAACCTAGCAACCGCCTCTACAAACGTGAAAATCGATGGGCATGAGATCTCCTGTCTGCTGGACTCCGGGACCACCGAGAGTTTCATTCATTTCGATACAGTAAGGTGCTGCTCCCTCGCGGTACACCCCGCCAATCAGGAATCTCCCCGACCTCCGGGTCCCACTCCGTGGCGATCCGGGGTACGGCACCGCCATTCTCACTGTCCAGGGCGTGGAGTTTACCGGCTTCCGCCTCTACGTCCTCCCCAACCTCTGCGCTGCCTCACTACTCAGCCTAGACTTCCAGCGCAACCTCCAGAGCCTAACATTGAAATCTGGCGGGCCCGTACCATCCCCTTACTGTGTGCGGTCTTGCGACCCTAAAGGTCGACCCACCTTCTCTATTTGCAAACTTAACCCCAGATTGCAAACCCGTGGCCACCAGGAGCAGACGGTACAGCGCCTAGGACAGGACCTTCATCGGGTCCGAAGTCCAGCGACTGCTTCGGGAAGGCATCATCGAGGCCAGCAACAGCCCCTGGAGAGCCCAAGTGGTAGTGGTGAAAACTGGGGAGAAACACAGAATGGTCGCAGGTACACTCAGCTCGACGCGTACCCCTTCCCACGCATATCTGATATGGTCAATCAGATTGCACAGTACCGGGTCTTCTCAACTGTGGACCTAAAATCTGCTTACCACCAGCTCCCCATCCGTAAGGTGGACCGCCCATACACTGCCTTCGAGGCAGATGGCTGCCTCTACCACTTTCTCAGGGTTCCCTTCGGCGTCACCAACAGGGTCTCGGTTTTCCAATGGGAAATGGACTGAAATGGAGCGAAGTGGGCAGCACGGTAGCATTGTGGATAGCACAATCGCTTCACAGCTCTAGGGTCCCAGGTTTGATTCCGGCTTGGGTCACTGTCTGTGCAGAGCCTGCACATCCTCCCCGTGTGTGCGTGGGTTTCCTCCGGGTGCTCCGGTTTCCTCCCACAGTCCAAAGATGTGCAGGTTAGGTGGATTGGCCATGATACATTGCCCTTAGTGTCCAAAATTGCCCTTAGTATTGGGTGGGGTTACTGGGTTATGGGAATAGGGTGGCGGTGTTAACCTTGGGTAGGGTGCTCTTTCCAGGAGCCGGTGCAGACTCGATGGGCTGAATGGCCTCCTTCTGCACTGTGATTTCTATGAATGGTCGACCGGTACGGGCTGCGGGCCACCTTCCCGTACCTTGACAATGTCATCTGCGGTCACGATCAGCAGGACCATGACGCCAACCGTGCCAAATTTCTCCACACCGCCACTCTCCTCAACCTAACTTATAACAAGGAGAAGTGTCTATTCAGCATGAACCGCTTAGCCATCCTCGGCTATGTGGTCCAGAACGGATTTCTGGGGCCCGCTCCCGACCGCATGCGCCCCTTCATAGAGCTCCCCCTCCCCCACTGACTCAAGGCCCTCAAACGTTGCCTGGGGTTCTTTTCTTACTACGCCCAGTGGGTCCAAAATTATGTGGACAAGGCCCGCCCACTCATCCAATCCACTCTTTTTCCCCAAACGGCTGAGGCTCACCAGGCCTTCAACTGTATTAGGGCCGACATCGCCAAGCCTGCGATGCACGCAGACGACGAGACGTTACCCTTTCAAGTCGAGAGCGATGCATCAGACGTCGCTCTGGCTGCCACCCTCAACCAGGCAGGCAGGCCCGTGGCATTCTTTTCACGAACCCTTCATGCCTCCGAAATTCAGCACTTCTCTGTCGAAAAAGAGGCCCAAGCCATCATTGAAGCTGTGCAGCATTGGAGGCATTACCTGGCCGGCAGGAGATTCACTCTCCTCACTGACCAATGGTCGGTAGCTTTCATGTTTAACAACACACAGCGGGGCAAGATCAAAAATGATAAAATCTTGAATTGGAGGATCGAGCTCGCCACATACAATTACGAGATTTTGTATCGCCCCGGTAAGCTCAATGAGCCCCCCGATGCCCTATCCCGAGGTACATGTGCCAACGCACAGGTGGACCAACTCCAGACTCTGCAGGACAATCTTTGTCACCCGGGAGTCACACGTTGGTACCACTTCATCAAGGCCTGCAATTTGCCCGACTCCGTCGAGGAAATCAGGGCTATCACCAGAGACTGCCAGGTCTGTGCGGAGTGCAAACCGCACTTCTACCGGCCAGACCATGCGCGCCTGGTGAAGGCCTCCCGCCCCTTTGAACGCCTCAGCGTGGATTTCAAAGGGCCCCTCCCCTCCACCGACCATAACACGTACTTCCTCAGTGTGGTCGATGAGTACTCCAAATTCCCCTTCGCCATCCCGTGCCCTGATATGTCGTCTGCCACCGTCATCACAGCCCTCAACACCATCTTCGCTCTGTTCGGCTTCCCCGCCTATGTCCACAGTGACAGGGGATCCACATTCATGAGCTCTGAGCTGCGTCCGTTCCTGCTCAACAAGGGTATCGCCTCGAGCAGGACGACCAGCTATAACCCCCGGGGAAATGGGCAGGTGGAGAGGGAGAATGGGACGGTCTGGAGGGTCATCCAGCTGGCCCTATGGTCCAGAAATCTCCTAGCTTCCCGCTGGAAGGAAGTCCTCCCCGGCGCACTGCAGTCCATTCAGTCGCTCCTATGCACTGCGACTAATGAAACACCCCATGAACTTCTCTTTGCCTTCCCCAGGAAGTCCACCTCCGGGGTGTCGCTCCCGACTTGGCTTGCAGCTCCAGGACCCGTACTCCTCCGTAAGCACGTACGACTCCACAAGGCGGACCCATTGGTTGAAAGGGTACAGCTACTCCACCTCAACCCACAGTACACCTACATAGTGTACCCCGACGGCCGCCAAGACACTGTCTCCCTCAGGGACCTCCTCCACCCCGCTGGACTCAATTTTTTTTCTCTCTGTATTTTAAAATATGTACTTGTATATAGTTCTCCACCACCCCTGCTGGACTCAATTTTAAGAGGGGGTGAATGTGGTAGTCACCACTGATGTATATATTAGGTGATTAGGCCCTGTACTACAGGTACGGGGGTAGTTCCCTGCCTGCTGGCTCCGCCCAGTAAGCGGCGTATAAATATGTGTGCTCCCTGTACAGCAGCCATTTCGCCAGCTGCTGTAGGAGGCCACACATCTTAGTGTAATAAAGCCTCAGTTGTATTCAACTCTCGTCTTTGTGTAATTGATCGTGCATCAATCGGCCATGCTAAATTACCCATTAGTGTCCAAAGGTTAGGTAAGGGGTTACCTTGGCACAGTGCTCTTTCAGATTGGCCGAATGGCCTCCTTCTGCACTGTACGGATTCCATGATTCAAGTGAGCATTGACCACCAACCACCGCCAAGCAAGCATCACGGCATTCCCCAAAAAGGCTTCACCCTCCTTTCCCCACAGACATTGGCTCACTCCCAGCCCCCGCCCCCAGGCATTGCCTGCTCCCCCACACACATAAAGGGATCCCTCCCCCCCCCCGAGAGCCTCCCAGCAGTGCCACCCTGGAAGTGGCAGAGAGCAGTGCCGGGGACAGTCACGGCATTGCCTGGCCATGTCCCTCACCAGCCAGGGGCTTTACTTGCCTGTATGGTCATCACAACTGTAATTTTTTTTTGAAAGCTAATCGTGATTTGCATCGGCATGACATCACGCCGGTTAGGTGGGTTGATACGGCTGTAGGTATTGGCATTAAGTCCAGTAATTTTAAAATATGCTAATTAGGCTCATGCATTACCTCATCGGAGGGGCCGGGAAGATTGTGAACCAAAATCTCCCCAGCACAGATCTCGTTTTGGGGCTCCCACGTGATTTCGCAGACATTATGGGACTTGCACGCATGGGTAGATCGTGGCCTTTGACCCTCTTGTCAATCAAAAATCTATTTAACTTGATCTAAAAAATGGTCAATGTCCTTGTCTCCACTGTTCTCTGCAGAAAAGAACATTTTACTCATCTAAGTCTTAAATGGGAGATTTGTAACCTGTATCCCCTAGTTCTTGTACCTCCCACAAGACGAAACATGCTTTCATCATACACCCTGTCAATTCCTCTCGGGATCTATATGTTTCAATCAGATCACCTCTCATTCTTCTAAATCCCAGTGAATATAGGCCCAAGCTGTCCAACCTTTCCTCGCAAGATAACCCCCTCATCTCAGGAATGAGTTGAGTGAACCTTCTTTGAACTGCTTCAAAAGCTATGACATCCTTTCTCAAGTAAGGAGACCAAAACTGTACACACTACTCCAGATGCAGCCTCTCCGCTGCCCATTGTACTTATTCATTCATGAGATGTGGACATCGCTCGCTAAGTCAGCATTCATTGCCATCCCTAATTGCCATGGTGGTGAGCTGCCTTCTTGAACCGCTGCAGTCCCTGATGTGTAGGTACACCAATTGTGCTGTTATGGAGGGAGTTCCAGGATTTGACCCCAACAGTGAAGGAATGGTGATGAATTTCCAAGTCAGGATGATGAACGACTTGGAGGGGAACCTCCAGATGGTGGTGTTCTCGGGTATCTGCTGTCTTTGTCCTTCTAGATAGTAGTGGTTGTGGGTTTGGAAGGTGTTGCCAAAGGAGCCTCGGCGAGTTCCTGCAGTGCATCTTGCCAATTGTATGCACAGCTGCCATTGTTCATCGGTGGTGGAGGGATTGAAGGTTTAGGAAGGGGAGCAAGCAACCAGGATGCTTTGGCCTGGATGGTGTTGAGATTCTTGGGTGTTATTGGAGCTGCATTCATTCCATCACACTCCTGATTTGTGCCTTGCAGGTGATGGACAGGCTATGGGGAGTCAGGATTCCTGACCTCTGACCTGCTCTTGTAGCCACAATATGCACATGGCCAGTTCAGTTTCTGGTCAATGGTAAACCCGGAATGTTGATAATGGCGGGATTCAACAGTGGTAATGCCATTGAACGTCAAGGGACGATGGTTAGATTCTCTCTTATTGGAGATGGTCATTGCCTGGCACCTGCATAAATTTAAAAAAAGTTATCACTGCAATGGATGATGGTCTTCCTCTTCTGACATGCTGTTAAACAAATCCAAAACCACCACTTGTGAGCAAGTTATTCCGAAACAAGTATTGCTTGATAGCGCAGTTGATGACCCCTCCATCACTTTGTTGATGATGAAGAGTAGACCGATAGGGCAGTTATTCCCTGGGTTGGATTTGTCCTATTTCTTGTATCAGGACACACCTGGGCAATTTTCCACATTGCCAAGTTGGTGCCAGTGTTGTAGCTGTACTGGAACAGCTTGGCCAGGGGTGTTGCAAATTCTGGAGCACAAGTCTTCAGTACTAGTACTGGAATGTTTTCAGGACCTATAGACTTTGCAATATCCAGTGTCTTCAGCCAATTCTTGATATCACGTGGGGTGAATCAATTTGGCTGAAGACTGACATCTGCGATGCTGGGGACTGCAGGAGGTGACCGAGATGGATCATCCATTCAGCACTTATGCTGTAGATTGTAGCAAATGCTTCAGCCTTAACCTTTGCACTGATGTGCTAGACTCTCCCATCATTGAGACTGGGGATATTTGTGGAGCTTCCTCCTCCAGTGAGTTATTTAATTGTCCACCACCATTCACAGCTGGATGTGGCAGGACTGCAGAGCTTAGATCTGATCGGTTGGTTATGTAATTGCTTAGTTTTGTCTATTAGTTGCTGCTTATGTTGTTTGGCACACAAGTAGTCCTGTGTTGTAGTTGATGGAACCATCAATTCACCAGACACGTGTTTCCGATATGAATCTAGGCTTTAATCGACTTACTTCAGAGCCAGCCTGTTTCCCGTTGATGAACTCTTAGTGAACTCAGGCTGACTCTGGACAAGGGTATTTATACAGCATCACTAGGGGGAGGAATCATGGGCGGAGCCAAGGGTGGAGCCCAGTACAAGTTCCTGAGTACTCCCAGAGCTACTTCCCCTAGTGGTAGGATAGCGCTACTGCGCTTACAAAGACGGTGTGAATTATCATTCATATATATATATATATATTACATTCACCACATTCACCTCCGGCGGGGGTGGTGGCCTACAACGTCAGTCTGTCCGGTGGTCGCATTGTCCGCTGTGATCTGCGGAGCACCGGGGTTACAGCCTCTTGCGGTGGCTGGATGGGTGTTGTGTGCTGCGGTACGATGACGTCCAAGATGGCGGCCCCCATGAGTCGCACGTGGCCGGCCGCGTGGTGGAGGTTTTCCAAGATGGCGGCCCGCATGGATCGCACGTGGCTGGAGGGGGCGGAGTCGGGGCATAGACCGCAGCGTTTCGGGCCCCGCGGGCCTGCGAGTGAGGGGAGTGATTACTTCGAGTCGCTGGGGAGTTGGAAGCTGGGGCCCTTTTAGCGAGGCACACTCTTGCGTAATGGCCTTTTCGCCCGCAGCTGCTGCAGGTCGCGTTACGGGCCGGGCAGTGCTGCCGCGGGTGCTGGTTCTGGCCGCAGAAATGGCAGGCTGGAGCAGCATAGTGGCTGGCTGGAGCAGCATAGTGGCTGGCTGGGGCAGCATGGTGGCTGGCTGGGGCAGCATGGTGGCTGGGCGGCCGCGTAGCACAGGCCTGGGGGAGTCGCTGGTCGGGGGCCCATGATTGGGTCGCGGGGTCCGCGGGGAACGAGTTAAGGCTGCGGAAGGAGACTTCCATCGTGGTAGCAGCTTCCACAGTCGTTTTTAAGTCCTGGGCCCCCTTTTCCAGCAGTCGTTAGTTAGACATAGTTAGACCTGAGGCCCGCTACAAAAACATCGCGTACAGCAAGTTCCCTGTGTTCAGCCGCGGTAACCGCTTGGTAATTACAGTCATTGGACAAATTATTGAGTTCCCTTAGAAATTCGGCGAGTGATTCTGTAGGCTGCTGGCGGCGAGTCGTGAACACATGGCGAGCGGAAACTTCATTAATAGGCCTTACATAAATTTTATCGAGAACTGCTAGCGCCGCAGTATATGAACTGGCCGAGTTTAGTTGCGTAGAGATTCTGTGACTCACCCTTGCGTGCAGTAGACTTAGCTTCTGATCCTCTGTCGTTTCGGCTGTGCTCGCTTCTGCCAGGTAGGCCTTGAAGCACCACATCCAGTGGGAGAAGATTTCTTTAGCCTCTGCATCCTGCGGTCGAGTTCCAGGCATCCAGGCGTGAGGGCCGATTCCATAATTGATCTTTACTGTTCTTAAGTCGATTAAATTGATGGAACCATCAATTCACCAGACACGTGTTTACGATATGAACCTAGGCTTTAATCGACTTACTTCAGAGCCAGCCTGTTACCCGTTGATGAACTCTTAGTGAACTCAGGCTGACTCTGGACAAGGGTATTTATACAGCATCACTAGGGGGAGGAGTCATGGGCGGAGCCCAGTACAAGTTCCTGAGTACTCCCAGAGCTACTCCCCCTAGTGGTAGGATAGCGCCACTGCGCTTAGAACATAGAACATAGAACGATACAGCGCAGTACAGGCCCTTCGGCCCTCGATGTTGCACCGACATGGAAAAAAACTAAAGGCCATCTAACCTACACTATGCCCTTATCATCCATATGCTTATCCAATAAACTTTTAAATGCCCTTAATGTTGGCGAGTTCACTACTGTTGCAGGTAGGGCATTCCACGGCCTCACCACTCTTTGCGTAAAAAACCCACCTCTGACCTCTGTCCTATATCTATTACCCCTCAATTTAAGGCTATGTCCCCTCGTGCTAGCCACCTCCATCCGCGGGAGAAGGCTCTCGCTGTCCACCCTATCTAACCCTCTGATCATTTTGTATGCCTCTATTAAGTCACCTCTTAACCTTCTTCTCTCTAACGAAAACAACCTCAAGTCCATCAGCCTTTCCTCATAAGATTTTCCCTCCATACCAGGCAACATCCTGGTAAATCTCCTCTGCACCCGTTCCAAAGCTTCCACGTCCTTCCTATAATGAGGCGACCAGAACTGTACGCAATACTCCAAATGCGGCCGTACTAGAGTTTTGTACAACTGCAACATGACCTCATGGCTCCGGAACTCAATCCCTCTACCAATAAAGGCCAACACACCATAGGCCTTCTTCACAACCCTATCAACCTGGGTGGCAACTTTCAGGGATCTATGTACATGGACACCGAGATCCCTCTGCTCATCCACACTACCAAGAATTTTACCATTAGCCAAATATTCCGCATTTCTGTTATTCTTTCCAAAGTGAATCACCTCACACTTCTCCACATTAAACTCCATTTGCCACCTCTCAGCCCAGCTCTGCAGCTTATCTATGTCCCTCTGTAACCTGCAACATCCTTCCGCACTGTCTACAACTCCACCGACTTTAGTGTCGTCTGCAAATTTACTCACCCATCCTTCTGCGCCCTCCTCTAGGTCATTTATAAAAATGACAAACAGCAACGGCCCCAGAACAGATCCTTGTGGTACGCCACTCGTAACTGAACTCCATTCTGAACATTTCCCATCAACTACCACTCTCTGTCTTCTTTCAACTAGCCAATTTCTGATCCACATCTCTAAATCACCCTCAATCCCCAGCCTCCGTATTTTCTGCAATAGACGACCGTGGGGAACCTTATCAAACGCTTTACTGAAATCCATATACACCACATCAACTGCTCTACCCTCGTCTACCTGTTCAGTCACCTTCTCAAAGAACTCGATAAGGTTTGTGAGGCATGACCTACCCTTCACAAAACCATGCTGACTGTCCCTAATCATATTATTCCTATCTAGATGATTATAAATCGTATCTTTTATAATCCTCTCCAAGACTTTACCCACCACAGACGTTAGGCTCACCGGCCTATAGTTACCGGGGTTATCTCTACTCCCCTTCTTGAACAAAGGGACCACATTTGCTATCCTCCAGTCCTCTGGCACTATTCCTGTAGCCAATGATGACCTAAAAATCAAAGCCAAAGGCTCAGCAATCTCTTCCCTGGCTTCCCAGAGAATCCTAGGATAAATCCCATCCGGCCCCGGGGACTTATCTATTTTCACCTTGTCCAGAATTGCCAACACTTCTTCCCTACGCACCTCAATGCCATCTATTCTAATAGCCTGGGTCTCAGCATTCTCCTCCACAATATTATCTTTTTCTTGAGTGAATACTGACGAAAAGTATTCATTTAGTATCTCGCTTATCTCCTCAGCCTCCACACACAACTTCCCACCACTGTCCTTGACTGGCCCTACTCTTACCCTAGTCATTCTTTTATTCCTGACATACCTATAGAAAGCTTTTGGGTTTTCCTTGATCCTACCTGCCAAAGACTTCTCATGTCCCCTCCTTGCTCGTCTCAGCTCTCTCTTTAGATCCTTCCTCGCTTCCTTGTAAATATCAAGCGCCCCAACTGAAACTTCACGCCTCATCTTCACATAGGCCTCCTTCTTCCTCTTAACAAGAGATTCCACTTCTTTGGTAAACCACGGTTCCCTCGCTCGACCCCTTCCTCCCTGCCTGACTGGTACGTACTTATCAAGAACATGCAATAGCTGTTCCTTGAACAAGCTCCACATATCCAGTGTGCCCAACCCTTGCAGCCTACTTCTCCAACCAACACATCCTAAGTCATGTCTAATGGCATCATAATTGCCCTTCCCCCAGCTATAACTCTTGCCCTGCGGGGTATACTTATCCCTTTCCATCACTAACGTAAAGGTCACCGAATTGTGGTCACTGTTTCCAAAGTGCTCACCTACCTCCAGATCTAACACCTGGCCTGGTTCATTACCCAAAACCAAATCCAATGTGGCCTCGCCTCTTGTTGGCCTGTCAACATATTGTGTCAGGAAACCCTCCTGCACACATTGTACAAAGAATGACCCATCTAATGTACTCGAACTATATCTTTTCCAGTCAATATTTGGAAAGTTAAAGTCTCCCATAACAACTACCCTGTTACTTTCGCTCTTTTCCAGAATCATCTTTGCCATCCTTTCCTCTACATCCCTAGAACTATTTGGTGGCCTATAGAAAACTCCCAACAGGGTGACCTCTCCTTTCCTGTTTCTAACCTCAGCCCATACTACCTCGGAAGAAGAGTCCCCATCTAGCATCCTTTCCGTCACCGTAATACTGTCCTTGACTAGCAGCGCCACACCTCCCCCTCTTTTGCCCCCTTCTCTGAGCTTACTAAAACACCTAAACCCCGGAACCTGCAACAACCATTCCTGTCCCTGCTCTATCCATGTCTCTGAAATGGCCACAACATCGAAGTCCCAGGTACCAACCCATGCTGCCAGTTCCCCTACCTTATTTCGTATACTCCTGGCATTGAAGTAGACACACTTCAAACCACCTACCTGAACACTGGCACCCTCCTGCGAAGTCAAATCTGTGCTCCTGATCTCTATACTCTCAATCTCCCGTACCCTAAAACTACAATCCAGGTTCCCATGCCCCTGCTGAATTAGTTTAAACCCCCCCAAAGAGCACTAACAAATCTCCCCCCCAGGATATTGGTGCCCCTCAGGTTCAGATGTAGACCATCCTGTCTATAGAGGTCCCACCTTCCCCAGAAAGAGCCCCAGTTATCCAGAAATCTGAATCCCTCCCGCCTGCACCATCCCTGTAGCCACGTGTTTAATTGCTCTCTCTCCCTATTCCTCATCTCACTATCACGTGGCACGGGCAACAACCCAGAGATAACAACTCTGTTTGTTCTCGCTCTGAGCTTCCATCCTAGCTCCCTAAAGGCCTGCCTGACATCCTTGTCCCCTTTCCTACCTATGTCGTTAGTGCCAATGTGGACTACGACTTGGGGCTGCTCCCCCTCCCCCTTAAGGACCCGGAAAACACGATCCGAGACATCACGTACCCTTGCACCTGGGAGGCAACATACCAAACGTGAGTCTCTCTCGCTCCCACAAAATCTCCTATCTGTGCCCCTGACTATTGAGTCCCCAATTACTAATGTTCTACTCCTTTCCCCCCTTCCCTTCTGAGCAACAGGGACAGACTCCGTGCCAGAGGCCCGTACCCCATGGCTTACCCCTGGTAAGTCGTCCCCCCCACAAGTATCCAAAACGGTATACTTGTTACTCAGGGGAACGACCGCAGGGGGTCCCTGCACTGACTGCTTCTTCCCAGTCCCTCTTACAGTTACCCATCTATCTCCAGTCTTTGGTGTAACTATTTCCCTGAAGCTCCTATCTATGACCCCCTCTGCCTCCCGAATGATCCGAAGTTCATCCAGCTCAAGCTCCAGGTCCCTAACACGGTTTTTGAGGAGCTGGAGTTGGGTGCACTTCCCACAGATGAAATCAGCAGGGACACTGACGGCGTCCCTCACCTCAAACATTCTGCAGGAGGAGCATTGTACTGCCTTCCCTGACATCACCTCTAGATTTAAAAAAAAACAAGAAAAAGAAAAAGAAAGGAAGAGCTTACCTGATATTACCTCAAACCCTGCTCCCGCTCAAAGGTAAGCAAATTTAAAGGCACTCACTCACCTTCACGACAGGCCCCTGCTCCCGCTTCCCAACCACCGTGGGGTGGGGGGGTTGGTTAGAGGAGGAGGTAGGGTGGGAAACACTCACAAAGTGTTTCGGGTTTAACTGTCACTTGCCAACAGCCTCTCCACAAACCACCTTCAACTTAGGCTGACCGCACTGCACGTATGCAAATTTCCCCAGAACAGCTGATCAGTAGCTCTGCTCTGCTGCCCTCTGCTGGATGATTGCCTTCACTTTAACTCCTCGGGTCCCCTTCGCAGATTCACCTTCAACTTAGGCTGACCGCACTGCACGTATGCAAATTTCCCCAGAACAGCTGATCAGTAGCTCTGCTCTGCTGCCCTCTGCTGGATGATTGCCTTCACTCAAACTCCTCGGGTCCCCTTCGCAGATTCACCTTCAACTTAGGCTGACCGCACTGCACGTATGCAAATTTCCCCAGAACAGCTGATCAGTAGCTCTGCTCTGCTGCCCTCTGCTGGACCTCTTACAAAGTCAGTGTGAATTATCATATATATATATATATTACATTCACCACAGTAGTTTCACCAGTTTGTCACCTCATTGTTAGGTATGCCTGGTGTTGCTCCTGGCAAACCCCCTGCACTCGTTATTAAACAAGGGTTAATCGACTCGCTTGGTGATTAGTAGAGTGGGAGATATGCTGGGCCATAAGGTTACAGAATGTGGATGAGTACTATTCTGCTGATGCTGCTATTTGCCCACAGTGCCTCATGGCTGCCCAGTTGAGACTTTCTAGATCTACTTGGTCATTTAGCACAGTAGTGCCACACAACACAGTAGAGGGATCCTCAATGTGAAGACGGTCTTTGTTTCCACACGGATTGTGCAGTGGTCTCTTCTGCCGATACTCTCATGGACAGATGCATCTGCAGCAGGCAGGTTGGTGAGACTGATGTCTAGTATGTATTTGCCACTTATTGGTTCCCTCATGCTGCAGACCCTGTCCAGAAGCTATGTCCTTTTGGATATGGCTATCTCAGTCTGTGGTGGAATTACCATGCCACTCATGATGATGGACATCCCCACCAAGAGTACATTCTGTATTGTTGCCTCCCTCAGTGCTTTCTCCAAGTGGTGTTTAAAATGGAGGAGTACTGATTCATCAACTGTGGGGAACGATATGTGGAAATCAGCAGGCGGTTTCCTTGCCCATGTTTGACCTGGTGCCGTGAAACTTCATGGAGTCCAGAGTCAATGGACTCCTTCCCAACTGTATACTACTTAGCCAGCACTTCTGCTAGGTCCATTCTGCCTGTGGGACAGGGCATATCCAGTAATGGTGATGGTAATGCCTAGGATATTATCTGTACTAGGACTATATCAGGCCATTGCTTGACTAGTCTGTAAGACAGCTCTCCCAATTTTGCCACAAGACCAGTGAGGAGAACTTTTGAAGGGTCAACAGGGCTGGGTTTGATGTTATCATTTCCAGTGCCTAGGCCGATGGCAGGCGGTCCGTCCAGTGTCATTCCTTTTTGGTTGCACTTTTGCAATTGGTTACCATCTGCCATGGAGCCCAGGAGTTGGGTTCTCCACCTTGTGATGCTCAAATCGCAATTGGGTGAAGAATCGGACGTATAGAATTTACAGTGCAGAAGGAGGCCATTTGGCCCATAGAGTCTGCATCTGACCTTGGAAAGAGCACCCTACTCAAGCCCCATGCCTCCACCCTATCCCCTTTATCCCTGTAACCCAGTAACCCCACCCTATGACCAAATTCAAGGTTCACATCTGATGCTGATTCAAGCGCCGTGCTCTGGTCCCTCCCTGGTGGCGAAATCGAGATTTGGAGCCTGTGCCAGCAGCAGTATCCAAAGCAGGTATTTGCGTGCATTTACATGTACTTACCGAGTTAGACCCGGTATGCTCCACATTTCCGCGAAGCTCCGTCCCTCTCAAGCACATCTCAAAGAACAAAGACAATTACACTACAGGAACTGGCCCTTTGGCCTTTCAAGCCTGCACCAACAATGCTTTCCGTCTGAACTAAAACCTCTTACCCTTTTGTGGACCATATCCCTCTATTCCCATCCTATTCATGTATTTGTCAAGATGCCCCGTAAACGTCACTATCGTATCTGCTTCCGCTACCTCTCCTGGCAACAAGTTCCAGCCTCCCACCACCCTCTGTGTGAACCTGCCTCGTTCATCTCTAAACCTTGCCCCTCGCACCTTAAACGTATGCCCCCCCAGTAATTGATTCTACCACCCTGGGAAAGATCTTCTGACTATCCACTCTCTCCATTCCTCTCATAATCTTGTAGGCTTCTATCAGGTCGCCTCTCAACCTCCGTCGTTCTAGTGAAAACAAACCAAGTTTCTCCAACGTATTCTCATAGCTAATGCCCTCCATACCAGGCAACATTCTGGCATCTTTTCTTTACCATCTCCAAAGCCTCCACATCCTTCTGGTAGTATGGCGACCAGAATTAAACACTATATTCCAAGTGTGGCCAAACTAAGGTTCTCAGCCATATTTAAAAACAGAGATTGGGCACCATGGCTCTGGAGGGGAGGCTAAAAAAGTATTGATAAACTGTTGAAAACTCTTAGGGTTGCTTGGGGGAGGGGGCTGGGCCTGCCATATCGGGGCCAATAGCGGGGAGCGACTTGGTGCTGAGTCCAAGGATTCGGGGGTTTTCCACTTGGAATCGGCTGAGACCGCCATTGCTGTAGGCTTTCTGTTAAATGCACCCCTTTGGTGCTTCTTACAGGCTCCTGGCCACTCATACTGCTGTGTGCTGCCTGTATCCTTTGAATGCTCACAAGACCTCGAGTCATCCTCATATACCAGCTGTGCCATCAAGGGGATGGATGTGGCCAAGATCAATCAATGGCCCACCAGGTGGTACCACTTCTCAGAAGCACCTCCCCACTGAAGAGGAAGCAGGGGATCAGCAGAACTCATCCCAACCAGTGAACATCTGCACACTGGCCTTTGGAGCCCTCCCTGGTTAGCTGCCTCTGTCAGAGCAGAGGACCAGTGATCCCCACCTCTCCGGATGACCAGCTGTCTCCTCCTGATGAGGCTGGCAGCGCTGCCTGCCTCTGCCACCACCGAGTTAGTGTTCAGGAGCGAAGGCTTGAGTCAGTGGCCCACTCTGGGGAAGAGGGTGTTCTCCGCTCCTCACTGACATGAAGCTGTTGGTCCAGCTCAGGTCCCCAATCTCGGTACTCTCTGAGCCCACTTGGTGGTTGTAGTGAGTGCTTGGTAAGTGGAGCATTTAAAAACAGCTCGAGCTGCCAGCCTCTTTGGCGCTAACTCTGGCCCCAGCAAATAAAATGCCCGCTGGGCCGTGAATTGCCCTGAATTATTTTGATTATTATTGCAGTTCTTGGCGCTGGATAAAGTAAAAAATTATTTTTTCGAGATTGCTATCATTTTTATTTAGGAACAACATTACTTAGCCTCAACGGAAAAGTTATCCCTGATTCCTTCTCCATGTTTCAAATGCAAGGATCTTTTGTTTCTGTGTCTGAACACAGATCATTTGCATCTTTGACATTCCGTTCATATTGACCTGTGGAAATACTCACCTAAGTACTTTGAAATTCTTGAAATCCAGTTACAAAGAGTGTGTCTCACCTTCAATAGAAACCACTTATAGGAGAATCGACGAATTGGAGCATTCCTTGTCTGCTTTGACCATCTTCACTCTGCAGTATTCTTGTGTAATCAGTCAGTGCTGATGACTCAATTGAAGTTGATGTGGCAGAGGTGATGTCTGAGGGAGCTGACTTAACATCAGCAGAGACAGAACAGTGATCACGTTAGATCAGATATCTCCACAGGCTGGCTCTACAATTCTTCCAGAATAGTTCCCCAATAAGTACCACCAGTACTCTGCAGCACATTTCCTCACAATTTCCAGCACAGCTACCAGATAGGAACAGTGTAAGCAATTTCTTCAGCAAGTAAATTTGTTGTGTGGGCAGACTTGGGAGAGAGGCCAAACTCTTGCATCCTTTCCCTTACTCTTCATAATCTCTCTCATACATACAGAGTCACGCAGGCAGATACGCACATACAGAGTCACGCAGACACACAGATGCATACAGAGGCACATACAGACGCACACACAGCAGAATCAGAATCACAGAATAATATAGCACAGAAGAGGTTCTTCAGCCCATCGAGTCTGCACCGACACATGAAACAATCCAGACCTACCTTCGTAATCTATTTTCCAGCACTTGGCCCATAGCCCTGAATGTTATGATGTGCTAAATGCTCATCCAGGTACTTTTTAAAGGATGTGAGGCAACCCGCCTCTACCAATCGCCCAGTGCATTACAGACCGTCATCACCCTATGGGTAAAAACGTTCTTCCTCTAATCCCCCTAAACCTCCTGCTCCTGACCTTGAACTTGTGTCCCCTTGTAAGTGACCCTTAAACTAAGGGGAACAGCTGCAGTTGACTAGTTGGTGTTTGCCTTTTCCAGGTCAGGCAGGGTTTGGGAGAAAGGAAAGGTTTCTTGTTGCTCAGTAGTCCTGCAGTTATGACAATTAAAGATTACTTGGGTTAGTCTCAGAACAACAGTTGACTTCTGGATAACCTTCCTCTTTGTCTCCTGGTGGCAGAGAGGAAACCCCTTTGATGATGTCTCTCAGAGAACTTCCTGGGCGTTTTGCATGCAGAATGCCTGTTCGCAGCCTGGTTTTATACAGTTCAAAACTTAAAATGGGCAACCAAGTTAATTATCAAATAGTCATTATTTCATCAGGCAAATGTTAATTAAATTGTGAGCCTTTGAAGTCCCTTCCTGTCTCCTATTCCTTCATATGTTGAAGGATTTTCTCGCACATTTCAAAAGATACTGGAGGCGTCTTTGCATTTTTAATAGCTTTTCGTAGTCAGCTGTAGAGGTATGTGTCTAACCAGGTATGAATAAACAGAGAAAGGTGCCAGGTTGACGGCCCATACTTCCATTTTGAAAAATTGTTTAAATTCAATGTAAAGGTCAACATTTTCATTCAGAAAGGGTAGGGTCCAATTGCTGGAGTCGTATATCTGGATTATTGCAGGATTTCCTCAAAGAAATTAAATGAAATTTGCTTATTGTCACAAGTAGGCTCCAAATGAAGTTACTGTGGAAAGCCCCTAGTCGCCACATTCCGGCGCCTGTTCAGGGAGGCTGGTACATGAATTGAACCGTGCTGCTGGCCTACCTTGGTCTGCTTTCAAAGCCAGCGATTTAGCCCTGTGCTAAACCAGCCGCTGCAGAGATAGATGTTCAGAAGGTGATTAAATTAATCACTTGAGTTTCCTTACCAGTAGATCAAATATGTGTTCTGGCAGACTTTGAAAGAAGGAACAGGCTGGGGAGACTTTAAGTTGCAAGTCTCCAGGTTTTTAAAAAGACCGGGATCTTTGCAGCTTCTGCTGCCACTGATGTTCTCAGCAGACTGGGTTCTTGCGTAGACTGTCTCTCTGGTTCTTGGGATAATAGATTGTTATCAGTAGCCAGTTTCAGTCACATGATATCAGGTTTTGGTGCCTTGCATAGTCCACATAATCAGCTAGAGCCAGTGTGATTAATACACAAAGCAGAAATGATTAATAACCTACCAGTTATGATTAGCTCACTGGAAGACTTTATCTGATCTTTCATCCTAATGGATCTGACATGTCTGGCAGTCACTATTTGTTAAATATCTTTCATTGAGCTGGTAACGATGGTCCCTTTGCTGCTGAGAACCCTATGTGTAACTGAGAGCTTTCCAAAGGCATTTTCAGACTAATCCATTGTCTGTGCAGAAATTGCAAAAGTCACCTAATCCTAGGCAGCCCCGGGTGGGATTTTAGGACTGTCCTCAGTTCATAAGAACATAAGAACTAGGAGCAGGAGTAGGCCATCTGGCCCCTCGAGCCTGCTCCGCCATTCAATGAGATCACGGCTGATCTTTTGTGGACTCAGCTCCACTTTCCGGCCCGAACACCATAACCCTTAATCCCTTTATTCTTCAAAATACGATCTATCTTTACCTTAAAAACATTTAATGAAGGAGCCTAAACTGCTTCACTGGGCAAGGAATTCCATAGATTCACAACCCTTTGGGTGAAGAAGTTCCTCCTAAACTCAGTCCTAAATCTACTTCCCCTTATTTTGAGGCTATGTCCCCTAGTTCTGCTGTCACCCGCCAGTGGAAACAACCTGCCCACATCTATCCTATCTATTCCCTTCATAATTTTAAATGTTTCGATAAGATCCCCCCTCATCCTTCTAAATTCCAACGAGTATAGTCCCAGTCTACTCAACCTCTCCTCATAATCCAACCCCTTCAGCTCTGGGATTAACCTAGTGAATCTCCTCTGCACACCCTCAAGTGCCGGTATGTCCTTTCTCAAGTAAGGAGACCAAAACTGAACATAAGAACATAAGAACTAGGAGCAGGAGTAGGCCATCTGGCCCCTCGAGCCTGCTCCGCCATTCAATGAGATCATGGCTGATCTTCTGTGGACTCGGCTCCACTTTCCGGCCCGAACACCATAACCCTTAATCTCTTTTTTCTTCAAAAAACTATCTATCTTTACCTTAAAAGCATTTAATGAAGGAGCCTCAACTGCTTCACTGGGCAAGGAATTCCATAGATTCACAACCCTTTGGGTGAAGAAGTTCTTCCTAAACTCAGTCCTAAATCTACTTCCCCTTATTTTGAGGCTATGCCCCCTAGTTCTGCTGTCACCCGCCAGTGGAAACAACCTGCCCACATCTATCCTATCTATTCCCTTCATAATTTTAAATGTTTCTATAAGATCCCCCCTCATCCTTCTAAATTCCAACGAGTACAGTCCCAGTCTACTCAACCTCTCCTCGTAATCCGACCCCTTCAGCTCTGGGATTAACCTCATGAATCTCCTCTGCACACCCTCCAGTGCCAGTACGTCCTTTCTCAAGTAAGGAGACCAAAACCGAACACAATACTCCAGGTGTGGCCAGTGGCGTGCAGAGGGCTGGTGATGCCCGGGGCAAATCTTGATTGTATGCCCCAAAGCCCCACGTAAATATTTCATTAAATATCACCAAAAAACCTATAGAAAACGTAGTTGCACCCGTTCTGGAGCTATTCACTGACCTCTTTATCTTTAGAACATAGAACGATACAGCGCAGTACAGACCCTTCGGCCCTCGATGTTGCACCGACATGGAAAAAAACTAAAGGCCATCTAACCTACACTATGCCCTTATCATCCATATGCTTATCCAATAAACTTTTAAATGCCCTCAATGTTGGCGAGTTCACTACTGTTGCAGGTAGGGCATTCCACGGCCTCACCACACTTTGCGTAAAAAACCCACCTCTGACCTCTGTCCTATATCTATTACCCCTCAATTTAAGGCTATGTCCCCTCGTGCTAGCCACCTCCATCCGCGGGAGAAGGCTCTCGCTGTCCACCCTATCTAACCCTCTGATCATTTTGTATGCCTCTATAAAGTCACCTCTTAACCTTCTTCTCTCTAACGAAAACAACCTCAAGTCCATCAGCCTTTCCTCATAAGATTTTCCCTCCATACCAGGCAACATCCTGGTAAATCTCCTCTGCACCCGTTCCAAAGCTTCCACATCCTTCCTATAATGAGGCGACCAGAACTGTGCGCAATACTCCAAATGCGGCCGTACTAGAGTTTTGTACAACTGCAACATGACCTCATGGCTCCGGAACTCAATCCCTCTACCAATAAAGGCCAACACACCATAGGCCTTCTTCACAACCCTATCAACCTGGGTGGCAACTTTCAGGGATCTATGTACATGGACACCGAGAGCCCTCTGCTCATCCACACTACCAAGAATTTTACCATTAGCCAAATATTCCGCATTCCTGTTATTCTTTCCAAAGTGAATCACCTCACACTTCTCCACATTAAACTCCATTTGCCACCTCTCAGCCCAGCTCTGCAGCTTATCTATGTCCCTCTGTAACCTGCAACATCCTTCCGCACTGTCTACAACTCCACCGACTTTAGTGTCGTCTGCAAATTTACTCACCCATCCTTCTGCGCCCTCCTCTAGGTCATTTATAAAAATGACAAACAGCAACGGCCCCAGAACAGATCCTTGTGGTACGCCACTCGTAACTGAACTCCATTCTGAACATTTCCCATCAACTACCACTCTCTGTCTTCTTTCAACTAGCCAATTTCTGATCCACATCTCTAAATCACCCTCAATCCCCAGCCTCCGTATTTTCTGCAATAGCCGACCGTGGGGAACCTTATCAAACGCTTTACTGAAATCCATATACACCACATCAACTGCTCTACCCTCGTCTACCTGTTCAGTCACCTTCTCAAAGAACTCAATAAGGTTTGTGAGGCATGACCTACCCTTCACAAAACCATGCTGACTATCCCTAATCATATTATTCCTATCTAGATGATTATAAATTGTATCTTTTATAATCCTCTCCAAGACTTTACCCACCACAGACGTTAGGCTCACCGGCCTATAGTTACCGGGGTTATCTCTACTCCCCTTCTTGAACAAAGGGACCACATTTGCTATCCTCCAGTCCTCTGGCATTATTCCTGTAGCCAATGATGACCTAAAAATCAAAGCCAAATGCTCAGCAATCTCTTCCCTGGCTTCCCAGAGAATCCTAGGATAAATCCTATCAGGCCCCGGGGACTTATCTATTTTGACCTTGTCCAGAATTGCCAACACTTCTTCCCTACGCACCTCAATGCCATCTATTCTAATAGCCTGGGTCTCAGCATTCTCCTCCACAATATTATCTTTTTCCTGAGTGAATACTGACGAAAAGTATTCATTTAGTATCTCGCTTATCTCCTCAGCCTCCACACACAACTTCCCACCACTGTCCTTGACTAGCCCTACTCTTACCCTAGTCATTCTTTTATTCCTGACATAACTATAGAAAGCTTTTGGGTTTTCCTTGATCCTACCTGCCAAAGACTTCTCATGTCCCCTCCTTGCTCGTCTCAGCTCTCTCTTTAGATCCTTCCTCGCTTCCTTGTAACTATCAAGCGTCCCAACTGAAACTTCACGCCTCATTTTGGGCCGCACAGTAGCATGGTGGTTAGCATAAATGCTTCACAGCTCCAGGGTCCCAGGTTCGATTCCCGGCTGGGTCACTGTCTGTGTGGAGTCTGCACGTCCTCCCCGTGTGTGCTTGGGTTTCCTCCAGGTGCTCCGGTTTCCTCCCACAGTCCAAAGATGTGCGGGTTAGGTGGATTGGCCATGCTAAATTGCCCGTAGTGTCCTAAAACGTAAGGTTAGGAGGGGGTTGTTGGGTTACGGGTATAGGATTGATACGTGGGTTTGAGTGGGGTGATCATTGCTCGGCACAACATCGAGGGCCGAAGGGCCTGTTCTGTGCTGTACTGTTCTATGTTCTATGTTCTATGTTCTATCTTCACATAGGCCTCCTTCTTCCTCTTAACAAGAGATTCCACTTCTTTGGTAAACCATGGTTCCCTCGCTCGACCCCTTCCTCCCTGCCTGACTGGTACGTACTCATCAAGAACATGCAATAGCTGTTCCTTGAACAAGCTCCACATATCCAGTGTGCCCAACCCTTGCAGCCTACTTCTCCAACCTACACATCCTAAGTCATGTCTAATGGCATCATAATTGCCCTTCCCCCAGCTATAACTCTTGCCCTGCGGGGTATACTTATCCCTTTCCATCACTAACGTAAAGGTCACCGAATTGTGGTCACTGTTTCCAAAGGGCTCACCTACCTCCAGATCTAACACCTGGCCTGGTTCATTACCCAAAACCAAATCCAATGTGGCCTCGCCTCTTGTTGGCCTGTCAACATATTGTGTCAGGAAACCCTCCTGCACACATTGTACAAAGAACGACCCATCTAATGTACTCGAACTATATCTTTTCCAGTCAATATTTGGAAAGTTAAAGTCTCCCATAACAACTACCCTGTTACTTTCGCTCTTTTCCAGAATCATCTTTGCCATCCTTTCCTCTACATCCCTAGAACTATTAGGTGGCCTATAGAAAACTCCCAACAGGGTGACCTCTCCTTTCCTGTTTCTAACCTCAGCCCATATTACCTCGGAAGAAGAATCCCCATCTAGCATCCTTTCCGCCACTGTAATACTGTCCTTGACAAGCAGCGCCACACCTCCCCCTCTTTTGCCCCCTTCTCTGACCTTACTAAAACACCTAAACCCCGGAACCTGCAACAACCATTCCTGTCACTGCTCTATCCATGTCTCTGAAATGGCCACAACATCAAAGTCCCAGGTACCAACCCATGCTGCCAGTTCCCCTACCTTATTTCGTATACTCCTGGCATTGAAGTAGACACACTTCAAACCACCTACCTGAACACTGGCACCCTCCTGCGAAGTCAAATCTGTGCTCCTGACCTCTATACTCTCAATCTCCCGTACCCCAAAACTACAATCCAGGTTCCCATGCCCCTGCTGAATTAGTTTAAACCCTCCCAAAGAGCACTAACAAATCTCCCCCCCAGGATATTGGTGCCCCTCAGGTTCAGATGTAGACCATCCTGTCTATAGAGGTCCCACCTTCCCCAGAAAGAGCCCCAGTTATCCAGAAATCTGAATCCCTCCCGCCTGCATCATCCCTGTAGCCACGTGTTTAATTGCTCTCTCTCCCTATTCCTCATCTCACTATCACGTGGCACGGGCAACAACCCAGAGATAACAACTCTGTTTGTTCTCGCTCTGAGCTTCCATCCTAGCTCCCTAAAGGCCTGCCTGACATCCTTGTCCCCTTTCCTACCTATGTCGTTAGTGCCAATGTGGACTACGACTTGGGGCTGCTCCCCCTCCCCCTTAAGGACCCGGAAAACACGATCCGAGACATCACGTACCCTTGCACCTGGGAGGCAACATACCAAACGTGAGTCTCTCTCGCTCCCACAAAATCTCCTATCTGTGCCCCTGACTATTGAGTCCCCAATTACTAATGTTCTACTCCTTTCCCCCCTTCCCTTCTGAGCAACAGGGACAGACTCCGTGCCAGAGGCCCGTACCCCATGGCTTAGGATCCCTGCACAGACTGCTTCTTCCCAGTCCCTCTTACAGTTACCCATCTATCTCCAGTCTTTGGTGTAACTACTTCCCTGAAGCTCCTATCTATGACCCCCCTCTGCCTCCCGAATGATCCGAAGTTCATCCAGTTCAAGCTCCAGGTCCCTAACACGGTTTTTGAGGAGCTGGAGTTGGGTGCACTTCCCACAGATGAAATCAGCAGGGACACTGACAGCGTCCCTCACCTCAAACATTCTGCAGGAGAAGCATTGTACTGCCTTCCCTGACATCACCTCTAGATTTAAAAAAAAACAAGAAGAAAAAGAAACAAAGAGCTTACCTGATATTCCCTCAAACCCTGCTCCCGGGAAAGGTAAGCAAATTTAAAGGCACTCACTCACCTTCACGACAGGCCCCAAGCTGCCTCTAGGTCATCTCCAAGGTATAGGACGGCTGCCTGAGGTTAAATTGCGCTGTAAGGGTTAGTCAATTTCCCCTTAGCGCTGGGATTCTAGGGATATTGTTCTCTTCTTCAGTCATTTTGCTTTGCAGCAATGGGTGAGATGTTATGTCTCGAAAGTTGTGCCTCCCTCCTCTGCAACCCCCATGGAGAAGGATAAGAGCAGCAGCGTCATGGAAATACTGTTATGACCCTTGTGGAAACAAACTACAAACAACCCAACTAAGACCAATATACAAAACTTCACTTTTATATTAGCAATCACACCAAAATCAACGTAAATTAAACATGAATTAACAGGAAAATTGCAATAATATGACCGATAAATTACACATAGCAGATACAAAGACATATCTCACACATTTCTCAGTCAGCCCATTCAGCACGTATCACATTCATTTCAGCCACAATATCCTTCAAAACGTTGAACTTCTTCAAATCAAATTCCATCTTCATTTCTCTAAAGCTTTAGCACCAAGTCTCATCAAACAACGGCATTACTTCACCCAATTTCCACAAATATAATTTTCACAGTCGACACATTTCCAGATCCCTTCTTCTTCACAAAACCCTGGTCATGTGGGGCCTGTTTGTGCACTATGCCAGTGCATAAAGGGTCCCCAAATCCACATATAAAGCTCTGTTCAAGATCCGAGCTCCAGCAGCTTGCAGTCAAGTAGAACATAGAACATAGACCAGTACAGCACAGAACAGGCCCTTCAGCCCTCGATGTTGTGCCGAGCAATGATCACCCTACTCAAACCCACGTATCCACCCTATACCCGTAACCCAACAGCCCCCCCCCCCCTTAACCTTACTTTTTTAGGACACTACGGGCAATTTAGCATGGCCAATCCACCCAACCCGCACATCTTTGGACTGTGGGAGGAAACCGGAGCACCCGGAGGAAACCCACGCACACACGGGGAGGACGTGCAGACTCCGCACAGACAGTGACCCAGCCGGGAACCGAACCTGGGACCCTGGAGCTGTGAAGCATTTATGCTAACCGCCATGCTACCGTGCTGCCCCTGTCTCTGAGAATCTCCCATTTATAGGACCCTGGGCTTTAAGTATAAAGGGTAAGAGGGCAAAAGTTAAGAGGCCATGATGAATCTTCATAAAATACTGGTTCTGTCCTAAATGGGTGCCCCTGGCCCAAATGTCAAATTCTGGGCACGACAGTTTAGTAAATTGAGAACTATAGAGAGGGTGCAGAGAAGAGTTAAAAAATGGATCAAAAGATAAAGATAAAGAATAAATAAAACTCACCCATGGTGGCATTGATTGCCGTTGATTCGGGAGATTTCGCGCCCTTTTTGTTCACCAGGCGCGCAGGCGCGCTCCGGCCGACCGCGGTGCGCAGGCGCGCTCCGGCCGCCCGCGGTGCGCAGGCGCGCTCCGGCCGACCGCGGTGCGCAGGCGCGCTCCGGCCGACCGCGGTGCGCAGGCGCGCTCCGGCCGCCCGCGGTGCACTCCGGCCGACCGCGGTGCGCAGGCGCGCTCCGGCCGACCGCGGTGCGCAGGAGCGCTCCGGCCGCCCGCGGTGCGCAGGCGCGCTCTGGCCAACCGCGGTGCGTGCTCCGTTCTCTTCACGCTGCTGCCCCCATCCAATCGATGCCCGGGGCCAGCGCACCGTCGGCCCCCCCCTCTGCACGCCACTGGGTGTGGCCTCACTAACACCGTATACAATTGCAGCATAACCTCCCTAGTCTTAAACTCCATCCCTCTAGCAATGAAGGACAAAATTCCATTTGCCTTCTTAATCACCTGTTGCACCTGTAAACCAACTTTCTGTGACTCATGCACTAGCACACCCAAGTCTCTCTGCACAGCAGCATGCTTTAATATTTTATTGTTTAAATAATAATCCCGTTTTCTGTTATTCCTACCAAAATGGATAACTTCACATTTGTCAACATTGTATTCCATTTGCCAGGCCCTAGCCCATTCACTTAACCTATCCAAATCCCTCTGCAGACTTCCAGTATCCTCTGCACTTTTCGCTTTACCACTCACCTTAGTGTCATCTGCAAACTTGGACACATTGCCCTTGGTCCCCAACTCCAAATCATCTATGTAGATTGTGAACAATTGTGGGCCCAACACGGATCCCTGAGGGACACCACTAGCTACTGTTTGCCAACCAGAGAAACACCATTAATCTCCACTCTTTGCTTTCTATTAATTAACCAATCCTCTATCCATGCTACTACTTTACCCTTAATGCCATGCATCTTTATCTTATGCAGCAACCTTTTGTGTGGCACCTTGTCAAAGGCTTTCTGGAAATCCAGATATACCACATCCATTGGCTCCCCGTTATCTACTGCACTGGTAATATCCTCAAAAGATTCCACTAAATTAGTTAGGCATGACCTGCCCTTTATAAACCCATACTGCAGTTGAGCAGAATTTTACTTCATTGCCTCTGCTTCCACAATTTCTGCTGCTGCTACTTGTAGACTGAATTATATGTCATGATACTCGTACAACAGATCTGGTTGAGGTCGTAGAGATTGGATTAGTTTTGGATTTGGGTTTATTGTCATGTGTACCGAGATACAGTGAAAAGTGTTGTTCTGCGTACAATCCAGACAGATTTGGATTTGGATTTTGTTTATTGTCACGTGTACCAACGTACAGTGAAAAGTATTTTTCTGCGAGCAGCTCAACAGATCATGATTTTCATGAAAAGAAAAGCAAAGAAAGTACATAATATCTACAGATCATTAAGTACATGAAAAGAAAAGGAAATACAAGATAATACATAATAGGGCAACACAAGGTACACAATGTAACTACATAACACGAGCACCGGGTGAAGCATACAGGGGTGTGGTGTTAATGAGGTTAGTCCAGAAGAGGGTTGTTTAGGAATCTGGGAACGTAGGGACGAAGCTGTCTTTGAGTCTGTTCGTGCGTGATCTCAGACTTTTGTATCTCCTGTCCGATGGAAGAAGTTGGAAGAGTGAGTAAGCCGGATGGGAGGGGTCTTTGATTATGCTGCCCACTTTCCCCAGGCCACGGGAGATGTACATGGAGTCAATGGATGGGAGGCCGGTTCGTGTGATGGACTCGGCTGTGTTCACGACTCTCTGAAGTTTCTTGCGGTTTTGGGCCGAGCAGTTTCCATACCAGGCTGTGATACAGTCAGATAGGCTGCTTTCTATGGTGCGACTGTAAAAGTTGGTAAGGGTTAATGTGGACATTCCGAATTTCCTTAGTTTCCTGAGGAAGTATAGGCGCTGTCGTGCTTTCTTGGAGGCAGATTTGTGTGATGGACTGGGCTGTGTTCACAACTCTGTAGTTTCTTCTGGTCTTGGGCCGAGCAGTTGCCACACCAGCGTGTGATACAGCCAGATAGGATGCCTTAAGTGAGGTTACTGGATTAAGGGGATAAGGTGGAGGTGTGGATTTAAGTAGGGTGCTTTTTCCAAGGGACAGTGCAGACTCAATAGGCCAACTGGCCTCCTTCTGCACTGTAGGGATTCTGATTTTAAGGTTCATCTGTAAAAATTGGTAAGAGTCAATGTGGACGTGCCAAATTTCCTTAGTTTCCTGGTGTATAGGCGCTATTGCGCTTTCTTGGTCATAGTGTCAACATAGATGGATATATTGAATGACGTGACCTCCACCACCTTCTGTGTTAGAGAATTCTACAGGTTCGAGAAGTTTTTCCTCATCTCAGTCCTAAATGACATACCCTGGGCGCGAGTCTCTGCTCCCCACGCCGGGTGGCAGAATCGCGGAATTCACGGCCCCCTGGCGCGCCCCCCCCCCCCCCCCCGGCTCGGAAGAATCGCCGCTCGCCGTTTTTCATGGCGAATGCCGATTTTTCGACCCGGATGGGCCGATCGGCCTGCAGTTGGCGGCCGTTTCACCCCCCCCCCCCCCCTTACCTCCTTACTGCAAATTGTTTTGAAGTGGTAAATAACTTATTCACACAATGAGTTGAGTCAAGTCAATTTATTGGCAAAAGCTTTTGGGAGAAAGCCAGGCACTCTGCAGTGCTCGTGGTCACCTTCTCAATTGTACAACGGCAGTTAGCCTCTTTTATACATGTACACACTTGGTTAGTTCCGCATTAGCTTGGGGGGTTACATACACGACCAATTATGCTCCCCAGCAACAATTAGCTTCCAATCACATTCCTCTGAAAACATTCGTTATCTAATGTCCACAACTCCTTGTCCACAATTACAAGGATAACAGGTGTCTCAATAGTTAACAGTCAGTTTGTCAGAAACAGAATGACTCAGCAATTAATGGGAACATTGCAGATGTCAGTAGGTCAGTTGGAGAATGACTCGCCAGTAACCGTACTTATCAGGTCATTGCAGAATTAGATTGCCATGGTGAGTAAGCTCGTATAGAATGACTATTGCAGGCATAAGCTAATAATTAAACATAATAAAATAGACATTCTTAATGAATAAATGAATAACCTCTCATTTAAATTTCCCTTAACAACCCTCCTCTTGGTCAAGCGTTGTACTGACAACTCTTCAGACCAGCAAAAATCATGTTGCCGCCTTGTTCAAAATCAATTTATTACATCTTTTATATAAATGCATCATCACATTTTACAGCCACTGGCTCTCTGTTCGGTTTCCTTCCTCAGGGCTGGTTTAGCACACTGGGCTAAATTGCTGGCTTTTAATGCAAACCAAGGCAGGCCAGCAGCACGGTTCAATTCCCGTACCAGCCTCCCCGAACAGGTGCCAGAATGTGGCGACTAGGGGCTTTTCACAGTAACTTCATTGAAGCCTACTCGTGACAATAAGCAATTTTCATTTCATGTCTGATTTGATGGTATCCAGTAACGGGATGTCAGCTTGGTAATGGGCCGCATTTACTGGCATCATCCGAACCATAGCCATCTTACAACATAGATTAAGGTATCCGATGATTATACAGCATACAATTATAATAATGACATGTGTTATCAATCCATGCATCAGGTAAGGCCCCTATGACTGAGCTATGAGAGCTGACTCTGAGCTGGCCCCCTTCTAATTGTCCCTGATCTTTGTCATTTCTGTGTACATGTCGTGATTTTAAATTGTGTACCAAAATCAATTGTAAATTTATCCATATCGGAGACCAGTGTCGATAGACTCTTTTTCGTTCTTTCCTCAAGTCCAGTCACCGTGAACCATAGCTGTAGCTGCACAGGAAGGTAACACAATGGTTATATCCTTGTGTTCCACGACCTCCAAAGCATTTTACTTCCTTGGGGTAGCAGCATTGTATAAGCTTCCTCATGTCCCTTAGAAACAGCACACAACTCAGTCCATCAGTAACCAAAAGGGTCTTTGTCCATCACTGGCTGTCTAGTGTCCCATTTTTCCATCATCCAAATTGCTTTCTGTTTCTCATTGGAATGGTAAATTATGATATCATGTACTATCCACTGATTCCCTTGCTTCATTAATTAAAAATGTTCAGTCGATCCTGCTTCTATTCCTGACTTCCTCACAATGTCGAACATTGTTCTGATCCATGTACGTCTGCCAGCCCTGGTTTACAGGAGACAATAACTTTCTGCTAAGTTTCCTCCAAATGCCTTTCGTCCGTTATCATTTCCCTTACAACTTGAAGTGTATATTTGCCATTATAACATTTGCAACATAATAAGCCAACAGTAATTGCAAAACCACCCCTAGGACATCAATAGGTACATTTATTACATTCAACTTTTGGAGTTACAACCCAATTGAATCCATCATTTACATGACATTTCTTCCTTAATAGCTATTACAGCTCTCCAATGCAATATTATTTGCTGCATTGGTTACAAATTTCCCGCCATGGCATCAAGCTGCAAAAATTCTTAAACTATTGTCATTTAGCATGTGGGGGTTCCTCATCAGTCTCTGCTGTCTGCCGAGACCCTTAGTAACTCCACCGCGAAATACGTGCCCCGTGGAGACCATAGATTATCCTTCAGCTGATGTCCAGGTCACATGTCCAGGTAGATATGTGTGACCAAAGGTTTCACTACTCAGTAATAATTTGATGTGATGTATGTGGATTTCAGTAAGGCATCTGATAAAGTTCCCCATGGTAGGCTAATTCAGAAAGTTAAGGGGTATGGGATACAGGGAAATTTGGCTGTCTGGATACAGAATTGGCTGAAAGTAGACAGCGAGTGGTAGTGGATGGAAAGTATTCCGCCTGGAGGTCGGTGACCAGTGGTGTCCCGCATGGATCTATTCTTGGATCTCTACTCTTTGTGGTTTTTATAAATGACTTGGATGAGGAAGTGGAAGGGTGGATTAGTAAGTTTGCCGAAGACACGGAGGTTGAGGGAGTTGTAGATAGTGTTGAGGGCTATTGCAGGTTACAGCAGGATGCTGACAGGATTCAGAGCTGGACTGAGAAGTGGCAGATGGAGTTCAACCTTGATAAATGTGAAGTGATTAATTTTAGAATGTCGAATTTGAATGCTGAATACAGGGTTAAAGGCAGGATTCTTGGAAGTGTGGAGGAACAGAGGAATCTTGGGGTCCATGTACATAGATCCATCAAAGTTGCCACCCAGGTTGATAGGATTGTCAAGAAGGCGTATGTTGTGTTGGCTTTCATTAACAGGGGGATTGAGTTTAAGAGCCATGAGGTTTTGCTGCAGCTTTATAAAACCCTAGTTAGACCACACTTGGAATATTGTGTCCAGTTCTGGTCACCTTATTATAGGAAGGATATGGATGCTTTGGAGAGGGTACAGAGGAGATTTACCAGGATGCTGCCTGGAATGGAGGGCATGTTGTATGAAGAAAGATTGAGGGAGCTTGGGCTTTTCTCACTGGAGTGAAGAGGGAAGAGAGGTGACTTTTTTTTATAAATTTAGATTACCCAATTATTTTTTTCTATTAAGGGGCAATTTAGCGTGGCCAATCCACCTACTCTGCACATTTTTGGGTTGTGGGGGCGAAACCCACGCAAACACGGGGAGAATGTGCAAACTCCACACGGACAGTGACCCAGAGCCGGGATCGAACCTGGGACCTCAGCGCCGTGAGGCGGTTGTGCTAACCACTAGGCCACCGTGCTGCCCTGAGAGGTGACTTGATAGAGGTGTACAAGGTGATGAGAGGCATGGATAGAGTGGATAGCCTGAGACTTTTCCCCAGGGCGGAAATGGCTGTCATGTTGGCACATAGTTTTAAGGTGATTGGAGGAAGGTATAGGGGAGATGTCTGAGGTAGGTTCTTTGCACAGAGAGTGGTGGGTGTGTGGAATGCACTGCCAGCAGAGATGGTGGAGTCAGAGTAATTCGGGACATTTAAGCGACTCTTGGACAGGCACATGGACAGCAGTAAATTGAAGGGGCATAGGTTATGTTGACCTTGGATTAGGACAAATGGTCGGCACAACATCGTGGGCTGAAGGGCCTGTACTGTGCTGTACTGTTCTATGTTCTATAATAGTAACAGTACAAGAGCCACAGAAGTGAATAGTAGTTCTCGTGATTTCCGGAGTTCAAAGAGGAATTATTTCACTTATGATTTCAAGTTCAGCGGCTGAAGTCCTGAGCTGTAGAATTCAATTTATAGTTGGTGCTGATACCACAGGATGAAATTAATACACAGACCATCAGAGGCGGACTTACACTAACACATGCCCCCAGTCAATGAGGGAGCAGCCTCCATGAGCGAATGTGATCCAGTATCCATTTCATTGGTTGTCCCAGAACTGAACTTGGTAAGAGACATGTCCTGTTTGATGGACAACAATCCCAGAGAGCACCGTGTCATCAGGTATGAAGTGTCGAAGAGGTCGATGTCAAACTTGGCCCATTAACCCAGACCCATTGACATCTCAGCGGGGACAGTGGGATACTTTGTGCGACTTGGTCCTGGATGAGAATAAATATCGATCCAGTCTTATGTCCATCGAGCCAAAAATCTGTTTCTTGAACCCCCTTTTAACCATCTGCACAGCCCCCTCTGCCAAACCATTCAATGCTGAATGGTATTCCTTCCGGGAGCAGAGAGGAGTGGACCTGCGTGGGACACTGCTGCAGGGGAGAGGATAAAGGCAGCGGCAGGCTCGAGGCTGAGCAGAGAGGGGCGGATCTAGGAGGGACAGTGCGCTGCAGGTAGGATAGCTGCAAAATTGAAAAAAACCCGGAGACTATGACCTGATTGGCTGAAAGGCAGACTGGGCTAAATTTGAATATTTGTGGAGTTAGTCGTTTTAATTTGATTCAAATTACTATTTTTAAGTTGATTTGAATTACTATATTTTTAAATTTGACTTAGATTACTATTTTTAAGTTGTTTTGAATTACTATTTCTTCAATTTTAAATCTCCCTTAAATAACTATTTTAGGTTGATTTAAATTACAATTTTTAAGTTGATTCAAATAACTTTTTAAATTTTAATTTAAAAACTTTTTAGATTTCAGTTAAATAACTATTTAATTTGTTGTAAGATCAAGCAAGGTAATACTCAGGGATAAAGCTAATTAAATAGTATACGGGGATTGGATTTAATCTGACACAAAAACATCTTAAGTTTAATTTTAAAGATTTTATTTAAAGGAAAAAATCATGGCAGGACAGCTCCAAGGCGTGGTCTGCTCCTCTTGCTCCATGTGGCAGGCTGGGGACAGTTCCATTCCCCAGGGTCAGCATGTGTTCAGGAAGTGTCTACAGTTACAGCTCTTGGAAGCTCAAGTTTTAGAGCTGGAGCGGCGGCTGGAGACACTGTGGAGCATCCGTGAGTCAGAGAGTATCGTGGATAGCACGTATAGAGAGGTGGTCACACCGCAGGCTCAGACTCCGCAGGCAGGAAGGGAATGGGTGACCACCAGATAGTGCAAGAGAGTGAGGCAGGTAGTGCAGGAATCTCCTGTGGCCATTCCCCTACAGAACAGATATACCATTTTGGATACTGTTGAGGGGAATGGCCTCTCAGGGGAAAACAGCAACAGCCAAACTTGTGGCACCCCGGTTGGTTCTGCTGCAGAGGGGAGGGATGATAAGTGTGACAGTGTAATAGTTATAGGGGATTCAATTGTAAGGGGAATAGACAGGCATTTCTGTGGCCACAAACGAGACTCCAGGATGGTATGTTGGCTCTCTGGTGCTAGGGTCAAGGATGTCTCGGAACGGGTACAGGACATTCTGGAGGGGGAAGGTGAACAGCCAGTGGTCGTGGTACACATCGGTACAAATTACATTGGGGAAAAAAAGGGATGATGTCCTAAAAGCAGAATACAGGGAGCTAGGAAGGTGGTTAAGAAATTGGACCTCGAAGGTAGTGATATCAGGATTACTACTGGTACCACATTCTACTCGGAGTAGAAATGACAGGATATATAGGATGAATACGTGGCTGAAGGGATGGTGTCAGGGGGAGGGTTTCAGATTCCTGGGGCATTGGGACTGGTTCTGGGGGAGGTGGGACCTGTACAAACTGGACAGGTTACACTTGGGCAGGACTGGAACTGATGTCCTATTTGCTCGAGCTGTTGGGGAGGGTTTAAACTAATGTGGCAGGGGGATGGGAACCGATGCAGGAAGTTGGAAGGTAGTAAAACAGGGACAGAAACAAAAGGAAGTAAGGGGGAAAGTGTAAGGCAGAGAAGCCATAGTCAAAAATCAAAAAGGGCGACAGTACAAGGTATAGTGACTGAGTGGAGCTCAGTGAATAGGCCAGTAACACTAAAAGGAATAAAACGGGAAGTAAAAACATAAATGGAAAGCGACGCGGCAGCTTTTTACATGAAGATATGAGTTCAACGACAAGGTAAATTAGGAGAAAAGTTAAGTGGGAAAATAACTTAGGAGAAGTTACTGATCAAGGTGTTCAGATTCAAAACAAAGGTATAAAAGCCAACATAAGTGTACTTTACCTGAATGCTCGTAGTATTCGGAATAAGGCAAATGAGTTGATGGCGCAAACAATCGTGAATGACTATGATTTAGTGGCCATTACTGAAACATGGTTAAAGGATGGTCACGACTGGGAGTCAAATTAGGATTATTAGAATTAGAACAGTACAGCACAGAACAGGCCCTTCGGCCCTCGATGTTGTGCCGAGCAATGATCACCCTACTCAAGCCCACGTATCCACCCTATACCAGTAACCCAACAACCCCCATTAACCTTATTTTTTAGGACACTAAGGGCAATTTAGCCTGGCCAATCCACCTAACCCGCACATCTTTGGACTGTGGGAGGAAACCAGAGCACCCGGAGAAAACCCACGCACACACGGGGAGGACGTGCAGACTCCGCACAGACAGTGACCCAGCCGGGAATCGAACCTGGGACCCTGGAGCTGTGAAGCATTGATGCTAGCCACCATGCTACCGTGCTACCCAAATATCCGAGGGTATCAAACTATTCGGAAGGACAGAGTGGATGGTAAAGGAGGTGGTGTAGCTCTGTTATTTAAGGATGACATCCGGGCAATAGTAAGGGATGACATCGGTGCTATGGAAGATAAGGTTGAATCCATTTGGGTGGAAATCAGGAATAGTAAGGCGAAAAAGTTAGGAGTAGTCTATCGGCCACCAAATAGTAACATTATGGTGGGGCAGGCAATAAACAAAGGGATAACTGATGCATGTAGAAATGGTACAGCAGTTATCATGGGGGATTTTAATCTACATGTCCAGCAGAGGGCAGCAGAGCAGAGCTACTGATCAGCTGTTCTGGGGAAATTTGCATACGTGCAGTGCGGTCAGCCTAAGTTGAAGGTGAACTGGCGAAGGAGACCCAAGGAGTTTGAGTGAAGACAGGCATCCAGCAGAGGGCAGCAGAGCAGAGCTACTGATCAGCTGTTCTGGGGAAATTTGCATACGTGCAGTGCGGTCAGCCTAAGTTGAAGGTGAACTGGCGAAGGAGACCCAAGGAGTTTGAGTGAAGACAGGCATCCAGCAGAGGGCAGCAGAGCAGAGCTACTGATCAGCTGTTCTGGGGAAATTTGCATACGTGCAGTGCGGTCAGCCTAAGTTGAAGGTGAACTGGCGAAGGAGACCCAAGGAGTTTGAGTGAAGACAGGCATCCAGCAGAGGGCAGCAGAGCAGAGCTACTGATCAGCTGTTCTGGGGAAATTTGCATACGTGCAGTGCGGTCAGCCTAAGTTGAAGGTGAACTGGCGAAGGAGACCCAAGGAGTTTGAGTGAAGACAGGCATCCAGCAGAGGGCAGCAGAGCAGAGCTACTGATCAGCTGTTCTGGGGAAATTTGCATACGTGCAGTGCGGTCAGCCTAAGTTGAAGGTGAACTGGCGAAGGAGACCCAAGGAGTTTGAGTGAAGACAGGCATCCAGCAGAGGGCAGCAGAGCAGAGCTACTGATCAGCTGTTCTGGGGAAATTTGCATACGTGCAGTGCGGTCAGCCTAAGTTGAAGGTGAACTGGCGAAGGAGACCCAAGGAGTTTGAGTGAAGACAGGCATCCAGCAGAGGGCAGCAGAGCAGAGCTACTGATCAGCTGTTCTGGGGAAATTTGCATACGTGCAGTGCGGTCAGCCTAAGTTGAAGGTGGTTTGTGGAAGGGCTGTTGGCAACTGACAGTTAAACCCGAAACACTTCGTGAGTGTTTCCCACCCTACCTCCTCCTCTAACCAACCCCCCCACCCCACGGTGGTTGGGAAGCGGGAGCAGGGGCCTGTCGTGAAGGTGAGTGAGTGCCTTTAAATTTGCTTAACTTTCAGCGGGAGCAGGGTTTGAGGTAATATCAGGTAACTGCTTCCTTTCTTTTTCTTTTTCTTGTTTTTTTTTAAATCTAGAGGTGATGTCAGGGAAGGCAGTACAATGCTCCTCCTGCAGAATGTTTGAGGTGAGGGACGCCGTCAGTGTCCCTGCTGATTTCATCTGTGGGAAGTGCACCCAACTCCAGCTCCTCAAAAACCGTGTTAGGGACCTGGAGCTTGAGCTGGATGAACTTCGGATCATTCGGGAGGCAGAGGGGGTCATAGATAGGAGCTTCAGGGAAGTAGTTACACCAAAGACTGGAGATAGATGGGTAACTGTAAGAGGGACTGGGAAGAAGCAGTCAGTGCAGGGACCCCCTGCGGTCGTTCCCCTGAGTAACAAGTATACCGTTTTGGATACTTGTGGGGGGGACGACTTACCAGGGGTAAGCCATGGGGTACGGGCCTCTGGCACGGAGTCTGTCCCTGTTGCTCAGAAGGGAAGGGGGGAAAGGAGTAGAACACTAGTAATTGGGGACTCAATAGTCAGGGGCACAGATAGGAGATTTTGTGGGAGCGAGAGAGACTCACGTTTGGTATGTTGCCTCCCAGGTGCAAGGGTAAGTGATGTCTCGGATCGTGTTTTCCGGGTCCTTAAGGGGGAGGGGGAGCAGCCCCAAGTCGTAGTCCACATTGGCACTAACGACATAGGTAGGAAAGGGGACAAGGATGTCAGGCAGGCCTTTAGGGAGCTAGGATGGAAGCTCAGAGCGAGAACAAACAGAGTTGTTATCTCTGGGTTGTTGCCCGTGCCACGTGATAGTGAGATGAGGAATAGGGAGAGAGAGCAATTAAACACGTGGCTACAGGGATGGTGCAGGCGGGAGGGATTCAGATTTCTGGATAACTGGGGCTCTTTCTGGGGAAGGTGGGACCTCTATAGACAGGATGGTCTACATCTGAACCTGAGGGGCACCAATATCCTGGGGGGGAGATTTGTTAGTGCTCTTTGGGGGGGTTTAAACTAATTCAGCAGGGGCATGGGAACCTGGATTGTAGTTTTGGGGTACGGGAGATTGAGAGTATAGAGGTCAGGAGCACAGATTTGACTTCGCAAGAGGGTGCCAGTGTTCAGGTAGGTGGTTTGAAGTGTGTCTACTTCAATGCCAGGAGTATACGAAATAAGGTAGGGGAACTGGCAGCATGGGTTGGTACCTGGGACTTCGATGTTGTGGCCATTTCAGAGACATGGATAGAGCAGGGACAGGAATGGTTGTTGCAGGTTCCGGGGTTTAGGTGTTTTAGTTAGCTCAGAGAAGGGGGCAAAAGAGGGGGAGGTGTGGCGCTGCTAGTCAAGGACAGTATTACGGTGGCGGAAAGGATGCTAGATGGGGACTCTTCTTCTGAGGTAGTATGGGCTGAGGTTAGAAACAGGAAAGGAGAGGTCACCCTGTTGGGAGTTTTCTATAGGCCACCTAATAGTTCTAGGGATGTAGAGGAAAGGATGGCGAAGATGATTCTGGAAAAGAGCGAAAGTAACAGGGTAGTTGTTATGGGAGACTTTAACTTTCCAAATATTGACTGGAAAAGATATAGTTCGAGTACATTAGATGGGTCATTCTTTGTACAATGTGTGCAGGAGGGTTTCCTGACACAATATGTTGACAGGCCAACAAGAGGCGAGGCCACATTGGATTTGGTTTTGGGTAATGAACCAGGCCAGGTGTTAGATCTGGAGGTAGGTGAGCACTTTGGAAACAGTGACCACAATTCGGTGACCTTTACGTTAGTGATGGAAAGGGATAAGTATACCCCGCAGGGCAAGAGTTATAGCTGGGGGAAGGGCAATTATGATGCCATTAGACATGACTTAGGATGTGTTGGTTGGAGAAGTAGGCTGCAAGGGTTGGGCACACTGGATATGTGGAGCTTGTTCAAGGAACAGCTATTGCATGTTCTTGATAAGTACGTACCAGTCAGGCAGGGAGGAAGGGGTCGAGCGAGGGAACCGTGGTTTACCAAAGAAGTGGAATCTCTTGTTAAGAGGAAGAAGGAGGCCTATGTGAAGATGAGGCATGAAGTTTCAGTTGGGGCGTCTGATAGTTACAAGGAAGCGAGGAAGGATCTAAAGAGAGAGCTGAGACGAGCAAGGAGGGGACATGAGAAGTCTTTGGCAGGTAGGATCAAGGAAAACCCAAAAGCTTTCTATAGGTATGTCAGGAATAAAAGAATGACTAGGGTAAGAGTAGGGCCAGTCAAGGACAGTGGTGGGAAGTTGTGTGTGGAGGCTGAGGAGATAAGCGAGATACTAAATGAATACTTTTCGTCAGTATTCACTCAAGAAAAAGATAATATTGTGGAGGAGAATGCTGAGACCCAGGCTATTAGAATAGATGGCATTGAGGTGCGTAGAGAAGAAGTGTTGGCAATTCTGGACAAGGTGAAAATAGATAAGTCCCCGGGGCCGGATGGGATTTATCCTAGGATTCTCTGGGAAGCCAGGGAAGAGATTGCTGAGCCTTTGGCTTTGATTTTTAGGTCATCATTGGCTACAGGAATAGTGCCAGAGGACTGGAGGATAGCAAATGTGGTCCCTTTGTTCAAGAAGGGGAGTAGAGATAACCCCGGTAACTATAGGCCGGTGAGCCTAACGTCTGTGGTGGGTAAGGTCTTGGAGAGGATTATAAAAGATACGATTTATAATCATCTAGATAGGAATAATATGATTAGGGATAGTCAGCATGGTTTTGTGAAGGGTAGGTCATGCCTCACAAACCTTATCGAGTTCTTTGAGAAGGTGACTGAACAGGTAGACGAGGGTAGAGCAGTTGATGTGGTGTATATGGATTTCAGTAAAGCGTTTGATAAGGTGCCCCACGGTCGGCTATTGCAGAAAATACGGAGGCTGGGGATTGAGGGTGATTTAGAGATGTGGATCAGAAATTGGCTAGTTGAAAGAAGACAGAGAGTGGTAGTTGATGGGAAATGTTCAGAATGGAGTTCAGTTACGAGTGGCGTACCACAAGGATCTGTTCTGGGGCCGTTGCTGTTTGTCATTTTTATAAATGACCTAGAGGAGGGCGCAGAAGGATGGGTGAGTAAATTTGCAGACGACACTAAAGTCGGTGGAGTTGTAGACAGTGTGGAAGGATGTTGCAGGTTACAGAGTGACATAGATAAGCTGCAGAGCTGGGCTGAGAGGTGGCAAATGGAGTTTAATGTGGAGAAGTGTGAGGTGATTCACTTTGGAAAGAATAACAGGAATGCGGAATATTTGGCTAATGGTAAAATTCTTGGTAGTGTGGATGAGCAGAGGGATCTCGGTGTCCATGTACATAGATCCCTGAAAGTTGCCACCCAGGTTGATAGGGTTGTGAAGAAGGCCTATGGTGTGTTGGCCTTTATTGGTAGAGGGATTGAGTTCCGGAGCCATGAGGTCATGTTGCAGTTGTACAAAACTCTAGTACGGCCGCATTTGGAGTATTGCGTACAGTTCTGGTCGCCTCATTATAGGAAGGACGTGGAAGCCTTGGAACGGGTGCAGAGGAGATTTACCAGGATGTTGCCTGGTATGGAGGGAAAATCTTATGAGGAAAGGCTGATGGACTTGAGGTTGTTTTCGTTAGAGAGAAGAAGGTTAAGAGGTGACTTAATAGAGGCATACAAAATGATCAGAGGGTTAGATAGGGTGGACAGCGAGAGCCTTCTCCCGCGGATGGAGGTGGCTAGCACGAGGGGACATAGCCTTAAATTGAGGGGTAATAGATATAGGACAGAGGTCAGAGGTGGGTTTTTTACGCAAAGAGTGGTGAGGCCGTGGAATGCCCTACCTGCAACAGTAGTGAACTCGCCAACATTGAGGGCATTTAAAAGTTTATTGGATAAGCATATGGATGATAAGGGCATAGTGTAGGTTAGATGGCCTTTAGTTTTTTTTTCCATGTCGGTGCAACATCGAGGGCCGAAGGGCCTGTACTGCGCTTTATCGTTCTATGTTCTATGTTCTATGTTTAACCAGGTCAGTCAAGGCAGCCTTGAGGAGGAGTTTATAGAATGTATCCGTGATAGTTTCCTAGAACAGTATGTAATGGAATCTACAAGGGAACAAGCGGGTCCTAGATCTGGTCCTGTGTAATGAGATAGCATTGATTAATGCTCTCATAGTTAGGGATCCTCTCGGAAAGAGCGATCACAATATGATGGAATTTAAAATACAGATGGAGTGTGAGAAGGTAAAATCAAACACTAGTGTTTTGTGCTTAAACAAAGGAGATTACAATGGGATGAGAGATGAGCTAGCTAAGGTAGACTGGGAGCAAAGACTTTATGGTGGAACAGTTGAGGAGCAGTGGAGAGCCTTCCAAGCGATTTTGCACAGTGCTCAGCAAAGGTTTATACCAACAAAAAGGAAGGACGGTAGAAAGAGGAAAAATCGACCATGGATATCTAAGAAAATAAGGGAGAGTATCAAATTGAAGGATAAAGCATACAAAGTGGCAAAAATTAGTGGGAGACTAGAGGGCTGGGAAATCTTTAGGGGGCAATAGAAATCTACTAAAAAAACTATAAAGAAGAGTAAGATAGATTATGAAAGTAAACTTGCTCAGAACATGAAAACAGACAGTAAAAGTTTCAACAAATATATGAAACAAAAAAGAGTGGCTCAGGTCCTTTAGAGGATGCAAAGGGAGATTTAATAATGGGAGATGAGGAAATGGCTGAGGAACTGAACAGGTTTTTTGTAGTCGGTCTTCACAGTGGAAGACACAAATAACATGCCAGTGACTGATGGAAATGAGGCTATGACAGCTGAGGACCTTGAGATGATTGTTATCATTAAGGAAGTAGTGATGAGCAAGCTAATGGCGCTAAAGGTAGACAAGTCTCCTGGCCCTGATGGAATGCATCCCAGAGTACTAAAAGAGATGGCTCGGGAAATTGCAAATGCACTAGTGATAATTTACCAAAATTCACTAGCCTCTTAGGTGGTCCCGACGGCTTGGAAATTAGCAAACGTGACACCAGTGTTTAAAAAAGGAGGTAGGCAGAAAGAGGGTAATTATAGGCCAGTTAGCTGAACTTCGGTAGTAGGGAAGATGCTGGAATCTATCATCAAGGAAGAAATAGCGAGGCATCTGGATGGAAATTGTCCCATTGGGCAGACGCAGCATGGGTTCATAAAGGGCAAGTTGTGCCTAACTAATTTTGTGGAATTTTTTGAGGACATTACCAGTGCGGTAGATAATGGGGAGCCAATGGATGTGGTATATCTGGATTTCCAGAAAGCTTTTGACAAGGTGCCATGCAAAAGATTGCTGCATCAGATAAAGACACATGGCATTCAGGATAAAGTAGTATCATGGATAGAGGATTGGTTAATTAATAGAGAGCAAAGTGTGGGGATTAATGGGTGTTTCTCTGGTTGGCAATCAGTAGTTGGTGGTGTCACTCAGGGTTCAGTGTTGGGCCCACAATTGTTCACAATTTACATAGATGATTTGGAGTTGGGGGCCAAGAGCAATGTGTCCAAGTTTGCAGACGGCACTAAGATGAGTGATAAAGCGAAAAGTGCAGAGGATACTGGAAGTCTGCAGTGGGATTTGGATAAGTTAAGTGAATGGGCTAGGGTCTGGCAGATGAAATACAATGTTGACAAATGTGAGGTTATCCATTTTGGTAGGAATAATAGCAAAAGGGATTATTATTTAAATTATAAAATATTAAAACATACCGCTGTACACAGAGACCTGGGTGTGCTGGTGCATGAGTCACAAAACGTTGGTTTACAGGTACAACAGGTGATTAAGAAGGCAAATAGAATTTTGTCCTTCATTGCTAGAGGGATGGAGTTTAAGACCAGGGAGGTTATGCTGCAATTGTATTTGGTGTTAGTGAGGCGACACCTGTGTTCAGTTTTGGTCTCCTTATCTGAGAAAGGACGTACTGGTGCTGGAGGGTGTGCAATTCTGGGTTCAGTTCTGGCCACCGCTGACTGTGCGAAGCTTGCACTTTCTCCCCGTGTCTGCGTGGGTTTCTTCCGGGTGCTCCGGTTTCCTCCCACAGTCCAAAGATGTGCAGATTAGGTGGATTTGCCATGCTAAATTGTTCCTTAGTGTCCAAAAAGTTTAGGTGGGGTTACTGGGTTACAGGGATAGGGTGGAGGCATGGGCTTAAGTGGGTTGATCTTTCCAAGGGATGGTGCAGACTTGATGGGCCTAATGGCCCCCTTCTTTCCTGTAGGGATTCTATGTAAATACAAGTTATTGAACAAGTAATAATTCCTTCAATGGTTTTGGCCATTTATTAGCAGACTGTAGTAATCTACGGGAGGCAGGAGTTCCGTCACCACACCAATATTTATTTACAATAATGATATTACAGGAGCAGCTACAAACAGTGCTGCTAGCAGCTCACAAAGCCTACACAGGTGATTATATGGGCCCCCTCAATGAGCTATCATTGAAAGAGCTCATACTCCAATTGGCCAACCAATAAAGCCAATTGGAGTTTATTACACAGACCATTGTCTCTCTGAATTGATGATTGGTGCATAGTCAAATTAACAAAAGGGTTTTAGACAGGTTGTAGCAGAGCAGTTTGATGAATGCCATTTTTGCTATTTATCTCAATTTCCAAGTATCAGCAAGCTGTGAGGTGTCCTCAATCCTGTAATGAATCAGTGACTTTATCTTTGAAAAGGAAATTTCTGACGACAGCTCTCGTAATGGAGCACATTGTTTATTAAATATGTTTTCTGTCATAATGGGAAGAAAAAGAAAATTTTAAATGATTTCCTTTTTTGCTCTGTGAGCTTAACTGAAATCTTCATCCACGATTTAAAACTCCAGTTCAAAATTTAAATAAATTTGGACTAGGAGAACAATAGGAAGCTAAATGGTCCACGGATTAAATGCCAAGATCTCTGCAGTGTGAATTGAAGCACGTCGGCCACGACATGTAGCTGTTTATGGTGCCTGATCTTTTCCAGGGTTCCACACTTTGTTATGGCTCCAAAATGTCGTCAGCAGCTCACACACACGTGCACTCGCACACACACATTCTTGCACACATGCATGCCACACACACACACATGGTAATAATAATAATAATCGCTTATTGTCACAAATAGGCTTCAATGAAGTTACTATGAAAAGCCCCTAGTTGCCACATTCCGGCGACTGTTCAGGGAGGCTGGTATGGGAATTGAACCCGCGCTGCTGGCCTTGTTCTGCACTACAAGCCAGCTGTTTGGCCTTCTGTGCTAAACCAGCCCCTGTGTGCACATGTGTGCACACCTTCACATACATGCATGCGCTCATGCACACACACACATATGCTCGCACACATTCATGCCGCACAGACAAACATGGTGCGCACCTGCAGATTCACATAGGCCCTTGCACATGCATGCATGCACACACACATGCACTCATACACACCATGCACCCGCACGCACACATGCGCACCCAGAAACGTGTGCATGCACATGCCGCACAAACATGCACATGCACACTCATATGCGCGTGTGCACACACGTCTGTTGCAAACAGTACTGAATATTATTTTGATGAGTGCATGTGGCGCATTATGTATAGTTTTGATTGTCTTATCTAAGGGAAGATATACTTGCCTGAGAATGAGTGCAACAAAGGTTCACCACACAGTTCCTAGGATGTGGGGGCTGTCCTGAGGATAGATTGGGTTAACTTGGTTTACATTCCCTGGAGCTGAGAAAAATGAGACGTTTAATTGAAATACTGGAATTAATAATTGAAAGATATAAAACTCTAATAATTGAAGCATCTAAAATTCTTAAAGGGTTTAAGAGATTTGTTGCTGGGAGGATACAGAGAAATCTGGGCGTGCAGGTCCACAAATCCTTAAAAGTGGAAGCACAGGTGGAAATAGTGGTAAATAACATGCTTGCCTTCATCGGACAGGGCATCGAGTATAAAAGCTCACAAATATGTTACAGTTATATAGAACCCACATTTGGAATACTGTGTCCAGTTCTGGTCACTGCACTACCAGAAGGACGTGGAGCCATTGGAGAGAGTACAGAAAAGGTTTACCAAGATGTTGCCTGGAATGGAGGGTATTAGCTAGGAGGAGAGATTGAATAAACTGGGATTGTTCTCCCTAGAAAGACGGAGGCTGGGTAGCACGTTGGCACAGTGGTAGCACTGCTGCCTCACGTCTCTGAAGTCCCAGGTTTGATCCCGGCTCTGGGTCACTGTCCGTGTGGAGTTTTCACATTCTCCCCGTGTTTGCGTGGGTTTAGTTCCCACAACCCAAAGATGTGCAGATTAGGTGGATTGGCCACGCTAAAATTGCCCTTTAATTGGAAAAAATTTATTTGGTACTCTAAATTAAAAAAAAACAAAAAAAGAGAAAGACGGAGGCTGAGGTGCGACCTGGTAGAAGTTTATAAAATTATGAGGGGTATAGTTGGAAGCTTTTTCCCAGGGCAGAAATGACAATTACACGGGGCACAAACATAGAAACATACAGTGAAGACGAACATACAAGTTCAAGGTGAGGGGGGATAGGTTCAGTGGGGATGTGCAGGGTAAGTCTTTTTACACTGTGGGTGGTGGTGGCCTGGAATGCACTGCCAAGTGAGGTGGTTGAGGCAGATATGTTCGCGACCTTTAAGACTTATCTAGATAGACACGTGAACAGATGGGGTATAGAAGGATACAGGCAGTTGGTCTAGGTGGGTCACGTGATCGGCGCAGGCTTGGAGGGCCAAAGGGCCTGTACCTGTGCTGTACTGTTCTTTGTTCTCATCTTGCTGTTCAATGTTTCATGAAGGAGATCATTGAGGCTCTGCATTTGAAGCAGGCTGAAAACATTTCATTTTCTCTTGCCGCGATGAAGCAAATGGCTTCACAAGGATTACAGGCCGCCCCATAGATGCCATTGACTTCTAGCTTCACTTGTGCTGCATTCCAACACTTGAGATGTAGTGGAATTGAAAAGTCCGGCTGGTCTGTGATGATACGCAGGGAATCATACAGGCCAATGCCCAGTATTCTGGCAACAGTCTTGGTGTTGTTGTTCTGTAGCAATCTGCTGTCCCACCTGCATTTGAGCAACTACGGAAATTCCGAGGGTAGTAACCGCATGATTCCAGTGTACAACCCATGCACAGATCTGCAGCATGCATGCAACAAAAACCATACAGTGATCGAGCAAACCATGTGTTTAAACAATGCTTCTACTGTCTGTACCATCCTGGATGAACCCTGCAGTACTCAGCAGGGATCACATCAAGATTTGCACTGGTCTGACACGGTAGCACCGTGGTTACCACTGCTGTTTCACAGCGCCAGGGTCCCAGGTTCGATTCTCGGCTGGGTCACTGTCTGTGCGGAGTCTGCACTTTCTCCTTGTGTCTGCATGGGTTTCCTCCGGGTGCTCCGGTTTCCTCCCACTAGTCCCGAAAGACATGCTTGTTAGGTGAATTGCACATTTTGAATTCTCCCTCCATGTACCCGAACAGGCCCCGGAGTGTGGCAACTAAGGGATTTTCACAGTAACTTCATTGCAGTGTTAATGTAAGCCTACTTGTGACATTAATAAAGATTCTTATTATACTGCATGCTGCACAACCATGCCACTATGAGGGTAGGGTCCTTGACACCATGGGGGTACAGTCCTTGCCACCATGCTGAACAGCTGAGGAGTAGCAGGAGAAGAAAAAAGAAGGGAACATGCAGCCTAGATAGACTCTTTCTGTCTGTGCTGCCTGTGATCGACTAATCGGACTGTGATAGCAATGATCTCAACTCCATTTCCCTACTCACCAAAAGTCTTGCATGTTACCCTTTGCTCTGTTACCGATCATCACAGACACCCGGGGCTCGACTCGTGTTATTGAGCTGCATGCCTATCTGCTCCCACTACCTCTACAAAGTCTGTCCAGAGAGCCATCTTTTTCCCTGCGGATGGGTGATATTTTCCACCTTTTCCAGTGCATCAAAGCCCCCCCCATGCCGTGTTGGAAGAAATTGGAACTCAGTCTGCCATGTTGTAACATTATTGTGTGATCTCCACATTAAAATTCCTTTTAAAATTACTTCCAAAAACTGCTTTAGCCAAAAGGGTCCTTTTGAGAAGTGGAGACTGGCATTAAGTAGTGCGGGCTCACTTAAACTCATTAAAAAATATATATTTTTATTCAAGAATTTTCTTTCATTTAAACAAAATATGTAAAAGAACCTTTCAGTGTTACAAAAATATCAGCAACGCAACACCATCCATTCTAACCCAGTTGCATATCAAGACTATACCCTCACTGATGGTAACTAGCTGATGGTAACTAGCTCTTTTCAAAGGTAACGGATGGCTGCCACCTTGAGTAAAACCCATTCACGGACTCTCTCACGGCATATTTGATCTTCTCCAGTGCAGAAGTTCCACCAGGTCCCCCGACCAATCCAAAGCCATAGGTGGCACCAGAGACCTCTCATCGAGCGCCATCGGGCACGGTTCCACCTTAACACCCAGAATCCTTGACATTGTTTCAAAAAGGAGACTTAGAAACTAACAAGCTTGGGACAGGAATAAAACATGTGCGTGTGGTTTGCCGGCCCCTTTGCACCACCTTGAACCGTATCAAACTTACCCTTGTGCATGAGGAGTTGATGTTGATCCTATGAAGAGCCTCACTCCACACCTCGCCTCCCCCACACCCCTCAAAGACTGAACCCAGCTCCCCCACTTCCTCTTTACATATTCCAATGGAGCCTGCACCATCACCTACATCTGTCCACAAATGTCTGAGATGCTTCCCTCCCCTAACTCGTCCAATGACAGGACCCTATCCATAGGTGAGTAAGTGAAGACACCGGCATTAGGGGAAATGAAGGAAGCTCCTTACATACAAAATCTCGCATCTGCAAGTATCTAAATACATTCTCTATCGGGAGCTGGAAGTTCTCTAAAATCTGTTCTAGCCCAACAAACCAACCCGCCAGAAACAATACCTAAACCTCTCCAACCCCTCCCTTTCCCATGCCCTGAACTTTGAATCTAGGCCAGAGGGCACAAACCCGTGGTTCCTACAAATTGATGCCAGCAACGACATGGAGCCCAATTTAAAATGTTGACTAAATTGATTTCAAATTTTCAAAGAGGCTATTACCACTGAGCTCGACGAGCTCGAGAGCAGGAGAGATGCGGTAACAAGAGCCCTCAGACTTGATTCTACACAAGAAGCCCCCTCCATCCACCTCCATATGGAGTCCGGATCTTTAAATCACCCCACACCTTATCAATATTTGCCACACAATGATAACGCATCAGATTAGGTGGTGCCACTTTTCCCCTGACTGTCTATCGCTTTGCAAAAATACCCTACAAACCCAAGGGGTCTTATCCACCCAAACAAAAGTAGATATTAACTTATTGATCCTACAAATCAAATCCTTAGAAGGAAAGTCTAAGAGACACTGGAACGAAAACAAAAACCATGGGAGAATATTTATCTTCACCATCTGAATTCTTCCCACCAAGGTTAAAGGAAGGGCATCCCACCTTTACAAATCTGACTCCACCCCAACCACCAGACTGGTCAAGTTAAGTCTATGGAGCAAAGCCCAATCATGGGCCACCCAAATTGCCAGATACTGGAAACTAGTCCTGGTCAGACCAAACGGTAGCAGACCCAGATCTGCTCCCCTCCCTGGGTCAGTTCACCAGAAAACAAATCACTCTTGCCCAGGTTTAGCTAATACCCTGAAAAGGAACCAAACTTTCTGAGCACCTCCGTATCGCCCCACATTGGAGAGAGGGTCCGTAATGTACAGTAACAAATTGTCCGCATATGGGGACACCCAATGCTCCCTCCCTCCCCGCTCTATTCCCCTTCCGCTTAAAAGCTGATCACAGCGCAATGCCCAATGGCTCAATTGCCAAGGCAAACAAAAATGGGGCTAGTTGGACACCCCTGCCTCATAGCCCTGTTCAGTTGAAAGTTCCCCAAGCTCAGCGTAAAGGGTCTACGCCTTATGTTGTGAAACAAGGGGGGGGGGAATCCGTAACAGGGAACAAAGAAATGGGTGAGGAACTAAATTTGTCATGTTTCTGTCTTCACATAGGAAGACATGAACAATGTACCGGAAGTTCTGAGAAGCACAAGTTTCAGTGAAGAGCTGAAGGAAATTTGTATTAGTAAAGAAATGGTTTGGGGGAAATTAATGGGATTGAAGGCAGACAAATATCCAGAGTATTCATCCCAGAGTATTCATCCCAGAGTATTCATCCCAGAGTATTCATCCCAGAGTATTCATCCCAGAGTACATAAGGAAATGGGTCTAGAAATAGTAGATCCATTGGTGGTCGTTTTCCAAACTTCTTTGGACTGTAGATTGGAGGGTAGCGAATGCAACCCCGCTATTCAAAAAGGGAGGTAGCGAAAAAACAGGGAACTATGGGCCAGTGAGCCTAATGTCAGTAACAGAGAGGTTGCTGGAGTCCATGAGCAAGACTTTCATAGCACAGCATTTGGAAAGCAGCAGTGTAATCAGACAAAGTCAGCATGAATTTACGAAAGAAAAATCATGCTCGACAAATCTATTAGAATACTTTGAAGATGTAACTAGTAGAGGTGACCAGGGAAAATCGGTGGATGTGATTTCTTTAGACTTTCAGAAGGCTTTCGACAAGGTCTCACATAGATTAATATGCAAAGTTAAAGTGCATGGGTTTACGGGTATTGTCTTGAGATGGATAAAAAGCAGACAGGAAGCAAAAGTTTGGAATAAATGGGTCTTTTCCTAATTGACAGGCAGTGACTCGTGGGATACCACAGAGATCTGTGCTAGTACACCAACTGTTCACATTGTATATTAATGATTTGGACGAGGGAACTAAATATATTGTCTCCAAATTTGCAGATGTTACAAAGTTGGGTGGGAGGGTGAGCTGTGAGGAGGATGCAGGAATGCTTCAATGGGATTTGGACAGGCTGAGTGAGTCGGCAGATGCATGGCAGATGCAGTATAATGTGGATAAATGTAAGGTAATCTGCTTCGGTAGCAAAAATAGGAATGCAGATTATTATTTGATTGGGTATTGTAGTGATCCACCACTGTATATATATATGTGTGTGCAGGTATTAGGGGATGTACAACAGTACCTGTATTACAGGTTTGTCGGTAAGCCCCTGCAGGCTAGCTCCGCCCACAGGGAGCAGTATAAATATTCGTGAGCTCTCCTGAGCTGCCATTCTACAGCTGCAGTCAAGGGAATAACATCTCAAGGTAATAAAGTCTCTCTTGTACCGATTCGTGTCTTTGTGTGCAATTGTTAGCGCATCAATTTATTACCATGAGATGTTATTCCCTCGACTGCAGCTGTAGAATTACCGTGAGATTTCCCACATCATGGACATCAGAATTAAACCCGACCGCTTGCAGCTGGATCCGCAATCGCCGAACGCCAGGAAAGACTTTAACCACTGGCTGGCTGTCCTCGAGCCCTACATCACCTCAGCGGACCCTACACCATTGGAAGCTCAGAAAGTTCAACTGCTCTACTCAAGGTTGAGCTCAGGCGGTGTTCCCGCTGATTCAGGACGCGCCGACCTACGCCCGTGCTATGGAACTGCTCAAAGAAAATTACGTCCAGTCGACGAACACTCTGTTTGCGAGACATGTACTCTCCACTCGCGTCCAGCAACCGGGTGAGTCGATTGAGGACTTCTGGCAGGCCCTTATCCCTCTAGTACGGGACTGCGAGTGCCAGGCCGTCACGGCCATGGAACATTCCAACCTCCTCATGCAAGATGCCTTTATGACGGGTATTGCATCGGACCCCATCCAGCAACGACTGCTGGAAGGGGCCGCGCTCGATCTAGCGGCGACAAAGACTTTAGCGCACTCTATGACGGTTGCCTCCTGTAACGTGCAATCCTACCCCGCCCACCCATCCTACCCCTCGTGGACCCCACAACCGACCCCCCCGACTGGGGCCGCTCCCGCGCAGCCTGCGCTGCTCGCCACACCGCGCACTCAAATGATGCCTGGGGTTCTTGTCTTACTACGCCCAGTGGGTCCCACAATACGCAGACAAGGCCCGCCCACTGATGCAGTCCACGCAATTTCCCCTCACGGCCGAGGCGCAACAGGCCTTCGCCCGTATTCGCTCACACATAGCCAAGGCCGGTATGCACGCAATAGACGAGTCACTGCCCTTCCAAGTAGAGAGCGACGCTTCAGATGGTGCCCTTGCCGCCACTCTAAACCAGGCAGGCAGACCCGTGGCATTCTTTTCCCGCACCCTCCATGCCTCCGTAATTCGACATTCCTCTGTTGAAAAGGAGGCCCAGGCTATTGTTGAGGCCGTGCGGCACTGGAGGCATTATCTGGATGGCAGGAGGTTCACCCTCCTCACTGACCAACGGTCAGTAGCCTTCATGTTCAACAACACGCAGCGGGGCAAGATCAAAATGACAAAGTCTTGTGGTGAAGAATCGAGCTCTCCACCTATAATTACAAGATCTTGTATTGCCCCGGCAAGCTCAACGAGCCCCCAGACGCCCTCTCCCGAGGTACATGTGCCAGCGCACATGTGCCAGTGAACCAGCTCCATGCCTTCAACGAGAGTCTTTGCCATCCGGGGGTCACTCGGTGGTACCATCTAATCAAAGCCCGAAATCTGCCCTACTCCGTCGAGGAAGTACGGACAGTCACCAGAGGCTGCCAGGTCTGTGCTGAGTGCAAGTCGCACTTCTACCGGCCAGACCGCGCGCGCCTGGTGAAAACGTCCCGCCCCTTTGAACGCCTCAGCGTGGATTTCAAAGGGCCCCTCCCCTCCACCGACCGCAACACCTACACCCTTAATGTGGTCGATTAATTCTCTAGGTTCCCCTTCGCCATCCCATGCCCAGATATGATGTCTGCCACCGTCATCAAGGCCCTCGATTCCATATTCGCTCTGTTCGGTTTCCCCGACTACATCCACAGTGACAGGGGATCCTCATTCATGAGCGATGAGCTACGTCAGTTCCTGCTCAGCAGGGGTATCGCCTCCAGCAGGACGACCAGCTACAACCCCCGGGGAAACGGGCAGGTAGAGAGGGAGAACGGGACGGTATGGAGGGCCGTCCAGCTGGCCTTACGGTCCAGGAACCTCCCAGCCGCTCGCTGGAAGCAGGTCCTCCCTGATGCCATCCACTCCATTCGGTCACTGCTGTGCACCGCAACTAACAACACATCCCATGAACGTGTTTTTACCTTCCCTAGGAAGTCTACATCCGGGGTGTCGCTCCCGACTTGGCTCGCAGCTCCAGGGCCGGTCCTACTTCGTAGGTATGTCAGACTCCACAAGGCAGACCCTCTGGTGGACAGCGTACGCCTGCTCCACGCGAACCCCCAGTATGCCTACGTGGAGTTCCCCGATGGCCGCCAGGATACTGACTCACTCAGGGACCTGGCTCCCTTGGGTGCCGATCCCACGCCCACACACCTCCCCACCCACGCGCCACTATCCTTTTCCCTGGCGCCCCCAACATCAGCCCCACCAGGTCCATCCCTTGTTCCCCTGCCCACACTAGAGGACATGGAAGATTTCGGCATGCACCCGGAGTCGTCCAGCCACTGGCCAGCACCAACACCGCCACCACCGATGCCGTCGACGCCGACACCGCCTGTGCAGACATCGCCACCACTGCTGCGTCGCTCTCAACGAACCGTCAGACCGCCGGTCCGACTCAACCTGTGACGGGCACCGGGTTGCAAGATGGACACTTGATTTTCCCCCCCCTCCTCTGTAAATAAATCACTGCTTATATAATAGTTTCACTTCACTCCCGCCGGACTCATTCTTAACAGGGGGTGAATGCGGTGATCCACCACTGTATATGTATATGTGTACCTGTATTAGGGGATGTACAACAGTACCTGTATTACAGGTTTGTCAGTAAGCCCCTGCAGGCTAGCTCCGCCCACAGGGAGCAGTATAAATATTCATGAGCTCTCCTGAGCTGCCATTCTACAGCTGCAGTCGAGGGAATAACATCTCACGGTAATAATGCCTCTCTTGTACCGATTTGTGTCTTTGTGTGCAATTGTTAGCACATCAGGTATTATTTGAAGAATATGTTGGCCTTCATCGTGAGGGGATTTGAGTGTATGAATAGAGATGTTTTACTGCAATTGTATGGGGCATTGGTGAGGCCACACCTGGATTATTGTGTGCAGTTTTGGTGTCCTTATCTGAGGAAGGATGTTCTTGCTATGGAGGGAATGCAACGAACCTTTACCAGGCTGATTCCTGGGATGGCGGGACTGTCACATGCGGAGAGACTACATTGGTTAGGATTATATTCACTGGAGTTTAGGACAGTGAGAGGGAATCTCATACAAACTTACAAAATTCTAACCAGAATAGACAGGGTAGATTCGAAGATAAGGGGTAAACCTTGCAGGACCGAGGTGAGGAGAAATTTCTTCACCCAGAGTGATGAATCTGTGGAATTCGCTACTACAGAACGTATTTGAGGCCAAAACGTTGTGTAATTTCAAGAAGGAATTATATATAACTCTTGGGGCCAAAGGGATCAAGGGATTTGTGGGGAAGACGGGATCAGCCATGATCATAATAAATGGCAGAGCAGGCTTGAAGGGCCGAATGGCCTCCCCCTGCTTCTATTTTCTATGTTTCTATGTACCAACCAGGCATACTCAGAAGAGGGAATCTATTACTGTTGAACTGTACTAATTTCATCCCACAAATCACCCGACAATTGGGCAGAAAGGGCCAAAAAACCAAATCCCCAGGCGGGAGCCACCTCGTGTGCGACTGCTCATCTCATAGCTGTCACCGGAAGTCTGGCTCACTTGAGCCCATACACAAGTTTCACAATTTTACACTCTCTGATCAGGGATACAGCCACTCAAAAGCACACTTAATGCAGGCTTCATGCAACAGTCTTGTCAATTAACAGGCAGTATAAAATTGGCATGCTGTCTACAATGAAAGAATCAACATGGGGTAATCCCGCATTGTGAACCTTGCAACCATTATCAGGCCTTATGCTTTTTGCAACAGTAACCTTTATCTTGCATTCCTTTAGCTATGTATCATGGTAAAAATAAGATGGTCAGTGTTATATTCAGTAGGAATCACTTTTCAATTAACCATATGTCCATGCTGGCACCCAATCAAATACACACAATGCTACGCTATGCTATACAGCACTGTTCACGCCTGGTGCATACAGATCACCAAGACTAGATCAAATAGCCTCAAGAATATAAAAGACATAACGCAAGCGTGAGTATGTCTGTCAATTTAGCACCAGTGGACTTGTTTGGCAACACCAGCTGAGAATTTATCCTATTTTTTACCCTGGGTTGAAATTTGTCCCTGCTGGGACGGTGAGGCTTTTTCTGTCAGAATGTGCGCTCATTACAAAAAGTAGTGATGGAAGCTCATTGTTTTATTTATCGAAGGTGACTTTTTCCTTAGTTAGATGATGTTCACTTTTATTTATGTGGAAATTGGACAATCACTGGCGACTGCACAAATGCAGTTAAACATAGAAATCCGAAAGTTGGTGCCTGAGGTGCACTGCCCCTCCAAAGCTTCTCAAAAGTGGCGTCTTGCCATCTGACTCAGGATTTGAATACATTGAATGAGATGAAGTAACTGTACTCACCTCATGGATATGAACCAAACTCATTTTAGATTGCCCATTCTAGCATACATACAATTTAACAGAATAAGAAATTCTTAATTATTCACAATCAATCCCTCTGGTACAAGATTACCTTTTACGAGTGTGGAATCTCATTCTTTCATATATTAATTATTGTTGAACATTTTTTAAGATATCCAATTTATTTTTCATTTCCCATCTTTCTCCTTTGTCTTTCACTTTAATCCGATCTTTCTTTCGTTCTCCTTGTTGCCCTTTCTGTGCCTAATTTGACATTAGTTTCAATATTGCAACTTTATTCTTCTTGATGCAGAGTACAGATTACAACAAGTTTCAGTACAAAATCCCACAGAATGTCAGTGGGCAAGTGTAGAGTATATTCAACCTCTCGTGCCATTTGTTTACTGCTGAGAGGAAAAGCTGACTCGTTTATCAACATTACGTGGAGGAACAGAAAAATATTTGGTACAGAAGTAGAATTATTGGAAGAGAAGTACCAAGCATGCTACTTTTCCTTCGCCAAGGTGCTTTCTCTCAAAACACGGGGGGGAAGGTGCAAGCTCCACACAGTCAGTCATCCAAGGCCAGGATTGAACCTGAGACCATGGCACTGTGAGGCAGCAGTGACACTAAAATGTAATTGTTGCCTGCAGAAGTATTTGATCCTTTATCAGTTTATGTTGAATTTCAGTTTAGAATCAATAATGTAAAACTGCTTCTTTATTACTTTCATCTACATTTAAAAAAAACTGAATTAATACCTTATAGTGTCCTGCCTGGCACAAACTTCATCGACTAGGACTCCCAGGCACTCATCTGAGAAACAGGGGGCAGAGTGTGTCCACTGGACTTGTCCTCCAGTCTTCCATGGTTGCCAGGTGCAGACACCATGATTGCATGACAGAACAGCAATTTAATTCCTTCCAGGAAACTACCTCAACATTCCCCACAACTCCTGACAGCCTTCAGGGAGCTTTGCAACTTTTAAACCCACTGCCAGGTCACCATTGGACTGGGAACCCAATGTGTTCCCATCACTGCCTGCACTGAAAAGCCAACCAGCAGACACATTTCATGCTGGGTGGGCCTTAATTGGCCACCCTGTGTGATATCGCATGAAGAACACGACCTTGGCTGGGAGTGGATTTTACCGCTTCTGGCTCTGCTGACTTCTGGGATATGTCAAGTGTCATGTTCAAGCCCAAGGTTGTGCCTATTTTGGTTCTACTTGAAGAAGAAAGCAGCAAAGGGTTAAGGAGATGTTGGCAAAAGTGTCACATCTTTTCGTTGGGACTTCAGCTTTTATCTTAGTAGTAGAAATTCTGTGTTTTGCAAAATGTAATGTCAGATAGACTATTTGGCACGATGGAAATGGTTATTGGCTTGATTTAGGTGGTAGAGAATCGTAGTTTTGCGACATTAGAAATATGAGGAAGTTTACGCCATCACAGGGGCAGCATGTAGTGTCAAAGCCAAGCATTAAATCCTTGGGGAAAACATGTGGCTACTGTGTAGAGCTGGAGGAAAATACATTTCTGGAGAGATGTTGAAGGAACAGAATACTTTATTCAATGGTGTCAAACTACAGTCAGGATATGTATGGATGACATGGTCACACAGGATATTATTGCTGACTTGAGTAGCGTGGTTCTGATGGTGTGAGAAAGATGGAACCAGCGTAGAAGGAGTTTTAATATGGAGAAGTAAGAAAGCTGAGCATGAAGCTTGGAGGTGATGATATATTTAAGGATTTTGGACAAGATGGGGAGGTTGATCATGAAATAGTCATTGAAAAGGATTGTGAATCAAGAGTATGTTTGTTCAGAAGCATGAAGAGGTTTTACAAGTAAGGGCTGTGTTTTAACAAAAAGTAATGAACATTTGCTGAGCAGTGGGAATAGTAAAGGTCAGACATTGAGAGAGGATTGAATGATAGGTGCTGTCTCTTGGGGAAGAAATGGCTTTGAAGAATGAAGTGGTGAAGACAGTAAAGAAGTGTAAAAGTGTTCGAGAAGCATCATGGGAGGGAGGAGAGATGATACATATGGTAATTGAAAGGACAATGAAAACCATCCCCAGTTCTGATGAAAGATCATCAACTGAAATATTGGCCCAAATTATCTCAGCGTTGCGGCGACTCGGTGGAACTTTAAAAATGGCAGGTGGGACCAGATCCCATCCTTTTTCTAACAGATTTGATTTTTACTCGGAAGTGTTATGATCCCAAAAGGCGTAACTTGTATTTGATTTTAAATAAATTGTGGAGGAACAGTGTCACAGGACCACCCATTAGTTTTAACAACAAGCAATAACAATTTATTAAATATAAAAAGTAAGATTATTCTACAATACTCCTTTATTCCCCTCTTAGCTTATCAAATGCACACAGATTTAAAGATTAATATGGATTGAAAAGTACATCTTAAACTACAATGGCGTCATTAACACAAAAAGTCCCTTTTAAGCACACAAGATGACTGTGGTTAAATACACGTACTCCGCTCTCAACCCAAGTTAGTATCTGTGGATTTCTCCTCCGAATCCCCCAGATGAAGGTTTCCAAACTCTACTCCCAAAAACACAGAGGGCGATTCTCCAATATGGAGCCCAAGTGTTCGTGCCGTCGAGAACGCCGTTGCGTTTCACGATGATGCGAACCAGGCCCGGGTATGACCGATGGGGGGCCAGCATGGCGCTGGAGTGGTTCACGCTGCTCCAGCCTCATTTTGCGGTGCCAAATGGGCGCCGCGCCGACCTGCGCATGCGCGGGGGACTTCTTTAGCGCGCCGGCCCCGACTCAACATGGCGTCGGTGTTCAGGGGCCGGCTGCGCCAGAAAGTAGGCTCGGGGTGGAGAGAGGAAGGCCCGCCAATTGATGGGCCCAATCGCGGACCAGACCCCATCGGAGGTCCCCCCCATGAAGGAGCCCCCCTCCCCCTCCCACAGGCCGCGCCTGGCAGCGACCAGGCGTGAACGGCGCCTGCGGGACTCTGTCGTATTGGCGTGGCCGTTAGGCCCATCCGGGCCGGAGAATCTCCCCACAATCTTCTAAAATCTTCTCTCATAATATTGCAGCTTGTATTTCAAAATCCAGTCCAGGTTTTTCAAATATTACTTCTTCTAAAAAAAAAACTTCTACTCCACTTTTAGCATCAAATCCAGACCAGGAGTTCACACCAGCCCATATAGGAGTAATTTGCCTTGACTGCTGTGCAAACTATTCACAATTAATTTATCTCTCGGTTCCCATACTGCATTAAAATGGCATCAGACATTCGATTGAGCTTTGAAGGCTGCTGTTCCACATTAATCCTGATCACTGCAATTATCTCTTTAACTCAGAACACTTTGTTTACTCTTTCTTGAATTCTTCTGAACCACACCTTGCTTTTTGTTCACTTTACTCCAGACTTCTTGGCTATTTCTACTCATTTCGCTTGTTTCCTTACCTAGCTGGACTTCAGGGGCTGGATTCTCCGTCCCACCATGCCAGATTTCTGGTTCAGCACGCCGGCGGGATGCTCTGTTTCACCGGCTGGTCAATGGGGTTTCCCGTTGTGGGGCAGCCCCACACCGTCGGGAAACTCCTGGGCTGCTGGAAAAACGGACGGTGGGGAATGCAGTCCCTGATTTCCAGCATCTCTTTTAATAATCATTGCTCCCTAGTATGGCTTTTCTTCTAGTAAGGCTGGAGAAATGTTCCCTCTTTAGCATTCTAAAACCTCTAGCAGAGCTGTACTTCAGGGGCTGTCTTCCCTCTCACTACCTGTCTTGAACTGTAATCAAATTAGCTAAACTAAAACGTAAATGCTTCTCTACCTTATAAGGGACCAGCAGCTATACAACCACTGCTGGCCATTTATTCTTCAAGCCATTGACCCCATTAAAAATAATAGAAACACAGATGGAACCTAGATCCGGAATTCCCATCCATTCTCTAACCTCCCCATGGTGTGTTTCAAGATGCCGGACGCCATTGGCCGGAGGCGGGATCTTCTGGTCAATGGGAAACCTTCGGGGTACGCCATTGGCAGGACCAGAAAATGTCATCCACAATTCGAACTTTAAAAAAATTTTTTAGAGTACCCAATTCATTTCTCCAATATAGTGCGGCCAATCCACCTACCCTGCACATCTTTGGGTTGTAGGGGTGAGACCCACGCAGACATGGGGAGAATGTGCAAATTCCACATGGACAGGACTGGGATTGAACCTGAGACCTCGGCGCCATGAGGCAGCAGTGCTAACCACTGCACCATTGTGCTGCCCCGCCACAGTTCGACCGTAACCAACCCCCACACATTTTAAACACCATGTCCGGCATTGATCTAACTATCGGGTTTAAGTTAAACATTGAAAACGATACCATATTTTTTATATTTACCAATACACATATAAATCCTTTAAAACTACTTTATTTTTCCTATCATAAGGAAAATGGAAAGGTGAGATATGCACATTAGGGAAACCATAATTCAACAGGATCATATGAACCCAGTGCTGAGTGAAAACAGATCCCATTTTTGCTGGAGCAAAGGCTTTAATCCACAGTTTTGGAGTTATCAATTTTTTGATTAATTGTAAATGCTCTTGAAGGCTTGATAAGTCTGCAGAGCTGTCAAGCTGTGAAGTTATTTAAAACACCAATCCTTTAAAAATTAAAAAAGTAAGCTGCCTGTGTCAGAGGGAGTTAAAATTTTTTTTTGAATATTTGCAGGAGCGGTTTTTGACATCACAGGTGCTATCAGTCCATCACTATTAATATAAATGCTCGTCTGCTTGACACAGCCTAGCCTTATCTCAGCAAGGGTTCCTAAATGCTGAGTTTGATTGAGAGCTCAAAGGTTATTAAAGGACTGATGTTGTCATTGATGTGTGATTATGAATGCAAGTCTGTTTGTGAGGGATTAAGTACTTGAGGGAACTTAAATGTTTAGAATTCATGACTTTTCAATATAGTAAAGACTGTAATTGATATTTGGAACTTTATGTTGTCTCATCTCATCATGGGTCCAGAGGTCTGGCCATGGTAGATAACAAATGAGTTGATATGGAGGTGTAAGGGCAAAAGGCGGTGGGTGGATTGGCATGAGTTGGACATTGAGTGGCCTTAAGTGGCCAATTAGTCTCAACATAAGGGGCTACTCCTGCTGCCACTGAGAGTATATCAACTGGATGACAGGCATATGAGCATAAGGAGGACATGGACTAGCGTGTAGTGTATGAGGGAGCATTGAGAGTGGCAAGAATGGGACCTGGGGTCAGTGAGCTATGAGGATGTGTTATGAAGGTGAGGGCTAGATGGCCTAATATTTAACAAAATAACCGAGGTGGGTCTGTTAGATAGCCCACCTTTGAACTTGACAGCCTTTATGGCCTGCTCTGATCTGCATCTGGGGGGTGGCGGGCCCAACTCAATGCTGCACCCTGGAGCCATTCCATGACACCCATGCCATTCTTTCCACGGCAATCCAGGATATTTTCTGGCTCCCACGACACATCTCAGGATGGGAAATCTAGGCCCTTAACTCTGTTTCTCTCCCCACAGATGCTGCAAGACCTGCAGAGTATTTGCAGCATTTTCTGTTTTTATTAAAGAAGTTCATGTGTTCCTCATACATCATTTTGGAAGTAGGAGTGGAAGTGGTGAAGGGCAGTGATTTGAAGAAGTGGTTCTCATAACTCAAAACTTTTGTTAGGTATGTTCTAAATGCATTTGTTCCACCACATTCCACTTGGGGTTGATAACCAGGTCCCATTCTTGTTGATAAACCCAAAAGCTTTCTATAGGTATGTCAGGAATAAAAGAATGACTAGGGTAAGAGTAGGGCCAGTCAAGGACAGTGGTGGGAAGTTGTGTGTGGAGGCTGAGGAGATAAGCGAGATACTAAATGAATACTTTTCGTCAGTATTCACTCAAGAAAAAGATAATATTGTGGAGGAGAATGCTGAGACCCAGGCTATTAGAATAGATGGCATTGAGGTGCGTATGGAAGAAGTGTTGGCAATTCTGGACAAGGTGAAAATAGATAAGTCCCCGGGGCCGGATGGGATTTATCCTAGGATTCTCTGGGAAGCCAGGGAAGAGATTGCTGAGCCTTTGGCTTTGATTTTTAGGTCATCATTGGCTACAGGAATAGTGCCAGAGGACTGGAGGATAGCAAATGTGGTCCCTTTGTTCAAGAAGGGGAGTAGAGATAACCCCGGTAACTATAGGCCGGTGAGCCTAACGTCTGTGGTGGGTAAGGTCTTGGAGAGGATTATAAAAGATACGATTTATAATCATCTAGATAGGAATAATATGATTGGGGATAGTCAGCATGGTTTTGTGAAGGGTAGGTCATGCCTCACAAACCTTATTGAGTTCTTTGAGAAGGTGACTGAACAGGTAGACGAGGGTAGAGCAGTTGATGTGGTGTATATGGATTTCAGTAAAGCGTTTGATAAGGTTCCCCACGGTCGGCTATTGCAGAAAATACGGAGGCTGGGGATTGAGGGTGATTTAGAGATGTGGATCAGAAATTGGCTAGTTGAAAGAAGACAGAGAGTGGTAGTTGATGGGAAATGTTCAGAATGGAGTTCAGTTACGAGTGGCGTACCACAAGGATCTGTTCTGGGGCCGTTGCTGTTTGTCATTTTTATAAATGACCTAGAGGAGGGTGCAGAAGGATGGGTGAGTAAATTTGCAGACGACACTAAAGTCGGTGGAGTTGTAGACAGTGCGGAAGGATGTTGCAGGTTACAGAGGGACATAGATAAGCTGCAGAGCTGGGCTGAGAGGTGGCAAATAGAGTTTAATGTGGAGAAGTGTGAGGTGATTCACTTTGGAAAGAATAACAGGAATGCGGAATATTTGGCTAATGGTAAAATTCTTGGTAGTGTGGATGAGCAGAGGGATCTCGGTGTCCATGTACATAGATCCCTGAAAGTTGCCACCCAGGTTGATAGGGTTGTGAAGAAGGCCTATGGTGTGTTGGCCTTTATTGGTAGAGGGATTGAGTTCTGGAGCCATGAGGTCATGTTGCAGTTGTACAAAACTCTAGTACGGCCGCATTTGGAGTATTGCGTACAGTTCTGATTGCCTCATTATAGGAAGGACGTGGAAGCTTTCGAACGGGTGCAGAGGAGATTTACCAGGATGTTGCCTGGTATGGAGGGAAAATCTTATGAGGAAAGGCTGATGGACTTGAGGTTGTTTTCGTTAGAGAGAAGAAGGTTAAGAGGTGACTTAATAGAGGCATACAAAATGATCAGAGGGTTAGATAGGGTGGACAGCGAGAGCCTTCTCCCGCGGATGGAGGTGGCTAGCACGAGGGGACATAGCCTTAAATTGAGGGGTAATAGATATAGGACAGAGGTCAGAGGTGGGTTTTTTACGCAAAGAGTGGTGAGGCCGTGGAATGCCCTACCTGCAACAGTAGTGAACTCGCCAACATTGAGGGCATTTAAAAATTTATTGGATAAGCATATGGATGATAAGGGCATAGTGTAGGTTAGATGGCCTTTAGTTTTTTTCCATGTCGGTGCAACATCGAGGGCCGAAGGGCCTGTACTGCGCTGTATCGTTCTATGTTCTATGTTCTAAATATGGAATAATAGCTCAGAAGGGGTTTCCTTCTGCAGCAACACACTCAAGGTATGGATCAAGGCAGAATTTCAAAATAATTTATATTAATAAGAAACTAATTCCCTGTTCTTTGACTTGGGCTAGTATTAAACCTCAAGGTGGAGGTGTCCAGAACGCTCTATGTTTATTGTTGGTCAAGATTGTCAATGGTTTTATTCTCAGATCCAGCCAGCAATTTTGCTTATGCATTGTTCAGGATTCTAACCTTGGAAGCAGCTGAAGCTGTACTGAAAAGCCTCGCTGAGCCTCCACCTTTCAAAGTAGCCACCTCTAAAACCGTCCAACTGTCTATGCTTAGAAATGTTTGGATAATCTTTAATCATACTGGAGGCAGTGGCCTTGCCTGCTGGCTGAAAAGCCGGGTGAGGCTGCCTACATTCAGCCAGGTTGCCCTGCTGCCATTATAGGCTTGAGGTAAAACTCCCATCCCCATCGGGGAGGAAGCCGCACCTCAAAGATCTTCTGGCCAATCAAATGGCCAGCAAATCTCTGGTACCCGCATTGCCACCGGGAGCACCAGTGCTACGACTGCAGACAAGTCCCCGAGGAAGAGATGCCATGGATTTGGATTAAAAGGTAAGCCCAAGGTTTTCCCAAGGACAGGCCCCAGTGAGGGGGTTGTGTGTCTTTGGAGGGGACGAGGTACCTCTGAGAAGGCCTCCATTGGGCACAAAGCGCATAACCAGGTGGCATTCAGCTCCTAGCCCAGCAACAAGGCCTCTCGCTTTTACCTGGTAACTTGGACTTGGCCCTGGCATTCACTGGGTAAAGTCCCACTGGCAGCAGGAGGAGCCCCTGTTGTGTCCATTAATTGCCACTTGACGGCCTCAATTGGCCCACAGGGTAGAGGGCCCCCACACTTGGGTAAAATCCCAGTGGGGGGTGGATAGACAATGGGCATGGTGCCCAATTTTAAATGACCTCCCTCCCACCCCAATGGCCAACTTATTCAGGGGTGGGGGGGGGGGGGGGGGGGGGGTTTATGTAAAAGTCAAGTCAATTATTTATTTAGTCAACATTGTTTCACTACATATGGAAACTAAATAATGAGCAATGTAACAGAAACTGAATCATATCCCACTGAGCGAGTGGTGGGAAAAAAACTACATTTTTTTCTTGCATTAGTATAATAGGTTTATCCACTGCCTTTGATGTCAGCCTATTAACCAGTAGTGGCCAGTAAGTGCGAAATATTAGTGGCAATGCTCTCCTAACTAATGCCTGCTTCTAAAGACAAGCTTTTGACACCGTCTTCTGTTTGTGCTAAAGGTTTATGAGGGAATCAGAAAGAAGTTAACAATATAAAGCCTGCACTTTTGGGGCCTGAACATTGTCTGAAACATAAATATAACTCGAACAGCAAGTGCTCCTGAAAGGGCCTGTCATTATCCTAGCTTTTCCTTCATCATCAGTTACTGGCATTATTTCTTCTGGGGGTTTCTACCTGCTCTGGTTGCCTGAACTGCTGCTGGTTTTTGAATCCTTTGAAAAAAAATGGATTATAATAGTCTGAGGAAAGAACCTTGCTGAAATGTTGCAATGGCAATTATCTTCTGGTCTTCTATGCGTGTTTCACTTTGTATAAACTGCACCTACTTGAACCTATTGACAAAATATTGCATCTGCTATAAAGGAACACGTACTTAACATCATGCCTGCTGAACTCAGGCTTAATATATTTTAAGAAATTCGACCTGATGAGGGGAAGATTTGTTTTGAAGTTATTTTACCTCTCCTGAGATAGTTTCTAACTATTAAACGTGCAATGGGGTTTAAATTGCAATCATTTACAAAAAACTAAATTTACTCTCATTTCTCCAGAGGGGGTTTCAATTTTTACGTTTTTATTTAGTTTTTTTATTTTAATTAAGGATTTTTATGGATAGTACAATTGTGCCAATCAGTAACACAAATATGCAGGAAGCAGATCATGTCTTTGTGCCTTTACTGTATGCTATTACCATGTAGATGTATAATTAGTTATCAGGAGGCCAGGACCTCATCGCCATAATACAGCTGCAGCCTCCGCCCCATTGACTTTACTCATTATCATGGTCACAGTGGAGTTACAAGCAGAATTCCAGCTAAGCTGTGCAGCCGTGCAGGCCTTCCTCCGTCAAAAATTTTGTCTTCAAAAAAAAACATCGAGGGACTGCATACTGGCTGTGCCTAACAACTAACTTCTAAAGGAAACATTGACTATGAAATTATTTCTATTCATCTTTTACCCTTTTATCTTAAGGATACTCTGTGCAGAAACTTTACTTTTGCTTTCACAAGTTGCCAGCTGGCCTCTCCAATCTTCAAAGGACAATGGGCCGGAGTTTTGCTATGGGGGCAGGAAGCACAAGTCAGAAAATCTCCCAATTTGGCACACCCGGCTCCATGGAAAGCACACCGACAAACAAAATATTCCCTCTGGGGTCAAGGGAGCATGATTTAGTCATGTCCTTTTGTTCCCAGTGGCAGGGTTTGTCTTCAAGGATGGCTGGTTTGAAAGTCTGTCCCATTCCTCTGAGTTTTCGTCCCAGTTTAATAAGAGGTTATTAGGACTGATAGCCCTCACCACGCACGCCTCTCACCCCACCCACCACCATGCCCCCTCAGTGCAACCCAGAAACCCATTCCACCTCCATATACCCAGGCAACCTCCATCCACACCATACTATCCTCGTCACCTTCACGTCACCTCATGCACCCATGGTATCCTGATACCACCTTGCATCGTTCATTCCACCTCCATAGCCAGTAAGCCACAATGGGCAGACCCCAGGAGCCATGTGGAGATGCTAATAAATTAAACTTCTAACAATCCACTCATGCACATTTGATACAAAAAAAAATTCTCAATCATGGAACCCATTCAAAGTGGTAAATGTTTTATGAAAAACAGCAATCTTCTATTGAGTAACCACATTAAAGACGGATAATCCTGCACTAGCCCTTATGAGTCAAAATGTGAACTCAGTGCCCCTAACTGAGATGAGTGAGTTTTGAGCATTTGAAACTCAGCCAAGCATTCAGATTAATTTGGGATATTTCCAGGTACGAGGCAAGAGGTGCCCATGTCCCCCTTCCTGTTTGCACTGGCGATAGAGCCCTTGGCCATTGCACCATGGTGCTCAGATAAGTGGAAGGGGATAGTGAGGGGGACTGTGGAGTATAGGATGTCTTTGTATGCCGATTATTTATTGTTGTACATCTCTAACCCAGCTTCCACGGTGGGAGATATAATGGGGCTGCTCAGGGCAATCAGGGCTTTTTCAGGTTATAACCTGAAACTGGAAAAGAGTGACTTCTTTTTTGTGACCTTGCGAGTGATGGGAGCTGACTTGGGGGGGTTGCCGTTTCGGTTGGCAACTATTCACTTTAGGTACTTGGCGGTGCAGGTGGCTCGGGATTGGGCTTGGCTCCTTAAATTGAATTTCACAAATCTGGGGATGGGAATGTGTTGAGATGGGACAGCCTTCCTCAGTCCCATGTCATTGGCAAGCCGGGTGCAGGCAGTAAAGATGGATATCTTGCCGCGGTTTTTATTTGTCGAAGCATTTTTTATGGGAGTTGAACAGTTGATTTTGCCATTTCTCTCGGCAGGTAAGGTAGCAAGGATTTGGAAAATGGTGCTCAGAGAGGGCAGCAGTCAGGGGGTCTGGCCCTTCCAAACCTGTATTATTATTAGGCGGTGAATGCATAGAAGGTCCGGCGTTGGAGCAGGGAGCTGGAGGCTATGTGGTGAGGAAGGAGGCAGGCTCTTGCAGGGGGTTGGGGTTGTGGGCGCTGGTGACTGTGCTGCTCCAATTTGCCCAAGGGAAATATTCAGGGGAGCCCAATGGTGGTGGTCATGCTGATGATATGGAGATAATTTTGATAGCGCTATAGGTTAGGGGCAGCGTCGAAACTGATGCTGATCCGAGGGAATCATGTGTTTGAACCGATGAGGTTGGATGCTAGGTTTCGGGATTGGGAGGAGTGGGGGTGAGGGGGTGGAAATGAAGAACTTATTTCTGGAGCGGCGGTTTGCGAGCTGGGAGGAGTTGATGGAGAAGTTTGGGATTCCGCGGGAGGGAGCCTTTAGGTATATGTAGGTGCGAGATTTTGCAAAGTCGGTTTTCCTGACTTTTCCGATGGCACTGCCCACCTCGTTGTTGGAGGGGGTGGTATCTGTGGTAATATGCATGCACACATAAATGTAAATAGTTGTATAGATATATAAAGTTCCATATTAGTACATGACCTAATCATAGTTATGACCTTCAGCCAGTGGGTGGCGGCAGACATGTATCATTTGACTGGAGTGACCCACCAGTTGGTAGTAGGATGTACAACAGGATAGTCGCACTACGAGTACCTTATGAGGAATTCATGTAACTTTGTCTGTATATAAATCTGTTTGTTATCTTTCCATATGTTTGACAATAAATCATAACAATAATCTTTATTGTGTCACAAGTAAGCTTACATTGACACTGCAGTGAAATTACTGTGATCATTCTCGTTGAACACATATATGTTCTGTGTGTATCTTTATCGATGGTGGAAGTACAGAACACAACAGTGTCGCTGATTTGTGGGGGGGGGGGCGTGAGGACCAGGGAGAAGTTTTGTGTTTTATTCTGGAGACCCGAGGCTAATACTTAGCCAGTAGCATCCACCTTGACTTTAAATCCAGCCCCCACCCTCCCACCCCTGACTGAAAATCCGATGTCTGCACACCCAACCCGGCAGCGAAGATTTGAGCCTGTGCATTCAGATCTCGCCTCTGCATAAAATCTGATCCAAGATTCCTGTGTGGTACTGAGAGAATGCTACACTGTTGGTGGCACTGTCTTCCGCCCTCATGGGTCGTGTGAAAGACCCCTTGGCACTATTTGAACAACTGCTGCAGTTTTCTGCAATGTCCTGAGCGATATTTGCCCCACAACATCACTTAAACAGCTGATGCGGTCATTATCGTATTGCTGTTTGTGGGGCTTTGCTGTGCATACATTGGTCACAGTGTTTCTTACTTTATAACAGTGGCCAAAGTTCAAAATTACTTAATTGACTGTGAAGAGATTTGGAGCACGCTGTGGTTTGAGTAGTGCTGTAAAAGTGCAAGGTATTTCTATCTTCATTTTTTGCATGCTCCACCTGGTATATCCTTTTGCAGTAACATAACTGAAAAACATCGTCGTTCTGGCTTCCTGTATTTATATTCACAAACAATGAGGGATAAGTTATGATTAAAAATACAAAGCACTGCAGTTGTCAAGAGCAGCAGAGACTGGTGGAAATGTGACATTTGTAAGCCTGAAGACTGCTGAATGTTTGAGGAGAGATCAATGCCTGGATTCTCCTCCGTTCCTGAGACTAAGTGCTGACGCCGGGGCAGGATTTGTGGGCTGACACGACAGCAAATCTGGCGGCGCAACTGAACCGATTCAGGACCGTGGAAGACTAGCACCGGCACCACGTGGAACATAATCAATTCCAATGAGAAACGGTACGGCATTTGCCAGGTCCGTGACTGACACTTGGGAGACTGATGAGCTGCAGCCGCATATACACATTACAATCTCCACACACACTCATCGCAGGCAACAAGATGGCACTAGTTGTCCTGGAGCGCACCTATCCCACTAATGGGTCGGCTGGGACCAGAGGGCATTTAGGATGTGGGCTGGGGGGAGACCCATATGACCCATGGCCCTAGGTTCACAGTGGGCAGTAAGCGACGTGTGCAGCTGCATGGCTGTCTTGCAGGCTGTGGCAATGGTGCTCCGTCCCAACCCCACAGCCCAGCTCCTGGCCACCCGCCGCTCCACCCACCGACCCTGGCAGAAGTCCCCCGGCCAGCGGCATAACGATCAGCAAACTATGGCGATGTTGAACACTTTCCCCCTCTCCCCCCCTCAGCAGGCACAGTGCCTGTTTCATGATTTTTAAAAGCACAAGTGAACCTCGCTATCGGGAATTCGGCCCAGTGGAGGTGGAGAATCGCGGAGGACCCGGTGAATACCGGGTCGGGCCCACTAATGATATGCCAAGGGTGTTTGTTGTACATGTGTTCTAGAATGCGTTGTGGAAAGTATTTTTCTGTGGCCAACGAACGTACACAGTACGTACATAGTAGACAAAGAGAATAATCAATAGAGAACATTGACAAATGGTACATTGACAAACAGTGATTGGTTACAGTGCGGAACAAGGGGCCAAAGAAAGCAAATACATGAGCAAAAGCAGGATAGGGTGCCGTGAATAGTATTCTAACAGTGAACAGATCAGTCCGAGGGGGAGTCGCTGAGGAGTCTAGTAGCTGCGGGGAAGAAGCTGTTCCTATGTCTGGATATGCGGGTCTTCAGACTTCTGTACCTCCTGCCTGATGGAAGGGTCTGGAAGAAGGCAATGCCTGGATGGGAGGGGGTCTCTGATAATGCTGTCTGCCTTCCTGAGGCAGCGGGAGGTGTATACAGAATCAATGTGTGGGTTGCATTACATTGGGAACAATTTTCTGAAGCAATTTTTTTCAGTTTTCAGCTTAAACAGACTTGCACTTGTTTCTGACTGCCATAGAAATATGAGACCACTGGGATACATTCCTCCCCAAACGACTACCATGAACAGTGAGGACATCTCAGGAGCATGAATGTCATTCACTAAGAACATACCGGAATGTTCCATTAGCATCGAGCGAAGAAAGAGCAAAGGATGTTAGAAAGGAGGGAGCATTTAAAGATGATGGATATTCTCCCAAGAATATACAGATGACATAGTTCCTGTTCAGTACATAAGGAGTTGTTTTTCGGAGAAGGACTAGCACACATTTCAAGAGAGTTTGAAAATTCAGCAAGTTTTGACAGTGAAGTGAAGCAGCAGTAAGATTGAACCATCCAGTTCTACCTGTTTACTGGATTTCTTAAAGCAATGCAAGTTCCTAAAGTCAATCCCCTTGATTTCTTGAACAGAAAGTACTTTAATTCCATTAATGCACAAGAACACAAGAAATAGGAGCAGAAGTGCACCATATAGTCCATCAAGTCCTCTCCACCATTCAATACAATTCTCTCTGACATCGGGCTTCAACTCCATTTCCCTCCTTCATCCCCATATCCCTTAATTCCCTGAGAGACCAAAAATCTGTCTATTCCAGTCTTAAATATATTCAATGATGGAGCAGCCACACCTTCTGGGTAGGTTCTATAGGTTCATAACCTTTCGAGTTTCTCCTCAACTCAGTCCTACACAATGGCCTTTTATCCTGAGGAACTGTGGCCTGGTGTTTTCAATAGGAACAATCTGTGTAGTCTACCCTATCAAGCCCCTTGTTTTAATGAGATTGCTCCTCATTCCTCGGAACTCCAGAGAACATTGGCCCAATTTACTCAGCTTCTTATCCAAGGATCCAACGGGGCAGAATGTCAGTTGTCAATGGAGTGTGGAACGTCCAGGTATTGGCCGGCAGTTAAATCCCAGTGTTGGAGACCCAACTTGATCCCGCTCACTGCCAAGTTTTACCAGGACACCTTCAGAGGCAAACGGGAAACCCCTATGGCACTGTCGAATCGGCATTAAATAAACAATACAGCCTTTATTCTGGCTTCAACAGCCAACGATTAGATTTCCTGAGCTGTGTGGAACTCACCAAGGTCAACAAGGCAAGAAAGCAGCGGGAACCTATTTATCATTGAAACTGACAAGCTTGAAATCCTTTCAGCAGTGAAACTGCACGGCTGCTGTACTGCCTGGGCAAAACACTGAAGCTCACAAGCACTCGTTTTGAGAGTTTGCGACCTACCTTGAACTTTTGTTCCCTGCTGTCAGCCTTCACTGCAGAACGGGAGTGCCTTGTGCTGCTCTAAGGTAGACCTCTGAAGAGGAACAAGAGGAGCAGCAACATTAGCAGCAGCATTAGCTCCATTCTCCTCACCCATATGCTGCCCCACAGGACAGAGGGGAAGTGCACTGAGATCCAGCTTGAAGGGGGGATGATGCCACCAGCACAGGGTGTATAAGCAGAGGGCCATCTCCTTCAACACGTGTGAACACTGCCTCAGGAAGCTCATGCTTTCATGGCAGCTCAGTGCTGACATCTGCAGTTTTCTGGAGCAATACATCCTTCACTGTGAGCCCGGTGGGCATGCATTGCGATTGGCAGTCAAGATTGGGAATCATTGGAGTGTCAGCCCTGATTCCCTTTTCCTGGAATTGTGAACCCTGTTGTCCTGAAAGGAGAGACAGCAGGGAGTTATGGGTGCGAGAAATGCAATGTATGGGGTGTTGGAAATGATGATATTTGTGGAGGGTGACTGAGGGGGAATGTGTGTGAGTATATTAACTGGTCAGATGGAGGTGCTTAAAGTCAGAGGAATGAGTGTTAGGAGTGCTGTGCTGGGAATCTCAGGGAAATCAGAGTGTGAAAATGGGATGCCACTCAATTTCCCTGCCTTCCTGAGCTCTTTGAACCTTCCGGGCAATGTATTCAGATTTGACGGGCCATGCTCCTGCTGCTCACTTTCTTCTCCACTTTAGTTAGAGAGGGTTCCTCTCATCCATGAGAAACAACACCTCACTTCAGTCCCTGTGATCCCACAGTATGACATTAAGGAAAGAGTTAGAGATCATGTGGGGGGTGGGGAGGGTGTTATATTTACACTATCTTTTAGTGAACATATATTAAGTGATAAAATCGCCGTAGGTATTTTGTACATCATTCTGATATTCCTAAGCAAACAATTGGCAGCAGGAAGGTGCAATCTTGGTAACAGAGGTTTGTATTCAATCCAAGTCTCTCAGTAAGGCTATTTATAGTTTTCATCAGAGTGGCATTACCTTCTGTTACCTGTCTCCACCACAGGTTATCAAAATGTGGAGATATTTTCCCTTTACTTTGACAGGCTACCTGATATAACTGGTTCCCCAAGGACCTTTTCTGGAACAGGAGCGACAGCATATGAGTCACATTCTATAAGTGAGTGGGGCCATGATTGGAGTATCAGTATCGATCTGCCTGGCTTCTCAAATACAGTCCAGGAGTAGTTCCTCAGGGTAGTGTCCTCAGCCCAAATCATTTTCAACAGCTTCATCAATGAACCTCCCTCCATCGTTACGGTCAGGAGTGGGGATGCTTTCTGATGATTGAACAATGTTTCGCAACATTCGTGGCTCCTCAGATAGGGAAACAGCCTGTGTCTACATGCAGCAAGACCTGGACAATATTCAGGCTTGGGCTGATAAGTGGCAAATAACATTTTCTCCACACGTGTGCCAAGCAATGACCATCTCCAAGAAGAGAAAATTCAACCATCTCCCCTTGAAATTCAATGGAATTACCATCGCTGAATTCCTGACCATTAACATCCTGAGGGTTACCTTTGACCAGAAACTAAATTGGACCAACCAGTAAATACTGCGGCTGCATGAGCAGGTCAGAGGATGGGAATAACTCATCTCCTGACTCCCCAAAGCCTGTCCACTATCTACAAGGTATAAGTCAGGAGTGTGGTGTAATACTCTCAACATGCCCGGATGAGTGAAACTCCATCAATACTCAAGAAGCTTTGCACCATCCAGAACAAAGCAGCTCATCCACCACCTTCAACATTCATTCCTTCCACCACCACGGCACAGTGGCGGCAGTGTGTACCATCTACAAGATGTACTAAAACAATTCCCATGGCACCTGCGGCAACACCTTCCAAACCCACAACCTCTACCACCGAGAAAAACAAGGGCAGCAATATATGGAAGCTCCGCAATCTGCACCTTGCCCTCCAAACAATGCACCATCCTGACTTGGAGAAATATAACTCACTGTTCCTTCCCTGTCATTGGATCAAAATCTTGGAGCTCCCTTTCGAACAGCACTGTGGGTGCACATATACCACATGGACTTCAGCGGTTAAAGAAGATGGCTCACCAACAACTTCTCAAGGACAACTAAGGATGGGCAATAAATACTGGCCTAGCCTGCATTGCCCACATACAAAGAAAAGTAGGATCCAGCCTTGTTGAGTCTATAAACTATTGGACTCAGTTGGGGCAGGGACTGTTCGTGAAGGGGTACAGTATATGTGACCAGTGAAAGGGAGAATAAAATCATTGCAAAAGGCAGGGAAATGAAAATTAAGAAATAGTAGCATAGAAAATATAAGCAGGAGGAGGCCATTCAGCCCTTCGAGCCTGCTCCGCCATTAATCATGATCATGGCTGATCAAGTTCAGTACCCTGATACCGCCTTCCCCCATACCCTTGATCCCTTTAGCCCCAGGAGCTATACCTAATTCCTTCTTGAAAATAGAAACAATGTCTGGGTAGGGGATGGAAAGAATTGAGGCACAAACCAGGAAATAAAACACACTGATTGGCTTTCACTTATAATTAAATTTTACCACAGAGTGAAATAAATGGTTGGGACATATACAGGAGCCAGAAAACTCAGGAAAAAAATTAAAATATGAATTATTATCATAATAGTCATTTGACATTTCACGAAGAAAATTAGCTCTTCATGTCAAAGGGATTTTTCAGCAGTCGGGTGAGTGGAGATTGAAGAAGGTAAAGGACAGAGGCGCTGAGGTCATAGTTCAAGGGAAAGGATTTTGTGAAGACTTTGGAAATCAGGAATGGAGTTTTTTTTAATAAATTTAGATTACCCAATTATTTTTTCCAATTAAGGGGCAATTTAGCGTGGCCAATCCACCTACTCTGCACATTTTTGGGTTGTGGGGGCGAAACCCACGCAGACACGGGGAGAATGTGCAAACTCCACACGGACAGTGACCCAGAGCCGGGATCGAACCTGAGACCTCAGCGCTGTGAGGCGGTTGTGCTAACCACTAGGCCACCGTGCTGCCCTTCAGGAATGGAGTTAGCACAAGTTTCCCAGCGGCAATTTCCAGAGGAGAGGGCTGGAGTGCTTTAATAACTGGGAAGAAGAGAGAGCAAGAAACAATGGAGAGCCCAGTTTCAGAGAGAAGCCAAGGATTCTCTTGGGGATAACAGGGCTGGGAGGTACAGGATGGGACAAGAGAGAAACTTTGGGGGTATTTGAAAGTGGGGATGAAGCCAACACACAAAGACATAGAAAAGACAATGGAGTTTAGAAAAGATGGCAGAAAGAAAATTAAGAGATGAAGACACAGTATTCTGAAAAGCAATTTTGCTTCGAATGGCGGGGGTATTTAAGGTGAGGGATTTGTATTTGGAGGGAGGGTTCGCCAGTCTGGAGGAGCTCAGGGAGATGGTAGAGGTGCCGAGGGGTAGTGAGTTCAGGTATCTACAGGTTAGGCACTTTGCACGAAAGGTCTGGAAGGGGTTCCCTAGGTTGCCAGGATACACCCTGCTGGAGTGACTGCTGCTTCCGGATGTGGAAGGGGAGAGAAGAGTTGGGGATATATATATAAGTGGCTGGAGGAACAGGGAGGCGAGCGGGTGGTGAAGATCAAGGAGAAATGGGAAGCGGAGTTAGGAATGGAGATCAATTGGGGAGTATGGAGTGAGGCACTGCGAAGGGTAAATGGAACCTCCTCTTGTGCAAGGATGAGCCTGATACAGTTTAAGGTGGTGCACAAGATGCATATGACTTGGGCGAGAATGAGTGGTTCTTTCAGGGGGTAGCAGATGAGTGTGAGAGGTGTGGGCGGGGGCCAGCGAATCACGCGCACAAGTTTTGGGGTTGCGAAAAACTGGGAAGATTCTGGCCGGGAGTGTTTGTGGCCTGATCCGGGATAGCGGAGGAGGGAGTAGACCCTGACCCTTTGGTGGCGATATTTGGGGTTTCAGAGAAGCCGGAGCTCATGGAGAGGAGGAAGGCCGATGTTATGGCCTTGGCCTCTCGGATTGCACGCCGACGAATTTTGCTGGAGTGGCGGTCGGCATCGCCACCGGGGGTAGCGGCTTGGTTGGGTGACCTGTATGACTTCCTGCGATTAGAGAGTTAAGGGGCTCAGCAGGGGAGTTTGCAAAAAGGTGGGGGATGTTTGTGACCGTGTTTGAGGAGCTGGTCGTCGTGGGGGGGTGGGTGATGGAGAGAGGGGGTGAAAAAGGAGAAAAATCTGTGCAAACTGTAAAGCTGACTATTGGGAAGAATGTTTCCCCGGGGTGTTTATTTGCTGTAACCTGCTTTGATGCAAGTTTGTAATAAAATGCATTTAAAACAAAAAACGAATGGAGGAGGGAAATGGCTGTGAGAAGGCTGGCGGCACGGTGGCATAGTGGTTAGCACTGTTGCCTCACAGTGCCAGGGCCCCAGGTTCGATTCCGACCTTGGGTGACTGTGTGGAGTTTGCACATTCTGTCAGTGGGTTTCCTCCAGGTGCTCCAGTTTATTCCCATAGTTCAAAGATGTGTAGGTTCGATGGATTGACCATGCAAAATTGCCCCTTCATGTCCAATAGTTAATTGGGGTTGAAGTGTTACGGGGTTAGGGCGGGGGAATGGGCCTAGGTTGGGTGCTATTTCAGAGGATCGGTGCAAACACGATGCGCTGAATAATAAGTGAGAGATATTTGGACTAAAGTTCCAACAGCAATGGGAGAAAATAGTAGCAGAGCTGGGCAGCTTTGTCAGGAAGCAAGGAATTTGAACAGATCTGGGGAATTAAGCTCTACTTCAGGCAGATTAGTATTCTGGGGTTCCATACATCCAGACTAACCACTTGGTGCTACCTGGGGATATAATATGCGGCCTTTTAACCCAAAAAAACAGTCGACTTAGATCAGGGGCGGAATTCTCCGACCCCCCGCAGGGTCAGGGAATCGCTCGGGGCCGGCGTAAACCCTGCCCCAGCCGTGGCCGGAATTCTCCGCCACCCGGGAATCAGCGGGAGCGGGAATCACACCCCGCCGATCGGCGTGCCCCCCGCACCAATCAGCGGGCCCCTCGCGGCGATTCTCCGGCCCGCGAAGTCCCGCCGCTGTCAGGCCTCTCCCGCCGACCTGGTTTAAACCACCTCTGTGCCGGCGGGTGCAGGCGGCACGAGCGGGCCCCGGGGTCCTGGGGGGCACGGGGCGATCGGACCCCGGGGGTGCCCCCATGGTGGCCTGGCCCGCAATCGGGGCCCACTGATCGGCAGATGGGCCAGTGCCGTGGGGGCACTCTTTTTCTTCCGCCACGGCCTCCACCATGGCGGAGGCGGAAGAGACCCCCACCACCGCGCATGCGCCAGTGGTGACGTCAGCGGCCGCTGATGCTCTGGCGCATGCGCGGACTCACACCGACCGGCGAAGGCCTTTTGGCCAGACCCGATGCCGGCCGGCGTAGCGCCAAAGGCCGTTGGCGCCAGTCGGCGGAGCAGGAGCCACTCAGGCTCGGGCCTAGCCCCTAAAGGTGCGGAGAATTCTGCACCTTTGGGGAGGCCCGATGCCGGAGTGGTTGGCGCCACTCCGCTACGCTGGGACCCCTCGCCCCGCCGGGTAGGGGAGAATTTCGCCCCAGATGTGAGTTTAAAATGTTAAAATCGTGAATCCCAACCCAACCCGCTTCTAACTCACGCTCCTGGTTTTAATGGAGATAGGATAGGGATGGGCAACTAAGAAAACTCAGAAAGTGAATGGGCGGCACGGTAGCACAGTGGGTCACACTATGCTTCACAGCTCCAGGGTCCTAGGTTCGATTCCCAGCTTGGGTCACTGTCTGTGTGGAGTCTGCACGTTCTCCCGGTGTCAGCGTGGGTTTTCTCCAGGTGCTCCGGTTTCCTCCCACATGTTCCGAAAGTCGTGCTTGTTAGGTGAATTGGATATTCTGAATTCGCCCTCTGTGTAACCGAACAGGCGCTGGAATGTGGCGACGAGGAGATTTTCACAGTAACTTAATTGCAGTGTTAATGTAAAACTACTTGTGATAATAAAGATTATTATTATGTATTCCCTGAAGGTAGAATAGCAATTTCAATATTTTTAATGTGGCTGACATCCTCTTATTGATCCTTGATCTCAAATTTTATTTCTGGCTGGACCTCAGGAAATCCAGCTCTTATCTGCTGGAACCAGCTTTCCTGGCATCATCAACCACCCCCCAACCCCACCCCATGATCAGAGCACCGCACTCCCCTCTCCACCGCAGCCTCCAATCTCCCACCTGGCCCCTGACTATGCCCCCGGATGTCTACTTGCCCCCAGCCTCTGATCATTCTGAACTCAATTCTCCAACCTTGCCCATTTTCTGATTCAGAGAAAATGCTGGAGAGAAAAATATATCGGCTCACAAAGAACAAAAAGGTATCGATTCCTATCGACACTAATCTTTATTATCACAAGTAGTTTTACATTAACACTGCAATTAAGTTACTGTGATAATCTCCTCGTCGCCTGTTCGGTCACACAGAGGGCGAATTCAGAATATCCAATTCACCTAACAAGCACGTCTTTCGGGACTTGTGGGAGGAAACCGGAGCACCTGGAGAAAACCAGTTTCGAAAGAATGGTTTTGTTGTTGATGTTGTTGTTCACTTTGGAACTTGTGGAAATCTGGAGAGTTCACAGTCAAATTTGACAGCTCCTTCTAACTGTCCTTCGAAGCTATGGAAATGAGGCAATTCAATTTCAGACAGTGAATATTCATGTTACCGCTGTAGCCAAAAGGAGCTTAATCCTTGCCATACAAAATAAACTAAACTCCCTCTGGTCGGTGAAACAAATGCTGTGAGTGAAGCTTCAAGGGTTAAAGAGTCAATTATGTTTTTAATGAAAGTTACAGACCTTGAGTCTGGTTCCTCAGGCAGACATACAATAAAGCTGTTAAGCCAACTTTCATCCCGAAAAGGAAAAAAAAGATCTGATTGTCACAAAATGCTTTCTTTAAAATAGCCCAGCACTACCCAGATGGAACATACCCACTAGGGTGAAGAAAATGTAAAAGAAACATGTGCTAACCCTCCTAAGGGGACCTTACAGGGATGACATGATAGCTCCATACATCTTTGTTTCCTTGCCTCAACCAATCTAAAAATTCTAATGTGTCCCCTCTAGTTACATTTCCTTATAACACAAGACTGTTGTGCAAACGATTCTGCAGTGGTGCATGAACTAATGATGAGAAACGGTGGAAGACATATGTGCTTATATAAAAACCTTATCTTTGTTGCCCCATTACTCATTGATCTTTCAGAGACCATGTAAACAAGTCATAATGCAGCATCTCAAAGTGGACCAGTTTTTTTTTTCAGTCTTTTTATGTCAGTCTTTTTGAGATTTGTTTCATTTTAAATCTGTTTGTTTTAAAGCGAAACACCAGGCAGGAACGAGCATCACAATGGAGATATAACAGATCTATTGCTGAGGGGCTGGTCTGAAACATTCACACCTGTGCACTGAGGTGCTAGATTTTTGTTGCTGTGGCATCTCATTTACTTTTATTTCAAATACCTCCTCTTTAATATTAAGATAAACAGTAATCATTGTTGAAATAAATTAAATGTTACAACAAAGAAGCAAAATCTCATTTTCTGCTTGAGGTGTAGGAAAGTATTATGTTTCTTTTGGTCTCCCAGAGATCCAATCTAATTTAATTCTCTGTCGTTTCTAAATAAACACTCTCAAAACCTTTCTCATCCTTGGGAATAAGGATGATAGGGGTAATCAATATTTCTAGCATTTTAATTAAAGTTGTTAGTGGAATAAATCCATTTAATTATTTGTTAATGAAATACAAGGTCATTTACCTGACAGGGACTTTGAAGTTGGATTATTGGACAGGAAAGAAAGCAAATAAACTCCATGTCAGTGCCATTTAGCTTTCTGGCATAAGGTTAACAAAAACTTTCATTTTTTTGTAGAGATTTTCAACTTTTCCTTTCTGAAACTGAATATTGTAGAAAACAACTATGAAAACATGGATGTGACCTCAATTAAATCTTTCTCTCCTTGCAAGTGATGTTTTGCAGTCATGAGAATTAAACTGAAAGCCATTGGTTCTTAAGCTAATAAATCTAAGATATGTATTTTCAAAGAATGAAGGCAACTTAGATTAACTGTATTTATCTCAAATGCACCAAAGCAAAAAAAGACACAGGTTCTGATATAATATCACATATCCACCATAGAGCACCTCTTATCATTAGAAGGACATTGTCTTGCTTCAGAATTTAGCCAAACTACCTCAGCAGAAGTAAAACTGATTGTGAGACAAATCAGAAATCTGTAATAAAATCACAAAATGTTGGAAAAACTCAACAGGTCTGGCAGCATCTACTGCAAAACAGATGGAGGGTCATATTAGACTGGGGAAGTTAGCTCTGTTTCCCTCTCCTCAGACATTGTCAGATCTGCTGAGTTTTTATCAATCTTTTCTGTTTTTATTTCATATTTCCACCATCCACAGTATTGTGCTTTTATTTCAGAAATCTGTAAATTGTCCATGTACAAAAAGTCAGTGAAAAACTGGTTGTGGGTTATGTGCTAGCTATCCCTTAATGTAGGGCGGAAATTTTTAAACATACTTTTTTTGTTCTTACTAAACTTCATTATCCAGTCTTCCTAGTTGGTGAAGTGTATTTCTTTCTCCCAGTTTTCAAACTGATCTTTCTAACTATTCTTTTGTCTTTCATTACCAGATATTAAAATCAATTTCCCTCTATTACCATTCATGCTAACGTACTGCAGGCTTCAGAAATCAATAACTTTCACTATCTCTGTTAAAATGCTTTTCGCCGTAGACATTAATTTATTCTGCAATATCCTGTTCAAGTTAGCCTATTATGTAGGGAAGGGGGTTTTCAGTAATATTGGTCGACATGTAGAAGGTGCAGGGTATTGGTCTGCAAATCAATATAATTCATATTTCTTGTAATAATTAAATAGTGCAGTACACTACTGCATTGAGATTATTTTATTAGTCATGACAAATTTTAAATTAGAAGTAATTTTTTTAAGCTACAACAATTTTGAAAATACTGAAATGGATGGATATCAGTTCGTACATGAAAACTGTGCAATATCAATTTTGTTGTATTTTGCAGTTGTATCATGAACCTTAAAGCGTTGCATCGGTTAGGAACAGCTAACCTTCTGTTACCTTTATGGATCCCTGCTAAATATTCCAAAAGGGCTGTTCACTTCCCAGCAGCCATAACAAATCTCTTTGCCAATTTGGGAGATCATTTGAGAAACAGAATTTATTTTTATTCTCAGTATACTCTCAGCTTGAGAATTTTGGCTGTGACATTAAGATCAGCTTTTTACATGACATCAAATGCATTGCTAATTAAGGTTTGCATGTTCATTAAAGCTTTGGCCAATGTTAATTACATATATTAATGGAATCTTGTATAACACCTGCCTAAAGCGATGGCCTTTAATCTTCCAAATATCTCAATTGAAGCGGCTGTTGGTACGGGTTTTCCATAATTTGAATTCAATATACAACCATATAGTTTTCAATCATCTTTTGCATATTTTTCCAATGCATATATTAAATGCATGCCTGCAATTTTAAAATTCTGAAGAGTTTATTAATGCTTGTCACTGGAGGCACTGATCTTATTTTTATCTCTGTAAAATGTATGTTACATTTACCATCTGTTTCTCATATAATCCTTTCCTGTTTGCGTAATTCCTGTGGAGCGTTTTCAAATGCTTCTCTGTTACCTTTAAAATAAACTTTAAGTCGTTCTATTCATTGTTTCTAACTGCACAAAGCAGAAAACATTTGGAATTTTATTGCTGCTTTACTGAAAACACTAAAGCAGGAAATTCCTTTTACACAATAGTGGTTGCTGTACCCAGGAAAGAAGTTGCTGTGGTGCTTTCTAAATCATGGAAGGTTTTATAAGCACATGTATTCATCCATTGATTTGAACAATTTCTGCTTATTCTTGAAAACTATAATTCCATATTTTGTCCTTGTGTTGATATTTACAAATCTGATAACCTTCCATTCATTTCCATCAACTGTGAAGATGGAATTATTCAATATTGGACAGAATATTTGTAATTATTGGCAGGTCTTGTAAGAGCATACTCAACGATACAATTGACCTAACACTGTAATCTTCAATGATGTATGAATGATTGATGTTTACATATGCTATCACCAGAGTACATGTAAGAACTTACAGCAATCAGAAAATTCATTGTAAGCATACAAAGCAGGGTATGAATAGTAAATGATAATAGTTCCTACTAGTAGTGCTTTACATACCTCTTCTGATTGACAGAATACCCAACAGAGAATCCACAAGAGACTTCCAGTTCAGGAACTTTCTTACAGATAGTAAATTGGTGTTGGCATGCACACAAAGTAAATGACATGATTCAGCAGATTTCAAATCCAAATCTAAAACTCTGGAGACAAAAGTAAATATTCATTAAACAACTGAACTTCAGATTGATTTTATTTTGCATCGGCAGCACTCTTGTTAGTTTTAAGTCAGCCTCGGAAATCAGGCCTAAGAATTTAATGCCTTGCACACAGGCTGAGATAAATGAAGTGATCCCGTCGCCTGCAAATGAAGTGAAAATGAAAATAGCTTATTGTCACGAGTAGGCTTCAATTAAGTTACTGTGAAAAGCCCCTAGTCCCCACATTCCGGATAATCGAAACTCTGAAATATGGAGCTCTGAAGGATCACACATCGCTTATTTTATTGGGGTGGTGGAGTGCAGGGAGAGTACTATTTCGGAATAAATGGCATATGTTTTGGGCTAAATCTTTTTTAGTAAGTTTTTCCAATTAAGGAGCAATTGAACATGACCAATCCTGCATGTCTTTTTTGGGTCTGTGGGGGTGAGACCTATGCAGACAGGGGAGAATGTGCAAACTCCACATGGAGAGTGAAACGAGGCCGGGATTGAACCTGGGTCCTCGGCACCATGAGACAGCAATGCTATCCACTGTGCCACCGTGCTGCCCTTGGTCTAAGTTATTGAGACTGCAAATCAGTAATTACCTAACAGCAAACTTCTAGCTTAATCTTCTCAGCTGTACATAGGTTGTCACACACAGAGGCCAGACTATTTTGTTCTGGAGTCTAAGTTCAGTGCAGGAGTGGAAATCAGAGTGATTTCCGCTAGGGGAGCGGGATGGCTGACCACACATGATCTTACACTGTTCAGTGCATTACCTATGCATCCGTACCCACCGTTACCTTATGCGGTTGAAGGTCCAGGTACTTATTTAAAGAGCACTTGGACAGCCTGCACTAATCCTTCTACATTGCTTGGCTACTGCTCCACCCTTTCTCCCTTCTTTGGTCATCCTCCATTCAACTTGCACTGCCACCATCTGACCTCAATCAGAGGCTGGCACTTACAGACACTCCGAAGAGAACAATAAAGCAGCAACTCACTGTTTATCATAGAAGAAGTCTACTTCACCAGGCGCACATCACTTATATACCTTATATACCTTATGAAAGTGAATATTCTGATTTCTTGCTGGCGGAAACTTAATTTGGAGGGGGATTTAATTCTCGTGAGTGGGCTTCTTGATGAGCATACATGACAGCCTATTGCATGCAAAAGGGCTTCCCAGAATAGTTCATCGTGATGCTCGACCCGCCTTTAACCCGTCTTTAAAGTCCCAGGAACTTAGGGCACGATTCTCCGCTGCTCACGACGGGTCGGAGAATAGCCGGAGGGCCTTCACGACAATTTTCACGGCCTCCTGCTATTCTCCCCCCCTCCGGCCGCCCCCGACACGAATCGCTGCTCGCCGTTTTTAACGGCGAACAGCGATTCTCCGCAGGCCGATGGGCCGAATACCGCGGAGTTTACGGCCGTGAGGGGTTCGTAAAAACGGCCGCAAAGTGCCCGTCCCGGACAACCATGGCACCGATTGTGGCACAACCAGGGTGGCATGGGCCTGCGATCGGTGGGCACCGATCGCGGGCAGTGGGTCCGATACCCGCACACTATTTGTTCTTCCGCCGCCCCGCAGGATCAGTCCACGGGGCGGCTGAGGGGCATGACGGCCCGCGCATGTTTGACGCGTCTGCGTGATGACGTCATCCGCGCATGCGCGGTTTGGAGCCATCCAACCCGCGCATGCGCGGCTGACGTCATTGTGCGCGTCAGCCGTCGTGACTCTTGGCGGGCGGAGTTAGCGACGTTCGCTAACTCCGCGTCGCCGTGATTCCCCCGGCCCCGATACTAGCCCCGCCCGGGGGGGAGAATCGGGTCCCGGGACGGAGCTCCGAGGCTGGTTTGAAACACGGCCAGTTTCACGCCAGCCTTCACGGCACGCCGGATTTGCGGAGAATCGGGCCCTTAATTTCTAAAGTTCATCTGGTTGTCAGGAAATTGATTTTTGGCCTGACGCCAGATTAAGTTTCCCCCATCTGCCAAGATTCCCAATGCTGTCAGGCCAAGCAGATTCTGCCCATGTGCCTAAGCTATTAACACCGTCAATGTTTTGTTTGCATTTGTTAACAGTTTAATGATAATAGCAAGAAAATATTTATTTGAGAAACGTTTCTTCAGGTTAAAAAAGGAAAGAAAGGAAATGTGTGTAAATAGCAAGCACACATTTCGGATATGAAAGATAGGTTGCACATCCAAATATTTAAATAATTGTATTTGTGGACGACACAGCAGCACAGTGGTTAGCACTGTTGCTTCACAGCACCAGGGTCCCAGGTTCGATTCCCCCTTGAGTCACTGTGTGGAGCCTGCATATTCGCCCTGTATCTCTGTGGGTTTCCTCCGGGTGCTCCAGTTTTCTCCCACAAGTCCCAAAAGACATGCTGTTAGATAATTTGGACATTCTAAATTGTCCCTCTGTGATCCCGAACAGGTGCCCGAATGTGGCAACTAGGGGCTGTTCACAGTAACTTCATTGCAGTGTTAATGTAAGCCTACTTGTGACAAAAAGATTATTCTTAAATATGTTCTGGGTGCATTTCTAAATGTTTTGAAGACCCAGCAGACCCATTGAATGTCTGAGAAAGCTGGCTTGATATTGCACTGAAACTGAAGCAGTGCAAGACTGATACCTCCAGGGGTCAGACTTTGCTCTTTTGTGGACTTTAGCCAGCACCCAAAGGCCGGCTCATATTACAAATTCAGCCTTGATCACCTTTAGCAGAAAGTACTTTGCAGTATAAGTACTGAGACCAAAGACACACCACAGAGTGAAGAGACATATCTTTGTGAGGAATTGTATTGTCTAATGTTCTTGACTCTGTCAATTTTCATTACATATCAGAAGTCTTTTGTTAAAGAGTTTACCAAACATGTTTTACCTTTTCATTGAAGATACAACATTCTGGATTTTTAAAAATAGTTTGTATGTTGTTCAAGTAAAATCTCTTTGATTTTGGTGTAATTATCTTACTTCTCACTAAATCTATTCATGTTAGCCTGACAGTAGCATTCTAACAATGTGATATTTTCCACCTTTCAGAGTAAACCAAAGAATGTGTTTAAATGTTCATTGTGGTCTTTGGTTCATTACATCATAATTAAGGGATAATTGTCAGTCCCATGGTACATTATCTCACTCACTGGACAATATCAAACTCACAGTAAACAAAATAGTTCAGTTTCTGCCCCTCCAGTCTGGCCCCAAAGCAGAATGTTGTGACAAAACCTGGGCAATAATTCATTTTTTTAACGGATAGGGCAGGTTAAATTAGTGTGTAATTTCACAGGACATTTTCTTGGTATAGTTTCACAGATCAATGTCACCCAAACTCTCCTAATAATAATATTATTATTATTCCTCCGCGAGTTGCCCGTATTACAAAAGCTAATTGGTCAATTATTTGCTGGAATCCAGCCAAAAGAGATGCTAAATTCAAAAGCTCTTTAAACTTTTCTGCATGGATTATTATGTTAAATGATAGCCTTTTATACATATAAGAGCTTTGTGGCTGGTGTAAGGAAATTATTTACATTTTCCTGAAATTGTGAAAATTAATACCTTATTTGAGGAATGTATCCCACATTCAGTTGGCACTTACGTTAAGAAGAGTGCATATAGTGAAATCGCTCACATATCTAACAGGAGTACACTGATACCTTAAAGCAGATAATGTATAAGGGAAATGTGAACACTTGTTATATTTTGCAAATGAGAACATTCAGCTCCATCCATGTCCTCGGAATGGCTCAAAGTGCTTGTTCATTGCATTTTTAAAAGTGTAGACAAACACAGCAGCTAATTTTTGCCTGGCAAATTCTTTTTTTAAAAAATAATGTTTATTGAGAAATTTTGATTTTATACAACATTGACGCACCTTAGTAAAATACCGAAAATAACAATAATATTAACAATCATATACATTCGCCCCATCCCCATGAACAACCCAGCATTTTAACAACAACGCAAATTAACACACTATAAAGTTACAGAATAAACACTACAATAATGCACCCCCCCCCCCCCCCCCCACCACTCCGGGTTGCTGCTGCTATTGACCCAGTTACCTATCTCTGAGCCAGGAAGTCCAGAAAAGGCTGCCATCGTTTATAGAACCCTTGTATTGATCCTCTCAGGGCAAATTTGACCTTTTCCAATTTTATAAATCCCGCCATGTCACTGATCCAGGTCTCCACGTTTGGGGGCCTCGCATCCTTCCACTGTAACAGAATCCTTCGACGGGCTACTAGGGACGCAAAGGCCAGGACACCGGCCTCTTTCGCCTCCTGCACTCCCGGCTCTACCGCAACTCCAAAAAATCGCGAGTCCCCACCCTGGTTTGACCCTGGATCCAAATACCCTCGACACCGTCCCCGCCACCCCCTTCCAGAATTCTTCCAGTGCTGGGCATGCCCAGAACATATGGGCGTGGTTCGCAGGACTCCCCGAACATCTGGTGCAGCTGTCCTCACCCCCGAAGAACCTACTCATCCTAGTCCCGGACATGTGGGCCCGGTGCAGCACCTTAAATTGGATGAGACTATGCCTTGCACATGAGGAGGAAGAGTTGACTCTCTCCAAGGCCTCCGCCCAAGTCCCGTCCTCTATCTGCTCCCCGAGTTCCTCCTCCCATTTAGCCTTCAGCTCCTCCACTGACGACTCCTCCACCTCCTGCATTACCTTATAGATGTCAGACACCTTCCCCTCTCCTACCCACACCCCCGAAAGCACTCTGTCCATCGTCCCCTGCGAGGGCAGCAAAGGGAATCCCTCTACCTGTCGCCTAGCAAACGCCTTTACCTGCAGGTACCTGAACATGTTCCCCTGGGGAAGGCCAAATTTATCTTCCAGTTCCCCCAGGCCCGCAAACCTCCCGCCAATAAACAGGTCCCTCAATTTGCTGATGCCCGCCCTTTGCCACCCCCTGAATCCCCCATCCGTGTTCCCCGGGATGAACCGATGGTTGCCACCTAGTGGAGCCTCCATCGAGCCCCCTGTTTCCCCCCGATGCCGTCTCCACTGTCCCCAGATTCTTAGGGTTGCCGCCACCACCGGGCTCGTGGTAAACCTCTTAGGGGAGAGCGGCAACGGTGCCGTTACCATGGCACCCAGGCTCGTACCTCTACATGACGCCATCTCCATTCTTTTCCACGCCGCCCCTCCCCCCTCCATCACCCATTTACGCACCATTGACACATTGGCTGCCCAATAGTACCCCAGAAGGTTGGGCAGCGCCAGCCCGCCTCTATCCCTTCCTCGCTCCAGGAACACCCTCCTCACTCTCGGAGTCCCATGTGCCCACACAAAGCTCAGAATACTGCCGGTCACTCTCCTAAAGAAGGCCCTGGGGATAAATATGGGCAGGCACTGAAAAAGGAACAAGAACCTCGGAAGCACTGTCATTTTGACGGACTGCACCCTCCCCGCCAATGACAATGGCAGCATGTCCCACCTCCTGAACTCCTCCTCCATCTGATCTACCAGTCTGGTAAAGTTATGCTTGTGGAGAGTCCCCCAGTCCCCGACCACTTGCACCCCCAGGTACCTAAAGCTCTCCCCTGCCCGCCTAAGCGGGAGCCTACCAATTCCTTCCTCCTGGTCTCCAGGGTGCACCACAAACACCTCGCTCTTGCCTAAGTTTAATTTATAACCTGAGAAGGTCCCAAACTCGGCTAGCAACTCCATCACTCCCGGCATCCCTCCCACCGGGTCCGCCACATACAGTAGCCTGGCAAATTCTTTAACAGTGAATCAGATAATTTATTTAATTTGGTGATGTTGATTAAGGATTCCAAGGTCTTTATCCTTCTGTTAAGACAGATTGGGACTTGGTTAGCATTTCAGCACCCCTGAAACTGCAGCAATCCCTCACTGTTGCACACAATTGTCAGCCTAGGTTATGTGCAAGTGCTGAAGTTGGCTTTGAACCCACACAATTCTAACTCAGAGTTGAGAGGGAAATCCCTCGGCCAACTATGCATTTGCTTGAATGGCACCATTTACAATTGTACCTACGTGTTGCAAATGGGATTGCCAAGTTGCAGGAGTCATCCCTGTAGTTTGAAGCCTTACCAGATCATTGTGGAAAGGTATTTCCTATGAGAATGGAGGGAGCGTTGAAGAGAGAACCCACATATGACGCCATTTCAATGTTTCTATGCTAACAGGAGCCGTGGAGAATTGTTGCTGAGGGAGGATTGGAGATAAGGCTGTCTAGTCACTGTTCTACCTAGGGGCACAATATTCCACATGGTGGGGGGAGGTGGGGGAATCAGCAAATGAAAACATATAACCACAAAATTGATGCAAGGAACTGAAATTAAAAGCAGAATTTTCACAATGTAGATGGAATACAACTGAGATTTTTTTCCAAATTGCAACTTTGATTATTTTTACTGTAATTTGTTTTATATTCATGTTGGAAACCATAGTATCTTGGGATAAAAGCACTGAATTATTCCGCGATATGGGTAAATTAATTGTGTTTTGAACAGAGGCTATGGAACACAGTTTGCCTGAATTGGGAATGCTAATGAATGCTATTGGGGAAAGGTTTGTGGTCTAAAGCCAGATTTGAAAAAATACAGAATTGAAACAGAATGGAAAACATTGCAGATAAAATATTAATAACTGTGAATGTGGTGTGGGATTAACTGAAAACAAAATCTTGCATAGACTACAAGGTGATTGGTGTAAATTGCTTCTGCCTGTAATTTGCAACAATCAGGGCTATGTGAGAGAACTGTACTGCTAGAATTAAGTGATCTAAGCCCTTGAAACTCCGATGACATAAAGTTGAATGAATAGTATTGTAATACCAACCAACTGAACACAATTCTGACATTGTAAAATCACTCCCACACTTTGCCCTGACTTGCCTTGGAGACAAGAAATTGTAAGCAACCTTAATTGTTAACCCACTGAGTTTCATTTGGATCTTGCTAAATGTGAGCCTACCTTCTGTAAAATTATACAGTTGAATTGCACACAAGGGAGTGAAAATACATTACTCATTTTGTGAAAAATCTAAATATGTCATTTTATTGATGCAATGCCCACATGCTAACCTGATTCTCAAAGGATGGTATACAAAATCCCTGCATTTGTGATTCAGGTTACAAAGAATATTCTGAGCTGTCGATGAACGCTGAACTATTCATGTTTATACATACGAACATACGAATTAGGAATAGGAGTCGGTCACTTGGCCCCTGGAGACTGCTTGACTATTCAATCACCGCTGATCTGATTTCAACCTCAACTTCACATTCCTGCTTACCGCCAATAACCTTTCACTCCCTTGCTTATCAGGAATCTATCTACCTCCACCTTAAAGAAATTCAAGGCCTCTATCTCAACCATCTTTTGAGGACGTGAATTCCGAAGTCTCACAGCCGTCTGGAATCATTTTGTTTTCCTCATCTCTGTCCTAAATGGGCGACATTATATTTCAAAACAGTGATCCTGTGTTCTAGATTTTCGCACAGGGGTAAATAACCTCTCCACATTCACCCTGTCAAGTCCCCTCAGGGTCATGTATGTTTCAATCAAGTGACCTCTTACTCTTCAAAACTCTAGTGGATTCAAGCCAAGCCTGTCCAGCCTTTCCTCATAAGTCAACCTGCCCTATCCAGCTATTAATCTAGTAAACATTCTCTGAACTGCTTCCAATACATTTACACTTTTCTGTAAATATGGAGACCAGTATTGTATACAGTACTTCAGATGTAGTCTCACCAATGCCCTATGTAACTGAAGCATAGCCTCCCTACTGTTGTATTTAATTCCCCTTGCAATAAATGGTAACATTCTATTCGCTTTACTAATTACTTGAAATACCTGCATGCTAACATTTTGCACGAGGACACCTAGACCCTTCTGCATCTCAGAACTCTGTAATCTCTTAATGTTCAGCTAATATGCCTCCTTTTTTATTTGTCCTGCCACAATGGACAACCTCACATATTCCCACATTCTACTCCATTTGTCAGATCTTTGCCAACTCACTTAACCTATCCTTTTGTAGCCTTCCTATGTCCTCTTCACAACTTACTTTCCTGCCTATCTTTGTATCATCAGCAAATTTAGCAACCACACCATCAGTCCCTTCATCCAAATCATTTCTATAAATAGTAATGCGTTGGGTCCCCAGCACTGATCATTGTGGCACACCATTTTGCACCCTGCCAACCAGAAAATTACCCATTTACGTGAACTCTTTGTTCCCTGTTAGGCAGCCAATCTTTTATCCATGCCAATATGTTACCCCCTACACCATGAGCTTTTATTTTCCCCAAATATCTTTTGATGCAGCACCTTATCAAATGCCTTCTCGAAATCTAAGTGCAAAACATCCACTGGTTCCCTTTTATTCACTGTACATGTTACTTCAAATAACTCAAATAAGTTAGTTAAACAAATTTCCCTTTCACAAAACCACTTTGACTCTGCCTGCTTGCCGTGAATTCATCTAAATGCTCTGTTGTAACATTTTTAATAATAGCTTCTAACATTTTCCCTATGACATATGTTCAGTTCACTGGGCTGGAGCTTTCTGCTTTCTGCCTCGCTTCCTTTTTTGAATCACATTTGCTACTTTCCAATCAAATGGAACCTTCCACGAATCAACTGAATTTTGAAAATTAAAACCAATGCATCAACTATTTCACTAGCCATTTCTTTTGAGGCCCTAATATGAAAGCCATCAGGACCCGGGGAACCGTTAATCCTCAGTTCCAACAATTTGGTCTTTTCCACTTCCCCGATGATTACAACTTTCTTGAGTTCAATCCTCCTCTCCAATTCCTGATTTCTTGCTATTTCTGGGATTTCATTTGTATTCTCTATCGTGACGACCAAAGCAAAATATCTATTCATCAACCATCTCCATATTTTTAATTATTAACTCCCCAGACTCACTTTCGAGTGGACCAATACTCACTTTATTAACTCTTTTTAAAGTATTTAAAGAAACTCTTACTCTGCCGAGGGGCCTCACGGTAGCATGGTGGTTAGCATCAATGCTTCACAGCTCCAGGGTCCCAGGTTCGATTCCCGGCTGGGTCACTGTCTGTGTGGAGTCTGCACGTCCTCCCTGTGTGTGCGTGGGTTTCCTCCGGGTGCTCCGGTTTCCTCCCACAGTCCAAAGATGTGCGGGTTAGGTGGATTAGCCATTCTAAATTGCCCGTAGTGTAAGGTTAATGGGGGGATTGTTGGGATACGGGTTACGTGGGTTTAAGTAGGGTGATCATTGCTCGGCACAACATCGAGGGCCGAAGGGCCTGTTCTGTGCTGTACTGTTCTATGTTCTATGTTTATATTTATAGCTAGCTTTCCCTCGTACTCGTATTTATCCTTCCTTATACATTTTTGAGTTATTCTTTGCTGTTTTTTAATATTCTGTCCAATCTTTTTACATTGCCTCCCATCCTTGAGCAATTCTATGCTTTTTCTTTAAATTTGAAACTATCTTCAATTCTTTTAGTTAACCACGAATGGTGGATCTTTCCCTCAGAATTTTTCTTTCTCATTGGACTGTATCGATTCTGTATGTTCTGAAATATCTCCCTAAATGTCTGCCACTGCATCTCTACTGACCAATACCTTAACCTCAATTGCCAGTCCACTTTCAATAGCTCTGCTTTCATGCTCTAATAAATTCTAGTTAAGTTTAAAATACTAGTCTTAGGCTCACTCTTCTCTCCCTCAAACTGAATGTAAAATTCAAACATATTATGATCACTGCTACCAAGAGTCGCCTTTACTATGAGGTAATTAAATAACCCTACCTTGTTGCACATTTTCAGAGGTCTCGTATAGTCTTCTCCCTGGTTGACTCTAGAATCTGAGTTGCGTTAAAAACATTTTACCTATTTGCCATCGACACGTTCTTTGCTCACCTGGTTGTTCCAGTCAGGGGCCGGATGTTTCCGGCCGTTCACACCGGTGTGATCATCCAGTCCAGCCGACGGCACACCCCGACGGAGATTTCCCGACAACGGGGGGTGCATTCAATGGGAAACCCCGTTGACAATGGTAGGACGAGAAGATCCCGCCGCCGGCCAATGGTGGGCCACTTCTGCCACCGCGAAACACGTGGCAGGTTGCGCAGAAAGCCCCGGCCTATATGTAGATAATAATCCTTCCTGGTAATCACTGTGCCTTTCTGACAAGCTTGCCAATTTTTACCATCACTCCAGTGGATTTTCCATTTTTTTTGTTTAATAAACATTTTATTGAGGTATTTTTTTGGTATTATAACCACAAAACAATAAACAATGTACATGAAACTATAAACATAGGGCAAAAGCCATCTCCCTCCCTCACAGGTCCCACCTTTATTAACCCCCTACTCTAAGCTAAACTAAAACCCCCCCCCACTTCTGCTGACGATTAATTTCCCACTGAGAAGTCGACGAACGGTTGCCACCTCCGGGTGAACCCTAACAGTGAGCCTCTCAAGGCGAACTTGATTTTCTCCAAACAGAGAAAGCTAGCCATGTCCGATAGCCAGGTCTCCGACTTCGGGGGCTTTGAGTCCCTCCGTGCTGATAGTATCTGTCTCCGGGCTACCAGGGAAGCAAAGGCCAGAACGTCTGCCTCTTTCTCCTCCTGGATTCCCGGGTCTTCCGACACCCCAAAAATCGCCACCTCTGGGCTCAGCGCCACCCTTGATTTAAACACCGTGGACATCTGCAAACCCCTGCCAAAATCCCCTGAGCTTTGGACATGCCCAGAACATGTGGACATGGCTCGCTGGTCCTCCCGCACATTTCGCACACCTGTCCTCTACCCCAAAGAATCTGCTCATCCGGGCCACTGTCCTGTGAGCCCGGTGAATGACCTTAAATTGTATCAGGCTGAGCCTGGCACAAGTTGCGGTTGCGTTGACTCTACTCAACGCTTCCGCCCATAGACCATCCTCTATCTCACCTCCCAGCTCCTCCTCCCACTTGCACTTCAGCTCCTCGGTCTGTGTCTCCTCGGACCCCGTAAGTTCCTTGTAAATGCCAGAGACGCTCCCTTCTCCTACCCACCCTCTGAAAACTACCCTGTCCTGAATCCCCCTTAGCGGTTGGAGCGGGAAGGTTGACACCTGTTCACGTAGGAAGTCCCGCACCTGCAGATACCAGAATTTGTTTCCCCTCGCCAACCCAAACTTCTCCTCCAACGCCCTCATACTCAGAAAGCTCCACTCTATAAACATATCCCCCATCCTCTCAATCCCTGCTCTCCACCATATCTGGAATCCCCCATCCATACTTCCCAGGGAAAAACGGTGATTATTACAGATTGGGGACTAGACCGAAGCTCCCACTGCTCCCACATGTCTCCTCCATTGCCCCCAGACTCTCGGGGCCACCACCACCACGGGGCTGGTGGAGCACCGTGCCAGCGGGAATGGCAGAGGCGCAGCTACCAAAGCCCCCAAACTGGTGCCCTTGCTTGAAGCCGCCTTCATACAGTCCGATGCCGACCCCTCCCCCACCACCCACTTCCTGATCATGGCTATCTTCTCCCTCCAGTAATAGTTACTAAAATTTGGCAGCGCCAGCTCGCCCTCTCCCCAACTCCGCTCAAGCATTAACTTCCTTACCCGCGGGGTCTTGCCTGCCCAAACAAAGCCAGAGATCACTTTGTCGACCTGTTTAAATAAGAACCGCAGAATAAAGGTGGGGAGACATTGAAACACGAACATGAATCTTGGGAGGACCATCACCTTCATAGTCTGCACCCTCCCAGCTAATGACAACGGGAGCACGTCCCATCTCTGAAAATCGTCCTTCATTTGGTCTATTAGCCGGGCCAGATTTAAGTTATGCAGCTGATCCCATTCCCGTGCCACTTGAATGCCTAGGAACCTAAAGCTTCCCCTTACTAATCTAAACGGCAGCTCCAATCGCCTCTCCTGTCCGCTCGCCTGGACCGCAAACATCTCACTTTTCCCCATATTTAGCTTCTACCCCACAAACCGGCCAAACTCCCCTAGAATCCTCATGATTTCTTCCATCCCCTCTAATGGATCCGATACATACAGAAGCTGGTCATCTGCATAGAGCGAGACTCTGTGCTCCACCCCCCCCCCCCCCCCCTTCCGGACCAGCCCCTTCCAGCCCCTTGAGGCTCTCAGAGCAATTGCCCACGGCTCTATAGCTAGCGCGAACAACAGTGGGGAGAGGGGGCATCCCTGTCTCGTCCCCAGGTGCAGTCTAAAATAGCCCAATGTTGTCCAATTCATCCGTACGCTTGCCACAGGAGCCTGATACAGCAACCTGACCCAGTCAATAAAGCCCCGCCCAAATCCAAACTGTCCCAGTACCTCCCACAGATAATTCCATTCTACACAATCAAAAGCCTTTTCTGCATCCATTGCGACCACGACCTCCACTTCCCTACCTTCCGGGGACATCATGATCACAATGAACTCCTTCCTACATTGGCCACCAACTGCCTACCCTTAACAAACCCCGTCTGGTCCTCCCCAATAACGTCCGGAACACAATCCTCAATCCTGGAGGACAAAAGTTTGGCCAGCAGTTTGGCGTCCACATTCAACAGGGATATCGGCCTGTCGGACCCACACAGTTCCGGGTTCTTCTCCCGCTTCAGAATCAGTGAAATTCGTGGCCTGTGACATTGTCGGGGGCAGCACCCCTCTTTCCCTTGCCTCTTTGAACATCCTCATCAACACCGGCCCCAATATCCCAGAGAACTTTTTATTAAACTCCACTGGGGACCCGTCCGGCCCCGGGGCTTTACCCGCCTGCATGGTCTTCAGAGAGACAGCTCACCATTGGCCGCCAACTGGATCTGCAGGTCATGCTGAACCTGATGTCCATTTGCATTGCTCACCAGCCATGCCACCAGGGAACCCGCCGCTGGGTTTGTCTTGGACAGGACCAGAAGGTCCCACCAGTGGAATGCTTGCCCATGCCATTTTTACCTACATGTATCATGATAACTGGGTCCTCCTCCTCCCACTGCATGTTCCTCTCCAGCCCAGAGCAAATGTCCCGAACCCTAACTCCAGGCAGACAAGACAGCCACCTCGACTCTCGCTCTTCCTGCGGAGGACAGTGTCAGTCCCTCTCACTATGCTGTCTTGTAGTATGTCTACATTCTTGCTTTCTTCCCCCTGCTTGAACAGCTTCCTCTACCATAGTGCCATGGCCAGCCTGCTCATCTACCTTGCACATCTCACTTTCATCCACACAGGTTGTGAGCACCTCAAACTTGTTTGATAATTGCAAAGTCTGAGGCTCCTCCACTACTGTCTGCTTGGCCTTTTTACTTGCCTCACTCATGGTCACATCCTCCTGTACCTCACTGCTGACCAAAATAGACGACCCTATTCTAAGAGGTGTAACCATATTCTGGAGCAAAGTGTCCAGGTTATTCTTCCCCTTTCTTAGATTGTGTAATGTCTGTAGATCAGTTTCCAGATCAATAACCCTCATCTATCACTTTTCTCGCGCTAACATTTCCTGCAAATGTGTTTGTCCTGGACTGCCTTGCCTTTCAAAACCTCCCACATTCCACAGTTGCAACATAACACCTGTCCAGCCATTTGTTACTTATGTTATTTAGTTAACTTAATACTCTCTTAATTAACTTAGAGTGATTCCTGTGTATCCTATGTATGTACTCGTTCAATGCTCAGTATTTCATTATTCAATTATTAAGTGCACTGGCAACGAAAAGTTACACATTTCTTAAATAAAAATATTTTTATTTTATTTTAACGTTCTAGTTATTTTCATCTATGGATCTAGCTTAACTCTCATTATTCATCCACATGCACCTTTCTGTTCCCAGGGAGAAATCCGGCTTATCAACTTAGAGACCAGGAGAGATGCTGTGGAACAGATGTCACTGAAGCTTTATAACGAGCAGTACACGAGTGGCAACAACAGAAAACAAGAATTTGCTGCAATGTCAAAAGTCAATCGGGTAGATACTTACAGGTATGGAATTAATTGTATAACTCATTTTTATTTAATAACCTGAGTCAATTATTTCTTGAAGTACAACACATGACTGCAGCTAAGTACACATTAATATACAACTATCTTTATGGCTTAAATGTAATCATTCTGTAGTCAGCCCATAACAGGCCTTGTTTATTAAGTAAACTAACCCGAGATGTTAAAACAGATGAACCTGAAGCTAGGTCTAAGTACTATTTTATAGGCACCCCAATCCTTTGAATATATGTTGATTGACACATTTGCTGAGCTTCATATTGCATTCTTTATTTCTTTACTCATTCGGTTTTTACAGTTTTAGCACAATATTCTATATTTACAGAAAAGACTGGACAATCTTGGCAGGTCTGACAGCATCCCTGGTGAGAGAAGGGAGCTAAAGTTTCGAGTCTGGATGGGGCTGTTTAGCACAGGGCTAAATCGCTGGCTTTGAAAGCAAACCAAGGCAGGCCAGCAGCACGGTTCAATTCCCGTAACAGCCTCCCTGAACAGGTGCCGGAATGCGGCGACTAGGGGCTTTTCACAGTAACTTCATATGAAGGCTACTTGTGACAATAAGAGATTTTCATTTCACTCTTTGACAAAGAGCTTTGAGAAAGAATCATTCAGACTTGAAACGTTAGCTCGCTTCTCTCACCACCGATGCAGTCAGACCTGCCAAGATTGTTCAGAATTTTCTCTTTTTGTTTCAGATTCCAGCATCTGAAGTAATTTGCTTTTATTCTAAAATTACATTGTGTTTAAGAACTCCAAAATAACTGCTGTCCAATTATAAAATCATAGAATCTCTCCAGTGCAATAGGTGGCCATTCGGCCCATCGAGAACCTCTGAAAGAGCACCCATGGCCCACCCCCCACCCTGTTACCCCACCTAACCTGTGATTTGAGCACTTAGATTTTCTCCATCTTGATGTTTTATACCCCAGTGTTTCAACAGCAGGAGGGAGAATAACAGGTGGCCTGTGTCTTGTGGTCGGTAACACGTGCTACTCAATCCTTGGTTGACGGAGAGTTCTTCTGAATCTCGATGAAGAAGACTCTAACTCGTCCAGTAACGACAAAGGTTTATTGAGTAACTATAACAACAAGTGCATGAGTTCTTTACCTTAACTTTGATACTAGTGATTAGGTTAACAAGATCTAACTACAATAACTATACGTAACTCCACTAGCCATCTGAACTATTCTGATATTATCCTGGTCACAGTGCACCCGAGAGAGAGCGAGAGACTGAGGGAGACAAAATGGCCGCGATTCTCCGCAACCACGATGGGTGGGGGAATAGCGGGAGGTCCGCTCCCGCACCTCCCGCTATTCTCCCACCCCACCCCCCCCACCCCAAAATGGCGTGTCCGGTTTTCCGACACGCTGCTCGGAGAAACACGGGCCGCCGTTTTTCACGGCGGCCCGCGATTCTCCGACCCGGATGGGCCGAGAGGCCTGCTGTTCCCGACCTGTTCACCACGGCGGCAACCACACCTGGTCACTGCCGTCGTGAACATGGCGCGCCAGGTAAGTGTGGGGCCTAGGGGGGGGCGGATCGGGGATCGAGCACCACGACCGTGCTCGGGAGGGGACTGGCCCGCGATCGGTGCCACCGATCGTCGGGCCGGCGTCTTAAGGGGGCGCACTCTTTCCCCTCCGCCGCCCCGCAAGATCAAGCCGCCACGTCTTGCGCCCTTCCCACTGGCCGGAATGGCAGGAAGTCACGCCCGATTCCACGTTTGGGACCTCATTAATTATGCACAGGTGAGGTCTTCCGGTGGCGGCCATGCGCGGGTAGGTTGCGTTTTCGGCAGCTGCCGCCGCTAATGGACTAATGGTCCCTTTCAAGGAGCTTTTACAGCCCCTTTTCAGCGCAAACAGGCGGGCAAACGGCGATAGAAGCCTCCCCACAGCAGTTTATGGAGGGGACCAGGAGCAGGACGGCCAAACAAACGACCAGTGAGAAGCGGCAGGAACGGGCGCGGGATCAGAAAATGGCGGCCGGCTTGGATCAGGCAGCGTGGGCCCAATGGTCGCGGGAACAGCAGGAGTTCCTTAGAAGCTGCTTTGCTGACCTGAAAACGGAGATGCTGGCCCCAATGAAGGCCTCCAAGGAGAAAATGGTTGCGACCCAGAAAATGCAGGAGGAGGCGATCAAGGAGATTGAGAAAAAGGTCTTGGATAATGAAGACGAGATACTGGGCCTGGCCGTCAGGGTGGAGGCACTCGACGCCCTACACAAGAGGTGGCAGGAGAGGCTGGAAGACTTTGAAAACAGGTCCAGGAGGCAGAACCTGCATATTCTTGGCCTACCTGAGGGTGCGGAGAGTTCAGACACAAGTGCACTCGTAACCACATTATTGGGGTCCCTGATGGGGCCAGAAGCATTCCCTCGGCCTCTGGAACTGGATGGGGTGCACAGAGTCCTTGCAAGGAAACCCAAAACGAATGAACTGCCGAGGGCCATGGTGGTGCGGTTCCACCGCTTCTCAGATAAGGAACCAGTCCTATGATGGGCTGAAAAGGAGCGAAGCAGCAGGTGGGAGAACAGGGTAATCCGCATCTACCAAGACCTGGGAGCAGAGCTGGCCAAGAGGCGCACTGGATTCAACCGGGCTAAGGCGGCCCTCCACAGCAAAGGGGCGAAGTTCAGGCTGCTGCATCCGGAGAGGCTGTGGGTCACGTATCTAGGTCGTCACCATTACTTTGATACACCGGATGAGGCGTGGAATTTCATTCAGCAAGAAAAGTTGGACGCGAACTAAAGGACAGCCACACTGGGACGTTACTCTGGTGGGTATGGTAATTGCTGAGTAGCCGGAAGGAGCGACATTATGTTGTTTCCTCTTATTTTTGTTTGTTCCCTGTTTTTTCGGCCATGTTTTCGACTCTTGTAGAACTCTGCTACAGAAGGAGGAGGGGGCCCTGTACGTGGGGCTGCTCTCCTTGCAGCTGGGGCCGTTTCTTTGATGGGGCCAGGTTTGCTGTTTGTTTTGCTGGGGGGGAGGGGGCGGAAAATGTTCTTTGGGGGCCGTTGAAGCTGATAGGTTGGGCTTTGCATAGTGGGGGAGGGGCCTGAAAAATGAGGCATCTGAGTAATCGGAGACGGAGGCGGGAGCGGCCGGGGTCAACATGGGTCAGCTGACTCATGGAAGCGTAATGGGGGGAGAGCCAGTGTCAAGCGGGTGCTTGACTTGGGGGTTTGGGATCACGGGGTTGCTGGGGGGGGGGGGGGGGATGGGACGTTGCTTGGCTGACAGAAAAGGTGCCAACTTGGGGGAACAGAGGGAGAGTCGGGGGGGGGGGGGGGGGGGGGGGCTAGCTCCCCATCCAGGCTGATCACATGGAATGTGTGGGACTTGAATGGGCCGGTCAAGAGGGCTCGCATGTTCTCGCACTTAAAGGGGCTAAAGGCAGACCTAGCCATGCTACATGACATGCACCTGAAACTTGCGGACCAAACAAAATTGAGAAAAGGGTGGATGGGCAAGGTGTTCTATTCGGAGCTGGATTCAAAGACCAGAGGAGTAGCAATCCTTGTCAGCAAGTGGGTGGCTTTTGAGGCAGGGAATTTTGTAGCTGACAAGGGGGGGGGGGAGTGAGATACCCTCAATCACAACACAGGAGAGAAGACAGATGATTCAAAGGCTTTAATCATCTGAGAACTGTACAGCAGCCGAGAAGTGTGCTCATCACATGTAGCCTGAGAGAGCCCTATCTTATGGACCGTTTCCTGGGGGAGGAGCCCGAGGGGGCGTCCCCCAGGGTTCCAAGCCCGGTCTTAACGGGCCAATGCATTAAAGGTAAGGTACCATTATATCAGCTACTGATAACATTTATCACATTCACCCCCTGTTTAGTCCGTCGGGGGTGAAGTGGAGTTACAAGTTCAGTCTTGTGGGTGGTTTGACCGTCCGTGCTGACTTTCTCTGCTCCGGTGGAGGTGCCGTGGATACGGTCGGTATTGATGGTGGTATATCCGGGAGCACGGTTGACTGAGCCTTTGCCCGCCTTGGAGCGGGGGGTATCCGGGATGACTAGGGTGATCGGTGCCGGCGGCGGCTGGGGGGAGGGGGTGCTATGGGGGGGGCGCTATCGGGGTCGGCGGTCGGTGCGGGGAGGGGAGCGTCGTTAGGAGGGGGGTGTCGGTGGGGATAGCTTTGTGGTCGGTGGGTGAGCCAGCGGGGTCGGTGGGAGAGCTAGCGGGTGCCAGGTCTCGCAGGGAGACGGTGTCCTTCCTGCCGTCGGCGTGCTCGACGTAGGCGTATTGAGGGTTTGCGTGTAGCAGTTGGACCCTCTCGACTACGGGATCGGATTTATGGCTCCTCACGTGCCTCCGGAGTAGAACTGGTCCCGGAGTCGTCAGCCAACGTGGAAGCGAGACGCCAGAGGTGGACTTCCTGGGGAAGATTGTGAGGGGTCTCATTCATGGCCGTACAGAGGAGCGACCTAATGGAATATAGGGCATCGGGTAGGACCTCCTGCCAGCGGGCAATTGGGAGACTCCTTGACTGTAGGGCTAGGAGGACGGCCTTCTAAACTGTTGCGTTCTCCCTCTCCACTTGCCCATTTCCCCGCGGGGTATAGCTCGTCGTCCTGCTCGAGGCGATGCCCTTGCTGAGCAGATATCGACGCAGCTCATCGCTCATGAACGATGTACCCCGGTCGCTGTAGATATAAGCGGGGAAACCAAACAGTGTGAAGATGCTGTGCAGTGCCTTGATCACGGAGGCCGAGGTCATATCAGGACAGGGGACAGCAAAAGGGAAGCGGGAGAACTGATCAATCACGGTGAGCAAATAGATGTTGCAGTTGGTGGACGGGAAGGGCCCTTTGAAGTCCACACTTAGTCGCTCAAAAGGCCCAGAGGCCTTTATCAGGCCTGTCTGGTCGATAGAATTGCGGTTTGCATTCTGCACAGATCTGGCATGCCTTAGTCATGGCCTTGACCTCCCCTGTGGAGTAGGGTAGGTTGCGGGACTTGATAAAGTGGGCAAGCCGGGTGACCCACAGGTGGCAGAGGTCATCGTGGATGGCTCTCAGGCGGTCTTTGTGCGCCTTGGCGCATGTGCCGCGGGACAGGGCATCTGAGGGCTCATTGAGCTTCCCCGGGTGATATTTAATATCGTATGTGTAAGTGGAGAGCTCTATCCTCCACCTCAGAATTTTGTCATTCTTTATTTTGCCCCATTGTACGCTATCGAACATAAAGGCGACCGACCGTTGGTCGATGACGAGAGTGAACCTCCTACCGGCTAGGCAGTGCCTCCAGTGCCGCACGGCCTCCACTATGGCTTGTGCCTCCTTCTCGACTGCAGAGTGCCGAATTTCCGAGGCGGTGAGGGTTTGGGAGAAGAACACTACTGGTCTGCCCGCCTGGTTATGGGTAGCAGCCAGGGCGACGTCTGATGCGTCGCTTTCTACTTGGAAGGGAATGGCTTTGTCCACTGCGTGCATGGCGGCCTTGATGATATCGGTCTTGATACGGTTGAAAGCCGACTGGGCCTCAGCCGTCATGGGAAAAACCGTAGTCTTAATGAGTGGCCGGGCTTTGTCCGCATATCTGGGGACCCACTGGGCGTAATAGAAGAAAAGCCCCAAGCATCGTTTGAGTGCCTTGACGCTATGGGGGAGGGGGAGTTCCTTAAGGGGATGCATGCAGTCGGGGTCCGGGCCTAGGACCCCATTTTCCATGACATAGCCGAGGATGGCTAGCCGGGTTGTGTGGAACACGCATTTCTCTTTGTTGTACGTGAGGTTGAGGGCCCGGGCAGTCTGGAGGAACTTCCTCAGGTTTGCGTCGTGGTCCTGCTGGTCATGGCCGCAGATGGTGACGTTGTCCAAGTACGGGTATGTAGCCCGTAAGCCTTACTGGTCCACCATTTGATCCATCGCCCTCTGGAAAACAGAGACCCCGTTTGTAGCACCAAAAGGGACCCTGAGGAAGTGAAACAGCCGACCGGCTGCTTCGAAGGCCGTGTAGGGGCGGTCCACTGGGCGGACAGGGAGTTGATGATAGCCCGATTTTAGGTCGACCGTGGAGAATACCCGATACTGGGCGATGGGAGTCACCATTTCTGCTATGCGGGGGAGTGGGTAAGCATCGAGTTGCGTAAAGCGGTTTATGGTCTGGCTATAATCCACTACCATTCGTTGCTTCTCCCCGGAGCAGACTACCAATACTTGAGCCCTCCAAGGGCTGTTGCTGGCCTCTATGACCCCCTCTATTAGTAGTCGCTGAACCTCTGACTTGATAAAAGTCATGTCTTGGGTACTGTACCAGCGACTCCTGGTGGCGACAGGCTTACAGTCGGGAGTGAGATTCGCGAAGAGGGGGCTGGTGCAACTTTGAGTGTTGCCAGGCAGCATACCGTGAGTGGGGGCAGGGGTCCGCCGAACTTCAGTGTCAGGCTCCGGTGGCTGCACTGTAAGTCCAGACCGAGCAGCAGGGGGGCGCAGAGTTGAGGAAAGATGTAAAGTTTAAAACGGGTGTATTCAGCGCCTTGAATTGCGAGGTCAGCGACACAATACTCCGTGATTTGGACCGAATGGGACCCAGAGGCGAGGGCGATAGTTTGGGAGGCGGGGTGGGTGCGCAGGGAGCAGCGTCTTACCGTGTCTGGATGGATAAAGCTTTCCGTGCTCCCGTAGTCGAATAGGCAGGGAGTGTCGTGGCCGTTGATTCGCACCCGCATCATCAAGTTACGCAGGTGTTTCGGCCGCGATTGATCGAGCGTGATCGCTCCTAGTTGCGGGTAGTCAGAGTCCTCGGTTAAGTCGGACTCACAAAATGGCCGCCTGGAGTCACAAAATATCCGCCGCCGTCGGTCACACGTGTCGGGGTTCGAAGATGGCCGTCGCCAAGATGGCCGCTCCCATGGCTCGCACGAGGTCGATGATGCGTCGGAAGTGGGCGTGTCCGGCCGCCGCGCAGCCGCGTTGCAGGGCCTGTGAGACCGGGAACTTGATTTCTAGGCCTGGTGAGGATTTTGTTTGTGGCCTTTGGGGCCAGCCAGGCAGACTTTAGCGAAGTGCCCTTTCTTCCCGCAGTCGTTGCAGATCGCGGAGCGGGCCGGGCAACGTTGCCGTGGGTGCTGACCTTGCCCACAGAAATAGCATGGGGAACCCCCGGAGTGAGCGGATCGCCGCGCGGCGCAGGCCTGTATCGTGGCCGGGTCTGGAGGGGATCGAGAGGGGTTTGCAAGGTCCGTGGAGTACGTACGGAGGTTACGGTGGGCCATTTCTAGGGAAGAGGCGAGCGTTACCGTGCCTTGTAGATCCTTTGCCCCGTCTTCCAGGAGCCGCTGCCGGATGTACGAGGACCTCATATCGGACACAAAGGCATCGCGAATATGCAAGTTCATGTGGGTTTCTGCCGTCACTGCTTTATGGTTGCAGTTCCTCGCGAGCACAGTGAGTCTCTCCACGTACTCGTCTAGAGTTTCCCCGGAACGCTGGCTGCAAGTTGAGAGCAAATGCCTGGCATGTACCTCATTAATCGGCTTCACAAAGCGTTTCGTGAGTATCTCGACCGTAGCTTCGTAATTTGCAACGTTCTCGATCACGGAGGAGAGTCGGTGGCCCACCCGGGCATGTAGTAAACGCAGCTTGCGAGCGCCGTCGACATCAGTCGCTGAGGAGTCAATATAGTCCTCAAAACACCGCAGCCAATATTTAAACATTTCCGGGGCTTCCGGAGACCGAGCGTCCAGGTTGAGTTTCTCCGGCTTTAGAGCGCTGTCCATCTTGATTAAATTGAGATACCCTCAATCACGACATAGGAGAGAAGATAGATGATTCAAAGGCTTTAATCATCTGAGAACTGTACAGCAGCCGAGAAGTGTGCTCATCACATGTGGCCTGAGTGAGCCTCATCTTATATACCGTTTCCTGGGGGCGGAGCCAGAGGCGGAGTCCCCCAGGGTTCCAAGCCCGGTCTTAAAGGGCCAATGCATTAAAGGTAAGGTACCATTATATCAGCTACTGATAACATTCATCACAGGGTGGCAGATACATAATGGTTAGCGAGAAACTGCAGGGGACCCGGGTGGTGCTCATGAACGTTTACGCCTCGAACTGGGACGACATGGTATTTATGAGACACATGCTGGGTAAAATTCCAGACTTAGACTCACACAATCTGATTATGCTGGGTGACTTTAACACAGTTATAGACCCTGTACTGGACCGGTCAAACGGCAGGTCGGGGAGCGACCAGCGGTGGCTAAAGAACTGAGGGATTCATGGAACAGGTGGGGGGGGGGGGGGAAACCCGTGGAGATTCACCCGACCGAGGGCGAAAGAGTTCTCTTTCTTTTCCCATGTCCACAAAGTCTACTCCCGTATAGATTTCTTTGTGATGAGCAGGGCGTTGATCCCCAGGGTGAGGGGACCGAATACTTGGCCATTGCAGTCTCTGATCATGCTCCACACTGTGTGGATTTGCGTCTTAAGGGGGAGAGAGGTCAGCCCCTACTATGGAGGCTGGATGTGGGGCTGCTGGCAGACGACGAGGTTTGTGGACGGATAAGGAGGAACATCAAGAATTACCTGGAAACTAATGATATGGGGGAGGTAGCGGCGTCCACGGTGTGGGAGGCCCTGAAGGCAGCTATCAGAGGGGAGTTGATCTCTATCAGGTTTCATAGACAGAAGAAAGAAAGAGCGGGGAGAGAAAGGCTAGTCGGGGAGATACTCAGAGTAGACAGGTGCTACACTGAGACACCCGAGAGGGGGCTACTGAAAGAGCGCCGGAGGCGGAATTCGACCTTCTAACCACTGGAAACCCGGTAGCACAGCTGAAGAAGACCAAAGGGGCTGTCTACGAATACGGGGAGAAACCATCTAAAACCAACTAACTCAGCACAGTAAGATGTCTTACAACACCAGGTTAAAGTCCAACAGGTTTGTTTATGAATCACTAACTTTCGGAGCACAGATCCTTCCTCAGGAGAAGCCTCCGAAAGCTAGTGATTCGAAACAAACCTGTTGGACTTTAACCTGGGTGTTGTAAGACATCTTACTGTGCCCACCCCAGTCCAACGTCGGCATCTCCAGATCATAACTCAGCATAGGTTGGGATTGAATATAGTGGGAGCGATTGAACGGGGCTACGTTGCGCCCGAAAAGCAGCAGATTGCGGTGTAACATGACTGATAGAGGCCAGGAGACCCCACTCCCGGGATCTACCCGGATCGCAACGCCTCGCGAGATGTTGCATTGTAAATCCCGCCTGTTATGGGCGGGGTCACTTTTTGGCGAATCTGCATATTAGAGTGAAACAGCTAGTCTCACTTTAATATGCAGTTAACCGAGGCACCCGAGGCATTGGCATCTATCCCATTCGCCTCAGAGACCTCGGGCGAGCCCCGTTCAATGCAGGTGGGGACCTGACGGAATGGTGGGGGTCTCCCAGGGATCAGAAGTCCCCATTGCATGACCTTTGGGCAGGGTGGTACCCTGGCACTGCCAGCCTGGTACCCTGGCAGTGTCACCTGGGTGCCATCCTGGCTCTGGCAGGGGCACTGTCAGGGTACAAAGCTGCCATTTCTTTGCATGTGCATAGTGAGTTCAGACTGGCAAGCCCACATTTCAGTGGCAGTTAGGGATGAGCAAGAAATGGTGCCTTTGCCAGTGATGCCCACATCCCATAAAGAAATAAATTTGAAAAAGGAACAGCAATGATCCATGGAATGCAGAAATTGATTAAGTGCCAGCATATTTTAAAAATAGCATTAAATAATATTGTGTCATTTATTTTTCTTCAGTACCATTAAGATTTAGAAATTATTTACTTCAGTTTTTAAATAACAATCATTTGCAAAATGGAAGATTGTAAATTAGAGTCACAAAAAATAAATTGAATTTAAACTGTGGCACATGAAAACGTTACTAAACACATGTATTTTGCATGTGCAGTTGAGTAACATGCATGAGACACTCTTCGAAGGAGAAGCTAGTTATATATACTTCTGAACATACTTGGAGAGATCGACATTCCATTCAGGAAGAACTTGTACTCTGCATTTGAAACCTATTTGAATGATAAATGCCTCCATAAATCCAATGTGCTGCTTTAGATTACTCAGATTGAATCAAAAGGCAAAATTGTATGATATTCATGATTTGAATTACCTGGGATATATAGTTAGATGTGAAAATCCAGAGAATTAATTGTGTTATCCTTTGAACATATCATCCTGGTTGTAACAGAAACCAGGTTTGTAGGTTTGCAAGGAAGATGATCGCTCCCTCCTCCTGCCTTTTGTCTTGTTTTGGGGAGGAGATTATTTGTAAATTTAGGTGTTTTCTTTATTGTGTAAGGAATATGTCTGGGCACAGAAATGCGACCTCCAACCGGCTGGTGGCGATGGAGATTTATCACTTGACTCAAGACACCCACCAGTTGGTAGTAAGATGTCTTTTCCACGTGTTTGTTTAGAAATCATCATTAACTATAACAACAGCTGCACTGCGACCTCACAGCACCAAGGTCCCAAGATCAATTCTGGCCTCGAATTACTGTCTGTGTGGAGTTTTCACTTTCTCCCCGTGTCCGCGTGGGTTTCCCCTGGATTCCTCCCACTGTCCAAAGAAGTACAGGTTAGGTGGATTAGCCATGCTGAATTGTCCTTAGTGTCCAAAACATTAGGTGGGGTTACTGGGTTATGAGGATAGGGTGGCGGTGTAGGCTTAAGGAGGGTGCTTTATCCAAGGACCGGTGCAGACTTGATGGGCTGAATGGCCTCCTTCTGCACTGAAAATTCTAAGATGTATATTCTCTGTACATAAATGGGCATAGAAAACAGAGGGTAGTAGTAGGAGGGTACTTTTCTGAATGGAAGGCTGTGACCAGCGGCATTCCACAGGGATCAGTTCTGGGGCCTTTGTTGTCCGTGGTGTATATAAATAATTTGGAAGAAAATGTAGCTGGTCTGGTTAGTAAGTTTGCAGACGACACAAAAATTGGTGGAGTTGTGGACAGTGAAGAGGATTGTCAAAGGATACAGCAGGATATAAGCTGGTTGGAGTCTTGGGCGGAGAAATGGCAGATGGAGTTTAATCCGGACAAGTGTAAGGTAATGCACTTTGGAAGGTCTAATGCGTGTAGGGATTACACAATAAATGGTAGAACACTTGCGAGTACTGACAGGCAGAGAGATCTGGGTGTGCAGGTCCACCAATCACTGAAAGTGGCAACGCATGTGGATAAGGTGGTCAAGAAGGCATACAGCATGCTGGCCTTCATTGGTTAGCTCAGTAAGAAGTCTTACAACACCTGTTGGACTTTAACCTGGTGTTGTAAGACTTCTTACTGCGCTCACCCCAGTCCAACGCCGGCATCTCCACTTCATTGGTTACGGCATTGATTATAAAAATTGGAAAGTCATGTTGTAGCTGTACAGGACCTTAGTTAGGCCTCATTTGGAATATTGTGTACAATTCTAGTCGTCACACTACCAGAAGGATGTGGTTGCTTTGGAGAGGGCACCGAAGCCATTTACTACGATTTTGCCTGGTATGGAGGACATCAGCTATGAAGAGAGGTTAGATAAACTCGGTCTGTTCTCACTGGAAAGATGGAGGTTGAGAGGCGACCTGATAGAGGTCTACATGATTATGAGTGGCATGGACAGAGTGGATAGTCAGATGCTCTTTCCTAGGATAGGAGAGTCAAGTACTAGGGACATAGGTTTAAAGTACGTGGGGAAAAATTTAGAACAGATGTGCGATGCATGTTTTTTACACAGAGGGTGATAAATATATGGAAGGCGCTGCCTGGGGAGGTGGTGGGAGCCGGTACGATAGTAGAATTTAAAGGACACCTAGACAAATATATGAATAGGGTGGGAATGGAAGGATACGGACTCCGTATGTGCAGATGGTTTTAGTTTAGGCAGGTACCGTGGTCGGCGCAGGCTTGGAGGGCCGAAGAGCCTGTTCTTGTGCTGTTTTGTTCTTTGTACATCATTACAATGGTTATATCACAGAACACAACAGGGTGTGCATGTTGGAGGGAGAGAAGAGGCAAGCATTGGAGGAACTGCTGGGGCTAAGGGAGGTGATAGATAGGATCAGAGGAATGCAGCCGGGAAAGGCCCCGGGGTTGGACGGCTTTCCAGCGGAATTTTAACAGTTGTTTGCGACAGAGTTGGCCCTCCACCTGTTGGGGATGTTTAGTGAGGTGGTGAGAGGGGGGAGTTGCCAGCAACACTGACACAGGCGACGATTACACTGATCCCGAAGAAGGGGATGGATCTGCTGGAGTGTGGGTCTGACAGGTCCATCTCATGTTAAACGCGGATGTGAAAATATTGGCGAATGTGTTGGCGGATAGGATGGAGGGGGGTATGCCAAGGACGGTCTCTGAGGATCAAACATGCTTTGTGAAGGGTGGGCAGCTCTCCAGCAACATCAGGCGATGGTGAAATGTAGTTGTGACTCCCTCATGGGAGTGGGCGCCGGGGGTTATTGTATCAATAGATGTGGAGAAGGACTTTGACCGGGTAGAGTGGAGGTACTTGTTTGATATTCTGGGAAGATTCGGGTTTTGGCATGACGTTTGTGACATAGGTGTATCTTTTGCATGCATCCCCAGTGGCAAGCATGTGTACGAACAAGATGAGTTCAGTGGGTTTTGTGTTGCACAGGGAAATGAGGCAGGGGTGCCTACTGTCAGCATTATTATTCGCGCTGGCAATTGAATCCTTGGCGTTGGCCCTTCGGGGGTCTGCTGAGTGGCGAGGGAAGGGGAGGGGGGGGGGCAGGGAGCACCGGGTGTCTTTGTATGCAACCTGTTGTTGTTCAGTGTTGGACCCGCTGGAGAATCATGGGCCTGTTAAAGAGGTTTGCGGCCTTCTCTGGTTATAAGCTGAATGCTGGGAAGAGGAAGAGGTGTTTCCGGTGAATGCAGAGGGGGAATGGGGCCAATTTAGGCGCACTACTGCTGGATTATGTAGGGATGGGCTATGATGCACAGTTGGAATTTGACAGTATTAGTACAGGAGGTTAAGGGGGATTTCAAGAGGTAGGACACTCTGCACTTAACGTTGACAGGGAGGGTGCAAGTGGTGAGGATCAAGAGTAAATGGGAGGAGGAGCTGGGGAGGGAAATAGATTGTGGGCTGTGGTGTGAGGCAATGCGGTGGGTAAACTCAACCTCCTCCTGCGCCAGGATGAACTTGATTCAGTTCAAGATGGTGCACAGGGTACACATGGCTCGAGCAAGGATGGATGTGGCTGACCAGGTGCGTGTGGGCAGGGGCGGGAAAATCATGCGCACATGTTCTGGGCTGTGAGAAGCTTGAGAGCTATTGGGAGGCAGTGTTTGTAATGCTAATCAAGATAGTGGAGGTGGAAGTCATGGTGGCGGTTTCTGGGCTCTCACAAGTGCTGGGACGTCTGGAGGGGAGCAGGGACCATGTTGTGGCCTTCGCTTCTTTTTATTTTTAAAAAATCTTTTTATTGGCATTTTCACATCTTTCGTTTCTCTGATTGCTCGGCGAAGGATATTGTTAAATTGGAGGCCAGATACGACGCTGGGGTGGCAGCTTGGCTGCGAATTTACACAACTTTACTTTCTCCGGTTGGAAGTTTGAGTTGAGGTGGGTCAGAGGAGGTCTTTGAGATGTGGTGGAGGCTGTTCATGACCGTATTTGAGGAGTTGTTCATCGCGGGGGGAGATTGTACAAACTGTGGAGTGTGGTTTGGTGGATTGGGTATTTTGTTGATGTGTTTGGAATAAAATGCCTTTTTTTAAAAAACAGCTTATTTTGCATCCAGTTCTATTGTTGCATGTCGATGTCAGGAATGACATTTATGCAAATTTTGAGAACTGTACATTATCTTGTTAATGTCCACAATTTTCACATTTACCAATGCTTGCTGCACTAGAGTGGCTGGATTCTAAACCAGAGAGTTCAGTTAACTCAAGCAATGTGCTTTGAACTGAACACGGCTTTCGGCTTTAATCCTTTTAAGCTCCTGAATCTAATGATTTATTTAGCTGAAAATGGTACGATCTTCCTTTTGAATTTTAACGATTACTGTCTTTTGAGAATTCCTCATTTTGACTTTTTGGCCTCACCTTTGCATTGAGCATGTCTATGGGGGGCACCTGTCTAGTGCTCCATCCAGACCTTGTGAGTGACTTGGCATATTCACTCATGCCCAACTAAAATGTCTGTCTTATATAGTTTCATGTCTTCTAAAACCTTTGGCTGTAGATTTACCTTCAGTACTGATGGCCCTCATGTTTACCTGACCTGAGATTGTGCTCAAAAAGACTGTATTGAATTGGAGATTGTTAAACTGTTTTGAACCAAGAATTAAGTTTCCAGAATATGTTTAAGTATGTGCTTCTTTCTATACACTGAAAAAGTGATGAAATGATGATCATTGCTGATGTCTACTTATATGAATGTTTGTGTTTTTGTCTCTCTGATGCATTATTGCTTTATTTTATTAATCATGCTGTGCTCTCCACGTATGTTGGAATTTAATCAAATCTTGCTGACTAGTTATGAGTTTTAATTTTACATATAACAAGCAATTACATTTTCCACTCGGCATTCATTTAGGAAAAGATATTTTATTAATATAATGCATAATGCATTTTTAATTCTTCTTTCCAGCCTTCTGGACTTTGAATTGGAGTACCAAGAGCTCTGGGATTGGCTGATTGACATGGAATCCATAGTGATGGACAGCCATGACCTGATGATGTCAGAAGAGCAGCAGCAGCATCTTTACAAGGTTAGAGCCTATGTTACTGTCTTTACATGGATATGGAAAATCTGATTAGCCTGACAAGTCTTTCTCTCAGTGGACATCTTGCTGTTCATTGTATATATCAAGGTGCCTATTAGAATTCCCTTCCCTGTCCCCCAACTTCATTTCCATCTCCTGCATGCCTTCGGAGAGTGCAGACATCATAATTGCCAAAGAGTTCCCTTTATCACATTCTATTAAGTTTAATTTCATAAAGGAAAGAGGAAATCTTCCCATAGATGAGTGGAAATAAAGGAGACAGGATTAATAAATAGACCAAAGGAAAATGAATAGTCAGTGAAAGTAGGGGCTCTACTTTACAGTATGTGTTTCAATTTGAGGTTTCAGACAGATTACTCTGTCCTTCGGAAGCACTAAGCACAGTATTTGCCAAGAGTCTGGTTTATCGCTGCACCGGCACTAGTTGGTTTTCAATGAATTTTTATTAGGAACAGATAAAGCAGCCCATATTGCTTTGTTATTTTATACACAATTAAAAGAAATATTATTGGGCTCCAATATTAATTTCCATTCCCTCAAATAATAAATAATACATTTCGATTTCAGCACTTTTGCCGTTACTCAGACCATTAAATAGTCTATTTTGTATGATATACTTTACCCTTTAGTTGATACAAAATCTCCAAGCTCATACTTTAGGTGTAAAGGCATTTTAAAACAGAACACGGTAATATGCTGGAACGTTCCAGGGGTTATTTTCAGCTGTAACTCCATAGCAGTAAATCTGCCTCGTTTAGGCTATTTTTTATTGTTGTAATTCTGACAGTTGTCATCCCTGGATTGCTTTGAACATATGGCACATTTCAAAGAGCAGATTGCGAATCGTAAAGGAAAAAAAATTAATAACCACCATCAGAATTGACAACAGGATAATGACGAGAAACAACCACCCTCTGGCTCTTTTAGTAATTTTTCATTTTTATACAAGGGATGGAAATTCAAGGTCAAACAGGAGCCACTCTCTTATCTTTGTGGCTTCATCAGAAGTTGCTATCATCTTTTAAGAGTGGTGCTGGACAAAATATCTCAAGTCCAGGTTTGTGTACTATCAGTTATACTAAGGGAAGCGACTGGAGGTATTATCTTTCACACAACCGGCAGGGGGGTGAATGCCACTAACGCGTAGCTGGTGTACAGGGGTGAGAGATAAGGGGCAATCAGATTTAGTATTTTTGAAAAATCTGAGGAAAGAAGACAGACCATTTGCAGGCAAACACTGGGAGAGAACCAAGGGTAGCTGTGAGAGAGGATCAGACATACATTCTCCAGAGGCATAACAAGATACATGAAAAGAGAATTTTGAAGCCCAGTAGTAAGCACAAAGGAGGTTTGTGTATTATTTGATTTTCAACTGAGTGCACCACATTTGAGGTCCTTCCTTTACCTGGGTGCAACTGGCTTGCTGCTAATTGGAAGTGGACAAGGAGGCACATACAAACAGCTGAAAGAAGCAACTTTTCAAAGTGTCCCTTAGCATCGGAGAGCTTGTCCAGAAGAATCAAGCACTCTGCTTCATTTGCTGTTACTATCTGCTCACAGATTTTTATCTCCAACTCCACTGAATATTATCCTTCCAGTTTCTATTGTTTAGTTCTTGTTTATAGGCTATGGGGCAAAAGCGGGATTAGGCTATTGAGTTGGATGATCGGCCATGATCATAATGAATGGTGGAGAAGGCTCGAAGGGCCGAATGGCCTCCTTCTGCTCCTATTTTATATGTTTCTGTGTTAATTGCTGTTCTGAAGTTTCTCCCCCTTTTGTAAGAACGCGGAGTATTTCCTTTTAACCGTTACTGTACCGACAGAAGAAGGTTCTGGAGGTTTAATAAATTCAGGTTTCTATCATTCTGCAGTACATTTTCTTCAGAAACGCTGTTCATTAAATATGCAGAATTTTGGCAAGCTGAGGAAGATTGAAGATCAGATTTGTGAATAGGAATCTTTGAATCCACTTTCAGTTTTGCATATGATGAAAGCGTGCCCAACAAATCTGGTGTTGAAGAGGAGCCTGACCAACACCAACATCTTGTTCTCCTCTTATGATATGCAGCATTGTGTGATTGACATTGTGATTCAGCCAGTGCAATTCTTTTAAAGGCACACTGCACCCTCCTTGATAATAGTGCCTTTATATTGGGTTTTCTACTGCATTAATTAAACCCATGCCTTAAAGATTACCACAGAGCTTAAACAAGGTCACCATTTTGTGACAGTAATTTTGTATAGATTAAGCCCCAGAATTAAAAGCTCTCCGCTGTTATATTTAGCATGGCTACATTTCTGTCTATGCAAAACCATGAAGAGCACATTTTTCTTGTAGTACTTCATGGTAATACTGATGGAGGAGGGCTACGAGAATTCTATGACAAACTTCCAGCCTCTATTTTACATACACTGTGGATATGTCATGCTGATGTTGCCTTGCATTTAAGTATAAAAGGTTTATTTGATTATTGAAACAATGTAAGGAGATTGACTGGCGAGGGGCATTATTCTTTAACAGAGTGCCATCTTCTGAGGCTTTAATTTGAATTTCAGATGTGGCAGCATCCACATTCTTAAAGAAATCATGCATTGACCCATCCACTAATGGGTTTGTTGAAAGAAAACAAAGGTTCTGTTCTGGAACTAAATCCTCAAGCGTACAAGTAAACCTTTGAATTCATGCTCCACAGGAAAATTGGTAAAGGATCACAAGTCTTTCAAATGGGGAAATTAATAACATATTATCAATAAATATATATTTTAAATCCATTTAATTATCTTGGTGTAAGTGTGATCCTCTTTTATCGTCCTTGATGCACAAATAGACAATTTCACTTTTACAAAATGGTCTATTGGTAATGTTGAATATTGCAATCTTACTTATGTTTGTTTTGCTACTGTCTTCATCGCTGTCCCTCGATTCAAGGATGGCACCTACTCAGAGCCATGAGTTAGTGCCATACGTCTTCATTTAATTGAATAGGCCAATTCTCAACCCACAGATTATTGCGTACATGGGGCAGGATGTCCAGAGTGCAAAATGTGCTTCCTTTTCTTTCATTCTCTCCCATCACTCTGCCTCATCAAAGTGTAAAGCAGCTTAGTGGACAGGTTGTCACCATTTTGAAGAATTGGTAGCAAATTCCTCACAATCATTAGTGCCAATGCTGTCTCTTCCAGAGTGACTTTGAAGAAATTCATTTCTCCTCTCCTGGAATGTTGGCCATTTGAGAGTTGAGAAAACAGGTCCTGGTGGGGTGGACTTTTTCAGCTACCTGGATACAGTGACCAGGTTAGCAAAGCTGATTTTCTTTCAGGAATGCTTATGGAGCTGGCTTCAAGAAGGACACTGGGGTTTGTTCAATAATCTTCGCACTGAACCCGGAGAATTCAATACACGGATCCCAAACGGCGACCTGAGCGCAAGATCTTACGAGAGTCGGAATCTCATTTTCCGACTTTCCCGCCACCTCGCCAGTGATGTACTGAGGTAACTGCTGAGAAAGGGTGCAAACCTCGTTTAGTTATATTTTAATAAATTTAAATACACTTAAAGGGCTTCCCCATCATGTGTTCCCTCCCCCACATAAAGATTCAACTGCTTTTGCAAAACGTGAAGTAGTTGAGAGGAACCCAGCAGGATACAACGGTAAGTATAATTCCAGGGGGAGAGGGATTTGCCTTACATTGCCTCGAGCACCCTGGCAGTGTCAACCTGAGGAGGGATTGTCCCAATGCTTGTGGGAGGGATTCCCTGTATCCCTGGGACAGGGGAAGTATTTTTTCAGTGCAGATCGTGTGGCGTTTATCAGTCCCCACCCTGCCAGTGTGATGGTGAAAACCATGCTCCCAGATTTTCTATGCACTGAGTGAGATGCACACCACCTCTCTTACTCTGCCAGCATTCAGTTCACAGAGTTCAAAATTCTACGCATTATCTGCAGCTTGAGGATGACTGCAGTGTCAATTCCCACTCTGCACCAAATTTACAAGCCACTCTCGACCTCTTCAATTCTGCATTCAAGGAACTCGGCCTGTCCTTGAATGTCGCAAAAAAACAAAACCCCACCTGGTCCGCCAAATACTCCATCTCCCATATATATTGAAGGAAAAACTCTGGAATATGTTGAACACTTCCAATACCTCTCAAAAGGCCATTATTGTCACTACCAATTGCAAGTAGCTTTATTTCTATTGAACAGTATGCTCTGTCAGTATTAAATGGTTTTAGTGAAGCATATCCTTTTAACTCAAAGCAACTTCAAAGTACAGAACTGTCTGCTCCAAGTTTCCTAAAGCTTTGATAAGTGAGCCAAGAGGCTAGTCTGAAACTTCATCTTGTTAATTTTCTTTGCAATTGACAATGATCTTGCTGACTCCAAGCCTTCACCACGTTGCCAGCTATTGTTATTGTCTGCGGTGTTATATTTTGCCAAGTAGATGCTATGTTGTCAGATTTTAGATGATGGTTTGAAACATTTCTGGAGTACACATTTCCCTCCAGATGTACGTACATAGTTATGCTTTAGCTATTAGTCGTGCCAGTATATTCCCACTTTGTATTTAATGTTACCGTAGTTTGAGCAGCTTGTTCAGTTCAGATTGTGAATTCTCTCTCCTTGGAAGAGATCACAGTTAGAAGTTGTATGAGTTTATAATCACTTCTAAGTCATAGAGTCTTACAGCATAGAAAAGTCCCTTCGGCCCATCGAGTTTGCACCAGTCAAAAACAAACACCTAAGTATTCTTTTTTTTAAAATATATTTATTCTCCTCCTTTTTCACATTTTCTCCCAAATTTACACCCACCAACAATAAACAATAATCAGTAACAAATATGTCAATCCCCATATCAATAACCAGGCTCCAATGTCCGCAGCCCTCCTCTCACCTCACCTCCATTCACTGGCCGACTTTAGTTAGCTAGCGTGGGTGGCTCCTCCCGCCAAGGTATACCGTCCCCTCCCACCCAGTGCCAGAGAAAAAAAAACAACAATCCAACCCATACAATTCACTAAAATAAGATATAACCGTCGCAATACAGACTGCCAATCAACCCAACCAATAACTTGAACTCTGTAACAATGTGAAGTCACGTAAATTACAATACACGTCAATGAAAAGAAAGTTATAGCACTTATACATTTTCCAGCTCCCCAATCATAGTCCACAGTCTCTCTTCCAGCTCTGCTCCTCACGCCTTCTGCCCTCACGAACGCCTCAGCCGCCTCCACTGTCTCGAAATAAATGTCTTGTTGTACAGTGCCACCTTCACCCGCCCAAACGTCGCTTGTTTTTTGTCAACTCCACCGTCAAGTCCTGGTAAATCCGGCACCATTCCACTGCATCTCGCACTTCTGCTTCGCCCAGCTTAACACCTTCACCTTCATGCAGTACTTATGGAAGCAGATAATTACTGCTCTTGGCGGTTCATTTACTTTGGGCTTCGGCCTTAATGACAGATGAGTTTGGTCCAACTCGTACCGGGAGCGGTTCTAACCCTCCAGCACCCTCCACGGCTCATCCCCCATCGAGGTGAACTGGTCGCTGTGCTGCGACATGGCCTCCTCCACTTCCTTAATCTTCTCGCCCTGCTCTCCCACCTTGGTCGATGTCTTTGACACGCTACCCTCACCGGGGGATTGCCTCCTTCACCAATGACTTCAATGCGACCGCCATCTCCTTCCTCAACGCCTCCATGTGCCTCGCAAACTGCTTTTCCAACTCCACAGCCATCACCTCGGTCATCATTTCCACCGTAAACAGTGCGGCCCCACCATGCGGTCCGGCATCCGCCATCTTGTCAGCCCTTTTGCTGGTCCTCTCATTCAACGGCGAGTCCATGTTTCCTCCCTTCTTCGACGCTCCTGTTCGCATCCTCTAATGACTTAAATATTTTTCCTTTTATTTCCCCCTTCTTTCCTCCTTCAATCTTTTAAAAAAAAAAATTCCTTCAAGAGAAAAAAACTTATTTTCACAAACCTTCTTTAAAACCTCTTTCTCTTCTTTTCTGTATTCCTCAAGAATTCCCCTGCATCCAGACTTCAGTCTTCTTAAAACGAACCCATTCTAGGCGGGGACCACCCGATGTGAACCATCTCCACTGCATGGCTTCTGGCCTACTGCCTCGTCTTCCATTTGGCTCCACCCCCACTGCTCCGACCGCCGCGCGCGCTGGGCCCGATGCCTCAGCTCCAGCTGCCCGACACTCACGGGGGGGGTTCCTCGCCGGTTTTCAAACCGACCCCGCTTGACGCCCGGGGCAGCACGGTAGCAGGGGCAGCACGGTAGCATGGTGGTTAGCATAAATGCTTCACAGCTCCAGGGTCCCAGGTTCGATTCCCGGCTGGGTCACTGTCTGTGCGGAGTCTGCATGTCCTCCCCGTGTGTGCGTGGGTTTCCTCCGGGTGCTCCGGTTTCCTCCCACAGTCCAAAGATGTGCAGGTTAGGTGGATTGGCCATGCTAAATTGCCCGTAGTGTCCTTAAAGTAAGGTAATGGGGGGGTTGTTGGGTTACGGGTATAGGGTGGATGTGGGTTTGAGTAGGGTGATCATGGCTCGGCACAACATCGAGGGCCGAAGGACCTGTTCTGTGCTGTACTGTTCTATGTTCTAAAGGCCGACAACAATCGGGAGGGAGAGCGAAGAATTAGGGAAACCCGCGAAAGTGCCGTAGGTAGTGGCCACCGGCGGGAGCTGCTCTCAATGCGGCTGACCTGCTCGCAAACGCCACCCGAAGTCCCCGACACCTGACTATTCTAATCCCATTTTCCAGATACACGCCGGCTTTCTCACCTCTGCCAGCATTCTGTTCACAAAGTTCAGAATTCTGCCCACTACCTGCAGCTTGAGGATGACTGCAGTGTCACTTCCCACTCTGCGCCAAATTCACAAGCCACTTCTCGACCTCAGCAGTTCTGCATTCAAGGAAATCGGCCTGTCCTTGAACGTCGCAAAAAACAAAACCCACAAGCGCTCAGCCAAATACTCCACCTCACATCTATGTTGAAGGAAAAACTGCGCAAGATGTTGAATACTTCCTTGAGGATGGCTGCAGTGTCATTTCCCACTCAACACCAAATTTACATGCCACTCGTGATCTCTTCAATTCCATACCCTTGTATGCCCTGGGATCACAAATGCACATCTAAACACTTCTTAAATGTTATGAGGGTCTCTGCCTCCACCACCCTTTCAGGCAGCAAATTCCAAACTTCCACTGCGCTCTGGATAAAAAGATTTACCCTCACATCTCCTCTAAACCCCCTTCCCGTTACCTTAAAGCTATGGCCCCTGGTCACTGATCCCTCCACCAAGGGGAAAGTTTGTTCCTGTCTACTCTATCCATACCCCTCATAATTTTATAAACCTCAATCATGTCCCCCCTCAGTCTCCTCTGCACCAGGGGAAACAATCCAAGTCTATCCAATCTCTCTTCATAATTAAAACTTTACAGCCCAGGCAACATCCTGGTAAATCTGCTCTGCACCCTTTCCAGTGCTCTCATATCCCTCCTATAATGTGGATTCCAGAACTGCACACAATACTCTAGCTGTGGTCTAACCAACGTTTTATATGGTTTCAACATAACCTCCCTGCTTTTAAATTCTATGCCTCGTTTAATAGAGGCAAGTATACCATATCTTTTTTTTTATTAAGGGTTATTATTATTTTTATCCTGATACAGCAATCTCTATCCTGGGACAGCAGTCTCTGTATTCTGGTACAGCAGTCTCTGTATCCTGGTACAGCAGTCTCTGTATTCTGATGCAGCAATCTCTATCCTGGTACAGCAGTCTCTGTATTCTGATACAGCAGTCTCTGTATCCTGGTACAGCAGTCTCTGTATTCTGATGCAGCAATCTCTATCCTGGTACAGCAGTCTCTGTATTCTGATACAGCAGTCTCTGTATTCTGATACAGCAGTCTCTGTATACTGATGCAGCAGTCTCTGTATTCTGATACAACAATCTCTGTATTCTGATGCAGCAGTCTCTGTATTCTGATGCAGCAGTCTCTGTATTCTGATGCAGCAATCTCGGTATTCTGATGCAGCCGTCTCTGTATTCTGATGCAGCAATCTCTATCCTGGTACAGCAGTCTCTGTATTCTGATGCAGCAGTCTCTGTATACTGATGCCGCAGTCTCTGTATTCCCTCTGTAGGGGATTCTATAATTATGGGGACAGATAGTATCCTATGCAAGCCGGATCGGGAGTCTCGCATGGTGTGTTGCCTGCCCGGTGCCAGGGTGCGGGACATCTCTGACCGGCTTGAAAGGATATTGGAGCGGGAGGGGGAGGATCCAGTTGTTGTGGTCCACGTTGGGACTAACAACATAGGTAAAGCTAGGGTGGAGGACCTGTTCGGGGACTATCAAGCACTAGGAAGAAAATTGAAATACAGGTCCTCAAGGGTCATAATCTCCGGATTACTGCCCGAGCCACGTGCCAATTGGCATAGGGACAAGAAAATTAGGGAAGTAAACACGTGGCTAAGGGATTGGTGTGGGAAAGAGGGATTCCACTTCATGGGACATTGGCATCAGTTTTGGAACCGGGGGATCTGTACCGTTGGGACGGTCTCCACCTGAACCGATCTGGAACCAGTGTTCTAGCGAAGAGGATAAATAGGGTGGTCAGTAGGACTTTAAACTTCTGAGTTGGGGGGAAGGGAAAGTGAAAGCGACAGGGAGCATGGAGTTAAATGGCAAGATACGCAGGAGGATAACATGTAGGCAGGTGGATTTAAGCTTGATGCAGACTAGGAATTCAACAAAAAGGAAGGATAACTTTGGACATCTTAGGACTTCCAATATCTGTAATGATAAGAAAGTTAGCATTAAGGTACTTTACCTGAATGCTCGTAGCATTTGTAACAAAGTAGACAAACTAATGGCACAGATCATCGTGAATGATTATGATGTGGTTGGCATCACAGAGACATGGCTGCAGGGGGTTCAGGACTGGCAGTTAAACATCCAAGGATATACAACCTATCGAAAAGACAGGGAGGTGGGCCGAGGGGGTGGGGTTGCCTTGTTAGTTAAGAACAAAATTAAATCTATGGCACTAAACGACATAGGGTCGGATGATGTGGAGTCTGTGTGGGTAGAATTGAGGAACCACAAAGGCAAAAAAACCATAATGGGAGTTATGTACAGACCTCCTAACAGTGGTCAGGATCAGGGGCGCAACATGTACCGGGAAATAGAAAAGGCATGTCAGAAAGGCAAGGTCACGGTGATCATGGGGGACTTCAATATGCAGGTGGACTGGGTAAATAACGTAGCCAGTGGATCCAAAGAAAAGGAATTCATGGAATGCTTACAAGATGGCTTTTTGGAACAGCTTGTCATGGAGCCCACAAGGGAGCAGGCTATTCTGGACCTAGTGCTATGTAATGAACCAGACTTTATAAAAGATCTTAAAGTAAGGGAACACTCAGGAAGCAGCGATCATAATATGGTTGAGTTCAGTCTGCAGTTTGAAAGAGAGAAGGCAAAATCGGATGTAATGGTGTTACAGTTAAATAAAGGTAATTACGAGGGCATGAGAGAGGAACTGGCGAAAATCGACTGGAAGCAGACCCTAGTGGGGAAGACAGCAGAGCAAAAATGGCAGGAGTTTGTATGCATAATTGAGGACACTGTACAGAGGTTCATCCCCAAGAAAAGAAAGATTATCCGGGGAGGGATTAGACAGCCATGGCTGACAAAGGAGGTCAGGAAATGTATCAAAGAAAAAGAGAGATCCTATAAAGTGGCCAAAAGCACTGGGAAATCAGAAGATTGGGAAGGCTACAAAAACAAACAGAGGTTAACAAAGAGACAAATAAGGAAGGAGAGGATCAAATATGAAGGCAGGCTAGCCAGTAATATAAGAAATGATAGTAAAAGTTTCTTTCAATACATAAGAAACAAACGACAGGCCAAAGTAGACATTGGGCCAATTCAAACTGATTCCGGAAGGCTAGTGATGGGAGACGAGGAAATGGCTGGAGACCTTAATAAGTACTTTGCGTCTGTCTTCACAGTGGAAGACATGAGTAATATCCCAAAAATTATAGAGGGTCAGGGGGCTGCGTTGAGTATGGTTGCCATTACAAAAGAGATGGTGCTAAAAAAGCTAAAAGGTCTTAAAATTGACAAATCTCCTGGCCCCGATGGGCTACACCCTAGAGTTCTGAGAGAGGTGGCTGAAGAAATAGCGGAAGCGTTGGTTGAGATCTTTCAAAAATCACTGGAGTCAGGGAAAGTCCCGGACGATTGGAAGATCGCTGTTGTAACCCCCTTGTTCAAGAAAGGATCAAGACAAAAGATGGAAAATTATAGGCCAATTAGCCTAACCTCGGTTGTTGGTAAAAATTCTAGAATCGATCGTTAAGGATGAGATTTCTAAATTCTTGGAAGAGCAGGGTCGGATTAGAACAAGTCAACATGGATTTAGTAAGGGGAGGTCGTGCCTGACGAACCTGTTAGAATTCTTTGAGGAGGTGACAAGTAGGTTAGACCAGGGAAACCCAGTGGATGTGGTCTATCTGGATTTCCAAAAGGCCTTTGATAAGGTGCCACACAGGAGGCTGCTGAGTAAGGTGAGGGCCCATGGTGTTCGAGGTGAGCTACTGGCATGGGTTGAGGATTGGCTGTCTGACAGAAGGCAGAGAGTTGGGATAAAAGGTTCTTTTTCGGAATGGCAGCCGGTGACCAGTGGTGTCCCACAGGGTTCAGTGTTGGGGCCACAGCTGTTCACCATATATATTAATGATCTGGATGAAGGGACTGGGGGCATTCTAGCGAAGTTTGCCGATGATACGAAGTTAGGTGGTCAGGCAGGTAGTGCTGAGGAAGTGGGGAGGCTGCAGAAGGATCTAGACAGTTTGGGAGAGTGGTGCAGGAAATGGCTGATGCAATTCAACGTGAGAAAATGTGAGGTCTTGCACTTTGGAAAAAAGAATCCAAGCATAGACTACTTTCTAAACGGAGAGAAAATTCATAATGCCAAAGTACAAAGGGATCTGGGAGTGCTAGTCGAGGATTCCCTAAAGGTAAACATGCAGGTTGAATCTGTGATTAAGAAAGCGAATGCAATGTTGTCATTTATCTCAAGAGGGTTGGAATATAAAAGCAGCGATGTGCTACTGAGCCTTTATAAGGCTCTGGTTGGGCCCCATTTGGAGTACTGTGTCCAGTTTTGGGCCCCACATCTCAGGAAGGACATACTGGCACTGGAGCGTGTCCAGCGGAGATTCACACGGATGATCCCTGGAATGGCGGGTCTAACATATGATGAACGGCTGAGGATCCTGGGATTGTATTCATTGGAGTTTAGAAGGTTAAGGGGAGATCTAATAGAAACTTACAAGATAATACATGGCTTAGAAAGGGTGGACGCAAAGAAACTGTTTCCGTTAGGCGAGGAGACGAGGACCCGTGGGCACAGCCTTAGAATTAGAGGGGGTAAATTCAGAACAGAAATGCGGAGACATTTCTTCAGCCAGAGAGTGGTGGGCCTGTGGAATTCATTGCCGCGGAGTGCAGTGGAGGCCGGGACACTAAATGGCTTCAAGGCAGAGATAGATAAATTCTTGATGTCGCGAGGAATTAAGGGCTACGGGGAGAATGCTGGTAGGTGGAGTTGAAATGCCCATCAGCCATGATTGAATGGCGGAGTGGACTCGATGGGCCGAATGGCCTTACTTCCACTCCTATGTCTTATGGTCTTATGTATTCTGATACAGCAGTCTCTGTATTCTGGCACAGCAGTCTCTGTATTCTGGCACAGCAGTCTCTGTATTCTGATAAAGCAATCTCTATCCTGGTACAGCAGTCTCTGTATTCTGATACAGCAGTCTCTGTATTCTGCTACAGCAGTCTCTGTATTCTCATACAGCAGTCTCTGTATTCTGATGCAGCAGTCTCTGTATTCAAATGCAGCAGTCTCTGTATTGTGATACAGCAGTCTCTGTATTCTGCTACAGCAGTCTCTGTATTCTGATACAGCAGTCTCTGTATTCTGATGCAGCAGTCTCTGTATTCTCATACAGCAGTCTCTGTATTCTGATGCAGCAGTCTCTGTATCCTGGTACAACAGTCTCTGTATTCTGATGCAGCAGTCTCTGTAGTCAGATACAGCAGTCTCTGTATTCTGATACAGCAGTCTCTGTATTCTCATACAGCAGTCTCTGTATTCTGATACAGCAGTCTCTGTATTCTGATACAGCAGTCTCTGTATTCTGATACAGCAGTCTCTGTAGTCTGATACAGCAATCTCTATCCTGGCAGAGCAGCCTCTGTATTCTGATACAGCAGTCTCTGTATTCTGCTACAGCAGTCTCTGTATTCTGATGGAGCAGTCTCTTTAGTCTGATACAGCAGTCTCTGTATTCTGATGCAGCAGTCTCTGTATTCTGATACAGCAGTCTCTGTATTCTGATACAGCAGTCTCTGTATTCTGATACAGCAGTCTCTGTATTCTGATACAGCAGTCTCTGTATTCTGATGCAGCAGTCTCTGTATTCTGCTACAGCAGTCTCTGTAGTCTGATACAGCAATCTCTGTATTCTGATACAGCAATCTCTGTAGTCTGATACAGCAGTCTCTGTATTCTGATACAGCAGTCTCTGTATTCTGATACAGCAGTCTCTGTATTCTGATACAGCAGTCTCTGTAGTCTGATGCAGCAGTCTCTGTATTCTGATACAGCAGTCTCTGTATTCTGATACAGCAGTCTCTGTATTCTGGCACAGCAGTCTCTGTAGTCTGATGCAGCAGTCTCTGTATTCTGATGCAGGAGTCTCTGTATTCTGATACAGCAGTCTCTGTATTCTGATACAACAGTCTCTGTAGTCTGATACAGCAGTCTCTGTAGTCTGATGCAGCAATCTATCCTGGTACAGCAGTCTCTGTATTCTCATACAGCAGTCTCTGTATTCTGCTACAGCAGTCTCGGTATTCTGATGCAGCCGTCTCTGTATTCTGAAGCAGCAATCTCGATCCTGGTACAGCAGTCTCTGTATTCTGATACAGCAGTCTCTGTATTCTGGCACAGCAGCCTCTGTATTCTGATACAGCAGTCTCTGTATTCTGATGCAGTAGTCTCTGTATTCAGATGCAGCCGTCTCTGTATTCTGATGCAGCAATCTCTATCCTGGTACAGCAGTCTCTGTATTCTGATACAGCAGTCTCTGTATTCTGGCACAGCAGTCTCTGTATTCTGATACAGCAGTCTCTGTATACTGATACAGCAGTCTCTGTATTCAGATGCAGCAGTCTCTGTATTCTGATGCAGCAATCTCTATCCTGGTACAGCAGTCTCTGTATTCTGATACAGCAGTCTCTGCATTCTGGCACAGCAGTCTCTGTATTCTGATACAGCAGTTTCTGTATCCTGGCACAGCAGTCTCTGTATTATCATACAGCAGTCTCTGTATTCTGATGCAGCAGTCTCTGTATTCTGATGCAGCAGTCTCTGTATTCTGATACAGCAGTCTCTGTATTCTGGCACAGCAGTCTCTGTATTCTGATGCAGCAGTCTCTGTATTCTGATACAGCAATCTCTGTATTCAGATACAGCAGTCTCTGTATTCTGATACAGCAGTCTCTGTATTCTGATACAGCAGTCTCTGTATTCTAATACAGCAGTCTCTGTATTCTGGCACAGCAGTCACTGTATTCTGATGCAGCAGTCTCTGTATTCTGATGCAGCAGTTTCTGTATCCTGGCACAGCAGTCTCTCTATTCTGATGCAGCAGTTTCTGTATCCTGGCACAGCAGTCACTGTATCCTGCTACAGCAGTCTCTGTATTCTGATGCAGCAGTCTCTGTATTCTGGTACAGCAGTCTCTGTATTCTGATTCAGCAGTCTCTGTATTCTGATGCAGCAGTTTCTGTATCCTGGCACAACAGTCTCTGTATTCTCATACAGCAGTCTCTGTATTCTGATACAGCAATCTCTATCCTGGTACAGCAGTCTCTGTATTCTGATACAGCAGTCTCTGTATTCTGATACAGCAGTCTCTGTATTCTGATACAGCAATCTCTGTATTCAGATACAGCAGTCTCTGTATTCAGATACAGCAGTCCCTGTATTCTGATACAGCAGTCTCTGTATTCTAATACAGCAGTCTCTGTATTCTGGCACAGCAGTCACTATTCTGATGCAGCAGTCTCTGTATTCTGATGCAGCAGTCTCTGTATTCTGATGCAGCAGTTTCTGTATCCTGGCACAGCAGTCACTGTATTCTGCTACAGCAGTCTCTGTATTACATAGAACAGTACAGCACAGAACAGGCCCTTTGGCCCTCGATGTTGTGCCGAGCAATGATCACCCTACTCAAACCCACATCAACCCTATACCCGTAACCCAACAACCCCCCCATTACCTTACTTTAAGGACACTACGGGCAATTTAGCATGGCCAATCCACCTAACCCGCACATCTTTGGACTGTGGGAGGAAACCGGAGCACCCGGAGGAAACCCACGCACACACGGGGAGGACGTGCAGACTCCACACAGACAGTGACCCAGCCGGGAATCGAACCTGGGACCCTGGAGCTGTGAAGCATTGATGCTAACCACCATGCTACCGTGAGGCCCCCGCCTCTGCCTATTCTGATGCAGCAGTCTCTGTATTCTGATGCAGCAGTTTCTGTATCCTGGCACAGCAGTCTCTGTATTCTCATACAGCAGTCTCTGTATTCTGATACAGCAATCTCTATCCTGGTACAGCAGTCTCTGTATTCTGATACAGCAGTCTCTGTATTCTGATACAGCAGTCTCTGTATTCTGGCACAGCAGTCTCTGTATTCTGCTACAGCAGTCTCTGTATTCTGATACAGCAGTCTCTGTATACTGATGCAGCAGTCTCTGTATTCTGGCACAGCAGTCTCTGTATTCTGATACAGCAGTCTCTGTGTTCTCATACAGCAGTCTCTGTATTCTGATACAGCAGTGTCTGTATACTGATGCAGCAGTCTCTGTATTCTGATACAGCAGTCTCGGTATTCTGATACAGCAGTCTCTCTATTATGATACAGCAGTCTCTGTATTCTGCTACAGCAGTCTCTGTATTCTCATACAGCAGTCTCTGTATTCTGGTACAGCAGTCTCTGTATCCTGGTACATCAGTCTCTGTATTCTGATACAGCAGTCTCTGTATACTGATACAGCGGTCTCTGTATTCTGATACAGCAGTCTCTGTATACTGATACAGCAGTCTCTGTATACTGATGCAGCAGTCTCTGTATACTGATGCAGCAGTCTCTGTATACTGATGCAGCAGTCTCTGTATACTGATGCAGCAGTCTCTGTATTCTGATACAGCAGTCTCTGTATACTGATGCAGCAATCTCTGTATACTGATGCAGCAGTCTCTGTATTCTGCTACAGCAGTCTCTGTATTCTGATGCAGCAGTCTCGGTATTCTGATGCAGCCGTCTCTGTATTCTGATGCAGCAATCTCTATCCTGGTACAGCAGTCTCTGTATTCTGATGCAGCAGTCTCTGTATACTGATGCCGCAGACTCTGTATTCTGATACAGCAGGCTCTGTATTCTGATACAGCAGTCTCTGTATTCTGATACAGCAATCTCTATCCTGGTACAGCAGTCTCTGTATTAGAACATAGAACATAGAACACTAAAGCGCAGTACGGGCCCTTCGGCCCTCGATGTTGCGCCGACCTGTGAAACCATCTGAAGCCTATCTGACCTACACTATTCCATTTTCATCCATATGTCTATCCAGTGACCACTTAAATGCCCTTAAAGTTGGTGAGTCTACTACTGTTGCAGGCAGGGCGTTCCACACCCCTACTACTCTCTGAGTAAAGCAACTGCCTCTGACATCTGTCCTATATCTATCACCCCTCAATTTAAAGCTATGTCCCCTCGTGTTGGTCATCACCATCCGAGGAAAAAGACTCTCACTGTCCACCCTATCTAACCCTCTGACTATCTTATATGTCTCTATTAAGTCACCTCTCAGCCTTATCCTCTCTAACGAAAACAACCTCAATTCCCTGAGCCTTTCCTCGTAAGACCTTCCCTCCATACCAGGCAACATCCTAGTAAATCTCCTCTGAACCCTTTCCAAAGCTTCCACATCCTTCCTATAATGTGGTGACCAGAACTGCACGCAGTACTCCAGGTGCGGCCGCACCAGAGTTATGTACAGCTGCAGCATGACCTTGTGGTTCCGAAACTCAATCCCCCTGCTTATAAAGGCTAGCACACCATATGCCTTCATAACAGCCCTATTAACCTGGGTGGCAACTTTCAGGGATTTATGTACCTGGATGTATTCTGATACAGCAGTCTCTGTATTCTGCTACAGCAGTCTCTGTATTCTGATATGGCAGTCTCTGTATTCTGATACAGCAGTCTCTGTATTCTGATACAGCAGTTTCTGTATTCTGCTACAGCAGTCTCTGTATTCTGATGGAGCAGTCTCTGTGTTTTGGCACAGCAGTCTCTGTATTCTGGCACAGCAGTCTCTGTATTCTGATGCAGCAGTCTCTGTATTCTGATACAGCAGTCTCTGTATTCTGATACAGCAGTCTCTGTATTCTGATGCAGCAGTCTCTGTATTCTGATACAGCAGTCTCTGTATTCTGATACAGCAGTCTCTGTATTCTGATACAGCAGTCTCTGTATTCTGATACAGCAGTTTCTGTATTCTGCTACAGCAGTCTCTGTAGTCTGATACAGCAATCTCTGTATTCTGCTACAGCAGTCTCTGTATTCTGGTACAGCAGTCTCTGTATTCTGATGGAGCAGTCTCTGTGTTTTGGCACAGCAGTCTCTGTATTCTGGCACAGCTGCCCCTGTATTCTGGCACAGCAGTCTCTGTATACTGATACAGCAGTCTCTGTATTCTCATACAGCAGTCTCTGTATTCTGATGCAGCAGTCTCTGTATTCTGATGCAGCAGTCTCTGTAGTCTGATACAGCAGTCTCTGTATTCTGATACAGCAATCTCTGTATTCTGATGCAGCAGTCTCTGTGTTTTGGCACAGCAGTCTCTGTATTCTGGCACAGCTGCCCCTGTATTCTGGCACAGCAGTCTCTGTATACTGATACAGCAGTCTCTGTATTCTGATACAGCAGTCTCTGTATTCTGATGCAGCAGTCTCTGTATTTTGGCACAGCAGTCTCTGTATTCTGGCACAGCTGCCCCTGTATTCTGGCACAGCAGTGTCTGTATACTGATACAGCAGTCTCTGTATACTGATACAGCAGTCTCTGTATTCTGATACAGCAGTCTCTGTATTCTGATGCAGCAGTCTCTGTATCCTGGTACAGCAGTCTCTGTATTCAGGTACAGCAGTCTCTGTATTCTGGTACAGCAGTCTCTGTATTTTGGCACAGCAGTCTCTGTATTCTGATACAGCAGTCTCTGTATTCTGGCACAGCAGTCTCTGTATGCTGATACAGCAGTCTCTGTATTCTGGCACAGCAGTCTCTGTATTCTCATACAGCAGTCTCTGTATTCTCATACAGCAGTCTCTATTCTGATACAGCAGTCTCTGTATTCTGATACAGCAGTCTCTGTATTCTGATACAGCAGTCTCTGTATTCTGATACAGCAGTCTCTGTATTCTGATACAGCAATCTCTATCCTGGTACAGCAGTCTCTGTATGCTGATACAGCAATCTCTATCCTGGTACAGCAGTCTCTGTATTCTGATACAGCAATCTCTATCCTGGTACAGCAGTCTCTGTATTCTGATACAGCAGTCTCTGTATTCTCCTGCAGCACCTTCTGAGTTTTGAGTTAACTTTAATTTGCTAAATAAGCTACGTTAGCGACATATATTTGAAAATAGATATAAGGCAGGTGGAAGGCAGAAAGGAGCGAATATTCTGTGGATTGGCAATCGCTGTAGGGTGGTCCGGGCGTAGGTGCGATTAGTCAGGCTGTGGGATTGTAGTTGGGGTGGTGGGTGTGCTTAGTTGGTCGGGGGTGGAGTGTAAGTGTGGATGTTCGATCCGCTGGGTAACTAACACCCTGAACCGTCCCCCTCCATTGAACCTCTGCGAATTTCTTCACCCACCCTACCCACCTCCAACTACCTCCACTCCCTGACGGCAAGCCAATCCCGACTAACTGGTGTTACTGCTCTCAACCTTTCTGGAGTAACTATGGTGCTGGAAGAGTTGAAATCTCTGGGGAGATTTCTTCCATTTTGAGACTAAATGCCGGTGATGGGGTGAGAACGGGGAGGGTTTAAACTAGTTCAGCAGGGGATTGGGAACCTGAATTGTAGCTCCAGTACACAAGAAGCTGAGAGTAGTGAGGTCATGAGTAAGGTTTCAAAGTTGCAGGAGTGTACCGGCAGGAAGGAAGGTAGTTTAAAGTGCGTCTACTTCAATGCCAGGAGCATTCGGAATAAGGTGGGTGAGCTTGCGGCATGGGTTAGTACCTGGGACTTCAATGTTGTGGCCATTTCGGAGACATGGATAGAGCAGGGCGAGGAATGGATGTTGCAGGTGCCGGGGTTTAGATATTTCAGTAAGTACAGGGAAGGTGTTAAGAGAGGGGGAGGGGTGGCATTGTTAGTCAAGGACAGTATTACGGTGGCTGTGAGGACATTTGATGAGGACTCGAATACTGAGGTAGTATGGGCTGAGTTAAGAAACAGGAAAGGAGAGGTCACCCTGTTAGGGCTTTTCTATAGGCCTCCGAAAAGTTCCAGAGATGTAGAGGAAAGGATTGCAAAGATGATTCTGGATAGGAGCGAAAATAACAGGGTAGTTGTTATGGGGGACTTTAACTTTCCAAATATTGACTGGAAACACTATAGTTCGAGTACTTTAGATGGATCATTTTTGTCCAATGTGTGCAGGAGGGTTTCCTGATGCAGTATGTAGATAGGCCAACAAGAGGCGAGGCCGTATTGGATTTGGTACTGGGTAATGAACCAGGACAGGTGTTAGATTTGGAGGTAGGTGAGCACTTTGGTGATAGTGACCACAATTCGATTACGTTTACTTTAGCGATGGAAAGGGATAGGTATAAACCGCAGGGCAAGAGTTATTGCTGGGGGAAAGGCAATTATGATGCGATGAGGCAAGACTTCGGATGCATCGCCTGGAGAGGAAAACTGCAGGGGATGGACACAATGGAAATGTGGAGCATGTTCAAGGAACAGCTACTGCGTGTCCTTGATAAGTATGTACCTGTTAGGCAGGGAGGAAGTGGTCGAGTGAGGGAACCATGGGTTACTAAAGCAGTTGAATCACTTGTCAAGAGGAAGAAGGAGGCTTATGTGAAGATGAGACGTGATGGTTCAGTTGGGTCGCTTGAGAGTTACAAGTTAGCTAGGAAGGCTCTAAAGAGAGAGCTAAGAAGAGCCAAGCGAGGACATGAGAAGTCTTTGGCAGGTAGGAAATGATAACCCTAAAGCTTTCTATAGGTATGTCAGGAATAAAAGAATGACTAAGGTAAGAGTAGGGCCAGTCAAAGACAGTAGTGGGAAGTTGTGCGTAGAGTCCGAGGAGATAGGAGAGGTGCTAAATGAGTATTTTTCGTCAGTATTCACACAGGAAAAAGACAAAGTTGTCGAGGAGAATACTGAGATACAGGCTACTAGACTAGAAGGGCTTGAGGTACATAAGGAGGTGGTGTTAGTGATTCTGGAAAGTGTGAAAATAGATAAGTCCCCTGGGCCGGATGGGATTTAGCCTAGGATTCTCTGGGAAGCTAGGGAGGAGATTGCTGAGCCTTTGGCTTTGATCTTTAAGTCATCTTTGTCTTCTGGAATAGTGCCAGAGGACTGGAGGATAGCAAATGTTGTCCCCTTGTACAAGAAGGGGAGTAGAGATAACCCCGGTAACTATAGACCAGTGAGCCTTACTTCTGTTGTGGGAAATGTCTTGGAAAGGTTTATAAGAGATAGGATGTATAATCATCTGGAAAGGAATAATTTGATTAGAGATAGTCAACATGGTTTTGTGAAGGGTAGGTCGTGCCTCACAAACCTCATTGAGTTCTTCGAGAAGGTGACCAAACAGGTGGATGAGGGTAAAGCAGTTGATGTGGTGTATATGGATTTCAGTAAAGCGTTTGATAAGGTTCCCCACGGTAGGCTATTGCAGAAAATACAGAGGCATGGGATTCAGGGTGATTTAGCAGTTTGGATCAGAAATTGGCTAGCTGATAGAAGACAAAGAGTGGTGGTTGATGGGAAATGCTCTGACTGGTGTCCAGTTACTAGTGGTGTGCCACAAGGATCTGTTTTGAGGCCGTTGCTGTTTGTCATTTTTAAAAATGACGTGGAGATGGGCGTAGAAGGATGGGTGAGTAAATTTGCAGATGACACTAAAGTCGGTGGAGTTGTGGACAGTGCAGAAGGATGTTACAAGTTACAGAGGGACATAGATAAGCTGCAGAGCTGGGCTGACAGGTGGCAAATGGAGTTTAATGCAGAAAAGTGTGAGGTGATTCATTTTGGAAGGAATAACAGAAAGGCAGAGTACTGGGCTAATGGTAAGATTCTTGGTAGTGTGGACGAGCAGAGAGATCTCGGTGTCCATGTCCATAGATCCCTGAAAGTTGCCACCCAGATTGAGAGGGTTGTTAAGAAGGCATACGGTGTGTTAGCTTTTATTGGTAGAGGAATTGAGTTTCGGAGCCATGAGGTCATGTTGCAGTTGTACAAAACTCTGGTGCGGCCGCATTTGGAGTATTGTGTGCAGTTCTGGTCGCCACATTATAGGAAGGATGTGGAAGCATTGGAAAGGGTACAGAGGAGATTTACAAGAATGTTGCCTGGTATGGGGGGAAGATCATATGAGGAAAGGCTGAAGGACTTGAGGCTGTTTTCGTTAGAGAGAAGAAGGTTAAGAGGGGACTTAATTGAGGCATACAAGATGATCAGAGGATTAGATAGGGTGGACATCGAGAGCCTTTTTCCTCGGATGGTGATGTCCAGCACGAGGGGACAAAGCTTTAAATTGAGGGGAGATAGACATAGGACAGATGTCAGAGGTAGGTTCTTTACTCAGAGAGTAGTAAGGGCGTGGAATGCCCTGCCTGCAACAGTAGTGGACTCGCCAACACTAAACGCATTCAAATGGTCATTGGATAGGCATATGGCCGATAAGTGAATAGTGTAGAGGGACTTTAGAAGGGTTTCACAGGACGGTGCAACATTGTGGGCCGAAGGGCCTGTACTGCGCTGTAATGTTCTATGTTCTATGTTTGCTGCTGCAGTGGCCGAAGGGAAAACACGCCAAATGTACCGGCCCTGAACTCATTATTATACACCTGGGTGTTTCACGGCATATTCCGTGATGGGGCAGGCCTGGGAAGAGCATGTTCCACTGCCTTGTCTGGGTACCATATTGAAGTGGCTCCCAACCTCACTGACCCACCGTTGAAGAAAGTAGGTGGACCGCCTGAAAATGAAAATGGATCTCCAGGAGCACTCTGAGACCGGAAGACGGAGCTCCTGAGAATGAAGATGGATGTCGGGAAAATTTTGCGGTTGGCAGGTGGAACCCTGGAGAACAGCTGATGTGGCAGGTCCACCAGTAGATGCTCCTCTGATGTACTGCTGTGGTGATACAGGTTCTAGGGTTGCGGACGTCCTCCATCCTGAACTACAGAGGCAGACCCAGGCATTGTTCCGATGAGTACCGACATCAGCACACTACATTATTCCGAATGTGTTTTCCCTCTGGCTCCGTGGATAATCCAGCTTTTTGGGGTGGGGGGGTGGTCGGGCATTCAATAACAGGATGCATCTGAGGTTGACATAGGCCTCTGGCGAGTTCTCCAACCTGCCAATGTGGATGGGAGCATAAGATCCCACTCTAAAATCACGCCAACGTGAAATTGAGTTCTGCACCCCCCCCCCCCCCCCCCCCCCCCCCCACACCACCACCACCACCACCCCCCACTATATTCCCGCACCTTGCCCACCATCAAACACACTGGGGGCTTGGGAGAATTCGCCCTCTGTTTTTAAATCGGTGTCTCTGAGGGTTCCAGACAGCAGCCAATAGAAATTGAAACTTCCCGAGCAGTTCTCATGCAGGGGCCTTCTGAATGGTCCCCATCGCATCTTTCAGGGTACCTCCAAGGTACGACCGTCCGGGAAAGGGAAGATCTGGGCCTCCTCGAATACCGGGTGCACATTTCTGGATGTATATAATCTAAAGAATCCCTGCAGTGCAGAAAGAGGCCATTTGATCATCGAGTCTCCACTGACCCTCTGAAAGATAATAATCTTTATTGTCACAAGTCGGCTTACATCGACACTGCAATGAAGTTACTGTGAAAATCCCCTAGTTGCCACACTCCGGTACACTGAGGGAGAATTCAGAATGTCAAATTCGCCTAACAAGCACAGCTTTCGGGACATGTGGGAGGAAACTGGAGCACCCGGTGGAAACCCACACAGACACGGGGAGAATATGCAGCCTCAACACACGGTTGCACAAGGCCAGAATCGAATACAGGTACCTGGCACTGTGAGGCAGCAGTGCTAACCACTTTGCCACCGTGCAACATCCATTCGTAGAGTTCTGTAGAAGTTTGCAAAATTGGGCCAGAACCTCTGAAGAGTGGCAATCACAGTTGAATTGCCACTCCACTCACAGATATATGTTGACAGGCAGTAGATTTAGAACTGAAAAGAGGAGGAACTACTTCTCGCTGAGGGTAGTGAACTTGTGGAACTCTGCCCCATAGTGCGGTGGAATCTGAGACTTTAAATGGTTTCAAGAAGGAGATAGATATATTTCTGATTTTAAAAAAGGGTTAAAGGGATATGGGGAATAGGTGGGGAGGTGGATTTAAGACCAGGAAGCGATCAGCCAAGATCTGATTGAATGACGGAGCACGTTTGAGGGCTGAATTGCCTACTTCTGCACCTAATTTCTATGCTCCTATGTTCTTCTTGCCTTCCTCACTTGACGTTTCAATTTGGGCTGGGTGAGAAGGTGCAGTCCAGTGTATTGCCGTGCCCTTGAGTCGACAGCAACAATGTTGAGTGTGGGGCAGCAGGGTAGCATGGTGGTTAGCATAAATGCTTCACAGCTCCAGGGTCCCAGGTTCGATTCCCGGCTGGGTCACTGTCTGTGTGGAGTCTGCACGTCCTCCCCGTGTGTGCGTGGGTTTCCTCCGGGTGCTCCGGTTTCCTCCCACAGTCCAAAGATGTGCGGGTTAGGTGGATTGGCCATGCTAAATTGCCCGTAGTGTCCTAATAAAAGTAAGGTTAAGGGGGAGGTTGTTGGGATTTGGATAGTTTAATAGTTCCACCCACATTGAGAAATGAGGTAGAAGGCAGCTATGCAGGCTAAGTGGGTAGAATGGGTCAGAGGGTGTGGGGATGTGGGTTGTCAGGTGGTTAGTGGTGTGGGTTAGGGGTCGGTGTTCAGTGGTGGGGAGGGTCAGGTGGTCAGTGGAAGGAGTAGAATGAATCTGTGATTAGTGAGGGTGCAGTCGGGTGGTCAGTGGGGGTGGGAAGGAGGGTTTGGATGTTCTGGAGTTGGAGCAGTAGGCTGGGTGTGGTGGTTCTCATGGGGGCAATGGTCGGGGGCTGGTGGTTTTCTTTGCCTAGCTCAGGTTCGTTTGAAGTTTAATTATTCTTTTGTTTTGATGCAAAAGTCATGTACTTCTCAAATGCCAAAGCATTTGATTTAGTCCAGAGCATAGAATAATAAGTGTATGCAGTTATGACCGAATGTACAGCAAAACGTTTGTCGGTGCATTTCATCTGCAACTACAGCTGCGATCACTAGTTGCTTCAGCAGCTTATTCAAGTCCAAGGTCCAAAATTATAGTAAAATATCTGCGAAAAGAACTCACTGTGTTGAGTTTTTGCATGGACGATCATGCCCAACTGCTGGGGTGAAACTAAGAGCTGATCCCGTTCCGATGGGCAGTGAGACCTGAAGGTCTACCCTGCAAGTCAATCAACAGGCCACTATCGGGTTGCTGTCCTTCTGAGAATGGTAGCCCATTCCCAAGAGTTGCTGGCCCAATCAGAAGGCCAACAGCCTCAGCAGTACCACTGCTAATGGTGGCCAATTCTGAGCTGAGCTTGAGGATGAGGAGACCTCCATGATGATGCGCCATTGAAGAGTAATGGGTTTGATGGGAGTGGGCAGGCAGGGCTAGGCAGGCAGGTCCAGGCACTCAGGGTGGAGGAAGCCATGGTGCATTACCAATGACGTTGTCGCGTGGGTGGCCATTGCCACTAGGGGAAACCATGGAATGCCCATCCAGAAAGGCTCACCACAGAACACACTGGGAGATCATCAGGGTTTACGTTTCCACCTCCCCACATATCGGCAGGCCCTCCTGATGTGGGCAAACATCGAGGAGCGGGTAGTGACCCTTAAATGGCCATTTAAATGTTGCTAAGGTTCCTGCCACAGTAATCCACAGCAGTGGGAAGACATCAAGCTTCCCAACAAAAGCCTTCCCCTCCCGATATTACCAGGTCTCCTGCCTCAGGTTGGGAAGAATCAGTCTATTTCGACTGAATTTTTTTGACAATATCTATGATATTGGATTTGGATTTGATTTGATTTATTGTCACGATTACCGAGGTACAGTGAAAAGTTTTGTTCTACGTACAGTTCAGACAGATCAGTCCATACATGAAAAAAAAACACATTGGTTTACATAAATACAGCTGTCAACCCTCTCCACCTCGGCACCATTGATGCAGCCAGGTGTGTCCCCGATACTTTGCTTACTGAAGTCAATGACCAGCTCCTTAGTTTTGCTGACGTTAAGGGAGAGATTATTATCATTACACCACATCACTAGGTTCTCTATCTCCCTCCTGTATTCTGACTCATCGTTGTTCAAGATCCGATCCACTACGGTAGATGGAGTTGGAGCCAAATTTTGCCACACAGTCGTGTGTGAGTATAGGGAGTATAGTAGAGGGCTAAGTACACAGTCTTGCGGTGCCCCAGTATTGAGGACTATCGTGGAGGAGGTGTTGTTGTTTATCCTTACTGATTAAGGTCTATGGGTCAGGAAGTCGAGGATCCAGTTGCAGAGGGAGGAGCCAAGTACTAGGTTTTGCAGTTTTGATATGCGCTTGGCTGGGATTATGGTGTTGAAGGCGGAACTGTGGTTAATGAATAAGAGTGTGACGTAGGATTCCTTTTTGTCATGATGCTCCAGGGATAAGTGCAGGGCCAGGGAGATGGCATCTGCTGTGGACCAGTTGTGGTGGTATGAAAATTGCAATTGATCAAGGCATTCTGGGAGTATAGAGCTGATGTGTCTCATGACCAATCTCTCGAAGCTCTTCATAATGATCGATGTCAAGGCCACCGGATGGTAATCATTGAGGCACGTTGCCTGGTTCTTCTTTGGCACTGGTATGATAGTGGTTTTCTTGAAGCAGAAGATCACATTTGGAACGGAGTAGGGAGAGGTTGAAGATGTCTGCAAACACACGCGCCAGTTGGCCCTGGCAGGATCTGAGTGCACAACCAAGGACACCCTCAGGACCCGTTGCTTTCCATGGGTTCACTTTCAAGAAGGCTGATCTGACTTCGGAAGCTGTGACGGTGGGTACGGGTGTGGCAGAGGCTGCTGGGCAGTTGACAACGGTTTGATGGTTCCCTGATCGAAACGAGCACCATGCATTGAGTTCATCGGGGAGGTGTGCTGCTGCCGGAGATTAGACACGGCTTTGCATTCTAACACGTTGTTGTTTAAGCCTTGCCACAATCGCCGAGAGTCCATGTCGTTAGTCTGTGACTCTAGCTTAGTCTGGTATTATCTGTTAGCATCTCTGATGGCTTTGCGGAGGTTGTACCTGGATTTCTTGTTTAGGTCAGGTCGCCTGTCTTGAACGTTTCAGACCTGGCCTTCAGTAGGGAGTCAATCTCCCGATTAAACCATGCAATCCTGTTGATTTCTACATCAGTTTCCTTCCCTCTCCTTCCCTTCAGTAGCCTTTAATTCTTTACTGGAACAAGGACCTTGAGCCCTATTTGCTATTTTACTCAGTGGTCAATGCCGATGTGAGAAACTTGGCAGTGAGTATGTTGTCCTGTTCCCAGCTGATATCTACATAAGCACAATTTCTGCTGTATATTCTTGAATAGCAATGAGGATAAGCACACTCCCTCACTGTGGTAGTCACTACTGTTATATTATATTGTATATATATTGGTATTACGGTAAGGCCCCTGTACTACAGGTATGGGGGTAGATCCCTGCCTGCTGGCTCCACCCAGTAGGCGGAGTATAAATGTGTGTGATCTCTGAACAGCAGCCATTTTGCCAGCTGCTGTAGGAGGCCACGCATCTCTGTGTAATAAAGCCTCAATTACATTCTACTCTCGTCTCGTCTCGTCGTAATTGATAGTGCATCAATTTATTACACAGAGATTTTTCAGAGATGGACCTCCGCATCAAGCCGGATCGCCTGCAGCTGCATCCTCAAGCAGACAACGCCAAAAAGGACTTTGCACATTGGCTAGCTTGCTTTGAAGCATACATCGGGTCTGCACCAGACACAATCTCAGAAGCACAGAAGCTCCAGATTCTGGACACACGGCTGAGCACCAACCTCTTCCCCCTCGTCCAGGATGCGCTACTGAAGGAGAATCACGCACAGCAGACCAACAAGATCTACGCCAGGCACATCCTGTCCATGCGGCACCAACTTCCCGGTGAGTCTGTGGAAGATTTCTGCCGTGCCCTGCCTGGTGAGAGACTGTGATTGCCAGGGCATTTCGGCCACTGAACATTCAAACCTGTGACGTGTTCATTACGAACATAGGGTCTGACTACATCTGCCAGCACCTCCTAGAAGGGGTCAAGCCCGCCCTTGCGGCGACCAAGAAACTAGCGCTCTTGCTCATGGTCACCTCACGCAACACACAGGCTTATGCCCCTGAAGGCACGGCCCACCTCCCCTGTGTAATAAAGCCTCGATTGCATTCTACTCTCGTCTCGTCATAATTAATAGTGCATCACTCACCCCATGGTAATGGGACTAATTTTAACATTCCAAAATCAAACTAGCTGAGATTTGCTAACTAAAGATCTATCCTGATCTAGGTGATTCAGCCATCCGCTGAGGGGCCAAGTCTCTTATTTAGTATTGTGATCAATTGTTTAATACTATAGTACCCAATATATTTTTAATAGTCTTATTTGCTGAACTCAGTGTAATGGCTGTTCTCCACCCTATTGCCTGGTTTCCCTCGTGCCTTATTTTCTTCAAATCTCTTAATTGAGTAGGCGGAACAATCTTGCTTGTGGACATTTCCAAATCCTCATTAATTTTGCTCCTTTGTTAACTGGTTTAGTTCACTGGGCTAAATCGCTGGCTTTTAAAGCAGACCAAGCAGGCCAGCCGCACGGTTCGATTCCCGTACCAGCCTCCCCGGACAGGTGCCGGAATGTGGCGACTAGGGGCTTTTCACAGTAACTTCATTGAAGCCTACTCGTGACAATAAGCGATTTTCATTTCATTTCATTTTTCAACTAGCGAAGATGTGCACTTGTGCTGAAATTTAAAAAATCTTTGCTTTTCTCTGACCGAATGTTATAAGTAGGACTGCCAATTCTATCCCTCGCTACAATCTCCGCATGAATGTTAATGGATGCTGGGGTTTGAGGGTCCAGTGTTCTTGTGTATCGCAATTGAATTCATTGTGATTACATTTCCTGTGCATATGGCATTGGCTGTGATCAGCTGTCTGATGCGACTGCTGCTTGTTCTTTTCAAAATGTGACTATGTATATTGATCGGATTCCAGATATGTTTGCCATCTGTTTTGTTTTAAACCAACTTGTTTGAGTGGGCCAGTTGGAAATTTCTAAAATGTGAACTGGACACTAAATGTACAGTTTTGAATGGAGCATATTTCCTATTTGTTTCTCTAGGCAGAGTATTACATAGAACATAGAACATAGAACATTACAGCGCAGTACGGGCCCTTCGGCCCTCGATGTTGCGCCGACCTGTGAAACCATCTGAAGCCTATCTGACCTACACTATTCCATTTTCATCCATATGTCTATCCAGTGACCACTTAAATACCCTTAAAGTTGGCGAGTCTACTACTATTGCAGGCAGGGCGTTCCACACCCCTACTACTCTCTGAGTAAAGAAACTGCCTCTGACATCTGTCCTATATCTCTCACCCCTCAATTTAAACCTATGTCCCCTCGTGTTGGTCATCACCATCCGAGGAAAAAGACTCTCACTGTCCACCCTATCTAACCCTCTGACTATCTTATATGTCTCTATTAAGTCACCTCTCAGCCTTCTCCTCTCTAACGAAAACAACCTCAATTCCCTGAGCCTTTCCTCGTAAGACCTTCCCTCCATACCAGGCAACATCCTAGTAAATCTCCTCTGAACCCTTTCCAAAGCTTCCACATCCTTCCTATAATGTGGTGACCAGAACTGCACGCAGTACTCCAGGTGTGGCCGCACCAGAGTTATGTACAGCTGCAGCATGACCTTGTGGTTCCAAAACTCAATCCCCCTGCTTATAAAGGCTAGCACACCATATGCCTTCTTAACAGCCCTATTAACCTGGGTGGCAACTTTCAGGGATTTATGTACCTGGATGCCGAGATCTCTCTGTTCATCTACACTACCAAGAATCTTGCCATTAGCCCAGTACTCTGCATTCCTGTTACTCCTTCCAAAGTGAACCACCTCACACTTTTCCGCATTAAACTCCATCTGCCACCTCTCAGCCCAGCTCTGCAGCTTATCTATGTCCCTCTGTATCCTATAACATCCTTCAGCACTATCCACAACTCCACCGACCTTCGTGTCATCTGCAAATTTACTAACCCATCCTTCTACACCCTCTTCCAGGTCATTTATAAAAATTACAAACAGCAGTGGCCCCAAAACAGATCCTTGCGGTACACCACTAGTAACTGAACTCCAGGATGAACATTTGCCATCAACCACCACCCTCTGTCTTCTTTCAGCTAGCCAATTACTGATCCAAACCGCTAAATCACCTACAATTCCATACTTCCTTATTTTCTGCATTAGCCTACCGTGGGGAACCTTATCAAACGCCTTACTGAAATCCATATACACCACATCAACAGCTTTACCCTGATCCACCTGTTTGGTCACCTTCTCAAAAAACTCAATAAGGTTTGTGAGACATGACCTACCCTTCACAAAACCGTGTTGAGTATCGCTAATCAACTTGTTCTTTTCAAGATGATTATAAACCCTATCTCTTATAACCTTTTCCAACATTTTACCCACAACCGAAGTAAGGCTCACAGGTCTATAATTACCAGGGTTGTCTCTACTCCCCTTCTTGAACAAGGGGACAACATTTGCTATCCTCCAGTCTTCCGGCACTATTCCTGTCGACAAAGACGACATAAAGATCAAGGACAAAGGCTCAGCAATCTCCTCCCTGGCTTCCCAGAGAATCCTAGGATAAATCCCATCTGGCCCAGGGGACTTGTCTATTTTGACATTTTCTAAAATTGCTAACACCTCCTCCTTTTGAACCTCAATTCCATCTAGCCTGGTTGACTGAACCTGAGTGTTCTCCTCGACAACATTGTCTTTCTCCAGTGTAAACACTGACGAAAAATATCCATTTAATGCTTCCCCTATCTCCTCTGATTCCACACACAACTTTCCACTACTATCCTTGATTGGCCCTAATCTTACTCGAGTCATTCTTTTGTTCCTGATATACCTATAGAAAGCCTTAGGGTTTTCCTTGATCCTATCCGCCAACGACTTTTCGTGTCCTCTCCTCGCTCTTCTTAACTCTCCCTTTAGGTCCTTCCTGGCTAACTTGTAACTCTCAAGTGCCCTAACTGAGCCTTCATGTCTCATCCTAACATAAGCCTTCTTCTTCCTCTTGACAAGTGCTTCAACTTCCTTAGTAAACCACGGCTCCCTTGCTCGACAACTTCCTCCCTGCCTGACAGGTACGTACTTATCAAGGACACGCAGTAGCTGTTCCTTGAAAAAGCTCCACATTTCGATTGTACCCATCCCCTGCAGTTTCCTTCCCCATCCTATACCTCCTAAATCTTGCCGAATAGCATCATAATTGCCTTTCCCCCAGCTATAATTCTTGCCTTGCGGTATATACCTATCCCTGCCCATTGCTAAAGTAAACATAACCGAGTTGTGATCACTATCACCAAAGTGCTCACCTACATCTAAATCTAACACCTGGCCGGGTTCATTACCCAGTACCAAATCCAATGTGGCCTCGCCCCTTGTTGGCCTGTCTACATACTGTGTCAGAAAACCCTCCTGCACACACTGCACAAAAACTGACCCATCTATAGTACTCGAACTATAGTATTTCCAGTCAATATTTGGAAAGTTAAAGTCCCCCATAACAACTACCCTGTTACTCTCGCTCCTGTCAAGAATCATCTTTGCAATCCTTTCCTCTACATCTCTGGGACTATTCGGAGGTCTATAGACAACTCCCAACAGGGTGACCTCTCCTCTACTGTTCCTAACCTCGGCCCATACTGCCTCAGTAGACGAGTCCTCAAGCGTCCTTTCTACCGCCGTAATACTTTCCTTGATTAACAATGCCACACCCCCCCCTCTTTTACCATCTTCTCTGTTCTTACAGAAACATCTAAATCCTGGAACCTGCAACAACCATTCCTGTCCCTGCTCTACCCATGTCTCCGAAATCGCCACAACATCGAGATCCCAGGTACCAACCCATGCTGCAAGCTCACCCACCTTATTCCGGATGCTCCTGGCGTTGAAGTAGACACACTTCAAACCAGCGTCCTGCTTGCCGGTGCCCTCTTTCGAACTTTTAACCCTATCCCTGACCTCACTACTCTCAACATCCTGTACACTGGGTCTACAATTTAGGTTCCCATCCCCCTGCTGAATTAGTTTAAACCCCCCCGAAGAGCACTAGCAAATCTCCCTCCCAGGATATTGGTACCCCTCTGGTTCAGGTGAAGACCATCCTGTTTGTAGAGGTCCCACCTACCCCAGAATGAGCCCCAATTATCCAGGAAACCAAAACCCTCCCTCCTGCACCATCCCTGTAGCCACGTGTTCAACTCCTCTCTCTCCTTATTTCTCACTTCGCTAGCACGTGGCACGGGTAACAACCCAGAGATAACAACTCTGTTTGTTCTAGCTCTCAGCTTCCACCCTAGCTCCCTGAATTTCTGTCTCAAATCCCCATCTCTCTTCCTACCTATGTCGTTGGTACCTATGTGGACCACGACTTGGGGCTGCTCCCCCTCCCCCTTAAGGATCCCAAAAACACGATCAGAGACATCACGAACCCTGGCACCTGGGAGGCAACACACCAACCGTGAGTCTCTTTCGTTCCCACAGAACCTCCTGTCTGTTCCTCTAACTATGGAGTCCCCAATGACAAGTGCTCTGTTCCTCTTCTCCCTTCCCTTCTGAGCAACAGGGACAGACTCTGTGCCAGAGACCTGCGCCCTATTGCTTACCCCTGGTAAGTCGTCCCCCGCAACAGTATCCAAAACGGTATACTTGTTATAGAGGGGAACGACCACAGGGGATCCCTGCACTGCCTGCCGGTTCCCTCTGCCTCCCCTGACGGTAACCCATCTACTTTCTTCTTTTACCTGAGGTGTGACTACCTCCCTATAACTCCTCTCAATAACCTCCTCCGCCTCCCGAATGATCCGAAGTTCATCCAGCTCCAACTCCAGGTCCCTAATGCGGCTCTCGAGGAGCTGGAGTTGGGTGCACTTCCCGCAGATGTAGTCAGAAGGGACACGAGAGGTGACCCTTTCCTCCCACATTCTGCAGGAGGAACATTCAACTGCCCTAGCCTCCATTCCCACTGAACTAACTTCCCAACTACTGAAAAATAAAAAAATAAAAAACTTGTTAGTTTAGCAATCCAACGGACAGAGCTTTTTTTTTTGGTTAGAGGAGGAGGATGGGTGGGAGACACTACGTAAGTAGTGTTTCGGGTAAAGCTGTCACTCGAAAACAGCCCCTTCACAAACCACCTTCAGCTTACGCTGACCGCACTGCACGTATGCAAATCTCCCCGGAACAGCCAATCAGAAGCTCTGCTCTGCTGCCCTCTGCTGGATGCTCACCTTCCGTCGAACTCCTCGGGTCACTGATGCAGGTGCACCTTCAACTTACGCTGACCGCACTGCACGTATGCAAATCTCCCCGGAACAGCCAATCAGAAGCTCTGCTCTGCTGCCCTCTGCTGGATGCTCACCTTCCGTCGAACTCCTCGGGTCACTGATGCAGGTGCACCTTCAACTTACGCTGACCGCACTGCACGTATGCAAATCTCCCCGGAACAGCCAATCAGAAGCTCTGCTCTGCTGCCCTCTGCTGGATGCTCACCTTCCGTCGAACTCCTCGGGTCACTGATGCAGGTGCACCTTCAACTTACGCTGACCGCACTGCACGTATGCAAATCTCCCCGGAACAGCCAATCAGAAGCTCTGCTCTGCTGCCCTCTGCTGGATGCTCACCTTCCGTTATGGGGCCCCCGCCCGCAGGTCCTACGCCAGTAATATTATCCCCGGAAGGCCCACGCACCCGTATCCAAATTGAGGCCCTTAAGTGGATAGTTATTGGCCACTTTAAAGGCGGCTTCCCACCCAGCCACAATGTTTCAGGGGTGCGTGGAGCTCGGAGAGGGGGAAGCCCGACAGATCACCCTGCTTAGGCCTCAGATGTGAAAAGCGGAGGGAGACCTTCTTTTACTGTCCTCCATTTGAGATTGGGCATTCCCCTGCTCAAGCGTCCTCTGGGCAATTGCCCTTCACTGGGAACCATCCAATAAATGTGATTCATATTGGAAGCTTCAGCTGGTCCTGACTGGGTTACAGCAATAATTACTGTTGTAACTTGGCTTCGCCAGTTGTAATGTTTATTAACACAACAATTATTTACAGGGTGTTGCAGATTCAATGCTTCCAGTCATGGCTCAGGGCTATAACTGAGCTCTGCTCGGGTGATCCTGTCACAAATTACCGATTGGATAAGCGGGTCACATGACGCTTCAGATGCTCGTCCCTTAAAGGGGAGAGTTTCTCCATCCGTCCCCCCCCCCCCCGGCTAAGTTCCTTACTATACAGAATGGTAGTTAACTTGTACAGCTCCCCATAATTTACACCAATTAACATTTTTTTTTTTTTTATATAATTTTTATTGGAATTTTTTACAGAAAATATAAAACATAACAGCAGGGTAGCATGGTGGTTAGCATAAATGCTTCACAGCTCCAGGGTCCCAGGTTCGATTCCCGGCTGGGTCACTGTCTGTGTGGAGTCTGCACGTCCTCCCCCTGTGTGCGTGGGTTTCCTCCGGGTGCTCCGGTTTCCTCCCACAGTCCAAAGATGTGCGGGTTAGGTGGATTGGCCATGCTAAATTGCCTGTAGTGTCCTAATTAAAGTAAGGTTAAGGGGGGGTTGTTGGGTTACGGGTATAGGGTGGATACGTGGGTTTGAGTAGGGTGATCATTGCTCGGCACAACATTGAGGGCCGAAGGGCCTGTTCTGTGCTGTACTGTTCTATGTTCTATGTTCTATAACGACAAACAATGAAATGCAACAAAATAACCCATAATAACTGTGACACCCCCAGACCGTATCGGCGCATGTATCACATCCCCCCACCCCCCAACCCTAATGAACAACAAAAGAACTTAAAAAATATTAAAATTAAATAAACAAACATAGTCATTGTCGGCCCCCCCCTTTTCCCTCCCCTTTTCCCTCCCCGGGTTGCTGCTGCTGCTGTCCCTGTACCCTATCGTTGAGCCAGAAAGTCGAGAAAAGGCTGCCACTGCCTAAAGAACCCTTGTACCGACCCTCTCAGGGCGAATTTGACCTTCTCTAGCTTAATGAAACCCGCCATGTCATTGATCCAGGTCTCCACGCTTGGGGGCCTCGCATCCTTCCATTGTAGCAAGATCCTTCGCCGGGCTACTAGGGACGCAAAGGCCAGCACACCGGCCTCTTTCGCCTCCTGCACTCCTGGCTCCACCCCAACCCCAAAAATCGCGAGTCCCCATCCTGGCTTGACCCTGGATCCCACCACCCTCGACACCGTCCTCGCCACCCCCTTCCAGAACTCCTCCAGTGCCGGGCATGCCCAGAACATATGGGCATGATTCGCTGGACTCCCCGAACCAATTAACATTTTTAATCAATACTCAGCCTCTCTGGTGGCTTCTGCTTCCTCACACAGCAGAGCAAATCCTCCGACTCGGGTGCTTCTGTTGGAGTAAATTCTGTAGAAACTGTCACATTAGGGGCGGGATTTACCAGCTGTTCATGTAACACCCTGTAAATAATAAACATTACGACTGGTGGAGCATGGGTTTCCTGGCGACGAGGGGTGCAGTCAACGGAAAATCCCATTGACAACGGCAGGACCGGTAGATCCGCTGGTGAGCAGGCTCTGCCGCTGATAAACACGTGGTGGGCTGGTATCTTTTCTGCAACTGCTGCTTCAACTTACTCTGTTTCAATCAGATCAATGTGCTTACCATCCACAGCTCCAGCACACCCGTACCCCCCATTTCCCACCCTCGCGCTCCTAAACACCCTGTCCCCTGCTTAAAGTGGGGTATTATTTCCAAGGGCCGGTGCAGACTCGATGGGCTGAATGGCCTCCTTCTGCACTGTAAATTCTATGATTCCACTCTCCCAGGGTACATGCTATATCACCTCAAGGTGATGGGCCTGTGTCGGCACTGTCGGAGGGGTGATGCTAACCCACAGAGAGCTGGGCGCTGGTGCTCCTCAATCTATGGCATTTTCAGACTCCTGCCTGTCTGCTGAGTGTGTGCTCACGCCCATCACCTTCATGTGGTATGCTTTGAGGTGGGCAAGGGGGGGTGCAATCCAGTACCTCTATACCCGGGGTTCAGGGGCAAGGGCTTGGAGTTCAGCCCGCATTGTGGAATAACGTGCCAGAGACTTAACATGTCTCGGGGAGCAACATGTTTTAATGTTGTACAATTGTGACCCCCAACTGCCCCAGCCCCCGATGGTGCTGCTGCCACCCCCTTCCCCACCACCACTACCCCACCCCCACTACCTTCTCACCCCCCCCCCCCCCCCCCCCCCCCCCCCCCCCGCAGAGCCCTCTCAGTAATCCTCAACCTGCTTAGCCTTCCATGCTCTACCACTGCGACTAGGTGTGTCCCCAAAATGTACATCAAAGGTGGATGCAGCCTGTTGCTTACCACATCCCATGGCCTTTGACGCCTCTGGTGGGCATCCTCTGGGGGCCCTGAGGCTGGCAGGCCCTGGCGCAATTGTTGATGGCACATGCCTCCCAATGCCAGCCTGTCCCGGAGACTGACAGCGAGACATGGGGTTGTAACTCAGAGGAGCTTGTGCCTCCTGTCGCCACCCCATAGGATGGTTCCTGGTTGGTGCCCAACACCCCCTCCTCCTAACTAGTGCATGTAGAGCCCTGAGATTCAGTCAAGATGGAGGGACAGCTGGATTGAGCTCGGGGTGCCTTTGCTTCATCTGGCTTTGCCAGCCCTGGGGCTCACCAATGTCTGCACCAGTGTTGACGACCTCGACAATGTTCCTCAGTGACCAGAACATGCTCTGGAGCGCCCTAACAATACCCACCTGAGACTGGGACAATCTCTGCAGCACCTCAGAACCGTCCACCTGGGACTGGGACACATCCTCAGCGACATGGACATGCTGCCAAGGCCCTCAGCCATGGCCATCATTGATTGAGCCATGCCTTGGACACCTTCACTCATGCTGACGACGTTGTGCAGCAGGCTCTCCAATGCGGTCAGCACCCTAGTAATATTGGCCTCATTGCCACTTATTGCCGGCGCCATCTCCTGCACCATAGCCTTTGGGACTCCTCCAATCAGCTATGGACCGGCTGGAGTGTTGTTGACATCCCCCACTGAATCGTTGGCCGCACCCTATTGGCTGCAGCAGATCCTGGTCCAGAGCAACAGCATCTGACTTGGACTCAGCTGAGTCCTGAGATACAGCAGACCTCCAACTGTTGTCTCCACTGGACGTTCTTGCCTCTACCTGATGTGCATCAGCAACTGTGTGGTGCTCACCAGATTGTGCGTCAGAACCCTGACCACTTCTGTCGCCCTCTGAGGCATGTGTCTCTGCGTTGGTGGAGGGATGGGGTTGACAGCTGTGACTTAAATATATGGTGGTCTTCTTGGAGCTCCCTTCCGAGGTGTTCTCTTGAGATGTGGGCGGGAGGGTGAACCATCCCAGATGGGCCGTACTATCGGATGGAGATCCTGCGGGGAATGTAGATGTGGTCAGTGAGAGGACCCTCTCCCTTCTGTTGTGGGCCAACTTCTGCGGGGACACAAAGAGAGCATCGTAAATCGAACAATTTATGCATCGCATGGGAGGTTATAGGGGAGCCACATTGCTTGACGTGGTGGGCCAGGGCACAGTATGGTGCTGGTCGGAGGCAGTGCCAGGTGCATGGTCATCTGGGAGGAGGGGGTGGCAGTGCCAGGTGACCGGTGCCAACTCACCCGTGCAGCCCGGTGGAGGTCATTGATCATCGTATGGCATTGGGTGCCAGTCCTAGTGACGTTGTCTGAGCTAACGGCCATTGCCACTTCCTCCCAGGCGACACTGGCTGCACTGTGGTTGACCCGCCAAGCCCCTCGGAAGAACAAGGCATCCCGTCTGGACTCAACTGCGTCCAACATTCTAGCTAGGTCAGCTTCCCCTAATTGTGGGGCTGGTCTCCTTGGTGGCCTGGCTGCGAGCTGTGTGGGGTTTGCTCTGCAGTATCGGATTAAGTGCTGCTCCCCCTTGTTAGCAGGGAGCTGGTGGGCATGGTCCTTGTGGATCAGTCGGTGGGACAATGCATGGGGCCTCGTTAAGTACACCAATTAATGTTTGATACCAGTGACAGCCTCGCTGGGTCAATCATTGGGAAGCTCGCAGCAGTTCTCTCTCGCTACCACATTTAGAAACATTTCTGTTAGATCGCGTCCAATGTCCTGGCCACAGCAATTCTTGGAACCCAGCTTGGGCCACTGCCGAAATCTCTCTCTCAAACTGGGTCATGTACTTTTGAACATCTTTAGTCAAATCGTAGTTCCTCATTTGGTTGCATTGTTTTTTTTTCACCTTCTCTGCTAATTTTTGGAATACCAGGCTTAGCCTGGTCCTTAAACATCGACCCATCAATATTGGAGATCCAATATTGGTTGAATGCGGGGTGGTCCTGTATGCTAAGAGAAACTGAAGTATTTTTGTTTCCGAAGATGCAGATTATTGTTTCTTTCAGCCGACCTTGAAAGCTTGGTTCGAACTCTAGAATTCCTACAGTGCAGAAGAAAGCCATTCGGCCCATCGTGTATGCACCATCCCTCTGAAAGAGCACCCAACCAAGACCCACTTACCCACCCTATCCCCGTAACTTCATAACCCCACCGAACCTGCACACCTTTGGTCACGAAGGGGCAATTTTGCACGACAAATCCACCTTCTTTGGACTGTGAGAGGAAACTGGAGCACCTGGAGGAAACCCATGCAGACACGGGAAGAAAGTGAAAACTCCATACAGGCCAGGCTGGAATTGAATCTTGGTCCCTGGTGTTGTGAGGCAGCGGTGCTAACCACTGTGCCACCCTGGTCTGCTCACTCAGCCAGTACATTGGATGAGGGATGATGCGATGAGGCAGCGGTGCTAACCACTGTGCCACCCTGGTCTGCTCACTCAGCCAGTACATTGGATGAGGGATGATGCGATGAGGCAGCGGTGCTAACCACTGTGCCACCCTGGTCTGCTCACTCAGCCAGTACATTGGATGAGGGATGATGCGATGCGTGCAGTTCTGATTAACTTTATCCCATTGGAAGACATGCAACTTTGAAATCCGGCGCTTGTAAAAGTCATTCCGGTATCTGATACAAGTGGCTCAGGTATCCATGGAGCACTGGCGAAGCTTCTAGACTGTGGCATGTGCGCTTGTGGATCCCACCTCAAATACTTCCAGCCATTGGAGTGGGTGTTTACCAGTAGTAGAAACATGCCCAAAAATTGCCATCCATACGGTAACTGAGGTAAGTTACTTCGCTGACCTGGTGGCACAGTGGTTAGTAATGCTGCTTCACAGCTCCAGGGTCCCAGGTTCAATTCTGGCCTTGGGTGACTGTCTGTGTGGAGTTTGCACTTTCTCCCCGTGTCTGCATGCGTTTCCTCCGGATTCCCCAGTTTCCTCCCACAGTCCAAAGATGTGCAGGTTAGGTGGGGTTATGGAGTTAGGGTGAAGGAGTGTGCCTAGGTAGGGTGCTCTTTCAGAAGGTTGGTGCAGACTTGATGGGTTGAATGGCTTCCATCTGGACTGTAGGGATTCTGTAAAAGTGCGTTTTTCTCTTTTTTCTTTTTCTTCTCAGTACTTCTTCGAGATCAGCCAAGTGTTGTTCTTCGTTTGCATCTGTTATCAATACATCATCCAAATATACAATGACACGCGGAAAACGCTGTAATAAACTTCCCATTGTTCTTTGAAATGTGGCACAAGCTGATGAAATGCTGAAAGGCAAATGTGTATACTGATATATTCCTTTATGGATGTTAATAATTACGTAGCCTCTGGAAGCATCATTCAACTCCATCTGTTGATATGCGTGGCTCATATCTAATTTTGTATATGAATGTTCTCCAGTCAATCTTGCATATCTTTGGTGTAGAGTATCTGTCAAGCTTTGTTGCTTGGTTTGCTGTTAATTTATAGTGCCCACATATGCAGACAGTTGTATCTGGTTTTACCACAGGCACTATGGGGGCTGCCCATTCTGCAAACTGTTCTGACAGGATGATGCTCAGTTCTTCCAGCCTTTTTAGCTCCAACTTGACATTCTCCAATAAAGCATAGGGCAAAGGCCTAGCCCTGAAAAACTTTGTGGTAACGTCTGCGTCTACATAGATTTTTGCCTTTAAACCTATAATTTTTCCAAGTTCATCTTGAAAAACATCCTGATACTACTGGATTGCTTCATGCAGGTCCCTTCCTTAATTCTGGAAATTTCCATGCAGTTTGAGGTTAATTTCTTGGAGCCAGCCTTGGCCTATTAGGCTTGGTCCTTGGCCAGACACCATGATTAATGGAAGTTGGGCAGATTGTTGCCCATAGCTCTCGGGTGTTTTAGTCGTCCCCATTCTCTTAATGGGCTCTCCCATATAGGTAGCCAATCCAGCCGATGTTTTTTTAAATTCATTTACAGGATGTGGTTAGTCCAGCATTTATTACCCATCCCCAGTTAAACTTCAGAAGATGGTGGTGAGTCGCTTTCCCAAACCGCTGCAGTCCCTGGGGTGTAGGTACACCCACTGTGCTGTTGGGAGGGAATTCTAGGATTTTGCCCAGCAACAGTGAAGGATCGGCGATATATTTCCAAATCAGGGTGGTGAGTGACTTGGAGGGGAACCTCCATGTGGTGGGGTTCTCAGGTATCTGCTGATCTTTTCCTAGATGGTAGTGGTCATAGGTTTGGAAGGTGCTGTCTAAAGAACCTTGTTGAGTTACTGTATTGCATCTTGTAGATGGTACACACAGCTGCCACTGTTCGTTGGTGGTGGAGGGAAGAGGGTACAATCAAGTGGGTTGCTTTGTCCTGGATGATATAGAGTTTTTTGAGTGTTGTTGGAGCTGCACTCATCCAGGCAAATGGAGAATATTCCATTACAGTCCTGACTTGTGCCTTGCAGACGGTGGACAGACTTTGAGGGTCAGTTTGACTCCAGTTTAGCTCGGGTTCCTTGATGCCATACTCGGTCAAGGGCAGTCACTTTCGCCTCACCTCTGGCATTCAGCTCTTTTGTCTGTGTTTGAACTAAGGCTGTCATGAGGCCAGGAGCTGGCTAACCCTGGCGGAACCCAAACTGAGTGCCCATGAGTAGGTTATTGCTGAGTAAGTGCCGCTTGAAAGCATTGTTAATTACCCCTTCCATCACTTTGCTGATGATGAGGAGTAGTCTCATAGGGGGGTATTTGGCTGGGTTTGATTTGTTCTGCTTCTTGTGTACAGGATGTACCTGGACAATTTTCCACATTGCCAGGCAGATGTAGCTATACTGGAACAGCTTGGCTAGCAGTACGGCAGGTTCAGGAGCACACGTCTCCGGTACTATTGCCAGAATATTGTCAGGACCCATAGGTTTTGCAGTATCCAGCGCCTTCAGCCATTTCTTGATGTCACGCGTAGTGAATTGTGTTGGCTGAAGAATGGCATCTGGGATGCTGGGGACCTCCAGAGGATTTGGATTTAGATTTATTGTCATGTGTACCAAGGTACAGTGAAAAGTATTGTTCTGCGTACAATCCAGACAGATCGTTCCATACATGAAAGAACATAGGATATAGCATAGATACACAACATAAATACATAAAAATAGACATCAGGTGAAGCAAACGGAGGACTACTCAGTAGAGAAGATGCGTGGAGAGATCAGTTCAGTCCATAAGAAGGTCATTCAAGAGTCTGGTTACAGTGGGGAAGAAGCTGTTTTTGAACCTGTTAGTGCACGTTCTCAGACCGATGGAGGAGATTGGAAGAGAGAATAACCCGGGTGGGGCCTTTGATTATGTTGCCCTCTTTCCCAAGGAAGTGTATACAGAGTCAATACCGAAATGGATCATCCACTCAGCACTTCTGGCTGAAGATTGTTGCGAATGCCTCAGCCTTGTCTTTTGCACAGATGTGCTGGGTTCCGCCATCCTTGGGGATGGGGATATTTGTAGAGCCTCCTCCTCCAGTGAGTTGTTAATTGCTCACCACCATTGTGCAAACCCAGAGGCTGAATCCCTTTCTACGGATAGGTCTGCTCCCCTATTACGATAGCTGATGCTCCCGTGTCTACTTCCATTCTTAATAGAACATAGAACAGTACAGCACAGAACAGGCCCTTCGGCCCTCAATGGTGTGCCTAGCAATGATCACCCTACTCAAACCCACGTATCCACCCTATACCCGTAACCCAACAACCCCCCCCCTTAACCCTACTTTTTAGGACACTACGGGCAATTTATCATGGCCAATCCACCTAACCCGCACATCGTTGGACTATGGGAGGAAACCGGAGCACCCGGAGGAAACCCACGCACACACGGGGAAGACGTGCAGACTCCGCACAGACAGTGACCCAGCCGGGAACCGAACCTGGGACCCTGGAGCTGTGAAGCATTTATGCTAACCACCATGCTACCGTGCTGCGTTAATGGTTCACTCTCAGAAAAATCTTCAACACTATATACTGACGCTGAACTGTTGCTATTGTTATGAGGCAAGCTCTGCCTGCTCTTGAATATGTGACCCAAATGCTCGTTCCAGTGAAATGCGAGCATTCCGCTTCCTTTAATCTGCAAACTTCTGGGGAATTATTTTCCTCATACCTCTACACTCTATAGAGATCCTAGGCTGTTGATTCATTCTCCTGAATCAGTGTTCCACAGTTTTCTTAACCCTTGCCATGTGGGTTGCAATGGTCTCTCCTGAAGCTCTCCCCATGGAATTGAATTTAACTTGTTGCAAAATCATGGCGAGCTTTGGGTGGTAGTGCCCTTTTACCAAATCTATGATCTCTATAAACTAGCTTGCATCGGGCATGTTTGGGGACATAAGGCCCCAAGGTTTATATGATAGAACAAACACCTTCTTCTTTCCATTATCCTCAATTCCATTTGCTTTGAAGAAAAAGTCTCACCGCTTAACATACCATATCCAATCTTCGGTAAAGGCGTCAAAAGGATCCACTCTACCAAATACAGGCATCTCTGCAACTCTCTTCTACTTAACAAGATTGATTTTGACTGGACCAGAATCTGAGCTGTTGACCTTGCAAGCGAACATGCTGCTTTTGTTTAAGCTTGCCGCCAAATATAGGAGCTTGGCTCCACCTGTTATAAACAAAGTATAATGTTTATTAACACAACAACTATTTAGAGTGTGATGTAGATTCAATGCTTCCAGTCATGGCTCTATGATCTAACTGAGGGGCAGCACGGTAGCATGGTGGTTAGCATAAATGCTTCACAGCTCCAGGGTCCCAGGTTCAGTTCCCGGCTGGGTCACTGTCTGTGCGGAGTCTGCACGTCTTCCCCGTGTGTGCGTGGGTTTCCTCCGGGTGCTCCGGTTTCCTCCCACAGTCCAAAGATGTGCGGGTTAGGTGGATTGGCCATGCTAAATTGCCCGTAGTGTCCTAAAAGTAAGGTTAAGGGGGGGTTGTTGGGTTACGGGTATAGGGTGGATACGTGGGTTTGAGTAGGGTGATCATTGCTCGGCACAACATCGAGGGCCGAAGGGCCTGTTCTGTGCTGTACTGTTCTGTGTTCTATGTTCTATGAACAAAAGCCTGCTTGGGTGATCCCATGTGCTAATTACTGATCGGATGAGTAGGTCACATGATTCTTTAGAAGCTCGGTCCTTTAATGTCTAGGTTCTACCGTTTCCCAAAAGAGTTAGACTATTTGAAACCTCATCTAGCTTCTGAGTAGATATTGCACAGACCCACACCAACCTCCCAAACCGCGGCCCGACACCTGCCACTCTCCCATTTGCCAACCCCTCCCACGAACAAATCCCACCCACCCCACTCCAACGCCTAATCCCTCCCCCCTCGAGCCTGATTACCCCCATTCACTCATGAGACCAGATGACCCTCATTCTCAATTCCACCATGAGGCCCAAGGCCTCCCCCGACAGGCCTATCCATCTACCGTGTCCCTGACCTGTCAAGGACTTTTGAAGTCCACTCGACCTTTAAACTGACTTGCTTTACAGCAGCTAGTGTGAAAGAAGAGGGCATGGCTTCCTTTCCTTCAATAGAGCAGTCCTTCAATGCTAGGCCCTGGGGACGCACTGCACTATTTTGATCTCACCCAGCCCGAGTCGGACGGCTGGGCAAGAGAGGATTTCAGATAAGAAATTGGCATCGGACAATCAGACACTGATTGTCACTCAGAGGAAGTTCAGGCCCACCACTTTTGAAGCTAGATTGGTCAAATCTGAGTGGTAGCAGAAACTGTGTTGTGTTCATATTGCAATGAAATAATTGATTGGCTAAATATTTCACAGGTTATTTTGAAGCTGAGAAGTATGTGATTTTAATTGCCAACTTCTAGAGTAAGTTCTCAATTTGCTTTCCCTGCCATCCACCTTATTGGAACCTTTAACTGCTCACAGTCGGGTATGGGGTTCGTGTATCTCACTCCTAACTCGGGCTTTCACAGAAGACTGAAATTGTAAAATTTCCCTTATTCGTATGATAACTGTGATCACTTATTTGATGCTATTTGTATTTTGTTCAAACACGTACACTGTTTAAAGCAGTTTGCTGCAAGTTTTGCTCATTCTGTGGCCTCCTGTAGTTGTGTGACAGTTGCCACAATAACAGAATTGTATTTTCTGAATTTGCTCCACTCATTTTGAAGTTGTGTATCTGTGTGTAATCTGCAATAACATTTCAAAGCAGAACAAATGCTTTCAGAGGATATGCATGAAAGACGAGTATCTTTTTACAAATCAGGCACTGAATTACAAAGCAGTAACTGAGTTATCCAACTGTGGAGCAATCTTCCAAAGTACAAATTGCATAAGAAATTACATCTATTCCATTAAAATTAGTTGGTCTAAACAGGCTTTACTGGATCATAGGAGTGAAACTAGTCCTATCTAATATTGATTTCATGGACAGTAACTTCAAACAATATTTTATAACACTTTTTTCAGTTAAAACAATGTTATAGTGGTTTGTATTTGTGCAGCTCTATTTAGCTAATGGATATATAGAAGATGCTGGAGTGGAGTTTCTGAACAACCTACTGTATTTCATTGAGAGACTCTGGTTGTATTTCCTTTGGGTCTCTTCCTGCTCTCTTTGTGTCTAAATCTTTGCTCGGCATGCTTTGACCCTGAGTGAATCAAACAAACCATGGTAAAAGTTTCCCTCATTTGCATCACTTCTAGACAGTCCTGTTCTGCTCTTTGCTGACAGGAAATCACTGCCTTTGTCACCTTTTTGTGCTCTACTTGTGGCAGAGAGTGGCCCATGTGACTGGGAATAATCCCAACAACAGTTAAGACATAACTCCCTCTGACACATTTCTTTCAAACCCCAAAGCCATTTATAAGAGTCGATGAAAAAGACAAAGCTTTAAGTTACGAGGTAAAGAAGATTTGAACGCTCATGGGGATGGATGCTGGATGCAATATTACTTCTGAAAAGTCATAGTATAGCTCTTAATAAATTACTTGAGAGAATGTAATCCATCACACTGCTAGGTCTCTTTAACATTCTCACTCTAATCAGGAATCTGTCCATGTCTACAGAATGACTTTATTTGCATTAGTGTGATACCATGTCCCGTAAAGAGTGCAGCATCTTCAAAACCCAGAATACTACAAGAATAAAAATTATCAGTTTTTTCGAAAGACAGGTGCAGATGTAGAAACAACAGTGTAGTCTAGACACTTTGAAAGGAAAGAGCTTACATGAAGGGGAAGCTTTACACTGGGAACAAAAGCAGCTGTTGGTTTTTCTCTGATGTGGCGGCCCAAAAGAGGTTTCCGTGGAGATAGAAATACACTTCTGAAAACAAGATTCATTTTCCAAAAAGGATTACACGAAAACAATTTATAAATTCCATTTTATTCCCAGAAATATATTCATCCAAGATAGTTTTGATACAAAGTTGGAATGTTATTTGAGGTTATCAACGTATATCTGTAGTAAGATGTGTTGCGTAATCTTTCTGATCAGTGGTGTCTGCTATGAAACTTTTTCAGACAATCAGACATTAGTTATCATTTCTTTACTTTGGTTAGAATAGTTTATGGACTCAGATTAAAAGTGTTTTTACATGTAAGGAAAAGAAATATTCTGAAACTGTGATTTTATCCTTTCAATGAAATACATGATTAGTCATTTGGTCAAAAAAAAAGACAATGCCAGGTATTTATATTAGACATTGTAAAAAGTGAATACACCAAATTGTCACGGTTATCTAACATACCTGGAATCTAAAATGACTGCAGTAAGATGATCATATGTCTCAGTTGGAGACAAGAGTCAGTATGTTTGGGCATTCTGTGCTTTACCCATACATTTTCTTAGAATTATTGAGTTACAATTGTGGTCTGTTTATGGAGCTTTCTAATTGGAACTGGCCAGTCTGCATGCACATATATAAATGAGCCTCAGTATTAAGTAGATAATTCTGAAGAATTAAAAATCTATGGGTCACCAAGATAGTTTTACTCGTTTAGATCAAGCAATTGGCATTATTACATTTATCCTTCGAAAAAAGATTTGCATTTATGTAGCACTTAGTGTGATCACCAGATGTCTCAAAGCAATTTACAGCCAATGAGGTAGATTTGAAATGTAACCACTGTTGTATTGTAAGCAACAAGGCACCAATTTGCGGACTCCCACGGCAATGTGATAATAAGCAGATAATCTGTTTTGTGATGTTGATGTTTTGGATAAATATTGTCGGGAACACCAGAGGCGTTCTTCAAAATGGCTCTTCAAAATGGTGTCATGGGATCTTTTACATTCACCTCAGAGGGAACATGGAGCCTGGTTTTAATATCTCATTCCAAAGACAATTGAAATATTAGTCTCGACTTTGTGTTCAGATTCTGGACTGAAATTTTGAACTCAGAATCTTGTGACTCAGAGGTGAGAGTGGTCCCAACTGACCATGGCTGCCACATACAAATTGCATAATTAGCTTAAAAACATAGGAACATGGGAATTATGAGCAGAATTAGGCAATTCATCCCTTCGAGCGTGTGCCGCCATTCAATCAGATCATGGCTGATCTCTTCCTGGTCTCAAACCCACTTCCCCACCTGTTCCCCATAGCCCTTTAACCATTTTTAAAATCAGAAATATATCTATCTCCTTCTTGAAACCATTTCATGTCTCAAATTCCACCGCACTATTGGGCAGCGAGTTCCACAAATTCACTGCCCTGAGCGAGAAATAGTTCCTCCTCATTTCAATTCTAAACCTACTGCCTCTCAGCCTATGGGCGGTATTCTCCCCTACCCGGCGTGACGGAGGGTGCCGGCGTAGGGGAGTAGCGCCAACCACTCCGGGGTCGGGCCTCCCCAAAGGTGGGGAATTCTCCCCACCTTTGGGGGCCAGCCCCACGCCGGAGCGGTTTGCACCAGAAGACTGGCGCAAAAACCGGCGCCCTCGGCAGCGGGGCTGGCCGAAAGGCTTTCGCCGGTCAGCGCATGCTGGCCGCTGACGTCACTGCCGGCGCATGCGCGATGTGGGGTTCTCTTCCGCTTCCGCCATGGCGGATGCGGAAGGCGAAAGAGTGCCGCCAGGGCACTGGCCCGGAGTCTGAGCGTGGCCCCCCCCCCCCCCCCCTCCCAGGACCCCGGGGGCCCGCTCGCGTCGCTGATCCTGCCGTTCCAGAGGTGGTTCAAACCTCGGCGGCAGGAGAGGCCTCCCAGCGGCGGGACTTCGGCCCATGCGGGCCGGAGAATCACCGCAGGGGCCTCTCCGATCGGAGTAGTGAGATTCCTGCCGCCGCCACTTCCCAGGTGGCGGAGAATCTCTGCCACGGCGGGGGCGGGATTTTAGGCGGCCCCAGGCGATTCTCCGACCCTGCTGGGGGTCAGAGAATTTCGTCATCTGTGAGTGGATTGGAGTGGCAGTTCAACTGTGATTGCCACTCTTCAGAAGTTCTGGCCCACTTTTGCAAACTTCTACAGAACTCTACGAATGGATATTGCATGGTGGCACAGTGGTTAGCATTGCTGCCTCACAGCACCAGGGACCCGCATTCAATTCTGGCCTTGGGTGACTGTCTGGTTCTGCACTATGGGGCAGCGGGTTCCACAAATTCACCACCCTCTGCGAGAAATTGTTCCTCCTCATCTCAGTCCTAAATCCTCTCAACCAATATCTGTGACCACTCGTTCTGATGTTCCCATTGGTGGAAGAATTGCGAACAAAAGGTAATTGGTCAAAGAAGCAATGACAACACGAGGGGAAACTTTTTAACACAGCGAGTGGTTAGGATCGGGAATGCACTGCCTGAGCTGTTCAACTGAGGATGAAAGGATGAATGTGCAGTACTGTGGGGGAGGGCAGGGGAGTGGTACTAGATAAATTGCTCCGACGGAGAGCTGCCGCAGAAATAATGGGGCTGGATGGCCTCCTTCTGTGATACTATCAATATTTAAAATCCAATTCAACTTCTTATTTTGAACTTAATCTGAGTAGGGTATGTGATATACATAAAAGACAAATTATAATTTTTAAATGTACCAAACGTATTGGGGAAACAATTTCTTCAGTTATTTTCTGTTTGCCTTCTCTTTTGCAGATTTAATCAGGAATTTCATTTGTCTTTATGTGGGTGGCCGTTAACCGATTCTCTAAGCCCTTTTATTCATCAGTCAATTGGCAGCAGGAAAAATGATCAGGTTAAAAGTACTTTAAAGAGTTAGAATTCTTTGACAAATCTGAGAAACCCCTAAGTAAAGATTAAATATTATCTGTAATGTATGTCGGGGGCTGGATTCTCCATCGGCGGGGTCCTCTGTTTCGTCAGCTGCTTACTCACACCCATGGATTTCCCAACGCCATGGGGGTGCCCACAATGGGAACCTCCATTGGCCGGCTGCCGGGATGGAGAATCCATTGCTGGTGACGGTGCACCGCACCAGAAAACGGGTCTGGCGGGACAGAGAATCCCAGCCAGGATTTCTTTGCAATTCACAGTCGAAGGAGATGGAATTTAGAAGCAGGTGGTATTCAATATTTCTTAATAACCAATGGCAAAAAAACCTTAGCATTGTTATAACATAGTATTGTGAGTAACAAATCAAATGAATCACAAATAAAAACCACAAATCGGTGTAAGGGTGAGTGCCAGAAGATGTATATAGATATTTCTTTTTTATTTACTGGAGAAATAGTAGATGCACAGTTTGTTTAGTTGCTGATTTACTGCAAGTATCATCAATACTACAATGTGTTGAGGTTCCAGTTTATTGCCTTCTCAATTAGTTGAAGTGAGAAATGAGTTTGGAGAAATGCGTTTTTGATGTGCTTCTTTGTTATTATTTCTCGGGTCTTATGTTGGTTCTGGTAAATCTCTCAATCTCATTTTATGCATGATAATTTCTCTGTCTGTTTCTATCTGACTGAGCAATTAATCATACTTTCCAAAAATAGAGCCATGTTGCCAAAGATTTTGATCAGGACAAATGCAAGAATGCCAAGTTTCAAATGATCACAACAATTTTTACTACAGGAGAAATGGGTGATGAGTGATTGAGAAGCTGACTCCGATTGGCCAAGGCATTGCCATGGAGAAGGTAGCATAGAATCATCGGCTCCCAAACTCCCCAAAACGCTGCAAGGCTTGAACATATTACTTTTGTTTGCAGAGAATGGGTCTATGGGCATGAATGTATGTTGCTACTAGCAAGCATAATTGAGTCCCATTACAAGCTCGGGCGATTATTTTCAATAATTTGTTAGTGCAGCTATCAGCACACTCAGGATGGTTCAACAGGTGCTGTCCAATTGCAAAATCACATCTAACATTCAATGCTTTTAGGGGAGATTTTTGCCTCAGTCAGTCAGTCAACTTATCAACCAATCAGCACCCTTTTTTCCTGTCTTATAAATTGTTGTGATTGTTTGAACTTTCACACTCCTGCATTTATCCTGATGAGTTGCAGGATGAAAAGCTTCAGCACCGTGCCTCGCCTTTCAACAGTATTCAAGTTCTCTAATACTACGCCACTGTTAATCATACTTTCACACACACTAATTAATTGCATGTTTCCGGGACCTGCACAATCTTTCGCATTTCATGGGGCGTCCCTATCTGTCTGGTTTGGCCTGGTTGCTGTTAAAAGAGAGAAGAATTTATGCACTCCTATTTCCTGCAGTTAAGTGTCTATATGTGCTGTGTCAATACTTAAAAAAAATATTCACATCCATAGATAAGGAATTTCATGGAGGCTGCCTTTGCTCATAGATAAACGGCCTAATAAACTTCATGCTTTGTCTTTCAGTGCATTTTTTCTTTAATGAACACTTTTTTTATTATATTATATAAAGCCTAAAATTATGTAACACTAAAATAACACTGTATGCAGCTAATGGATTGTAAATCAGCCAGAATCGGTCTCTGCAGACTACTTCTCCTCCTCCAGGTTTATTCGATTTCCAGTTATAGTTTCCAGTTACAGTTATACTTTTTGCCAGTTCAGAGAACTGTGAAGGGCAAAGATTCTCAACTCAACCTCAAGAAAGAAATCTCCATCACTTAGATGTTTTGTTATTTATTCATTTAATTTGGGCCATAAATAAATATGCATATCATTTACAACCATATGATTAATGCTTCCTGAGCTAAACAAAGATTGGATATCCTTATTTATCATTGATTCAAAAGGGGGTGCATGCAAATTGGTCATTGTCATTCTGAAATCGGGTCGTGAGTAGATTTTATGATCGTCTTCATTTGAAATCTTGCAGTGGGAATTCTAGAAACCTTCAATTATTTGTCATTGTTTGCCTATCCATGCAAATTTCCCATTGGAACATAAGAATTTTAGGAACATAGGAATTAGGAGCAGAAGTTGGCAATTCAGCCCCTCCAGCCTGCTCTGCCATTCATGGCTGATCTCTTCCTGGTTTCAAATACACCTCCCTATCTGTTCCCCATACCCCAAGAAAACATTTTTAAAATCAGAAATGTATCTTGAAACCATTTAATGACTCAGACTCCATTGCACTATGGGGCAGCGAGTACCACAAATTCACTACCATCTACGAGAAGTAGTTCCTCCTCATCTCAGTTTTTAAATCTATCGCCTCTCAACCTATATCTGTGATCTCTCATTCTAGATTGCCCCACAAGGGGGAACATGTGGTCTACTTTTACTTTATCGATCCCTTTTAGTATTTTGCCTCGATCAGATCCCCTCTCACCCTTCTAAACTCCAGCGAGGATAAACCCAAACTATTTAATCTCTCCTCATACGTCAACCCTTTCATCCCCGGAATCAATCCGGTGAACCTCCTCTGAACTGCCTCCAATGCCACCACATCCTTCCTCAAATAAGGAGACCAAAACAGGACACAATGGCTTCATATTATATTCATGTGCTTCATGAGGAGAAGTATACGTTTTATGGGTGATCACCTTTAATATTGCATCACTGTAACCCATTTAAGTGTAGACAATGGCCCAAATATTCCAATTAGCATCAGAACCATTGTGTTCTATGCTGATCAGACCAAAATCTACCTCCTTACCTGGAGATGTTTAAAAAGGTCATACTTTTCCACAATACAGAAGAAGACATTCTCAGTACAGAAATCCACGCAGGGAGCAATGAAGAGAATCAGACCACCCTCTTGTTATGGCACTAGCTGCTGTAAAGGGAGTTTGAATGAGCAGTGTGATTGGGTAAGTGGGTGAATGCTAGTGAATGGGCAGGTAAGTGAGGTAATTAGATAGGGTACATGAGATGCCTCACAAACCTTATTGAGTTCTTTGAGAAGGTGACTGAACCGTTGGACGAGGGTAGAGCAGTTGATGTGGTGTATATGGATTTCAGTAAAGCGTTTGATAAGGTTCCCCACGGTTGGCTATTGCAGAAAATACAGAGGCTGGGGATTGAGGGTGATTTAGAGATGTGGATCAGAAATTGGCTAGTTGAAAGAAGACAGAGAGTGGTGGTTGATGGGAAATGTTCAGAATGGAGTTCAGTTACGAGTGGCGTACCACAAGGATCTGTTCTGGGGCCGTTGCGGTTTGTCATTTTTATAAATGACCTAGAGGAGGGCGCAGAAGGATGGGTGAGTAAATTTGCAGACGACATTAAAGTCGGTGGAGTTGTAGATAGTGCGGAAGGATGTTGCAGGTTACAGAGGGACATAGATAAGCTGCAGAGCTGGGCTGAGAGGTGGCAAATGGAGTTTAATGTGGAGAAGTGTGAGGTGATTCACTTTGGAAAGAATAACAGGAATGAGGAATATTTGGCTAATGGTAAAATTCTTGGTAGTGTGGATGAGCAGAGGGATCTCGGTGTCCATGTACATAGATCCCTGAAAGTTGCCACCCAGGTTGATAGGGTTGTGAAGAAGGCCTATGGTGTGATGGCCTTTATTGGTAGAGGGATTGAGTTCCGAAGCCATGAGGTCATGTTGCAGTTGTACAAAACTCTAGTACGGCCGCATTTGGAGTATTGCGTACAGTTCTGGTCGCCTCATTATAGGAAGGACGTGGAAGCTTTGGAACGGGTGCAGAGGAGATTTACCAGGATGTTGCCTGGTATGGAGGGAAAATCTTATGAGGAAAGGCTGATGGACTTGAGGTTGTTTTCGTTAGAGAGAAGAAGGTTAAGAGGTGACTTAATAGAGGCATACAAAATGATCAGAGGGTTAGATAGGGTGGACAGCGAGAGCCTTCTCCCGCGGATGGAGGTGGCTAGCACGAGGGGACATAGCCTTAAATTGAGGGGTAATAGATATAGGACAGAGGTCAGAGGTGGGTTTTTTACGCAAAGAGTGGTGAGGCCGTGGAATGCCCTACCTGCAACAGTAGTGAACTCGCCAACATTGAGGGCATTTAAAAGTTTATTGGATAAGCATATGGATGATAAGGGCATAGTGTAGGTTAGATAGCCTTTAGTTTTTTCCATGTCGGTGCAACATCGAGGGCCGAAGGGCCTGTACTGCGCTGTATCGTTCTATGTTCTATAACCATGTAGGGTGCTGAGTAGGGTGGTAGGTTGGTGGCATGGGGTAGGTTGGTGGCATGGCAAGTGGGTGAGGTGGTCGGTGAGTAGGGTAGCAAGTGGGTCAGATAGCAGGTGGAGAGAGTGAGATGTGGGTAGCATGGCAGGTGGGTGAGGTGGTTGATTGGTAGAGTGAGATGTGGGAAGAATGGGATGTTGGTAGGGTGGCAGGTGGGTGGGATGTTGGCCTGGCCAGTGGGTGAGCTGTTCAGTGGGTAGGATGTTGGAGTGGCAGCTGGTTGAGGTGGGAGATGGGTCTGGGGGGAGGGGTAGTTGAGTTGGGCTGCTCGGGGCTATTCAGGTCGGGTGTGAGTTTAGTTGGGGTGGAGACTAGTCAGGTGGGGCCGGGAAGTGTAGATGGGAGGTACGGGGGGTTAGTTGGGGTGTCTGGAGAGGAATATAAGGGGGGGGGGGGACGACTCAGTGTGAATGATGGAGGGAGCGGTGTCAGTTGTCTAATTATCCAAGAGTTAGGCTAGGATTTTCCTTTGTAAAATAAATGCTGGATAGCTAACCAGCTAAGTACGTCAGATCTGTTCAGAGTCTCAGAAACTTTTTTTGACTGTCCTAGGGAGCTGGGAAATAGCTCATCAGAAGGTCAAACTTCCCAGGTAATTTGTACTGAGTCAGCATGTTGGGACTTTCGTGCAGTTTGGGTCGTGTGTTGGCTCTCCAGTGGTCTGGAAACCAAAATATCTTCGCCGTTGTTAAACGTTATATGATGGTCTTAACGATTTATTCAGCTTTGCTTATTCTGTCCACCAGATGGCCTGCTTCCCAAACTGGACTGTGAGACAAATACTAGCAAAAGCTGAAGTCTCTAATGATCCCAAACAGAACTATTTGCAAAATTGAGCAGCAGGTATTTTAGTGTCGATCACGCACAATACCATTTTGCGATTTAAAAAAGAAATTATGAATTTTTCCTCTCTCTCACTTGGTTTACTTTCTTTACTATTATGAAATTAAAAAGTCGACGAAGAAAAATCAAACCTGATACTGCAGGAATGATTTACCTTGATACAAATGAACTTATTTAAAGCTGCACGTGACAATTTTACAGGCAAACAGAACAGCACTGTCATCATGACTTTTCTTGACTGCTGAATGTACACTCAATGTTTAAACTCCTGAAGAAAACTAAAACTTGATTCTTGCCTGAATGATATAGCCGTGTTGTTTTCAAGTGAAACCATGAAAAACTTGCTTTCTCAAAAAGTAAACTCGTGGACATATTTTTTAGCAAATTCCAAAATTGCTAAGTAAACCATTAGCATCTTTTCCAAAGGCAGAACATTCAAGCTTCCAGTGATTCTGTTCAATGATTGAATGTTATTTTGTTTTTTGTAGCAGTAACAATTGAGCAATTAGTAATTTCCAACACTCAGTCACACTATAAAAACAGTTTTCTCAGAAGAATCAAGCTAACAACAATATTGCTCGATGTCTGTTTTTGTTTGGATCTTTTCCAAATGCTTCAGATGCCTCCACAGTAACAGATCTGGTCTGTTGAAACCTCCACTCTCTTCCAGAGTTTGCTGTTTCGTTTGGCACCAGTGACATTGTCAAGCAATTTTAGCTTTCTTTTGCTAACCTGCATTGGCTTCGAAAGGAGAGCACTAATTTTACTTTCTGCATATTTTTCACAAGGTCATGTCAAGGTTAGTTTGAATTGCATCCTATATTAAGACTTCTTTCACAGTGATTTAGTTCTGTAGCCTAGTCCCTGCTGGGGTCTGCCCCTTGGGCACGTCAATACTTCAGGCCTGACAAATCACACACAGATGAGTCTGTTTCTAGCTTTTCATGCTGATTATCAGGGCTTTTCTCTAAATATGGTGCTTCGTGTTATTCAGTTAAATTTCACAACTGTAAAAATATACTTCTCTTTGGATTTGTGTTGTGGATGAGGGTAACTTTGTTGATGTGCTGAAAAAGAATTAATTAAAGGCAGATTGAAATTCATTTTATCTGTTGTACAAGATCCCAAAACCATGACTGTATGGTTAGCATTTCAATTAATTTACGGATTATGCATGAGTGTTAATTCCAACTCCTCGGACATACTTACAACAGTTGTTTAGAAACATGATTCCTCGCCAAAAATGTTGTCGATGCATCTTCTTATGAAATTCCTTATGCTTTGAAGTTGAAAATGGAATTACATACATTATTTTTATTGTTGTGCAATTGAAATTTATGAGTGATAATATATGAATCCTTTATAGTTCCCCTTGTAGGCATTTGATTTCCTTCCAATTCTTTGCCAGTGCCGCCCAAGTTTTAGATACATAGAAGATAGGAGCAGGAGGCAGCTTTTTGGCCCTTCGAGCCTGCTCCGCCATTCATCATGATCATGGCTGATCATCCAACTCCGTAGCCTAATCCTGCTTTCTCCCCATAGCCTTTGATCCCATTCTCCCCAAGTGCTATATCTAGCCGCCTCTTGAATATATTCAAAGTTTTAGCATCAACTACTTCCTGTGGTAGTGAATTCCACAGGCTCACCACTCTTTGTGTGAAGAAATGTCGCCTTATATCTGTCCAAAATGGTTTACCCTGAATCCTCAGACTGTGACTCTTGGTTCTGGACCCACCTATTATTGGTAACATTTTCCCTGCATCTACCCTGCCTAGTCCTGTTAGAATTTTATAAGTCTCTATGAGATCCCCACTCATTCTTCTGAACTCCAGCGAGAACAATCCCAACCTAGTCAATCTCTTTTCATATGACAGTCCCGCCCCTGGAATCAGTCTGGTAAACCTTCGCTGCACTCCCTCGAGAGCAAGAACATCCTTCCTCAGAAAAGGAAACCAAAACTACACACAATATTCCAGGTCTGGCCTCACCAAGGTGCTGTATAATTGCAGCAACACATCTCTGCTTTTATACCCAAAACCTCTTGCAATGAAGGCCAACAAACCATTAGCCTTCTTTACCGCCTGCTGCACCTGCATGCTTACCTTCAGGGAATGGTGCATAAGGTCACCCAGGTCCCACTGCACACTCCCCTCCCCCAATTTACAACCATTCAGGTAGTAATCTGCCTTCCTGTATTTGCTTCCAAAATGAATAACCTCACACTTATCCAAATTATACTGCATCTGCCATTGATTTGCCCACTCTCCCAACTTGTCCAGATTTTGCTGTAGGTTCCCCGCTTCCTCGTCACAATTCACTCTCCCACCTAATTTGGTATCGTCTGCAAACTTTGAGATGTTACATTTTGTTCCCTCATCCAAATCATTAATATATATTGTGAATAGCTGGGGTCCCATCACCGATCCCCACTGGTTACTGGCTGCCAATTTGAAAAGGGCCCATTAATTCCTCTCTGCCAACCAGTTTTCTATCCACCTCAGTACATTTCCCCCAATCCCATGCGCATTAATTTTGCACAATAATCTCTCATGTGGGACTTTGTCAAACGTCTTCTGAAAGTCCAAATATACTACATCGGCTGGCTGACTCTTGTCGATGTACTGGTTACCTCTTCAAAGAATTCCAACAGATTTGTCAAGCATGGTTTTCCCTTCATAAATCCATGCTGACTCTGACTGATTCTGCCACTGCTTTCTAAATGTTCCGCTATAAAGTCCTTGATAATGGATTCAAGCATTTTCCCCACTACCGATGTTAGATCTATAGTTCCCTGCTTTCTCTCTACCTTCCTTTTTGAATATCGGACTGACGTGAGCTACCCTCCAATCTGCAGGAACAGTTCCAGAGTCTATAGAATCCTGGAAGATGACAACCAATGCATCCACTATTTCCAGAGCCGCCTCCTTAAGCACTCTGGGATGCAGATTCTCAGACCTTGGGGATTTATCCACCGTCAATCCCATCAGTTTTCCAGCACCATTTCTCTACTAATGTTGATCTCTCTCAGTTCTTCCTTCTCACAAAACCTTTCATTCTCCAACATTTCTGGGATCGGATTTGTGTCCTCATTTGGGAAGACAGAACCAAAGTATAGAACATAGAACAGTACAGCACAGTACAGGCCCTTCAGCCCATGATGTTGTGCTGACCATTTATCCTCATCTATGATCAACCTAACCTACACCCCTTCAATTTACTGCTGTCCATGTGCCTGTCTAAGAGTCGCTTAAATGTCCCGAATGACACTGACTCCACCACCTCTGCTGGCAGTGCATTCCACACACCCACCACTCTCTGTGTAAAGAACCTACCTCTGACATCCCCCCGATACCTTCCTCCAATCATCTTAAAATTATGTCCCCTCATGACAGTCATTTCCTTCCTGGGGAAAAGTCTCTGGCTATCCACTCTATCCATGCCTCTCATCACCTTGTACACCTCTATCAAGTCACCTCTCTGCCTTCTTCGCTCCAGTGAGAAAAGCCCGTGCTCCCTCAACCTTTCTTCATAAGACATGCCCTCCAGTCCAGGCATCATCCTGGTAAATCGCCTCTTCACCGTCTTCAAAGCATCCACATCCTTCCTATAATGAGGCGACCAGAACTGGACAGAATATTCCAAGTGTGGTCTAACCAGGGTTTTATAAAGCTGCAGCAAAACCTTGTGGCTCTTAAACTCAATCCCCCTGTTAATGAAAGCCAACACACTAAATGCCTTCTTAATAACCTTATCAACCTGGGTGGCAACTTTGAGGGATCTATGTGCATGGACCCAAAGATCCCTCTACTCCTCCACACTTCCAAGAATCCTGCCTTTAACCCTGTATTCAGCATTCAAATTTGACCTTCTAAAATGAATCACTTCACATTTATCAAGGTTGAACTCCATCTGCCACTTCTCAGCCCAGCTCTGCATCCCGTCAATGTGCTGCTGTAACCTGCAACAAACCCCAACGCTATCTACAACTCCCCCAATCTTCGTGTCATCGGCAAACTTACTAACCCACCCTTCTACTTCCTCATCCAAGTCATTTATAAAAACCGCAAAGAGCAGAGGTCCCAGAACAGATCCTTATGGGACACCGGTCACCGACCTCCAGGTGAATCTTTTCCATCCATTACCACTCTCTGTCTTCTTTCGGTCAGCCAATTCTGTATCCAGACAGCCAAGTTTCCCTGTATCCCATGTCCCTAACTTTCTGGATGAGCCTACCATGGGGAACCTTATCAAATGCCTTACTGAAATCCATTTACACCACATCCACTGCCCGACCTTCATCAATGTGTCTCTTAACATACTCAAAGAATTCAATGAGACTTGTGAGGCATGATCTGCCCCTCACAAAGCCATGCTGACTATCTTTAATCAAACTATGTTTTTCTGAATAATCATAAATCCTTTCTCTCAGAATCCTTTCCAATATTTTGCTCACTACAGACGTAAGACTGATGGGTCTGTAGTTCCCAGCGATTTCCCTATTCCCTTTCTTGAACAGGGGAACAACATTCGCCTCCCTCCAATCATCCGGTACTACTCCAGTGGAGAGTGAGGACGCAAAGATCATCGTCAACAGTGCAGCAATCTCCTCCCTCGCTTCCCATAGTAACCTTGGGTATATCCCATCAGGCCCAGGGGACTTATCTATCCTGATGCTATTCAACATTTCCGCACATTCTCCTTAATATCAACTTGTTCAAGTCTATTAATCTGATTCACACTGTTCTCATGGGCAACAAGGTCCCTCTCTCTAGTGAATACTGAAGCAAAGTATTCATTTAGGGGCTCCCCCATCTCCTCAGACTCGAGGTACAAATTCCCTCCACTAGCCCTGATCGGCCCTACTCTCACTCTGATCATCCTCTTATTTCTCACATAAGTGTAGAATGCCTTGGGGTTTTCCCTAATCCTTCCCACCAGGGCTTTTTCTTGCCTCCTTCTTGCTCTCCTCAGTCTATTTTTGAGTTCCTTCCTGGCTACCTTGTAACCCTCTAGAGCCGAGTCAGATCCTTGCTTCCTCGACCTGACGTAAGCTTTCTTCTTCCTCTTGACTAGAAGCTCCACTTCTCTTGTCATCCAAGGCTCCTTCACCTTATCATTCCTTCCTCGTCTCAGTGGGACAAAACTATTCAGCACTCGCAGCAAGTGCTCCTCAAACAATCTCCACATTACTGTTGTGCATTTTCCCAAGAACAATTGTTCCCACTTTATGCTCCCAAGTTCCTGTCTAATAGCAGTATAATTTCCCCTCCCCCAATTAAATACCTTCCCATACTGTGTATTACTATCCTTCTCCATGACTATGGTAAAGGTCAAGGAGTTGTGGTCACTGTCACTGAAATGCTCTCCCACCGAGACACCTGACACCTGGCCTGGTCTGTTGCCGAGCACCAAGTCCAATATGGCCTCCCCCCTGGTTGGCCTGTCTACATATTGAGTCAGGAATGCTTCCTGTACACACCTGACAAAATCTGCTCCATCCAAACCATTTGCACTAAGAAGGTTCCAGTCAATATTAGGGAAGTTGAAGTCACCCATGACAACAACTCTGTTACTTCTGCACTTTTCAAAGATCTGCCGCCCAATCTGTTCCTCTATCTCTTTGCTGCTATTGGGGGGTCTATAGAAAACTCCCAATAAAGTGACTGCTCCTTTCTTGTTTCTGACTTCCACCTATACTGACTCAGTAGACAAACCCTCCTCAACTACCTCCTTTTCTGCAGCTGTGGTGCAATCCCTAATTAACAGTGCCATTCCCCCTCCTCTTTTACCCCCTTCCCTATTCTTCTGAAAATATCTAAACCCCAGAACATCTAACAACCATTCCTGCCCCTGTGAAATCCATGTCTTCGTAATGTCCACATCAACGTAGTTCCAAGTACTGATCCACGCTCAAAGTTCATCTCCCTTATTCCTGACACTCCTTGCGTTGAAACAAACACACTTTAGCCCATTCCACCGAGTGCAACTTTGCCCTATCAACTGTCTATTCTTCCTCACAGACCTGCTGCATACAATGTCTGCCTGTTCAACAGCTACCCTATCCTCTGATCCATAGCTCTAGTTCCTATCCCCCTGTCAAACTAGTTTAAACCCTCCTTAAGAGCTCTAGCAATCCTCCCACCCAGGATATTGGTGCCCCTCCAGTTTAGGTGCAATCCGTCCTTCATGTGAAGGTCCCATTTTCCCCAGAAGATATCCCAATGATCCACATATCTGAAGCCTTCCCTCCTGCACCAGTCCTGCAGCCACATGCTCAGCTGCACTCGCTCTCTGTTCCTTGCCTCACTTGCATGCGGCAACGATAGCAATCCTGAGATCACTACTTTGCTTGTCCTGCTCTTTAGCTTCCAACCTAACTCCCTAAAATCACTTTTTAGATTCTCATCCCTTTTCTTCGCTATGTCGTTGGTGCCTATGTGCACCATTACTTCTGGTTGCTCATCCTCCCCCTTAAGAATACTATAGACTTGATCCGAGACATCCCTGGCCCTGGTACCCGTGAAGCAACGTACCTTCCGAGAGTCTCGTTCACGACCAGAGAATCTCCTATCCATTCCCCTAACCATTGAGTCTCCTATCACTATTGCTTTTCTTTTCTCCCCCCTTCCCTTCTGAGCCACAGAGCCAGACTCAGTGCCAGAGACCTGGCCACTAGGGCCTTCTTCCGATAGGTCATTCCCCCCCCCCCCCCCCCCCCCCCCCCCCACCAACAGCATCCAAAACGGTATACTTGTTTGGAAGGGGAACGGCCACGAGGGATCCCTGCACTGTATGCCCGTTTGTTTTCCTTCCCCTGACTGTAACCCAGCTGCTCTTGTCCTGTACCTTGGGTGTGGCTACCTCCATGTAACTCTTCTCTTATCACCCCCTCTGCCTCTCGGATGATCCAAAGTTCATCCAGCTCCAGTTCCCTCACGCGGTCTCTGAGGAGCTGGAGTTGGGTGCACTTCCCGCAGGTATGTATTCAATTGCTAAGCCATTTCTTTGTCCCTTATTATGCATTCCCCTGTTTCTGTCTGTAGGGGGCCTACATACTCTTTACCAATTTCTTTCTCTTCACATATCTGTAGAAACTCTTAGTGTCAGTCTTTATGTTCCCTGCAAGCTTACTTTTGTTCTGTACTTTCCCCTTCTTAATCAATCCATTTGTCCTTCTTTGCTGAATTCTAACGGCTCCCAATCCTCAGACCTATTATTTTTCTTGGCCAATCTGTATGCTTCTTCCTTGGATCGGATACTATTTCTAATTTCCTTTGTAAGCCATGGATTGGCCCTCATAGCCCCTTTGCTTTTGTGCCAGACAGGAATGAACAGTTGCTGTAGTTCCTCCATGCGTTCCTTGAATGTTTGCCATTGTCTATCCACTATCAACCCTTTAAGTAACTCTCCCCAATCTATCAAGGCCAACTCACGCCTCCTATCCTCATAGTCCCTTTATTAAGATTCAGCACCCTAGTCTCCGAATCAACTACTTCACTCTCCACCTTGATAAAATTCTATGATGTTATGGTCGCTCACCCCCAAGCGGTCTCGTACAGCCAGATTGGCAATGATTTCCTTCTCATTACACAGTACCCAGTCTAAGATGGCCTGCTCTCTAGTTGCTTCCTCCACATATTGGTCAAGTAAACCATCCCGTATACACTCCAGGAATGCCTCCTCTGCGGCTTTGTGGCTAATTTGATTTCCCAATCTATGTGAAGATTAAAATCACCCATGATCACCGATATTCCCTTCTTACATGCATCTCTAATGTCTTGTTTAATGCCATTCCCAACCACACCAGTGCAGTTTGGGGGACTACATATGACACCCACTAATGTATTTTGTCCCTTGGTATTTCACAACTCTACCCATACAGATTCCACATTTTCAGAGCCAATATCCTTTCTCACTACTGTGTTAATTTCCTCTTTCACCAGGAGTGCCACACCACATTCCATTCAGGTGGCCCAATGAGGTCTGTGGGGATTCACTGATTCCCATGCTTCCTAGTGCTATGCTCCTGGTCTCATAAACATAGACATAGAACATACAGTGCTGAAGGAGGCCATTCGGCCCATCGAGTCTGCACCGACCCACTAAAGCCCTTGCTTCCACCCTATCCTCCAAACCCAATAACCCCATCTCACATTTTGGACACTAAGGGCAATTTAGCATGGCCAATCCACCTAACCTGCACGTCTTTGGACTGTGGGAGGAAACCAGAGCACCTGGAGAAAACCCACGCAGACACGGGGAGAAAGTGCAGACTCCACACAGTCATTGACCCGGCGGGGAATCGAACCTGGTTCCCTGGCGCTGTGAAACCCCAGTGCTAACCACTATGCTACCATGCTGCCCCTACCATGCCACCATGTCTCACCTTGACACCTCACTTAATTCTTAGACTTATCAACAATTACTTTATCAACATGTTGTGTTTTAAGGGCGGCACGATGGTGCAGTGGTTAGCATTGCTGCCTCACAGCGTTGAGGACCCGGGTTCGATCCCAGCCCCGGGTGGGGTCGCACCAAATATTGAGCCTCTTTATCAATTTGTTTTTAAACCATGTAAACCACGCCGCGCTGGTGGTGGCTTGCCACTGATTCACTCACCGCAGGACAACTCAATCTCTGCAGTCAGTGGGGAGCTCCAAATAAATGCCTCCCCAGCACTTGTTCCAGATCCAGGCTGGGAGATGGGTGCCAGGAAGCCAGCACGAAGATTCCCCCAGAGAGCCCTGACTGAACTCCCGAATGATGTGCCGCAGAAGATGGTGGTTGTATACCTGCATTTCCGCAGAGGTCCATTCACTTAGGTCACCACTCCTGCCTGGGAGGCAGTGGCAGCCTTAGTGAGTGCCAGCATGATGCAGAAGAGGACAGGATAACTGGGCTTTTGTATGAGTTGCTCACAAGGTTTCTTCCAATGCTCAGATTCCAACCTCTGGGAGTTGTGGCTGACGGTTCTCTCCAACAAGGCCAACACTGAGAGCGTGGCATCTGCATTAGAGACCTTGGCACAGGATGTGCACTCCATGGTGGAGGATGCATGGTTCAGCTCATGACCTCCATGGCTGAGGGCAAGAGTTCCATGATGCAGGGCTTCAACTGCATGATGCAGGCTCCAGTGGACATCCTTGAGTGTCAGTGCCAGAGAATGGCGGGGCTTCTGCATCTCATTCCAGCTGTCACTTTATCCCATGGAGGAGTGCAGGGCTCCTGGGCACCTGAAGGAAAGCACGAGCGCAGTCAGGGCCTTCCATCCAGCCCATCTGAAACCCCTTCCCTGTGAGCGACACACCTCCAGCTCTGCTCACTGAGGAGAGCAGCACTGCAACATTCTCACAGACCAAACGTAGGCCTGGACCCTCAAGGTCCAGGTTCCCTAGGGTACACCCACAAAGATCATCTCAGGCATCAGGGCGTGGAAGTCACTGGCTGCCTCAACCTCAGTTGTGGATTCATGGGATACTCTCGGTGTGGTGAGGAAGAGTAATAAACTATAGGCACCCAGAGGGCTTGCGTGAACAGCACTGCACAATTGGCACTCCATACCTGTGGAGTGTGAGAATTGCAGCATCATGTCTCTGCCATCTCCTACACTGATCACTCAGCAAGTCCGCACAGCTGCTGGCACCCAACCACCACCCTGACCCAACTCCCCAGCCACAGATGGTGACACCACGCCCCACAACATCAATTTTCAGGCCTCTTATGGCTGTCACTCTTCTCCAGTGATGAGGACATCAAAGGCTGAAAAGGTGTTGAGAATCTGCCCAATTCGGAAGTAAGTTGGATGGAAAAACTAGAACCCCTGACTTCAGAGGGGCTGTCGTAGCTGAGGTAATACATCCAGAGTTTCTGAAACCAATGATACGCCCATTGATTGGCAAGATGTGGGTGGCACAGTAGCACAGTGGTTATCACCCTGGCTTCACAGCGCCAGGGCCCCAGGTTCCATTCTCTGCTTGGGTGACTGTCTGTTTAGAGTCTGCATGTTCTCCCCGTGTATGCGTGGGTTTCCTCCGGGTGCTCCGGTTTCCTCCTACACGTCCTGAAAGACGCACTGTTAGGTAATTTGGGCATTCTGATTTCTCTCTGTGTACCCGAACAGGTGCCGGAATGTGGCGACTAGGGGCTTTTCACAGTAACTTCATTGCAGCATTAATGTACTCCTACTTGTGACACTAATAAAGATTATTATTATCCATCTGTCAGGCAGGAGTCAGACAGATCGCTGAGGTTGGGAGGAGCATTGTTCTGTCCTCAATACATGTCATCATTCTGCTGCCCCCTGCAGCCAATAGCTTTAGCGCCCTGCCCATGAATGTGGGAACCATGGCGAGGACCTCCTACAGGCACCACGTTAGTGAGTAGCTATCACACCCCATAGTGAGAGCTCTTCCCTCACTGGTCCTAGTCGACTCGATCCGAGAAACTTTGAGGGTGCCCCTAGCCCTTCACCTCCATGCGGGCCCTGGCCATTGCCCATGGTTCTTCCTCCTCCGCATGTTGCCCTTCATCCTCCTCAATATCCTCATCTCCTCCATCTCCTCCTGGCCCAGTTGAGCCTTCCCCCTGCCAAATTGCGGAAAGGACAGCAGACACAATGTTGTGGGACATCCTCTGGGACTCTATTGGAGGGCTCCTCCCTCCCGGACCATGCACCGGAATCACATTTTGAGCAGTCCAATTGCCTTTTCAAGGACTCCACAAGGTCACAAATATGACCGGCATCTTGGGATTCCGTGAACTGATGAAACCTATGGTTGTATAGGTGTGCAACAGCCGGCACCTCAGGTCTCCAACTATTTTGATGGAAAATAATTAAGCTAAATTAAATAAACTGAGAGACAAAGTAAAAGGAGCGGATCCTTAAAAGGATACTGCGTTAAACAAAAACAAATCACAAATGAAACTTAAAACAGGAAACCAGAATGTTTGGTTTAATGTTTCAAAATGTTGATAAAGCACCCCAAACCCTACGGTGCCTACTGAGCATGGAATGCCTTAAAGATGCCCGTGGTTTTTCAAAAAACTGAAAATGGAGTGTGGTCTATGACAACTTATATAAGCATGGTCCACTGACTCCACAGGGCTGCAAAAAGGGCAGGCACCTTGGGAGTTTATGAACCGATGGAATCCATGGTTGTGTGGGACTGCTGCATGTAACACCCTCCAGCCCAGGTCCCCGAGATTAAGGAGGAGAACGCCTCCTCAGAAGGACCTCCACTGCTGGATGGCAATGAGGCACACCAAGGTGTGACCTCAGATCTCCAATCAATGACACTATCATGTTCAGCAGTGCTGACTTAATTGGCACAATTGATTCATCAAGGAAGAGTCAGGAAGCTGATGAAGTGACTGGCTTCCTCTTGTGGCGGGTGAGGCAGGCCTGATTCATGTGTGATGACTGCAATTGCCATGTTAAGACTCATCCTTAGAGGGCACCCTCATTTCTCCAGGTCACTCACAGGGGCTGCATATTAAATGATCCATCTGTCTGTCACAGACTCCCAACCTGATACTAATCCTTAACAAGTCAAACCTCCATAACTAGTGGAATTGAACGTCCATGCAGTTTATCACCTTGTCCTCACACTGCCTGCTGAGTGGGGGTTCAAGCCTCACTGAATCTTCCTCCCCCGTGAGAGGATTCTTAGGCTTCATGAGGCAGGGAAGCACCCCTTTCCTGAGTTCCCCCACTCTGCCCTTGCAGCCTGCCCTCTCATGGGACCCACCCAAGGACCCACTGTCAACTACAGTGCTGACCCTCTGCACTCATTTCCTCACACCCACTTTTCAGCTCCTACTGTGGAAAGGCACTCCCTCAGCGATGATGTTGAAACAAGCCTACCAAGGAGGACACGGGAAGTCCTGTCTACGTGCTAGCCGCCGTACCCCTTAAAACCTTGGGGTGCCTTGATATGAAGGGAAGGTAAGGCCTGCCAGCGACCCCTCCTCCCAAAATGGAGAGACTGACCCCCCCCCTTTCACTCCCCTACCCAGAGTCATCTGGTTCCCCTTTCTGGTGCCCCCTCTGCAGTTTTACACCCTGGAGGTTGATGACTGCCTGAGCATTTACCTCCGATATCCCCTTCGGAGGTGAGGTTACGAGGGTCACGTTTATGTAAAGTTCTTGTAAATGGTGCCATTGTGACGTTATTGCAGCCTGCTGAATATTTAGAGGTAGGGAGTGAGCCCTCACTAATGACATGCTAATGTGTTAAAATTCGGTTTCCGGGATCTAGCGGTGCGTTTCACGTTACTCCGCAGACGGGGCGGGTTGAAAATTTGAAATCACAATGTTGCTGACGGATGCACACTTTCTGATTCTCTCTGGATTTTGCGTCCATGTCGGCTGTCCCATGCATGGTTGGTGCTGGCTCAAGATTGCCCCCCAAAGAGTATTAAATATTATGGGTTCCTGCATTGCTACTTCGAGTATTAAATATTATGGGTTGCTGCATTGCTACTTCGCTGAGCCAACACATCCTGTTGTCTATTTTCCTCAGCTATGTTTATGATTTTGTGCTAAAAACTAGTTACACACAAGTGAAATATGTTTTGGCTTTTGAGATAATCAAGTTCGGAGCTTTGTGTTTCAAACATACTGGTTGTAATTTGCAATTGCCCATTTTCCCTAAAATAAACCAATTGTTGGAAAATTAACAGCAGATGATATTTTCACCTTTTCACTCCTCCAGATCCTTATTTCAATTTGCTGGACAGCCAGTGCAATAACAATGTTCATGTGAGATTCAGGCCATCTTTGATGAAGCTGTTCTGTAATTGATACTTGGGATTGTAATTTCCGGTGTATTGTAATTGGAACCTGAAAATAAAGTGGCGGGAGAAACTGATAATTTCAAAACTTGCTTAAGTCATAAAGACAGTTTCTGCTACTGATTAGCAGCAGAGAACTACTCTCTTCCAGCCTGTACTCCCGAAAATGGGATTTTTATATAATCAGAATTTTAAAAAATAAATTACTGTCTTCTATCTATGAGATTCTTCTGCTAATACATTAGTACATTAAAGTGAGACTAATTGGCACAAAGTGTTTTCTATGTTTTATTAACTCAATGTGTTTCAGGCAACAATTAAGTGAAAGCACCACATTGCATGTGCGACTCCTCTTGCCTGGTACTGTTCCATTTATCATCGCAGTTTTACATTGACCTTGACACCCACTTCATTATAATAAAGATTGTCTACCATTTAGGTTACATTGTTCCTATGCACACAGAACCCATGCAAATTTTGTGCAGATAGAAGAGCTGTGAGCCTGTCAGAGGTCATCAGCATTAAATGATTGCTGCTATTTTTTTCCAACTGCTTCTTTTCATCCTGTGAATCCTGAGCAGTGGGAACACGCCAGTTTAATATTTGAACTCTATGGCTGGTGGCTGTGTAACATGTATCAACAGGATTGTTTTTTGCTAATGATAAATGGCTGTATTGCAATATTAATCTACCATAATGTAATCATCATAGAGACAAAAATCCTAACAAGTTAAATATCCTGTACGTGACTTCAGCAATCTATATCATCAAATATCCTTTAAAGAGTTTCAAGTTTGTCAAATTTCTAGCACTTTCTAAATACGTATATGGGCACGATAATCTACCGAAAGACTCAATTAGACAAAGTGACATACCTCTCATTTCAATGTACATACCTCATTTTCAGAAGGTAAGGAAAGTGCTCTTAAACTGTCACTCGTACTGGTCTTCAATATATGAGATGTCCATATTTCAGAGAGATCTGATCATTGTTTTTCCCTCACGTTTAATTATTAATCTTGTGAAATAATTGCACGTGAAAAACCACAACTTTTTTGAAAGATTTCTGCAGTTTAAAAGCAGGGTCAAAGTGAATAAGCTGTCTGCCTTGATAAGAGAATTTCAGAGTAATATAATTTGAATTTAATTATTAATGGAAGATATTTAAAAAGATTGGTTCATGATCTCCTATTAGTGAATTTGCAATTCATTTTGATATTTGGAGTTTGATTTATAATGATGATAATGCAATCTATGTCCAATTAACAATGCATGGGCTATGTAATGTGATTTCCAATGCGTGTAAATGGAATCAGCTCAAAGAAAAAAAACTGATTCAGAACCTCAAATGTAATTTGCTTGGAGAGTTCTAGCAATTTTAAATGACATTGCAATTCTTTAATCTTTTCAGAGATCATGAAGTAAATGTGTTCAGAATCAAGTTATCCCATTACTACTTGACAAAAGGAAATATGTTGGATCTTTGAGCTGCTCACATTTTCTGAAATTATTTGTGTGTCCCTTTGTATTAAAATTGGACTTTAGTTGTTTTGTAGATTTTGTAAATCTTTTCTTTAGTAACCAGCTGTATTTAATAACAATAGTAACAGCACCAATTGACAAAAAATGCTCACATTTCATGAATTGAAATTTAATACATGGCCATTCCTGCCTGTAAAATTAATGTATAGGGTAATGCTCTGGCCTCACAGATTCCTGCACTGTATATGTATGCAGCAGAGCTTAGGATCGGGACTGCAAAATAAAAAGGGCCTTTGTTCATCACTGAATGACATTAAACATGGGCTTCCTATGAAGCCGCCATGCATCTTTGCAGACAGACTGCAGATAGAAAATACTGGAGTTAATGTTTGCTGTTTTCAGAAAAATGTGCTGGTGCTTTTTAGAAGTTGTAATCCATTTTTATATTGTAGCCTTGTAACATAAATTGCTGCTGTATGATTATTAATTATGGGTTGCAACAGAAAACCTCAAAATAGGCTTACAGTTATTTCAAGTAATCTTCAAAATGTGTTGGCTTTTCCAACCTCTGTTAGGTAGTTGTGGCTTTCATTTTGATTTATTCTATCAAGTTCTCTTTCTCTCTGATCAGCAGAGAAGCTACATAAGGTCCTTCTTTCATTGTGTGCTTCCAGTGCATTATTTTGAATACCATCATCTCGCCTTTCTTCCTCCCACTTTAAAGTTTATTACCACAGCTGAATTCCATAGGAACTTTGGGGAAAGTTCATATAATATGGCCATGCAGTGTTTTCTCTTTGTGAACTAGGTACATCATTATCTGAAGCATCTTTTGAACTTTCTCTCTGAACACAGCATTGTTTCAACGCAACACTCAATAAGCTCACGCAGAGTTATCCAGAATACATTTTACATGTGTAGATGTTTTCATATGTTCGAGGTCAGATCAGAACTGTTGTAAAATTTCCACAATGTTTTTCTTCGCTGGCCAAAGGATGGGTTATCGCCATATTCTTTTGCCCATGAAAGAGACCGTAATCTTTCCAAATATGTGCTAGTTTGAAAATGGCTTATTCTTGTGGTCACCATGGTGACAATTAACAGTATTTCAAGGCTTTGTCTGATTTTAAATTTGGCAAGATTTTTCTGATGCAGTTTATTGCCGAAATTGTTATACAGAAGCATGCAATTAACATGAGGAAAGAAAAAGGTGGCACAATTAGCTATATTCACAACATTTTATGTTCCAACAATTTTATCTAGTTTACATGCAGCACGGCCAAGTGTAAATGTTTTAAAAAATCTCAACTTTGCGCAGAGAAGTTTTAAACAATTGGGAGACAGTTTTGATATATTCTATGAAAGAAATGTGCATAAAAGTTATTTCTAGAATTAGCCTATGATTGATATGAGTCCCAAGAATCTGCCTTTGTCCCTTTAGCTATTTATTGCAAATAATTGGCTGAGAAGGTCATAGAAACCTTTTATCAGGATTAACAATCTACAAATGTGTAATTTCTTGGCTTAAATAGAATTAGATGTTTGTAAAGAGTTAAGGTGCCCCAGCACTTAAGTTGGAATTGGGGTATTAATTGTTCAATAGATTGCACTTATTGTTAAATCGATTGCACTATTGTATAAAGGGAATACAGTGACACTGTTTTGTTGTTGGAGAAGTGATTGCTGAACACAATAAACTTGGAGACGAAGAAGTCAAGACTTGCTTCTTTGTTCTTACAATAAAGTTGCCTTCGGTGCTTAACAATGGTAGCAGAGGATGTTTGCTGCCTATAAGAAAAAAGAACTGCAAGCTATGATTTCTTCGGATGAAAGACAATGGGCTGGATTCTCCGTTTCTGAGACTAATTGCTGACGGCGTCATGAAAACCGTGGAGTTTCACGACGGCAAAAATGGAGTGACAGGTGCATGTATTCAGCCACTCCAAAGGGGCTAGCACGGGTATCAAGGGAAACGGCACACTTTTCAGGCGGAACGGCGGCGGATACATCGGTTCCGTGATTGCTGCACAGCTGCAACCGCACTTAAGGGATTCTCTCCTCACTTCCCACAGACACACACACACACTGTCGCAGCCAACAAGGATGGCGAGAAAGAGAGCAGTACTGCGGTTCCGAAAAGCCGAGTTGGAGACTCTCCTGGACGCCATGGAGACGAGGCAGAAGGTGCTATACCCCGGCCCGGGAGGAAGGTCCTCACGGGGCACCATTTGTCGTTTCTGGGCGGAGGTGGCAGACACCACCAGTGAAGTCGTCCAGAGTGCCACCCACAGCAGAAAAAAATTGCATTACCTCCTCAGGACGGCCAGGGCGAGTATGAAGCGTTGTGCCCCGGCACCAACTCCCCTACCCCCACAGACATGTGACCCGGACCCCCCCCCCCCCCCCCCCCCGCCCGGGGGACAGCCAGACCTCTGCCCCACATGCCAGTACCCATGCCAGCTGCAATGACCGGGTCCCCCGCCACTGATGCCATCAGCTACCCAACCCCTGGGCTGCATGCGCCAGACTGTCTAACATTGTCGTTGTCGTTGTTTGTGTCCCCCCCCCCCCTCACAGTATAAGGCCGCGCACAACCGCTGGGAGAGGGAGAAAACCGGAGGGGGATCACCAGACCTGCAGCCCGTCAGGGGTGGTGAGCCCATCCATATGGCTGTTGTAACTGCCTCGGCCCTGGCAGACCCCCCCCGTCCCTCCCCCGCAGAAAGCACAGCCAGTGTACGAGCCGGAAGCCCGCAGTCACCCCACGCCACTTCCTACCTCCTCTCTCTGCCACCGCAGCCAGCTCGCCAGGTTCACGAATTTTTATAGCACATTAGAAAAACGCCTTCGGGAATTCGACCCAACCGAGGCGCAGAATCGCAGAGGCCCCAGAGAGAATCCGTCGTCAGGACCGATAATGCCTACTGTACTTTCAGGCCGCACGATGGGTGCCGCGAACTTGTCATTTTTGCGGGGCCGGAGAATGCTGATTTGGCGTGAAACTGGCGTCCTGCTTGATTTCTTCATTGTAACCTATTCTCCTCTTGATCGCATTTTGCGATTTCGGCGTCAGGTAACGGAGAATCCAGCCCTATATTCTGATTTCTAACCTGAGGAGTGATTTTTTTTTCCGTTTTATTTTATAAATTTAGAGTACCTAACCTGCACATCTTTGGGTCATGGGGGTGAAACCTACGCAGACACGGGGAGAATGTGCAAACTCCACACAGACTGTGACCCAGGGCCGGGATTCGAACCTGGGACCTCAGCGCCGTAGGCAGCAGTGCTAACCATTGTGCCACCGTGCTGCCCTTACATAACGGAATTTAACATACGGTATATAAGGCTGCAAAAGTTCAGTCCAGAAATTCCTCGATCAGTGCTGGCGTTCAATTTATTGGACTGCAGAAGTTACAAATATGGATAGGCTTCTGGTTTTGGCAGGGATTAAATTTGTAGAAAGACACAACCTGCTCAAACAAATGTCAGACACTCTTTTTTTTTAAAAAAAAGGTTCTTGGGCAAATATTCCTTCCTGGCATGCAGAATTGGCTGGCCAAAAGAAGACAGCAAGTAGTAGTAGATGGAAAATATTCCGCCTGGAGATCGGTGACCAGTGGTGTCCCGCAAGGATCTGTTCTGGGACCTCTGCTCTTTGTGGTTTTTATAAATGACTTGGATGAGGAAGTGGACGGGTGGATTAGTAAGTTTGCCGATGACACGAAGATTGGGCGAGTTGTAGATAGTGTTGAGGGTTGTTGTAGGTTACGACAGGAGATTGACGGGATGCAGAACTGGGCTGAGAAATGGCAGATGGAGTTCAACCTAGATAAATGTGAAGTGATTCATTTTGGAAGGTCGAATTTGAATTATGAATACCTGGTTAAAGGCAGGATTCTTGGAAGTGTGGAGGAACAGAGGGATCTTGGGGTCCACGTACATCGATCCCTCAAAGTTGCCACCCAGGTTGATAGGGTTGTTAAGAAGGCGTATGAAGTGTTAGCTTTCATTAACAGGAGGACTGAGTTTAAGAGCCATGAGGTTTTGCTGCAGCTTTATAAAACCCTGGTTCGACCACACTTGCAATATTGTGTCCAGTTCTGGTTGCCTCATTATAGGAAGGATGTGGATGCTTTGAAGAGGGTGAAGAGGCGATTTACCAGGATGCTTCCTGGAATGGAGGGCATGTTGTATAAAGAAAGATTGAGGGAGCTTGGGCTTTTCTCACTGGAGCGAAGAAGGCAGAGAGGTGACTTGATAGAGGTGTACAAGGTGATGAGAGGCATGGATAGAATGGATAGCCAAAGACTTTTCCCCAGGGTGGAAATGGCTGTCACGAGGGGACATAATTTTTAGGTGATTGGAGGAAGGTATAGGGGAGATGTCAGAGGTTGGTCCTTTACACAAAGAGTGGTGGGTGTATGGAACGCGCTGCCAGCAGAGGTGGTGGAGTCAGAGCCATTACGGACATTTAAGCGAATCTTAGACAGGCACATGGACAGCAGTAAATTGAAGGGGTGTAGGTTAGGTTGATCTTAGATTAGGATAAATGGTCGGCATAACATCATGGGCTGAAGGGCCTGTACTGTGCTGTACTATTCTATGTTATATCCCCCATCACCCCCCCACTCGTCTCTGACCATTCATACCCACACCCCCGTCTGTCCCACCTATCCTCACCACCCCCCGATTCCCTAACCCTCCCGCACCCCCCACCAGCCTGTCTCACCCAGGGTATGTGCAACATCTATCCAGCATGATGGGTCTGGGTTGGCACTGCAAGCGGGTCAATCTACAAGGCAGGAGAGTGAGGACTTCTGGTGGTGGCCATGGTGTAAGTGGTGGCACATTTGGTGGCTCCCACGCAAGGCAGAATTAATCGGACCTGAATACCCGTAAACATGGGAAAATGTAGAAAGGAAAAGGAGTGGAACAGTGAAAACAAGAAGTCTTAAATAATGGGGCATTTTCGAACCTTACCAGACAAAAGTCGCATCAATTAAAGCACACCGAACGGACCAGGAGCATTCTTTAAGTGGAATTAAAACGGCGGAACTACCAGTGCAGGGATGGACCGAACAACTGGTCAACTTTTTAACGTCGAAATTTCAGCAACAGAGGCGTGAACCCTCGGAGGATCTGGCCAAGGTGTCTGATCTGATTCTGGCAGTCGTTGAGAGGGTTAAACAAATGTTGAGGCCCTGGGAGCATTGCAGCAAATGATGGAAGAGTCGGTGGCCGACCATGAGGACCGGCTGACCTCATTGGAGATGGAGATTGCACTGGTAGCTGAGAGTCAGGAGAGGCTGCGAGAAAAGTTGGGTGATTTAGCAAATTGGAAGAGGTGGCATAATCTCCGAATAGTAGGGCTGCAGGAAGGGACCGAGGGGTCACAGGCCACAAACTATGTGGCGCAAATGTTTGAAAAGGTGATGAGAGAGAGAGAGAGGGCCTTGGATCGCCTCCTCAAAGTGGACCGAACACACACAGGAATGAGGAGGAAGCTGAAGGCAGGTGAGCAGCCGACAGCGATGGTGGAGCGATTACATAGGTTCCTAGACAAAGAGAAAATTTGCTTGGGCGAGGCAGACGGAAAAGTGTACCTGTGAAAGGAACGTGGTCCGAATTTATCTGGATTCGGGTGCCGCGCTGGCCAAACGATGGGCCGGATTTAACAGGGTTAAAGCGGCCCTGCACAAGGTGTAAAATTTTGGGTATTACACCCGGCTCAGCCATGGGTCACGTACCAAAACCAGGAGTTTATATGGACACACCGGAAGAGGGGAACAGGTTTTTACAGAATCACGGGATTGGAGACTTGTAAATATTTTGGACTGAGTTGATACCAATATGGCTTCTTCTTTTCATATATTATTCTCTTTTTCCGCTATTATTCTCTTTTTCCTATTTTATTCTCTTCTCTACCTACTAATGTTGGGAGATGTATGTTCTGTGCTTGGGATTGCACGGGGAAGGGGTGTGGGAGGGCAGCTGGGGTATGACGTTTTGGGTACGAGGGTCTCAAGGTGGTACAGAGGAATGCGAGAGCCTCGAGTGGGGAGCACCATACCAGTGGAGAGGCGAGTTATTAGAAGCGATGTGGGGGGTAAAATGGCGATGGGGGGAGGGATGCAGAAGGTGGTTGAAGTTCTGTTTTATCTTTCGCTTGGGTGGGGGGTGTGGGGGAATGGGAGGGAGTGGGTGCTGATACGCCGCAGATGTGTGATCACCTGGAGAGTTGCCCCCCCCCCCCCCCCCCCCCCCCCCCCCCAGGACTCTGTTGATGACATGGAACGTTTGGGGACTAAATGGGCCTGTTAAGAGGTAGCGCGTGTTTGCGCATTTAAAGAGTCCATGGGTGGATGTAGTATTTCTCCAAGATACCCATCTGAAAGTCAAGCGAGGCTGAGGAAAGATTGGGCGGGCCAGGCCTTCTACTCAGGGCTAGATATGAAAACCAGAGGGGTGGCAATATGCATCCCTAAGGGGTGTAGATTTGTGATGGTAAGCGGAAGACCGGAAGGTGCCCTGGTGGTATTTCCAAAGTTGGGATGACGCAGAGATCATGAGGTGGGCTCTGGCTAAGGTCCCGGACTTGGACATGCACCGGTTGATCCTGGATCAGAGGCTGGTTTCGCTCACAAGGCTAAATCGCTGGCTTTTAAAGCAGACCAAGCAGGCCAGCAGCACGGTTCGATTCCCGTACCAGCCTCCCCGGACAGGCGCCGGAATGTGGCGACTAGGCTTTTCACAGTAACTTCATTGAAGCCTACTCGTGACAATAAGCGATTTTCATTTAATTCAGAAGGGGATTTCAATATGGTGTTGGATCCTAAGCTGGACCAGTCATGTCCCAGACCCAGGAGGGTATTGGCGATGGCTAGGAGCTGTTGGGGTTTATGGAGCAAATCAGCAGAGCAGACCGTGGGGGTTCAAGAGGTCGGGGGCCAGAGACTTCTCATTTTTCTCACATATACATAAGGGTATTCAAGATCAAGCTTTCTGTCGTGGACAAGGTGTTGTTGATGGGAGTGATCATTTTTTTTACATATAAATTTTGAGTACCCAATTATTTTTTTTCCCCCAATTAAGGGGCAATTTAATGTGGCTAATCCACCTAACCTACACATCTTTAGGGTTGTGGGGGTGAGACCCACGCAGATATGGGGAGAATGTGCAAACTCCACACGAACAGTGACCCGGGGCCTGGATCAAACCTAGGTCCTCAGCGCGTGAGGCAGCAGTGCTAACCACTGCGCCACCATGGCATCCTTGACGGGAGTGATAAGGTCGGAATATTCAGTGACGGTTGGACGTGGGGCTGATGGCTGATAAAGGGGTCTATGCGAAGATAGAGGGGGCCTTTCGGAACTATAGTGGACCAGAACAATACAGGGGAGGTCTCCGCTGGGAGGAGCTGAAGGCTGTGATCGAGGGAGTTTATTTTGATCAGGGCACACAAGGAGAAGATGGAGTAGGCAGAGAGGCTGAGGCAGTTGGAGGCCATTTTGGTGCTAGATTGGAAGTACTCAGTATGGCGCCCGAGGAGGAGCTGCTGAAGGGGTGACAGAAGCTCCAAATGGAGTTTGGACTTGTGTCAATTGGATTGGATTTGTTTATTGTCACGTGTACCGAGGTACAGTGAAAAGTATTTTTCTGCAAGCAGCTCAACGGATCATTCAGTACATGGGAAGAAAAGGGAATTAAACAGAATTCAAGAAAATACATGAGAATACATAATAGGGCAACACAATATATACAATGTACTACATAAGCATTGGCATCGGATGAAGCAGACATGGGTGTAGTGTTAATAAGGTCAGTCCATAAGAGGGTCATTTAGGAGTCTGGTGACAGCGGGGCAGAAGCTGTTTTTGAGTCTGTTCGTCCGTATTCTCAGACTTCTGAATCTCCTGCCCGATGGAAGAAGTTGGAAAAGTGAGTAAGCCGGGTGGGAGGGATCCTTGATTATGCTGCCCGCTTTCCCCAGGCAGCGGGAGGTGTAAATGGAATCAATGGATGGGAGGCAGGTTCGTGTGATGGACTGGGCGGTATTCACGACTCTCTGAAGTTCCTTGCGGTCCTGGGCCGAGCAGTTGCCATACCAGGCTGTGATGCAGCCCGATAGGATGCTCTCTATAGTGCATTTGTAAAAGTTGGTAAGGGTTAATGTGGACATGCCGAATTTCCTTAGTTTCCTGAGGAAGTAAAGGCGCTGTTGTGCTTTCTTGGTGATAGTGTCGACATAAGTGGACCAGGATAGATTTTTGGTGATGTGCACCCCTAGGAATTTGAAACTGCTCACCATCTCTACCTCGGCTCCGTTGATGCTGACAGGGGTGTGTACAGTACTTTGCTTCCTGAAGTCGATTACCAGCTCTTTAGTTTTGCTGGCATTAAGGGAGAGATTGTTGTCGCTGCACCATTCCACTAGGTTCTCTATCTCCCTCCTGTATTCGGACTCGTCGTTATTCGAGATCCGGCCCACTATGGTCGTATCATCAGCAAACTTGTAGATGGAGTTGGAACCAAGTTTTGCCATGCAGTTGTGTGTGTACATGGAGTAGAGTAGGGGGCTAAGTACGCAGCCTTGCGGGGCACCGGTATTGAGGACTATTGTGGAGGAGGTGTTGGTGTTCATTCTTACTGACTGTGGTCTGTTGGTCAGAAAGTCAAGGATCCAGTTGCAGAGTGCAGAGCCAAGTCCTAGGTTTTGGAGCTTTGATATGAGCTTGGCTGGGATTATGGTGTTGAAGGCGGAGCTGTAGTCAATAAATAGGAGTCTGATGTAGGCGTCCTTGTTTTCGAGATGCTCTAGGGATCAGTGTAGGGCCAGGGAAATGGCGTCTGATGTGGACCGGTTGCGACGGTATGCGAATTGAAGTGGGTCAAGGCGTTCCGGGAGTATGGAGGTGATGCGCTTCATGATCAGCCTCTCGAAGCACTTCATTACAACTGACGTCAGGGCCACCGGGCGGTAGTCATTGAGGCACGTTGCCTGGTTCTTCTTTGGTACCGGTATGATGGTGGTCTTCTTGAAGCAGGTGGGGACCTCGGAGTGGAGTAGGGATAGGTTAAAGATGTCTGTGAAAACCTCTGCCAGCTGGTTCGCACAGGCTCTGAGTGCACGACCAGGGATCTCATCCAGGCCCATCGCCTTCCGTGGGTTCACTTTCAGGAAGGCCGATCTGACTTCGGAAACTGTGATGGTGGGTATGGGTGAATTATGGGTTGCTGGGGCACTCGATAGCGGATTGTTGGTTACCTGCTCAAACCGAGCATAGAATGCATTAAGTTCATCGGGGAGGGGTGCACTGCTGCCAGAGATACTGCTCGGCTTCACTTTGTAGCCCGTTATGTTGCTTAGTCCTTGCCACAACCGCCGAGAGTCTGTCTGTGACTCTAGCTTAGTTTGATATTCTCTCTTGGCATCTCGGATGGCTTTGCGGAGGTCGTACCTGGATTTCTTGTATAGGACAGGGTCGTCTGCCTTGAACGCCTCAGATCTGTCCTTCAGTAGGGAGTCAATCTTGCGGTTGAGCCATGGTTTCCGGTTGGGGAACATACGTACTGCTTTCTTTGGCACGCAGTCGTCCACACATTTGCTGATGAAGTCTGTGACGGTGGTGACATACTCATTTAAGTTAGTCGCTGAGTTCTTAAATATGGACCAGTCCACTGTCTCCAAGCAGTCACGTAAGAGCTCTTCTGTCTCCTCGGACCAGCACTGCACAACCTTCTTAGCTGGATTCTCCCGCTTGAGTTTCTGCTTGTAAGCCGGGAGAAGGAGCACAGTCTTATGGTCTGATTTCCCAAAGTGCGGTCGGGGGATGGAACGGTAGGCGCCCTTGATTTTTAGTAGCAGTGGTCAAGAGTGTTGTCGCCCATGGTGGTACAGGAGATGTGCTGGTGGAATTTTGGCAGTACACTCTTGAGGTTGGCTTTGTTGAAGTCTCCGGCCACAATGAACAGGGCCTCCGGGTGTTCTGTTTCATAGTTGTTTATGACTGTGTACAGTTCATCCAGCGCCTTCCTCACTTCTGCCTGGGGTGGGATGTAGACCGCTGTGATAATGGCTGAAGTGAACTCACGTGGAAGATAGTATGGGCGGCACTTTACGGTCAAGTATTCCAGGTCTGGGGAGCAGTAGGCTGCCAGGGTCACCACATCCAAGCACCAGGAGGAGTTGATGAGGAGGCAAACCCCTCCACCCTTCGCTTTGCCTGAAGATGCCGTGCGGTCCGCCCGGTGAATAGAGAAGCCTTCAGGTTGTATCCCACAGTCCGGTGAGGCGGGGGTGAGCCATGTCTCTGTGAAACAGAGCACACAGCAGTCTCTTACTTCCCTCTGAGAGGTAAGTCTGGCGTTAAGTTCATCCAGCTTGTTTTCAATTGCTTGGACGTTTGCCAGGAGTATGCTGGGGAGAGGGGTCTTGAAACCGCGTTCCTTCATTCTAACCTGCAGACCGCTGCGTTTCCCTCGCTTTCTCGGTCGGCGGCTGCTGCTGGATGATCCTGGGATCCGATGGGAGACGTCCGCCCTTGTGGAAGGTAGGTGGTTGCATCTGGCGGGGTCCAGGGCGCTGGCGGAGTCCAGGGCGCTAGCGAGGTCCAGGGCGCTGTTTACATTTCCGGGGTCGCGTCTGGCAGGGCCCCGGGCGCTGGTTGAGGTAGAGGGGTTCCTGGGGGGGTGAGTTTGCGATCCGGATGGGTCCCGGCGTTCTGCGGGCGCGGGAATATCTTGCAGCGTGTTCGGGTCCTCGCGCGCGGTCTCCATTGTTTTTGGGGTCCTGGGTCGTGGGCAGGGGCTTCCTGTGGCAGATTGGGTTAGGTCCCATGGTCTATTCCCTTCCTGGGCGCTCCTGGGGTCAGATCTTGAAGTCGGCACGGTGGGGCCTCCATGTGGATTTTTCTTTCTTCCATCACCAGGTAGGTCGGTTGCTGGGCGGGCCTCTCCGGGTCGGGTCGCTGGGCGGGTCTCTCGGGGTCGCGTTGAGCCGTGTCTTGCCGTCGGGGGTCGGGTCGGGAGCTCCGGGGGAAAGGCCGGGCGATCCGGGGGCTTGCTTGTGGACCAGCTGGTGGTGAGGGAGATTGGGCAGGTGAGAGATAAGGGAAGGAAAAAGGTAATGGAGCGGAAGGGGGTAAATGGAGTATTAGAGGCCTTCTACCAGAAACCATACCAGTCGGAGCCTCCTGCAGGGAATGAGGGTAGAAGGTTTTTTTTGGACAGGTTGGAGTTCCTGGGGGTTGAGCAGATGAGAGTGTAGGGGTTGAGGGCCCCAGTGGGGCTACGAGGGGTGATGGAGTGTGTGTGGCCAATGCAGTCCGGGAAGGTCCAGCCAAGTTCCATAAATGGTTTAGGTCGGAGCTAGGTGGTTGAGAAAGGTGAGCACCCCCCCCCCCCCCCCCCCCCCCCCCCAATGTTATCACAGGCATCTATTTCACTCATCCTAAAGAAGGATAAAGAGCAGTGTTCGGGGAGGCTGGTACGGGAATTGAACCATGCTGCTGGACTGCCTTGGACTGCGTTAAAAAGCCAGCTATTTAGCCCTGTGCTAAACCAACCCCTGGTAGGTCGTATCAGCTAATATCGCTCCTGAATGTCACGTGAATTGTTGGCGGAAGTGCTGGCAATGCGGATAGAAGGCTGTGTGTCGGGGTGATTGGGAAAGACCAGACAGAGTTTGTAAAGGATAGGCAGCAGTCAGTGAATGTACGAAGGCTATTGGATCATGATGCTGCAGGGTAGAGGGAGGTTGAAGTAGATGGGGAGAAGGCGTTTGACGGGGCAGAGTGTGCGTACTTGTTCGATGTGTTGGAGGGGTTTGGATTTGGGCAGGGGTTTGTGGATTGGGTCAGATACCTGTATAAAGCCCTGAAGGACAGTACCCGGACCAATGGTATCAGTTCAGAGTGTTTTGGGTTGCAGCGTGGGATGAGGCAGGGTTGCCACTCTCTCCATTGCTCTTTGCCCTGGCAATCGAGTCATTGGCGATGGCTCTTCGGTCTTGAAGGGAATGGAGGGGCTTTAAGCAAGGGTGGGTGAAGCACCTTGTCTCCCTATATGCAGAGAACCTATATACGTATCGAACCCAGTGGAATTCTTCGGCAGATAATGGGGATACTGAGGGAGTTTACTACCTTCTCAGGATATAAACTCAATGTGGGGAAAAGTGAGGTGTCCCTGATAAAAGCTAGGCGACAGGAGAAAGGTCTGTGGAAGCTGCCATTTCGGTTAGCGAGGCTGAGTTTCTGGGGATGCACGTAGCGCAAGGCTGGGCTCAGCTGCACAAGCTGAACTTGGCAGGACTTGTGGAATGAATGAGGGAGGTCTTTAGGAGGTGGGATGTGCTACCAGTGTCGCTGGTGTGGAGGGTTCAGACAGTGAAAATGATGATCTTGCCAAAGTTCCTATAAATAGGAATTTGTGTTTTTAAAATTTGTGTTTTTAAATCTCCACGATTTTCTTGCCCAAGCTGTTTTTTAGGAACATGAACAAGATGATTCTGAGCTTTGTATGGGTGCACAGGACCCACAGGACCAGGAAAGTGAGATAGACGGGGTGGGAGGCCTGGCGCTACCAAACCTGCAGAACTACTATGGTTCAAAAGTGGGTGGTGGAACAAGAGACAGTGGGGACAGGTGGAGGAGGCCTTGTGTCAGGGAACCACTTTGAGAGCACTGGTGTCAGCACTTCTGCCGTTGTCGCCGACTGGATACTCCTCGAGTCCAGTGGTGATTTCAGCATTGAGGGTATGGAACCAGTTCCAGCAGCACTATGGGATGGAAGACATGTCTCTGAGGGCACCCATTTGTGGCAACCACAGATTTGCCCGGCAGGGTTGGTTGGAAATTAAGTGTTTTGGAGACCTGTTCATTTGGTGGGGGGGGGTGGGGGGGGGGGGGGGGGGGGGGGGGGTTGCGGACTTTTCGGAACTAGAAGTATGTCAGCTGTCGAAAGGGAAAGGGTGCAGCTACCTACAGATCAGGGACTTCTTGAGAGAGGAAATGGGCTCATTCTCGATGATGCCGCCCCCAGGGCTACAGGACAGGCCTTTATCAGAGGACGAGATTGGGGAGGCCAAGATGTCAGATGTATATGCGGAGCTGAGTAAACTGGAGGAAGCCCCAGTTGAAGGACTTCAGCGAAAGTGGGAGAGGAGCTGGGAGGTGTGATTCAGGGTGTGGTTTGGAGTGGGGTCCTGCGCAGGATCAATGAAAGGTTTTTGTGTGCAAGATTACAGTTTAAGGGAGTGCACAAGGCACATATGCCAATGTCCAGGATGAGTCCAGGGGTGGAGGATAGATGTGGGCGGTGTGCCGGGGGACGGGCAAACCACATCCACATGTTTTTGGCGTGTCCAAGGTTGGAGAGGTTCTGGAAGGAAGTTGCGGAAATAGCGTCAAAGATTCTGGGAGTGACAATAGCACCGAGCATGTGAGTGGGAATATTTGGAGAGCCAGAAAACTATGGAGTATAGGTGGTTGTATAGGGGAAAGTGGTTGATGCAGTGGACGTTGCCTCCCTGTTAGCCCAAAGGACGATTTTGTACAGCTGGGGATGTGAGTAAGTGACCTGGCGGAATTTCTCCACTTCGAGAAGATGAAGTTCACCATGAGGGGGATGGACAAGCGGTTCTCCACAAGGAAGCTGTTCATCGACTTTTTAAAGATGTATTAAAACATCAGCGGGGGGTGGGGTTCTTCGTCTCTCTTCCTTTCTTCCTTTGCTGGGGAGGGAGGGGGAAGCAAAGGGAGGGAGGTAGGAAGGTCTGGGTAAAATGGGTGTTGGAATTGTGATCATACTGTTGATCGGTTGTTATGGTTCTTTGTGTTTTTTGGTCTGTTCGCATTTGAAAATATCTCCAATAAAATATATATTTTTAAAAAGGCAGGAGGGTGATGATAACCTGCAGTGAGGTGAGCTCTGGTGCTCCTCAGTCCGTGCCAAAGTCTGACTCCAGTTTGTCCACTGACAGTGTGTTCACACCCATCCTCTGTGCTAGGTCTGCATCGGGGCTCCTCAACACGGTGTACTGCGAATGGGGGCAGGGGGTGGGGGGGGGTGCGGGGAGCAACTGGAGTGGTGGGGTGACGGGGAGCAACTGGGGTGGTGGGGTGACGGGGAGCAACTGGGGTTGGGTGGGGTCGGCCCGCCATATGGAGGAACGTGACAAAGGGATGGATCGTGTGTAACAAGTTTTTTTGTGGTAACTCAACACCCTCATTGTCCCTAACTACCGATGGTTCCTCCCCCACCCCCCAGAGCCCCCTCAGTGATTCACACCTTTCTTCACCTTACATGCCCTGCTGCAATGTCTATGTACATTCTGAGGATGCACATTGGAAGTGGAGGCAGCATGCTGCCTTCCGCACCTCCTCTGGGGGGGCCTGGTGCCGGACAGACCTGGCCACATTGCCGGTGGCACTGGCATCGCCATGCTACCATGCCATGTCCGCTGACCTAGAGACACAGGTGGGAGGGATTTGGGTGAGGTGGAGACTGACACCCTCTCGCTGGTGGAGGCTACAGTGCCGGCCTCCACCCCTACCTCCTCCTGGACAGTGCTCTTGGGGCCCTGGGAATCGCCATGGGACTCAGAGGTGGCTGGGTAAGCTCCTGCATCATCCGGCCTGGCATGCCACGACGACTTCCCATTGTCTGTGCCATGGTGCCAACGCCCTCAGCGATGCTCCTCATTGACTGGGATATTCTCTGCAGTGCCTGAGCGATATGCACCTGTGCCTGGGACACATCTCCCAGCGACTGGGCCTTCCTGTGGAGGCCCTCAGTCATGGCCGTCATTGACTGAGCCATGCCTTGGACACCAGCACTCATGGCACCGACATAGCGCTGCAGGTGTTCCACTGCGATCAGCACCCCCGAGCATTGTTGGTTAAGTACCACGATAGCGAGGCGGACTGTCAGAGAATACAGCAAAATATAGATAGATTGGAGAGTTGGGCAGAGAAATGGCAGATGGAGTTCAATCCAGGCAAATGCGAGGTGATGCATTTTGGAAGATCAAACTCAAGAGCAGACTATATGGTCAATGGAAGAGTCCTGGGGAAAATTGATGTGCAGAGAGATCTGTGAGTTCAGGTCCATTGTACCCTGAAGGTGGCAACGCAGGTCGATAGAGTGGTCAAGAAGGCATACAGCATGCTTGCCTTCATCGGACGGGGTATTGAGTACAAGAGTCGGCAGGTCATGTTACAGTTGTATCGGACTTTGGTTAGGCCACATTTGGAATACTGCATGCAGTTCTGGTCGCCACATTACCAGAAAGATGTGGATGCTTTAGAGAGGGTGCAGAGGAGGTTCACCAGGATGTTGCCTGGTATGGAGGGTGCTAGCTATGAAGAAAGGTTGAGTAGATTAGGATTGTTTTCATTGGAAAGACGGAGGTTGAGGGGAGACCTGATTGAGGTCTACAAAGTTATGAGAGGTATGGACAGGGTGGATAGCAACAAGCTTTTTCCAAGAGTGGGGGTGTCAGTTACAAGGGGTCACGATTTCAAGGTGAGAGGGGAAAAGTTTAAGGGAGCTGTGCGTGGAAAGTTTTTTACGCAGAGGGTGGTGGGTGCCTGGAATGCTTTGCCAGCGGAGGTGGTAGAGGCGGGTACGATAGCGTTATTTAAGATGCAGCTGGACAGATATATGAACGGGTGGGGAACAGAAAGTAGACCTTGGAAAATAGGCAACAGGTTTAGATAAAGGATCTGGATCTGCACAGGCTGGGAGGGCCGAAGGGCCTGTTCCTGTGCTGTAATTTTCTTTGTTCTTGTTCTTTGTATTACCGGCGCCATCTCCTGCACCCTTAGCCTTTGGGACTCCTCAAATCGGCTATGTGCTCAATGGAATGTCGCTGACAACCTGAATCTAGCGCCTGCACAGCCCTGGGATAATCTGGTCCAGAGGCTTGGCATCTGACTGGGACTCAGCAGAGTCCTGGGGTCCAGCAGACATCCAACTGATGACTCCCTTGGATGTTTCTGCCGCCACCCAATGTGTTTCTGCAACTGTGTGGTGCTCACCAGATTGTGCCCTAGAAGCCTGTCCACCAATGTCACCCACCGAGGTGTGTGTCTCTGCACTGGTGGAGGATGGGGTTGACAGCCGTGACGTATTGATGGTGGTCTCCTCTTAGCTCTCCTCCAAGGTGGTTTCTTGGGTGACATTGAGGTGGTTGGCGGGGTTGGGGGTAGCACCCCTTTTGGCCCAGCCCAAACAGATGGAGAACCTGTGGGAGAAAGGACATGTGGCCAGTGAGAGAGAAGAGTCATTTTGTCAGACACGCAAGACTTCCCTGAGACAGGTCATCTTGGTGGGGTGGGAGGGGGGCAGTGGGTCCTCGCCTCCTCCATGGCACAGGCTGACCTCGCTGTCATTGACTACTCTCGCCTCAGTCAGCCCTGCCATTTTCAGGGCCTGTTCCTCTTGGGGGGAAAAACCTGAAAACCCCACCGTCCTTCTGGGCCCTCTTGCACTGACTATGGGCTAGCATCTCCTGCGGGGACAGAGAGAGGGCATTGTGAGCCACGCACTTGGTGCACCAGAGGGAGTCAGTGACAGGTGGCATGTGTGGACACTGCTGCTAGGCATGAAAGGGTAGCGCATTTGGGTGTCAGGGTGCACTGATGCTACGCGTGGGGGGAGGGGGGAGGGAGGTCAGGGTGGTGTCAGCAGGGTGGTGCTCGTGGACCGGTGTCAGCTTACCCATGAGGCCCATTGGAGGTTATTGCTCTTTTTCTGGCACTATATGACGCTCCTGACGGCCTCCCAAGCATCATTGGCGACCCCACGGCTGACACTCCACCTGGTCAGATGTGCAGATCAGTTGCAGATCAAATGTATCCCTGAAACGTGTGAGGTGATGGACTTTGGTCGGAGTAACAAGACAAGGGAGTACTCAATGAACGGCAGGACAATTGGAAGCTCAGAGGAACAGAAGGATCTTGGGATGTTTGTTCATAGATCCCTGAAGGTGGCAGGACAGATTAATAGGGAAGATAAGAACACTTGCCTTTATCCGTCATGGCATAGATTATAAAACCAGGGAGATTATCTTGGAGCTGTACAGGACTTTGGTTAGACCACAGTTGGAGTATTGTGTTCAGTTCTGGTCGCCCCATGATAGGAAGGATGTGATTCCACTGGAGAGGGTGCAGAGGGGATTCACCAGGATGTTGCCTGGGAGGGAGCATTTAGGCTGGATAAGGTTGGATTGTTTTCTTTAGAGCAGAGAAATCCTACGGGGAACCTAATTGAGGTGTATACGATTATGTGGGGTATGGTCAGAACGGACAGGAAGCAGCTGATCCCCTTCGATGAGGGGGTCAATAATGAGGAGCAGGAGGTTTAGAGGGGATTTGAGGAAATATTTTTCAACCTGGAAGGTGCGAGGTGTCTGAAATGCATTGCCTGGGAGGGGAGTACAGGTGGGAAACCTCAGAACCTTTTCAAAAGTATGTGGATAAGGAGGGCCGGGTTTGAGGGGGGGGGGGGCCTGGTGGGGAGATTGAGAGACCCCCCCCAGTCCGTTTGGTAATGTGGAATGTGCGACGCCTGGGAGTCCCGTGAAGGGAGCGAGAGTCTTCTCGCATTTCAAGAGCTTGAAAGCCGACATGGTGCTGCTGCAAGAGACCCATCTGAGGGTGAAGGACCGGGTGAGGCTTCGGAAGGGCTGGCTGAGTCAGGTGTTTCCCTCAGCCTTCGATAGTAGGGCCCCGGGCAGGGGGGCTAAGAGAGTGAGGTTTCAGATGGAGAAGGTGATGGCTGACCAGGGGGGCAGTACGTTATAGTAGCGGGTGTTTTGGAAGGGAGGTTGGTGGTACTGGTTAGTGTTTATGCCCCAAATTGGGATGACAGAGGATTTATGAAGGAGATGTTGGCCGCCACACCGAATTTGGATATGCTACAGTGAATGCTGGAGGGGGGCCTTGAATAAAGCGCTGAATCCGAAGGTGGATAGGTCCAAGCCGTGTTCGCAGAACCCATCAGGGGAGGGGAAGGTGTTGGCTGCACGTATGGGGAGGTGGGGAGGGTGAGGGCAAACCCGTGGAGGTTGGATCTCAGATCATGCTCCACATTGGGTGGATGTGGTCCTGGAGAGGGACAGGCGTTGGAGGTTGGATGTGGGGCTGTTGGCAGACCCATGTTTTTGTGCAAAGATGGGAAAGGTGATTGAGGATTTTTTGGGGTTCAACAGGAATGGGGAGGTTTCGCTGTCAGTGGTGTGGGATGTGTTGAAGGCGGAAGGGGCAAGATCATCTCGTTTGAGGCTAAGGTGAACTGGAAGGCAAGAGAGGAGCTGCAGCGGCTGGTAGAGGAAATTTTAGGGTGGATGGAAAGTATGGGGAGGATCCTACTCCGGAACTTCTGGTGAGGAGAAAGGAATTACAGGCAAGGATTGACCTCCTGCCCCCAGGAAAGGCGGTTCAACAGTTGAGGTGGGCAAAGGGGTTGTGTATGAGTCTGGGGAGAAGCCCAGCCTCTTGCTGGGGGCCCAGCTCCATGGCTGTGAGAGAGATTGTCCGGGTTCAGGATGGAGCAGGGGAGTGGTTGGTGGCACCGGAGCAGGTAAACAAGGCTTTCGAGAGAGTTTTATAAAACTTATAATTCGGAGCCTCCGGAGGGTGAGTCAGACATGAGGCTGTTTTGGGGTAGTTGGAATATCCTAAAGTAGGAGAGGAGGAGAGGCTTGGAAGAGCCATTGTAGAATGGAGGAGGTGCAGGTCGGCGATGAGGAGGATGCAGAGGGGTAAGGCACCGGGGCCAGATGGTTTCTCAGTGGAGTTTTAGAAAATGTTTTTGGATAAGCTGGCACTGCTGTTGGTGGAGATGTTTGAGAACGTGGTAGCGAAGGGGGCACTGCAAGAGATGATGGGACAGGCATCCTTTTCGTTGTTGCTTAAAAGGGACAAGGACCTGGTGGACTGTGGCTTGTGTGAACCAATATCTCTGCTGAATATGATTTTGGCGAAGGTTCTGGCACTCGGGTTGGTGGAGTGCCTCCCGAAGGAGATTGGGGAGGGCCAGATGGGGTTCGTAAAGGGTAAGCAGTTGTCGTCAAACGTGCAGTGTCTGAATAATTTACCGGAAGTTCTGAGAGCACAGGTTTTAGTAATGGGGCTGAAGGAAATTAGTATTAGTAATGAAATGGTTTTGGGGAAACTAATAGGATTAAAGACGGACAAATCACAGAGTACTTAAAGAAGTGGCCCTACAAATAGTAGATCCATTGGTGATCATTTTCCAAAATTCTTTGGACTCTGGAATGCTACCTACAGATTGGAGGGTAGCGAATATAATACCACTATTCAAAAAGGGAGGTAGAGAGAAAACAGGGAACTATAGACCAGAGAGCCTAACGTCGGTAGTAGCGAAGTTGCTGGAGATCATTATCAAGGGCTTTCCTGGCACAGCATTTGGAAAGCAGTGGTGTAATCGGACAAAGTCAGCATGGATTTATGAAAAGAAAATCATGCTTGACAAATCTACTACAATTCTTTGAAGGTGTAACTAATAGAGTTGACCAGGGAGAACTGGTGAATGTGGTATATTTAGACTTTCAGAAGGCTTTTGACAAGGTCCCGTACCAGCCTCCCCGGACAGGCGCTGGAATGTGGCGACTGGGGGCTTTTCGCAGTAACTTCATTGAAGCCTACTCGTGACAATAAGCGATTTTCATTTCATTTTTCATTTCACATAGCAGATTAATATGTATACTTAAAGCGCATGGGATTATGGGTAGTGTCTGGAGATTGATAAAAAGCTGGTTAGTAGACAGGAAGCAAAAAGTTGGAAGAAATGGGTCTTTTTCGAATTGGCGGGCAGTGACTAGTGGGGTACCACAGGGATCTGTGCTGGGACCCCAACTGTTCACGTTGTACATTAATAATTTGGACGAGGGAACTAGATGTATTATCTCCAAATTTGCAGATGATACAAAGTTGAGTGGGAGGGTGATCTGTGAGGAGGATGCAGAGATGCTTTAGCGAGATTTGGACAGGCTGAGTGAGTGGATGGCGGATCCAGTATAATGTGGATAAATGTGAGGTTATCTGCTTTAGTAGCAAAAATAGGAAGGCAGGTTATTATTTGACTGGGTGTAAATTGAGAGTGCTGGATGCTCAGAGAGACCTTGGAGTCCTTGTGCATCAGTCACTGAAAGTAAGCGCGCAGGTACATCTGGCAGTAAAGAAGGCAAATGTTTGTTGGCCTTCATAGTGAGAGGATTTGAGGAATAGGGATGTTTACTGCAAATATTTAGGGCATTGGTGAGGCCACACCTGGAGTATTGTGTGCAGTTTTGGTGTTCTTATCTGAGGAAGGATTTTCTTGCTATGGAGGGAGTGCAGCAAAGGTTTACCAGGCTGATTCCTGGGATGGCGGGACTGTCATATGAAGAGAGGCTAAATTGGTTAAGATTATATTTATTGGAGTTTTGAAGAGTGTGAGGGGATTTCATAGAAACATAGAGAACTCTGACATGATTAGACAGGGTAGATTCAGAAAGAATGTTCCCGATGGTGGGGGAACTAGGGGTCATAGTTTGAGGATAAGGGTTAGACCTTTAAGACTGAGGTAAGAAGAACTTTCTTCACCCAGAGAGTGGAGAATTTGTGGAATTCACTACCACAGAAAGTAGTTGAGGCCAAAACGTTGTGTAATTTCCAGAAGAAATTAGATGTAGCTCTTGGGCTAAAGGGGGAAGGCGGGATCAGGGTATTGAACTTGATGATCAGCCATGGTCATAATGAATGGCGGAGCAGACTCGAAGGGCCGAATGGCCTCCTCCTGTTTCTATTTTCTATGTTCAATGTGGTGCTTTCTCCGATAGAAGGGTGGGAGCCAGAGGTGGTGATATGCGGAGAAGACATTTGATCATGTGGAGTGGAGCTATTTATTGGCGGTGTTGGAGAGATTTGGGATTGGGTCTAAGTTTGTAGCATGAGGTAAATTGCTGTATAAGGAACCGAGGGGCTGTGTGTGCATGAAAGAGGTGAATTTGGGGTTCTTTCCGTTACATAGGGGAATGAGGCAGGGGTGCCCCATCTCCCCCCCCCCCCCCCCCCCCCCCCCGGCCACTGTTTGCACTGGTGATAGAACCCTTGGCCATACCGTTGAGGTGCTTGGGTGATCAGTTCCTTGGTCTTTCCAGCATTCAGCGAGAGGTTGTTTTCGGTACACCATGCAACCAAGTGATCTATCTCCCTTCTGTAGTCTGATTCGTCGTTGTTTGAGATACGACCCACCACAGTCGTATCATCCGCAAACTTATAGATTGAATTGGAGTTGAATCTTACAGTCATGTGTATTCAGAGAGTACAGTAGAGGACTGAGCACACATCCTTGCAGGGCCCTGGTGTTGAGGACTATTGTGGAGGAGGTGTTCTTACTTATCCTGGCAGATTGCAGTCTGTTGGTGAGGAAATCAAGGATCCAGCTACACAGGGAGGGGTCTAAGACTTCTTAGGAGATTTGGGGCTTTTTCAGGCTTTAAGTTAAATTTGGAAAAGAGTGAATGTTTTGTGGTGTCTTCTCCGGGGCCGGGAGTAGGATTGAGGGGGGGGGGGGTGTTGCCATTTCGGGTGGCAACTACCCACTTTGGGTACTGGGAGTGCAGGTGGTTCAGGATTGGGCCTGGCTCCATAAATTGAATAATCCCTGGCGTGTGTCACTGTTTACATCTGCCCCCACACACAGTTGAACATCTAAGATTGCATTGCATGTTTCCCCACTCCGCGAGCCCTAACTGATAAAGTACTGGACTAACCAAATCTTCCCTGAGTGCTGTCACCACTGGCACCTCCCCTCCGATTGATCAAAAGTCACGTTTGGCCTTCCTCATAATGTTTAGAAAGCAAAAAGCAGCGAATTGATGAAGGGCGATAGGCTCAGAGTCTTTCCGTTGTTCTCTTGCTTGTCCCCACCCCACCCGCAATGCCATTAAAACACGCAGTGGCTAAATCTGCGGAATTTAAACTCACGCAAGAAGACTTGGCACTTTGTTGATTATTTTCTCTCTCTCTATCTCCTCAAAATTGTGAGTAGAAAAATAAATTGGAAACAGGTTTCACTGATTTGTAAATGAACTCTCACGACCTTGTTGCTCTTCTCTTTCTTCCCTCTGTTGTTGAGAGATCCACCTGGTTTGGAGCCTTTCGATTTCAACACAACTCCTCCCAGGGCCATGCGGGAGGCAGGAGTCTGCAGTTGATTAACACTAAAAGACTGGCAGGAGTCCTGTCTCTCAGTAACAACTCCAAGTAAATTTCCAATGCTTTGAACCAGCCTGCATTCATTCCCATTGCTGATTAAAATATAACACTGCAATACAACATTCTAATTGAACATGCACAACCTTCCCATCTATTTGTGAATGCAGAACATATAAAATATATTCATTTCAGTGCATGCTGTAACAGGAAACAGAATTTAGAAGATCAGCATTTTTTTCAAAATAGCATATTACATGATTGTGGGCCACGAGGGCCGGCCATTTGGTTAAAGTGGTTGCCAGAAAAATAGTTTGAAAAACACTGTTGTAAGGGGCTGGGGTTGCGGGCACTGAAAATGGCATCACTCCCGTTTGCCCCAGGAAATTTTTCAGGGAGCCCAGTTGTAGTCACCATGTTGAAAATATGGAGGCAATTTCGGCAGCACATTAGGCTAGGAGCAGGGTCAAAGTTGATGCCAATCCGAGGGAACTATGGGTTTGAGCCAGGGAGGATGGATACTAGCTTTCAGGGATGGGCAGAGCGAGGGATGATGGAAATGAAGAACCTATTTCTAGAAGGGCGGTTTGCGAGTTTGGAGGAGAAGTTTGAGATCCCAGAGGCGGATATTTTCAGGTATATGCAGATGCAGGATTTTGTGAAAAAGGTTTCCCCGACTTTTCGGGTGTCACCACCCTCCTCGTTGTTGGAGGGGATGCTGTCGGCGATGGGGCTGGAGTGGGGGGGGGGGGGGGGGGGGGGGGGGGGGGGGGTCATCTCGGAGATCTATGGGAGGATTTTGAAGGAGGATATGGTGTGTCTGGAGGGGGTTAAGGACAAGTGGGATGAAGAGATGGGGATGGCGCTGGTGGAGGGGTTGTGGTGTGAGGTGCTGCAGAGGGTGAATCCCATGACCTTGTGTATGAGGCTGCGGCTGATACAGTTGAAGATAGTACACAGAGCGTAGCTGACGAAGTTGAGGGTGAGCTGGTTGTTTGAAGGCATGGAGGATGATTTTGAGTGGTGTGGGAGGGGCCTAGCCAATCATGTACATATGTTCAGGTCCTGCCCTAAGTTGGAGAAATTTTGGGGGTCATTCTTCAGCACCATGCCGTTGTCTTGCACATGGATTTGGAGCTCACTCCTCTGGGGGCCATATTTGGGGTGTCAGACTTGCTGGAGCTGCAGACAGGAGTGGAAGCAGATGTTTTAGCCTTGGCCTTGCTGATCACTCACAGACGGGTCCTGTTGGGGTGGATGTCAGTTGCTCCATCTTGTGCCTTGGTGTGGCTGGGGGAGCTAATGGAATTTTTGTGTCTGGAAAAGGTGAAATTTGCTTTGAAGGGGAAGAGCGAGGAGTTCCACAAGAGATGGGGTTTGTTTGAACTACTTTTCAAGGAGCTGGTCACTGTCAGCTCTTAAGGGTGGGGGGTGGGGGCGGGGAAGTGGGGTGTTTGGTTGAGGTTACTGGGGCGGGAAGTTGTGTTGTTTTTTCTTTGCTATATTGTGTGTTGAAAATAGTAAAATATCAAAAGCTTGAATAGAAATATTTTTTAAAATATGTACGTGAATGAACACTTGAAATGACATAACATTTAAGGCTATGGACCAATTGCCGGAAAATGGGATTAGTGTAGCTTTAGTGTAGTTCTATCAGTACAGACCCGATGGGCCAAAGGGCCTCTTCTGTACTGTCTGACTCTATGACTATGATTCAGTGACGAGCACTATTGAGCTACTGTTCCACACCACTTCAGAATAGTTTGGTATTTTCAATCTGTAATAACTACTGATGAAAAGATAACTACAGATTCAACTTTGTTCTTCCACACACACTTACAGCATGTCACCAAGTAGCATACATGGGGAAAGTAAGGGAGAAGGGGGATGAGTATGAAAATTCATGCAGAAACTATAATCAATTTCACAGAGTTCATAATTTATCAGAACTCCAACCTGATGAATCAGTCTGTGCTCATAACCAGAATTGTGAAGGCCAAATCTTGTCAAAAACACAAAGTTCACAATCTTGTATGTGGTGATATGCATATGCATAGTAATGTATATAGTTAGATATAGGACCTCTAACCAGCAGGTGGGGACAGAGATCCACAATGTGACTCCAGAAATCGATCAGTTGGTAGTAAGTCGTACTAGAGGACAGTCACATTAGAAGTAGCTCCACGAGAATTCACTTATTCGTTCCCGTTTGTATCATAGTTTGTTCGTTGTCTTTCCACGTGTTCATTTTGTTAATAAACCGTAATGACTTAGGCCAGGCCTTTGAGATTGGCCAATTAGAATACGAGTTCCCTGATTAGGTGCCCAATCAGGGAACCCCTTTCAGTGTATATAACAGGGAGTGTCAGATCCTCTGCACTCCCGGTGTAGACAGCAGACTGAATGGTCATGGTTGTTCAGCTGTTGGGTTTGTAAATAAAATAAATTCTGGTGGCGGGACTTCTGCCTCCGTGGACATATTACAGTGGCGACGAGGAAAACGGAACGACCTGAAGAAACCTGCTCGTCAGCAGCTGCCGCATATTGAGGGTAAGCCACTGACAGGCAAAATGCCGTTATCGGAAAGTTGGACTCTTTTGACCCTGTAGTGGAAGACTGGGCCCAATATGTAGTGTGAACGAAGTACTCCTTCAGAGCAAACGATATAATTCTGGATGAAAGTCAATGGCTCATTCTGCTGACTGCATGTGGGCCGGCAGCCTTTGCCATTATGCGTAGTCTCACTTTTCCGGAGGCACCGGATACAAAGACTTTCCAGGAATTGACGGACTTAGTAAAAGAGTATTATGATTCCAAGCCATCTCAGATCCTGCGAAGGTATCGGCTTTACTCAGCATTCCGAGACACTGGGGAATCAGTCACTAACTTTTTAACAAGATTAAGGCGATTAGCAGAGGCTTGCGAATTTGGCCTGATGCTAAATGAGATGCTCCGAGACCATTTGGTATGTAGAATGAATCATTTAGCAATACAGAAAGGTCTGTTAGCAGAGGCTGAGCTGGATTGCAAACAAACATTGCAGCTGGCTTTGTGTTTAGAAAAAACGGCAAGAGGTGCGTCATGCAGGGTACTCCGATGGAGGTAGACGCCCACACCAGTGAAACTGAGTTCAGGGACTACCACTGGGGGATAGGCAACTGCATAGCCACCCTCAGGAAGGACTTGGATAGTAAGTTAACCAGGCCCACTTGCAGAAGTCCTCCCAAGCATGGGAAAATTAGGTCCGGCCAGACGGCAGTCCCTGCACCAGATCAGAGCCAGAAAGGAGAAATAGAAGACTAAAACCATCATCTTGGAGAAGGTCATGTAGGCCAGGGTACAGGAGAATGCATACCTGAAAAGCTCCACCTACCTCCGACGAGGAAATTGTGTAACGATGGTGAAATCAAAACCCATTAAATTATCCATAAGGTTGAATGGACGTCCCACACTGATGGAAGTCGACACTGGACCCCCTACACCAATTACTAAAAAGGGGCAAGCCTGGGAATGGTCCGCCCGCCAAGACATGCTTTCAAGAAAATAAAAGAAACAGCTTTCCTCCGAGAACGTATTGGCACACTACGACCCAGGAAAGAGTTTCTTGCTCATGTGCGACTCGTCTCCATTTGGCGTTGGTGCAGTTTTGGCACACAAAGGGCAAAACGGACAGGAACGACCTATAGCGTTTGCTTCCAGGACGCTGGCAGCAGCAAAACGAAAGAACACCCAAATCAAAAATGAAGGACTGGCTGTGATCTTCGCGGTGATGAAATTTCACCAGTACTTGTACAGGTGGAAATTCACTATAATTACAGACCACAAGCCATTGCTGGGTTTGTTGATAGAAGACAAAGCAATACCATCAATTTGCTTCGGCCCGGATCCAACGCTGGGCCCTACTACTGCGGGCGTACCAGTATCAACTGGAGCATCAGCCAGAAACCCGGGTGGCAAACGGCGATGCACTAAGTAGGCTGCCAATACCGGACACCCCGCCATTCGTACCCAAGATAGAGGAAACAGTAATGATGTTACATTTCCTGGACACCCTTCCAGTGGCCGCACAAAACATTTGTTTATGGACCCAAAGGGACCCGGTTTTATCAAAAATAAAACACATGGTGCCAACTAGGGAGATGGAAAGACCCGTCCAGGCGGATTTCCACCCTTACTGGAGCAATAGAGAGCAGGTCACTTTGTAAGATTATGGGGGGGCTCGAGTAATAGTTCCAAGTCGAGGCCGTCGAGCCATACTGGCTGAACTACATCATGGGCACCCTGGAGTCTCAAAAATGAAGATGCTGGCCAGAAGCTATGTCTGGTGGCCAGGCATGGACACAGACATTGGTAGGCCGGTGCCAAGAATGCCAACAAGGGCAGAAGGTGCCACCAGCAACCCCGCTGAACCCATGGGAATGGCCAGGTAGGCCATGGTCGCGACTTCATGTCGATTTTGCAGGCCTGTTTATGGGTTCAATGTTTTTTATAATAGTAGACGCCCATTCCAAATGGCTGGGCGTCCACAAAGTGAACTGTGCAAATTCCACAGCTACCATTGGAAAAACTCCGCACCTCGTTCGCAACTCATGGTATCTCGGAGGTATTAGTTTTGGATAATGGATCGGTTTTCACCAGCCAGGACTTCCCAAAATTTATGAAGTCGAATGGCATTCGGCACATAAGGATGGCACCATACCACCCAGCATTGAATGAGAGAGCCGCCCGTGAGTCATGAGGACCATGGGAGCTAGTTGGACTTTGGAGGGGGAGGGGTGTAATAATTTAGCCCAGGCCTTTGAGATTAGCCAATTAGAATACAAGTTCCCTGATTAGTGGCCCAATCAGGGAACCCCTTTCTGCATATATTACAGGGAGTGTCAGATCCTCTGCACTCCCGGTGGAGACAGCAGACTGAATGGTCATGGTTGTTCAGCTGTTGGGTTTGTAATTAAAAGGAATTCTGGTGATGGGACCTCTGCCTCCGTGGACTTATTACATAACCTATTTTACCAGTCAAAGAACTAGATGTTCTGTGTGCATCTTTACCATGGCCACAACACAGAACATAACACAGAACATAACACTGGACATAACAGTGTAGAGACTGAAAATGAAATGGTGAGAAGAAACAGAAGCACTGTATCTGCAAGGAGAAGACCACTAATGGAATGGACCAACCATACATCTGATCAGGCAGACAACCTGAACAAGGTGCCAATCGTCTCTGATGATTCACATTCTACTCTACCGAGTTTTAGGGAGAACATGGAAAACTTATAACATAAAAGCTCAAGGACTGCAGGGTGTAACAGTGGCTATCGAAGATTGGCTAACTAATAGGAAACAGACGGTGGACATAAATGGGTCTTTTTCTTGTTGGCAAGATATAATTAGTGTTGTGCCACAGAGCCGAGGGTCTCATCCCGTTACAATTTATATAAATAACCAAAGGGATGGCTGCTTAATTTGCAGATGACTCAAAGGTAGGTAGGATTGTAAGATGTGAGGAGGATATTAGGAGGCTACAAAGGGATATTAGATAGGTTAAATGAGTGGGCAAAGACCTGCCAAATAGAGTATAACGTGGGGGTGTAAAAGTGTTGATTTTGGCAGAAATCCTTGTTTAAAAAAGCATATTAGCTAAATGATGAGAGAGTGCAGAGCTCTGAGATGCAGATGGATCTGGGTGTCCTCGTGCACAAAACGCAAAAGGCCAGTATGCAGGTACAGAAAGTAATTAGGAAAGCTAATAGGATGTTATCATTCATTGCAAAGAGAATTGAACACAAAAATCGGGTTGAAGAAACAGTCAGCAGCATCGTTGGACACAAACTGTCGCCCTGGCTATTTGACTACAGAACAACCCCACACGCCACAACGGGAATAGCACCGGCGGAGCTACTTATGGGCAGACGACTCCGAACCCGGCTGAGTGTACTGTTCCTGAATTTAGGTGGCAGAATAGAGCGACACCAAGAGTCCCAATGCAGAGGCCATGACAACACTCGCCGAGAAAGGCAGTTAAACACGGGTGAAAATGTATGGGTCAGAAATATGCGAATGGCCCCACATGGGTAGCAGCAACAGTCAAGGCCAGGACAGGACCTGTGTCGTATGAGAGATGTGTGGGAAAACAAATATTGAGTGGAAACTCTTTAGATCAAATAGTTTGGGTGGGGTGGTGTTTGTGCAGTGTGTCCAGGAAGCTTTTCTAACACAGTATGTAGATTGTCCGACCAGAGGGGAGGCCATATTGGATTTGGTACTTGGTAATGAACCAGGGCAAGTGATAGATTTGTTAGTGGGGGAACATTTTTGAGATAGTGACCACAATTCTGTGACTTTCACTTTAATAATGGAGAGGGATAGGTACATGCAACAGGGCAAGGCTTACAATTGGGGGAAGGATACATATGATGCTGTCAAACAAGAACTGAAGTGCAGAAGTTGGGAACATAGGCTGTCAGAGAAGGACAGAATTGAAATGTGGAACTTGTTCAAGCAACAGATACTACATGTCCTTGATATGTATGTCCCTGTCAGGCAGGGAAGAGATGGTCGAGTAAGGGAACCATGGTTGACAAGAGTGGTTGAATGTCTTGTTAAGAGGAAGAAGGATACTCATGTAAGGCTGAAGAAACAAGGTTCAGACAGGGCGCTGGATAGCCAGGAGGGAACTGAAGGGATTAGGGGAGCTAAGAGAGGGCATGAAAAATCTTGGCGGGTAGGATCAAGGAAAACCCCAAGGCATTTTACACATATGTGAGAAATATGAGAATGACTAGAGAGAGGGTAGGTCCAATCAAGGACAGTAGCGGGAGATTGTGTATTGAGTCTGAAGAGATAGGAGAGGTCTTGAACGAGTACCTTTCTTCAATATTTACGAATGAGGGGCCATATTGTTGGAGAGGACAGTGTGAAACAGACTGGTAAGCTCGAGGAGATACTTGTTCGGAAGGAAGACGTGTTGGACATTTTGAAAAACTTGAGGATAGACAAGTCTCCCGGGCCTGATGGGATATGTCCAAGGATTCTATGGGAAGCAAGAGATGAAATTACAGAGCCGTTGGCAATGATCTTTTCGTCCTTACTGTCAACAGGGGTGATACCAGGGGATTGGAGAGTGGCGAATGTTGTGCCCCTGTTTCAAAAAAGGGAATAGGGATAACCCTGGGAATTACAGGCCAGTTAGTCTTACTTAGGTAGTAGGCAAAGTAATGGAAAGGGTACTGAGGGATAGGATTTCTGAACATCTGGAAAGACACTGCTTGATTAGGGATAGTCAGCAAGGATTTGTGAGGGATAGGTCTTGCCTCACAAGTCTTATTGAATTCTTTAAGGAGGTGACCAAGCATGTGGATGAAGGTAAAGCAGTGGATGTAGTGTACATGGATTTTAGAAAGGCATTTGATAAGGTTCCCCATGGTAGGCTTATGCAGAAAGTAAGGAGGCATGGGATAGTGGGAAATTTGGCCAGTTGGATAACGAACTGGCTAACCGATAGAAGTCAGAGAGTGATGGTGGATGGCAAATATTCAGCCTGGAGCTCAGTTACCAGTGGCGTACCGCAGAGATCAGTTCTGGGTCCTCTGCTGTTTGTGATTTTCATTAATGACTTGGATGAGGAAGTTGAAGGTGGGTCAGTAAATTTGCAGACGATACGAAGATTGGTGGAGTTGTGGATAGTGAGGAGGGCTGTTGTCGGCTGCAAAGAGACATAGATAGGATGCAGAGTGGGGCTGAGAAGTGGCAGATGGAGTTTGACCCTGAAAAGTGTGAGGTTGTCCATTTTGGAAGGACAAATATGAATGCGGAATACAGGGTTAACGGTAGGGTTCTTGGCAATGTGGAGGAGCAGAGAGATCTTGGGGTCTATGTTCATAGATCTTCGAAAGTTGCCACTCAATGGATAGAGCTGTGCAGAAGGCCTATGGTGTGCTAGCGTTCATTAGCAGAGGGATTGGATTTAAGAGCCGTGAGGTGATGATGCAGCTGTACAAAACCGTGGTCAGGCCACATTTGGAGTACTGTGTGCAGCTCTGGTCGCCTCATTTCAGGAAGGATGTGGAAGTTTTGGAAAAGGTGCAAAGGAGATTTACCAGTATGTTGCCTGGAATGGGGAGTAGGTCTTATGAGGGAAGGTTGAGGGTTCTAGGCCTTTTCTCATTAAAACGGAGAAGGATGAGGGGCGACTTGATAGAGGTTTATAACATGATCAGGGGAATAGATCGAGTCGACAGTCAGAGACTATTTCCTCAGGTGGATCAAACCAGAATGGGCAGCACGGTAGCATTGTGGATAGCACAATCGCTTCACAGCTCCAGGGTCCCAGGTTCGATTCCGGCTTGGGTCACTGTCTGTGCAGAGTCTGCACATCCTCCCCGTGTGTGCGTGGGTTTCCTCCGGATGCTCCGGTTTCCTCCCACAGTCCAAAGATGTGCAGGTTAGGTGGATTGGCCATGATAAATTGCCCTTAGTGTCCAAAAATTGTCCTTAGTGTTGGGTGGGGTTGCTGGGTTATGGGGATAGGGTGGAGGTGTTAACCTTGGGTAGGTTGCTCTTTCCGGGAGTCGGTGCAGAGTCGATGGGCCGAATGGCCTCCTTCTGCACTGTAAATTCTATGTAAATTACAAGGGGACATAAATTTGACATTAGGGACCTTCAAGCGGCTATTGGATAGGTACATGGATTACGGTAGAATACTGGTTTGAACAATTGATTTGTTCTTAATCTAGGACAAAAGTTCGGCACAACATTGTGGGCCAAAGGGCCTGTTCTGTGCTGTATTTTCTATGTTCCATGTTCTATCACGTAAATAAAGTATTTAATGGAGTCTGAGATTTTGGAGGGAAATATTGCTAATGTTAAATATGTAAATATATATGCTGGGGTTTTCTGGTCCTCTCACGGCATATTTTCTGGCCATTTGCCGCTGGCAGGATCTTCTGGTCTCTCGGAGGTCTATCGCATTTTGTATGGCTCACCCGCCCCACTGCTTGGGGAACCTGTGGGGTGTCATCTTCACTGGACTGGAAGACCTGGCCAGCATGAAGGGCCAGAAAATCCCACCCATAGTCTACTTATCAGTGATGTAAGAACAGACAACAACATTGTATGCTGAGAAATAGTTCTATGTAGCGCCTTTTTCTAAGTCTGTGCTATACATAGTTAATATAATGTTCAAAAATGGTCAAGTTCAGCATCAACCTCGACTCCAGCATTATCTATAAATAGAAACCAATCTTAATTTTCTTTCATAGCTTTTCTCTTATTCGTTTATCATATGTGGGCATCGCTTGCTAGGCCAGCATTTATTACCCATCCCTAATTGCCCTTGACAAGGTGGTGGTGAGCTGCCTTCTTGAACCACTGCAGTCCCTGTGGTGGAGCTTCACCTGCAGTTCGGAAGGGAGTTCCAGGATTTTGGCCCAGCAATAGTAAAGGAACGGTGATATATGTCCAAGTCAGGATGATGAGTGGGAACAAAAGAGAAAATGCTGGAAAATCTCAGCAGGTCTGGCAGCTTTGTGTAGGGAGAGAAAAGAGCCAACGTTTCGAGTCCAGATGGCGGCTTTGACAAAGGGTCATCTGGATTCGAAACGTTAGCTCTTTTCTCTCCCTACAGATGCTGCCAGACCTGCTGAGATTTTCCAACATTTTATCTTTGGTTTCAGATTCCAGCATCTGCAGTAATTTGCTTTGACGATGAGTGGAAACATATGGGTGGTGGTGTTTCCATGTGTTTACTGCCTCTGTCCTTCGAGATGTTTTTTTTGGTTCCCACATGCCCTCGGTGCAGGAGTGGTCCTCTTTCTCCCCAGCCAGCTAGAGGGCTCTCTCCTCAAACTGTGAAAGAACTTTAAACTCGGGCATCCCTTCACCCATCTGGGATCCATCCTGTTTCTCAAATGCCAGCTTGTCCTGCATAAAACCTGATGTAGAGAATGTAAGCAGGCCACATGTCAGGGCAGATGGTAATGATGTCTGGCAAGTGTGGTGGGTGAGTCGGAGCAGGGAGATGAAGAAGGGACAAGCAGGGACAATGAAGTGTTTGGGAGAGTGAGTAGTGGTTTGTCTTGAGCTAGCAGTGAGTGAGCTCCCTGTGGATGTGCGGGAGTTGAGAGTGATGAGAGGAGTGGCTCACCCTGGCAGAAAAGATTCATTCATCCTTTACAGATGGCCATGCTTTTCTGCAGAGAGATGGTGCTTAAGAACCCTGCGATTGCCTCTCATGCAAAGTTTGTGACCTTGCTAGATGGCCTCCGCCCTGTACATGGGTATCGCTCCTCCACTGAATCCAGCAGTCTGTCAAGGGATACTTCTGTGGATCTTGGGGCCGTCATCTTAGCAGCTATCCTCTGCCTGGGACTATGAAGAAGTGGCTGAGGAGCGCTGATTGAAGCTCTCAGCTGATGGCGGGGCTGGCAAATTAGAGGCGGCGTGAATGTCATGCAAATAATTTTTCCCGAGTAGATAAAAATATGGCACAAAAACCCACCAACGCCGTCGGTGAGCTCATGAAAAATGAAATGAAAATCGCTTATTGTCACGAGTTAATGCTGTAAGGAAGGGGGAGGGGGTTCCTTACCTTTCACTCAACTGCCCTGGACGCAAGGCCTCGGGAACATGCTGTACTCCACCTTTTGCACCTGAGCCAAATTGGAAGGTCGGGCATGTCAGTCTAAGTAACTAGGAGCAGAGTGCCAATCCGACTGTAATTGCCACTGCACTGAAGTTATAGCCCGTTCAAAGGTAACAGTGTATCGTTACATTAGCTTTCTTGAAAATACTTCAACTATAACTTGCCACTGTGCGGTTCACTAAGTTTTTAAAAGTCTACACCTGTTTGTAATTTCAGAGAAATGAGTAAAACCTACTTTCTGCCTCTTAATATTTTTCACAGTGACATATTTTTTCTGTCAGTTCTTCCTGTTTTGTTATTCTTTCATGGGATGTGGGCATACTAAAAACTAATGTCTGTTGCACACTCCTCATTGCCCTTGAACTGAGTGGTTTGCTAGGCCATTTCAGAGGGCAATTAAGAGTCACATGTAGGCCAGACCAGGCAAGCATAACAGATTTCCTTCCCAAGAGAACATTAGTAAACCAGATGGTTTTTTTACAACAATCGATGATAGTTGCCATGGCCACCATTACTGAGCCTAGCTTTATATTCCAAATGTATTAATTGAATTTAAATTCCACCAGCTGCTGTGGTGGGATTTGAACCCGTGTCCCCTAAGAACCAGTCTGGGCCTTTGGGTTATCAGACCAGCGATATTTACACTATGCCACTGTCTCCCTGTGTTTTCCCATCATGAACAGATGCACAATTTTTCAGACACTTTTAGTGCATGCTATATTGACTCAATTTTTAAAGAAATTAAAATCAATTTCAATTTACAATTTCCTGTTTACAAATGAATAAAATGTAGGTTATATTTGATTCAAAGTAAGATATTTCAAAGGAGTGTGTAATGCTGTGGACCATTTTGTTTTCCAGGGATACAGCATGGAGATGTCAATGTGGCTTCCTAAGAAGCTACACTTACTGAAGAAAATTGCATGTCTGAGACAAGCTGGTAGCTCATTACCCTGTGACATTCTTGAAAAGGTAGAGGGAATTCAAGACAAATGGCACCTGTTAGAGGTACGTGCTTTTTTTTAAATGTTGAGGATATATTTTCATTTTTGGTTTATGCTTTGCAGAGTTTGACAGTATTAAATAAATATTCCCCATGTTGTTATTTTGAGCAGTCATGTTTGTTGTGGAAATAACACATTTCATGTTTTATAACAATATTTTTGAAATATTGGGGATATTTAATTTTTCTTACTCTCCAGGGAAAAAGAATAATCATGGTGTTTATCATTTGTATGTTCAGATTGCTTAATGCATAAATATGTAATAATGGTAGGACTGCAGAGTTCTAAAGCTGGCAATAATTTTAACTTATGGGTAATTTGTCTTCCATAATTAGGAATGATATTTACCACTGTGTTGATGAGTGTAGTCATTAGCCATATTCACCATTCTTACTGGAATTACTGGAAGAATAGCTAAAATTAGAAAATACAAGTTATAAATACGGAAGTAAAGCAACATTATTCTTATTTTAGACAGAACATCAGGTACAAAGGTGTTTCATAAACAATACTTTAATGTACTTAAACCATTGACAGGGTTTATTCATAGGTTAATATGAAGTAGAACACATGAAAGGATAGGAGAATAAGTAAATTTTCAAAATTATTTTCTTCTGGTCACACGAGAAAGCCAAGCCAAGAAATGTATTGGTTGAACATCAAACTGTTAAGTGGCTTCCATTCTGCTTGTTTACTCTAGTTACCTCTCAGTGCCCAGAAGCTCTTGAGAACAAAGAGGATAGCCTTTTTTAAAAAACCTACGGTTAGAAAAACAGTGGCACCTCCGCGTTAATGGGCCACTGTCGAGCTATATTTTTTAAAATATAAATTTAAAGAACTTGATTAATTTTTTTCCAATTGAGGGGCTTTTTAGCATAGCCAGTCCACCTACCCTGCGCATCTTTGGGTTGTGGAGGGTGAGACCCATGCAGACATGGGGAGAATGTATAAACGCCACACAGACAGTGACCCGGGCTGGTATTGAACCTGGTTCCTCAATGGCGTGAGGCAGCAGTGCTAACCACTGTGCCACCGTGCCACCCCCTGTAGAGATATATAAATAAACCACAGTAATCCTTACTTCGAAACTGCCTCGACCTGTCAATCAGAAAGTTTGTAAAAGGCAATAGTCCGTGAAATTGAATGTAAACAATGCAGTTCAAAGCTTTTAGGCTTCTAGGCATACAAACAGGCTAGAAAAAGGTAAAGGGCAATGGAAGTAACTGTGTAAAAAAAACTTCAAAAGTTTCCACCACATTAAACCATTCCAGCACACGACATGGTGGCACAGTGTGAGGCTCTGCTGTGTCACAGCTCCAGGGACCCAGGTCAATTCCGGCCTCAGGTGACTGTCTGTGAGGAGTTTGCAATTTCTGCCCGTGTCTCCGTGGGTTTTCTCCGAGTGCTCCGGTTTCCTCCCACGGTCCAAGGACGTGCAGGTTAGGCGGATTGGCCATGCTAAATTACCCTTTGTGCCCAAAAAATGTTAAGTGGGAGTTACTGGTTTACAGGGATAGGATAGATATGTGGGATTCAGTAGGGTGCTCTCAGGGCAGGTGCAGAATTGATGGGCTGAATGGCCTCCTTCTGCATTGTAAATTCTAAGATTCTATGGTTAAAGGAATATTTTTACCTTCATCTCACAGATCTTTGACCTTGGCATATTGTTTAAAGGGTTCATGGGTACAGATGGGAACGCTTGCACTTTATTTTTGCAGAACTGTATTTCTGACAAACTATTTAAAGGGTTTAAAGGCTTCAGATGGAATAACCAGCCAATCACCCCCCGTTCCAGGGAAGATCCACGACCTGAGCCCCTCCAGCCCAGCACACCTCTCACCTGACTCTCACCTCCAACAAATGACTCCCTTCGGCATCCTGGAGGCATTTGTAGGGAGGGTACACACCCTTGCCATCATTCAGACTGGAAGCCACCAGGTCCCCATTTCTTAGGACTTGCACCAATTCATGCCAACAGGACTCTCGACTTGGCGGGTGGGGCTGAAGCATCCCAGGAGGCAAGTGAATTGGGCGACCTGCCTGTAAATTATATTCAAAACAGATCTAATTAGTTATTTGCGTGTTCCCGCTGTGTCTAGACAGTAACCTAGTTGAGGATGCTGGGAAGCTCGTCGGGGCCGGCGAAGTGGACTGGGAGACACGCAATGGTCGTCATGGCCAGCATGAAACATGATTTTATCTCAATGTGCAATTCACTGGACCATTGGGATTCCCTCTGCTGGCGGGTGGCCTCGGAGATTCCCAGCCTATATGGATAATTTTATTTCCCAGAGCTGGTGGGTTGGGTTGGGTGCAAAATTTTAATGGAGACTGGACAAGAGGAGGACAACCAACCCACTCGGATTAATATTTTTCAATACATTCGACCAAGTTTCCCAGGCCTTTGGAAACTCAAAAGGTAAAACAACTAGCCCTACTCAAAACTTTTGACTCAACTTTTGCATTCAAATATTCTCAAAAATCATCAGCGATTCTTGGACATCAAATCTTCTAATTTGGAATGAGTTTTGCATGCAGTCAGCAGCATTTTGCCATCTTAGACGTCAAATGCATCAATGGGCAAAAGGCACTTGAAGGTATTGAATGCACTCAAAGCTATCCAATCTGCAACAAGTTATCAAAGGCGTTCCAAGGGGCTTAGCAGCCTGAATGGAAAAATAGAAGGAAATGAATCACTTAAGTAAAATGTGAATTCATTCAATGTTTCCAATTAGTCCAACAAATCTTTCCAGTATATAGTACATACTTGAAAGGACCACCAAATCACCACCAGTTCTTAATACACCTTTGCCACCCCCCTCCACCCCCACCATGCAACTCTGTGCTCACCTTACTCAGGGTGCCATTGCTGCTACCAACATTATTTAAAATGGGTGCGAGGGATATGCCAGAAAGCAATATGCCAATCAGTCTGACTTCAGTGGTGGGCAAATTGTTGGAAACAATTCCGAGAGACGGGATAAACTATCAGTAAGAAAGGCACAGATTGATCAGGACCAGTCGGCATGGTTTTGTTCAGGAAAGACCATGAGCGGGGTTCTCTGATCCACCCACCCCCCCCACCCCGCTGGGCCGGAGAATCGGCAGGGGGCGGCGTGAATGCCGCCCCAACGCCGGCTGCCAGATTCTCTGGTGCCAGTTTCCCACCCCAGCGATTCATCGGGCCGAGTGGCCACCTGTTTTCGGCGGGTCCCACCGGCGTGAAATACATCAAGTCCTTACCGCCGGGACCTTTGTCTGTGGTCGGCCTACGGAGTCCTCGGGGGGTGGGAGTCTGGCCCCCGGGGGGGTGGGGGGGGCGGGGGTGATCTGGCCCGGGGGGGTGGCCCATGGTAGCCTGGCCCGCGATCGTGACCCACCAATCCGCACGCGGGCCTGTGCCGTGGGGCACTCTTTCCCTCCGCGCCAGCTGGTGTAATGGTTCGCCATGGCCGGCGTGGAGAGGAACCCCCCCCCCCCCCCCCCCCCCCCCCCGCACATGCGCCGGGATGACGCCAGCACATGCTGGCGCTACCGCGTATGCACCAACTCGCGCTGGCCGGCAGAGGCCCTTCAGCGCTGGTTGGCACGGTGCCAAGCCCTTCGGCACCGGCTGGCGCAGCGCGAACCCCGCCACCGCCGGCCTAGCCCCTGAAGGTGCAGAGGATTCTGCACCTTCCAGGTGGCACGACGCCGGAGTGGTTCACGCCACTCCTTGGTGCCGGTACGGCCTGCCCCGCCGAGTAGGGGAGAATCCCGCCCCATGTCTTACGAACTTAAGAGAATACTTTGAGGAAGTAACAAGGAGGATTGATGAGGGTAGTGCAGTGGATATTGTCTACATGGATTTCAGTGAGGCATTTGACAATATCCCACATGGCAGACTTGTCAGGAAAGTGAGATCTCATGGGATACTGGGGAAGGTGGCAGGTTGGATCCAAAATTAGCTCCCTGACGGTGAAAAAAGGTCATGGTTTATGGATGTTTTTTACAAATGGGCTGCAGCGTCGGACTTAGTTTCTCCTGGGTTGCAGCATATCCTGCCCATCCATCAGCAAGCCTGTCAGTCAGGCTGGATTCCAGGTGGGAAGCCTGTTTAAAAAGAATATGCACACTGGAATTCCTTTAGTTTTTTTTTCCTGTAGTGTAGCGCATGTGTAGTATCTTAAAGAGGGCATTTTGTTAGTGGCCTGTGCAGTATCTATTGGGTTTCTAGGGGCTAGGGCTCACGCACGCATGCAGCTTAGATAGAACATTGGTCACAAAGACTCACAGCAAGAAACCTGGCCCACCAAAGGTGTTGAGGGATAAGTTTTCTTTTACCTCAACTTCAGTGACAATTGATGCTTCAGACATCTTTGCTTTACAACAAGGCTTTGACTGAAATCTCCCAAATGTTGCAGCCGCTACTGCAAACTTAAAATAGGGGAAGGACCATCTTTCCTGAGGCTGTCAAGGTGGTCTGTGGCTCTTAACGTTTTTGCGTGTAGCTCGTTTCAGGCGGCAACTAGAGATAAAATCAACAGGTCACGTTTTCCAGAGAACGGAATCCCTACCATTAGCAATGGCCCTTCGGCCCATCGAGTCTGCCCCAACCTTCTAAAAGAGCACCCAACCGAGGTCCACATCCCCTCCCTATCCCCGTAATCCATAACCCCACTAACACTTAACTGGACACTAAAGGGTAATTTAGCATGGCCAATCCACTTAACCTGCACATCTTTTGACTGGGGGGGAAAAAAACGGAGCATCCGGAGGTAACCCACGCAAACATGGGGAGAATGTGCAAACTCCACACAGACGCCCAAGGTCGGTATCAAACCCAGTTTCCTCAGTGCTATTTCGTAATACATTGTGATGTATTTTGTAATACATTGCTCTATTGGGGATATGACTGAGGCTCTCTGATAACAGAGTGTGGGATTTTCTGGCCATTCACGCTGGCGGGATTGTACCACCCCACTGATGGCACTGCTACATTGTGCGTTTCACAGTGGTAAGGGGTGCATTCAACGAGAAGTCCCGTTCACAACAGCGGGACCAGAAGATCCGCTGCTGGCTACTGACAAGCTGCCTCCTGCCGCTACAGAGCAGGTCATGGAGTGGGGGTGGAAAATCCAGCCCCGATCAACAGTTTAATCCCTCTTACCAGTGAAGTGAGAACAAGTTTTTCCCCCAAGCTTCAGACTATCTGGCAGGTCTTCCAATGCACCATGTATTTGGCTGTGTACACCCATCCGCCTTCTGCTATAATTAAAGTAAAATACCGCACATGCAGGAAATCTGAAACAAAAACAGAAAATACTGTAAAAACTCAGCAGGTTCGGCAGCATCTGTGGAGAGAAATAGAGTTAATGTTTTGAGTCCGTATGTCTCTTATATCTCCCTATGTCAAGCTGGCCTCGCCAGCAAGGCCTCAACCAGGTGCCATTTGGTACCGGTTCACAGAGTTGTGAATCAGTCATGATGGAGTCTCGGGGGGGGTGTCTCGCTGGGGAGTTCAGGCCCCTTGTTGGTCGGGGACTGGGCAGGGTATCACCCTGGCGCTGGTGGATTTGGGTCGCCCTCATGCCTACGTGGTGTGGGGTCCGGTGACCCCTATCATTTAGTGGAAGGGAGGGAATTGAGCTCTTTGTGGTGAAGGGTTGGGGGTGCATCCCTTGTCTGCGAGGTGTTGCGATGGCCTGGGGGGAGGGGAGGGGTTGGAGGGGGGGGTCTGTTACTTTACTCTGAGATCAGGCGCCCTTTTAAAAAAAGGCATGGCGATCTCTGCGGAACCGCATCCATCGACGTGTTTCGTCTCTGACCCTCATGCCGGTGCAAAATTTGCGCGCCTCCAAAAAAATGACTCGAGTATGAATTGGCCATAGTGTAGAAGCGGAACACTGAACCATAGCACAAAGAAAACTGACATGACCATCTTTGCTCTGCATGAGCACCATCTCTTGTAGGTTTAACACTAATAAAAGCTACAAACTAATCTGCACTTCATGCTTAACTTGGCCTCTACACTGAACCTCTAAGCTAAGAAGTGGAAAGAGAGACAGGCAAGAAATGGAAGGAGAGGAAATAATAATGAAATACTTAGATGGTATCTAATCATGCATCATGCCATTACATCACTGCAGTGCACAAAGGAAAAACACTGCAACAGTACACCTTTTTGTTCATTGACTGCCTTACGATTTACCCATCCTGTCACAACATTCTACAAACTGTTTAATTAAGTAAACAAGTTTACATTAATGTATCAAAATGGTGAAATTGCTTATCAGAAAAATAATGGAAGCAAAATGAAAATGAGAACAAGGTGCTTTGTTACTTCTGCCTTTTCTGGCTCTTATGAAGGAAACTGAATTTAATTCCCCTTTCATTTATTATAATATAAGATTTAAATTACACAGGGAGTCTGGGTAGCTGTAAATGTACAGCAGCTTGTATCTGTCATAGCTAAAAGTGATGCATTGTACGATCAACGCAAAACAAAACTATTTAACATTGCGATCATTTAATTTGATTTGACATTATAAATAAGAAGCAAAAATGTAAACTTTATTAAGTGTTAGAAATAAAATGGGAAAGAATTTAATGTTGTTTTCATCTGAAATGAACAGTCAGACCCAGAAAATTATAAAACAAAATATCAGTGGTGCGTGGAGTTTAATTCAAGAAATTTTGTCCCCTGTGCTACACATTACTCCATCTCAATTGCATATTAAACAACCCTATCAAAAAAGGCATTGGCATCTGCTGTGCTGCCACAAATTGTGAATTAAATGAAATTGATGTCCTCTGCCGTATATTTATGAAGACAGACCATTCTCAGAAGTATTCTGCTTATGAAGAATTTATGATGGCAAACTGTTCCTGAACAAAAAGTGGCAATAAATTCTTTTTTTAAACTCCCCTCTCAGGGTACTGAGCCTGCTGCTGCTGGTAAATTTGTCACAGCAGAAAACAATAGCGAAATCTGGATTCCACTGTGAGGCTTTATGTTATTAGTATTCCCGCGGTATAAGGAACTGGTTTGCCAGAATTATTCACCTTCAACATTTTCTTCAATAGATTAGTCTGATATAATTTGTGTACAATGATTTCTTTGTGCCTGGATGCCATGGACTCTCCCACATACAGCACAATTGCTCACAATATTGCCAAATATTATTTTATGCTTAAAGTGGATGGTTTAGTTATGGGGATTATTATCTAATTGACAGTTTCAATGTGTCTTCTTTTGTTTTAGACTTGCGTGATAATTGTGCGTCATTTATTTAATGCCGGGCAGTAATTTGGAAATTCCTTTCGATAACATACATTTTATACAGCAAATACTCTGAACTGTTTTCAGACTCGATTTTAATTGGATTTTTTTTAAGGCGGTGTGCTTGTAGCCAGTATCCATCTCAATGAGGTGGTGATTTGCCAATACTAACCTGAAAAATAATCACAGTGCATGGAGCTAATTGATGTTTCTCTTTTGCCGTGTCAGAGAACACTTGGAGAGAAGACCCGGGACACCATCGCGGGGCCAAGTGGGGCAGGAACATGTGATCTTCTGTCACCTGAAAGCAGCAGCCTGGTGAGGCAGCTGGAGGTCAGGATCAAAGAGCTGAAAGGCTGGATGAGAGATACTGAGCTTTTCATCTTTAATTCCTGCTTGCTGCAAGAAAAAGAAGGAACAATGGAGGTCCAGAAAAAAATGCAGTATTTTAAGGTAGCAGTGCAAATAATGTCCTTTTAATGCATTTTATATGGTACACACGTGGCAATTTATCGATACTTTATGGCAAACAAAAGCAGCGAGTAGTAAACTAAAATAAAATTAGTTGTTGGAAAAGGATGAAACAAATACCATTCTTTAGAGGATTATATAGCACATTGCCAATTTACATGGAAATAATTGTAACATAAAATGTCTGTTGGGGGAATTCTGTTCTGAAAGTGGGAGACAAAAGTAAAAGAGCTGCAGTAAAATCCCTTTTGCCTGCTTTGGAACAGTTTTCCTGAATAGTTCATAATACAGCAAAATCCTATATTATTCATATATTCTATCATTCTCAATGAATTAACACTTTGTGTCAGTCGCACAAAATATTCCAAATGTTAATGAACAACATTGAAATGGGAAGTTCTTTTTCCTCCAGAACTGTCATTCTTCTTCTTGAACTCTCTGACCAAAGGCAGGTCCTTGGCAATTATTCACTGAATCATAGCAAAGTGCTGTGATGTTTTACTACCAGCGGAGTAAGGAGGAAGGCCCTAAGTCTACTTCAGCCAGAAGGGGGATCAATTCCCTTGCTGCTGCCATTAATCTGACCCACATGCTAGCTGTCTAGCCAACTGAGCTAACTAGACCCTTGTAACTACTATATTTGTACCATATTCAGGTCTTGAATAACGATGGTACTACGTTGGTACACAGAATTCACCTGACACAACTAACCTTTCTGAGACTTTGTCAATGACAAACATGGATTTTTTTAATACTTATATTGCCTCACAGAGCTAAACATTCTATCTGTTCCATGCCTCACTCATAATAGAAACCTATTTGTGGGTGACATTATTGTGAATTTTAATATTTAATTCCATCAAGGACTACCAAGCAAATTGGTGGAACAAAAGTTAGTTTACATATCTAACGTGGGGTGTGACATTTACTCAAACACAACCATCCTGAAATAGTTCACATTAAGACAATGAAAATGTTCATCTAGGGGTCAATCTTGGCCATATTTTTAGATGTAGTCACTGAATGAAGGCAATCTATTTTCCCACAAGGGGGAAATTATTCAGATGTCATTCTGGACTGCACTCACATTGATCCAAGAGATGAGTTTAATCACTGAATCTGTCTATATCTGCTTGCAGCCTCTATATATCCTCTCCACAGCTTACGTTCTCAACTAGCTTTGTATCATCAGCAAACTTGGATATATTATAATAAAAACAAAATACTGCAGATTTGAAATAAAAACAGAAGGTGCTGGAAAAACCCAGCAGGTCTGGCAGCACCTGTGGAGAAATAAACAGAAGTTAACGTTTCGAGTCTAATATGACACTTCTTTCAAACCACAGATGCTGTCAGACACTGTTTTCATATTGGATATAGTGGGTGGGAATCTCAGATGCCCAGTCGCATGTTTCTCAGCCACGCACCTTTCGCGGTCAGCGGGATTCTATCCTCTGCCACTTGTCAGAGATGGGATTTCCCATTGATACCACCCTGCACCGCCACAAAACCTGCTGGCAGGGGTGTGCTGCCAGAGGGAAAGGAGAATCCTGACAACCAGAGAATTCTGAACATTATACCCTGTCCCCCACCTAAATTATTGATATAGACTAGTTGAGGCTCAAGTAGCAGTGCTCAAATCCATTTAATATCCACCTAAAGGCCTGATCAAGAGCTTGGGCATTGCAAAAACTAATCACCCCCCCCCCCCCCCCCCCGCACTCCTGTGATCCCAACCCCACCATCATTCATCTATGTATGGATCCTTGCTTAATCTGAAGTGGATATCGTATCAGCAGCCTCACGAATGGGGCTGTTGAGTACTGAAGGGCTTCTGGCCTCTAACTGGCCAGCGCCTCTTAGCAGGTGGGACTTTCACCAGTGGGGTCCTTGATCTGGACCATATTTTGTTGAAAAACACTTTGGAAGGGTAGTCACTAGTGTAACGTTGCAAAAACACATTAGCCAATCTAACAAGTCTGGGTTATGTGTCTTAAATATCGGGCAGCGTAGTGGCGCAGTGGTTAGCACTGCTGCCTCACGGCACCGAGGTCCCAGGTTCGATCCCGGCTCTGGATCACTGTCCGTGTGGAGTTTGCACATTCTCCCCGTGTTTGCGTGGGTTTTGCCTCCACAACCCAAAGATGTGGAGGGTAGGTGGATTGGCCATGTTAAATTGCCACTTAATTTGAAAAAATGAATTGAGTAGCCTAAATTTTTAAAAAGAAAATGAAAACACCAAGAAAAATGCACCTTAAATATCTGGATTGAGGTTGAATCCTAAGACTTTCTGACTGGGAGGTAAAAGCATTATGAATGATCCACAATCAACAGATAACAAAAATCCACCAATTGCCCTGGTGAAATTTGAACCCATGAGTATTAGTCTGGGCTTTTGGATTATTCGGCCACTGACATTATCACTTTGTCAGCCTGTGTGACATGTCCTTATTAATGTGCAAATCAACCATCAATTTGAGGAAGAGATACCTCATTAATTGTGAACCACCACAAGTTTCTGGCCAATTTGCACCTCTCTTCCATTAGCTTTGTGAAAACAACATCCTGTGCTTAACATCCCGGAGGAACACCCGGCGCTAGTCTGTTAAGTACCTGAGGGGCACAAAATTGGCAGGTCTTCCCAAAAGGAGTTGACGTGGGGTCTCGTGCGTCTCCACAAGATTCCGTCCATTATTAAAATAATTTTAGCCTTTCCGAGTTTGATAGTCTGAGAGCTGCAATATTTAATCTGATGAATGCAGCTCATATCCCAGGTACAATAAGATCCAGTATGCCTATTCAAGCAGACATTTAAGATCCCATGGCACCATTTGAAAAAGAGCAGATGTTCTGGACAATATATTTTCCTCAAGTTGCACAACCAAAAATTAGATTAATGGATCAATTCATCTCATTGTTCTTTGTGACCTTGCTTTGTGCAAAATGGTTGCTGCATTCAAATACATAGCATTTCACAGTAATTTGTTGTGAAGCGTTTTAAGATATCCTGAAAGACATAATAAGATGCTATATAAATGCAAATTGTTCCTTGCTTTAAAGGAATAGAATGATTTTGGTTTTGCCAATGTTTAACTGGAAGAGGTTCTGAATAATCAGTGACACAATAGGGCTGTTTTTTCTCTTTCAAACTCTGTTGGGTGCTTAATGGCCTCAGCAGACCTCCGCATTTGCAACGTGTACACTTGGCCCAGGACATTTGCATTGCTCCAACATGTTCCCAGCACACCCTCTGAGAGCACTTTGTGCTTGATTTGAAGGGCTAGAAGACCCATATCCTGAAAATTGTACTGGAGAGATTTTGCTGAAAGTTGACAGCATCTAAGTAATACACATTTTTTATTAATATGGAAATTGACCAACAATTTGAAGCGAGGAAGAGAAGATACCTTGTGAATTGTGAATCACCACAAGTTACTGGCCAATTTGCACAACTGTTTCATTTGCTTTGCGAAAAATTTACCTCATGGGAGTTTTCTATAGGCCACCTAATAGTTCTAGAGATGTAGAGGAAAGGATGGCGAAGATGATTCTGGAAAAGAGCGAAAGTAACAGGGTAGTTGTTATGGGAGACTTTAACTTTCCTAATATTGACTGGAAAAGATATAGTTCGAGTACATTGGATGGGTCGTTCTTTGTACAATGTGTGCAGGAGGGTTTTCTGACACAATATGTTGACAGGCCAACAAGAGGTGAGGCCACTTTGGATTTGGTTTTGGGTAATGAACCAGGCCAGGTGTTAGATCTGGAGGTAGGTGAACACTTTGGAGACAGTGACCACAATTCGGTGACCTTTACGTTAGTGATGGAAAGGGATAAGTATACCCCGCAGAGCAAGAGTTATAGCTGGGGGAAGGGCAATTATGATGCCATTAGACATGACTTAGGATGTGTTGGTTGGAGAAGTAGGCTGCAAGGGTTGGGCACACTGGATATGTGGAGCTTGTTCAAGGAACAGCTATTGCATGTTCTTGATAAGTACGTACCAGTCAGGCAGGGAGGAAGGGGTCGAGCGAGGGAACCGTGGTTTACCAAAGAAGTGGAATCTCTTGTTAAGAGGAAGAAGGAGGCCTATGTGAAGATGAGGCGTGAAGTTTCAGTTGGGGCGCTTGATAGTTACAAGGAAGCGAGGAAGGATCTAAAGAGAGAGCTGAGACGAGCAAGGAGGGGACATGAGAAGTCTTTGGCAGGTAGGATCAAGGAAAACCCAAAAGCTTTCTATAGGTATGTCAGGAATAAAAGAATGACTAGGGTAAGAGTAGGGCCAGTCAAGGACAGTGGTGGGAAGTTGTGTGTGGAGGCTGAGGAGATAAGCGAGATACTAAATGAATACTTTTCGTCAGTATTCACTCAAGAAAAAGATAATATTGAGGAGGAGAATGCTGAGACCCAGGCTATTAGAATAGATGGCATTGAGGTGTGTAGGGAAGAAGTGTTGGCAATTCTGGACAAGGTGAAAATAGATAAGTCCCCGGGGCCGGATGGGATTTATCCTAGGATTCTCTGGGAAGCCAGGGAAGAGATTGCTGAGCCTTTGGCTTTGATTTTTAGGTCATCATTGGCTACAGGAATAGTGCCAGAGGACTGGAGGATAGCAAATGTGGTCCCTTTGTTCAAGAAGGGGAGTAGAGATAACCCCGGTAACTATAGGCCGGTGAGCCTAACGTCTGTGGTGGGTAAAGTCTTGGAGAGGATTATAAAAGATACGATTTATAATCATCTAGATAGGAATAATATGATTAGGGATAGTCAGCATGGTTTTGTGAAGGGTAGGTCATGCCTCACAAACCTTATCGAGTTCTTTGAGAAGGTGACTGAACAGGTAGACGAGGGTAGAGCAGTTGATGTGGTGTATATGGATTTCAGTAAAGCGTTTGATAAGGTTCCCCACGGTCGGCTATTGCAGAAAATACGGAGGCTGGGGATTGAGGGTGATTTAGAGATGTGGATCAGAAATTGGCTAGTTGAAAGAAGACAGAGAGTGGTAGTTGATGGGAAATGTTCAGAATGGAGTTCAGTTACGAGTGGCGTACCACAAGGATCTGTTCTGGGGCCGTTGCTGTTTGTCATTTTTATAAATGACCTAGAGGAGGGCGCAGAAGGATGGGTGAGTAAATTTGCAGACGACACTAAAGTCGGTGGAGTTGTAGACAGTGCGGAAGGATGTTGCAGGTTACAGAGGGACATAGATAAGCTGCAGAGCTGGGCTGATAGGTGGCAAATGGAGTTTAATGTGGAGAAGTGTGAGGTGATTCACTTTGGAAAGAATAACAGGAATGCGGAATATTTGGCTAATGGTAAAATTCTTGGTAGTGTGGATGAGCAGAGGGATCTCGGTGTCCATGTACATAGATCCCTGAAAGTTGCCACCCAGGTTGATAGGGTTGTGAAGAAGGCCTATGGTGTGTTGGCCTTTATTGGTAGAGGGATTGAGTTCCGGAGCCATGAGGTCATGATGCAGCTGTACCAAACTCTGGTACGGCCGCATTTGGAGTATTGCGTACAGTTCTGGTCGCCTCATTATAGGAAGGACGTGGAAGCTTTGGAACGGGTGCAGAGGAGATTTACCAGGATGTTGCCTGGTATGGAGGGAAAATCTTATGAGGAAAGGCTGATGGACTTGAGGTTGTTTTCGTTAGAGAGAAGAAGGTTAAGAGGTGACTTAATAGAGGCATACAAAATGATCAGAGGGTTAGATAGGGTGGACAGCGAGAGCCTTCTCCCGCGGATGGAGGTGGCTAGCACGAGGGGACATAGCCTTAAATTGAGGGGTAATAGATATAGGACAGAGGTCAGAGGTGGGTTTTTTACGCAAAGAGTGGTGAGGCCGTGGAATGCCCTACCTGCAACAGTAGTGAACTCGCCAACATTGAGGGCATTTAAAAACTTATTGGATAAGCATATGGATGATAAGGGCATAGTGTAGGTTAGATGGCCTTTAGTTTTTGTTTTCCATGTCGGTGCAACATCGAGGGCCGAAGGGCCTGTACTGCGCTGTATCGTTCTATGTTCTATGTTCTATGTTCTATGTTTAGCCTCCCTGTGACTTTCATGAATTTGCTGCTTTTTGCACATTAGTTACCTATTGAACTTACTACAGGAAGTTAAATTGAGTAACTGAAAGCATAAGTATCCTTTCAGCAACAAGGTTGTGAATTGCTTTGCCAGTTTTAAAAATTGTCAAGTTATTTAACTTAATTTTTTATTTTCTTAGTCACCCGTTCCAAATCTCTCTCTATCCAGTCTTCCTTTCCCTCTCTTTATTTTTCTTTCTGAGCAAAACTCCTTAATTTTTGTGCTGGGTGTGCCTATTAATAAAACAAAATATCCCATACTTTTTTTTTTAAATAGCCTCCTCAACTTGCGAACAAATTTGGCGACAAATGCTCTGGCTCTTTTAAACCTTTTAAAATTGCATAATTTAGTTTATATTGGGCAGCACGGTGGCGCAGTGGTAGCACTGCAGTCTCATGGCGCCGAGGTCCCAGGTTCGATCCCGGCTCTGGGTCACTGTCCGTGTTTGCGTGAGTTTCGCCCCCACACCCAAAGGTGCAAGGTAGGTGGATTGAACACGCTAAATTGCCCCTTAATTTAAAAAAAAATTGTTTATATTGCTTTCCCTATTCGTAAAACAAAAATGAATCACATCATGGTTACGTCTTAAATTTCACCTGTTATGAGTCTGCCCATTGACCAGTTTTTTAATGTTCTCATCATTGATTGCCACATTGCCAAGTCTTGCATCATCTACAAACTTTAAAGTTGTGCTCTGTATTCGCAAGTCCAAGTCATAAATATGTACCAAAAAGAGCAGAGACCTTAATACCAAGCCCTAGGGAGCACCACCCTTCAATCTGAAAAATAATCTTTCATCACTGCTCTCAGGATGTAAGAACCCGAGGAAACTTGAAAGGGTGGCTGCTGAGAGAATATTTCTCCTTGTAGCAGAGACTAGAACTAGGAATACAGTTTAAAAATAAGGGATGTCCCATTTAAAATGGAGATGAGGAGATTTATTTTTCTCTGAAGGTTGTTAGTCTGTTGAATTATCTTCCCTAGAGAGCAGTGGAGGCTGGGTTATTGAATACTTTGAAGGCTGAGTTGGATAGATTCTTGATAAACACAGGAGTCTTGGACCAGGTGTTCTTTAGTACGCTGACTCAGTAATTGTCTCTGTGCAAGAACATAACACCAGAGAGAGAAATAAGGCGGGGGACAGGGTGAGATACCAAAAGCAAGTCCCGGGTAAGGGACAAAAACAGTGAAGCTAATAAAAGAGAGAATCAGAGAATCAGACTCCAATTAGAGAAAAGGGATGCAGGGAGAAGACTTTAATAGGCTTGGGAGAAGCCCTGGAGAAATACACCCTGAAGATCCAAGCAGACAGCCAAAGATTGAGGACTCCGTAATGCAGGCCAATGACCCCACAACCCTCCCCGACTTCTCAAGAGAACACCTTGGCAGAGAGCTCCGATGATGCCACCATCATCTTGTCACGGCTATCACCCCCACCCTCCACCAACGCAGAGACACAAACCTTGGTCGTTGACATTCGTCAGGCCTAAGCCAGGTCCATATTCTCCAAGAGCCATCAGGTCATCCTGGGTTGTCCCTTTAAGGCGCCAGCCATCTCCGACTATCCAGGATATAGCTGTCATGCACACTCCCTGGTCCACACACCCACCCTCTGGACGCGGGGATGCCTCCTGTGCTGACGCCTAGCCCCTGGATGTTGGAATGTTGGCTGCTCCCTCTTTGGTTTGGGGGATGGCATGCCGGACCTGCAGGTGCAGCGCCCCCACCCCCCAGCCAAAGGGGGGGGAGAGGGGCACACACCCTCAACACTGGAGGCCCTCTCAACGACCGAGCCCCTCCCTCCCCCCCCTCCCTCCCTCTCTGGGGCAATGGCCCCAGTGCCCAAGAGGTGACTGCCCAATTCCGAAGATGGCTACTCACCTCCTTGGATCTCCACAACATCATTCCGCTAGCTTTACGTTTTAAAATTGGTGTATTAAACAGTGCCCGGGTGACTGCTCGCTGGGGAGGTGGTTAGATCACGGGAGGCCATTTGATAGGGGGTCCTTCTCGTTAATAGGGTGGAGATTTGTCTTAATTAGTGATTATTGATTTAGAACATACAGTGCAGTAGGAGGCCCATCGAGTCTGCACCGACCCACTGAAGCCCTCACTTCCATCCTATCCCTGTAACCCAATAACCCCTCCTAACTATTTTGGTCACTAAGGGCAATTTAGCATGGCCAATCCACCTAACCTGCACATCTTTGGACTGTGGGAGGAAACCGGAGCACCCGGAGGAAACCCACGCAGACACGGGGAGAACGTGCAGACTCCGCACAGACAGTGACCCAGCGGGGAATCGAACCTGGGATCTTGGAGCTGTGAAGCCACAGTGCAATCCACTTGTGCTACCCAAACCACACTGTGGTGGGATCTACATCTTGCCAACGGGAGTTGTCTGTGAGATCGGAAACCGATTGGCGCGCGGCTTCGTTTCCGATTTCAGCCTCTCCTGCTATCTAATTGGCCTGCTCATTCTGTCTCCCAGTGCGACATGGCTGGTATATTGCGCCAAGGGTATCCCGTGACTGCGTGGGTTTCCTCCGGGTGTTCCAGTTTCCTTCCACCGTCCAAAGATGTGCAGGTTAGGTGGAGATGTGCAGGTTAGGTGGATTGGCCACGCTAAATTGTCCCTTAGTGTCTAAAAATGTGCAGGTTAGGTGGGGGGAATAGGGCCAAGGAGGGGCTTAGTTGGGGTGTTCTTTCGGAGGGTCAGACACAATGGGCTGAATGGCCTGCTTCTGCACTGCAGGGAATATCACCATTCCTATTCCCTCTGTCACTCTTGAACCTCCCCCAGCTACCCTGGACGCATTCGCAATCCCCTTCCACATGTGTTTCTCTCTCAGAGTTGGCACACGTTACCATCCCCGTGTCCACCCTGACCCCTCCTGTTATCCCAGCCACCTGTCTCGTCCAGTGATTCACCACATGCAGATCCTGCAAATATGCTGCCCTGTAAATAATGTGTTGTGCCTGTATCTGAGCTGGTGGCTGCAAATGTAAGATTAAATAACAGTGTTTCAGTACCATCAATGTGCTGTTCCTCTTGGACTTCATTGTCTGGCTAAACATCAAAACTGGGTATCCAAAAAGAAAAAAAGCACAAAGGTAGTATTGTGGTAAGGCAGCAAGGAGAGCTGGAATTGCTTGCTTAAGCCATCTGCAGCTTGTAAATCAGAAGAAATCTGTGGGATGGGGGTATGAGGAATATGAGAAAGTTGATTTAGGTCGGAACATTCCATTATCTTCTATGGTTTCATCCCGTTGCTGTCCACGGTCTCTGTCCCAGCTGCTTCACTGATAGGCAGAACCATCTTGTCCACCAGGGTGTGCTCTTGTATCCATGTCTGTCACCTGATGGTTAGATTATGTTGCCTTAGGTTATGCACCACCTTGTCCTGGGAGGGAGAAGAGGTGTGGCTGTGAGGGCAATGTAATGCGTGTGAGTGATGTGGTTGTCATAGATTAATAGCTGGCATTGTGTGCAAGCTGTGAAATGTGGGTGTGAGGCATGCAGCAGTGCTGAGTGTGTAAGAGTGAGGTGAAAGTATGGTTGCAAATCCTGGTTGATAGAGATTTCTGGTAGGTGAGTGAAGGTGTGGTACTGATTGGAGGAGTATCTGAGGCTCACAGTTTGTTTTTAAGGTTTTGACATTTGAAGATGTATTCACTGACTTTGACCACTTGTTTGAAGTCATTGAACTTGCAGCACTGCATCCTAGTCCTCGGAGCTACACTTTTAGCGTTGACGGAGATTGCTATCTGCAACCACTGCCTTCTCAGAATCTGTCTGGAGTGCCCCCTATAGAGCACCTCTCTCCTCCTAAACACCTTCTGCACCAAGGTTCAGACAAAGAACCTTGGAAATTGCTCTCTGCAACTTTTCTTCATATTCACGTTTCTTGCCAGAAAAAGGCACTATTCCCAGCCACTTCCAGCACCTACTGCAGCCAGAGTGTACCTCCCCTTTAAGAACTGCATGCTGACTTTTAAGTATTGCAGGCTTGCTTTAAATGGCGCTGCGCTTGTGAGGAATTTGTCTTGTATAGAGCTGTCTTCACTGCAACAAACAGGTATGGGTTATTTGATCATGATGATGTAGAGTTTGCATCTTCTCCCTGTGTCTGCAAGGCTTTTCTTCAGTTGTTTCTTCCCACAGTCCAAAGATGTGAGGGTTAGGTGAATTGGCCATGAACAATGCACAAGGTTACAGGAATGGGGTGGAAGAGTGAGCTTAGGTCGAGTGCTCTTTCGGAGGATCAGTGAAGACTCAATGGACCGAATGGCCTCCTTCTGCACTGTTGGGATTCCATGATCCTTGACCCATTTTTCTGGTCTTATTGAATTTTCTTCCTGTATATTTAGGGATCTCTAGCTTTGGAATTCCCTCCTTTTCTCCTCATAGAAATGTGTTTAATCTGTACATTAACTATCTCCTCTTTGAAGACCGGCTAATTATAATTTTGCTTACACGTTTTTGATTTCAATTCACCCGGGATAGAACCTTTTTTAACATCGCCTAAATTGCTTCTCCTCTGGTTAAGTATTTTTTATGCTTGATAATGCCTTACTTTTATCTATAACTATTCTAAACATAATCATATTAAATGCTCTCTCTATACTGGAACATGTCCCATTTACCCCATTTTAAGGGTCCGATTCTCTGGATCCGTTAACACTAGCTGGGATTCCCTCTGGCTCAATCAATTGGGCATGAAGCCAAAAATGGGATTCTCACCGGGTTTCAAACCCGTTGCAGGTCTCCCCAGCGAGATCAGGTTCTCACTCATAAATGGCGAGAACCGGATCAGAATTCATTGGCATCCATTTCAGTTTCATTCACACGATTTAGATGGAATGCTGTAGCTTCCCAGGATGCTCCTGCCTCCCTCCAGCTGGAAGTGCCGTGGGCATGTATCACTAGTGACTTTTAAAAAGGGGGGAACCAGGTGCCAGGGTCTGGAGGAGGAGCAAAGGGGTGAGTTCCATCTCTACACATACCTTCAACGGAGGGGGGTCCTTCAACGGAGGTGGGGATCGGGGAGCTTGGGCTGGACTGGAATGGCTCAGGTTGGGCTCTGTCCCGGGATGGGAGCCATGTGGTAAGTCTTCCCTTTGCAGCTTTGAAAACCTTTAAACTCTCTCCCAGCATGTCAATATCGATAATCTGTCACATGAAGGTGAAAGTGTTCCTTGTGCAGCTGTGAAAATGTTTGATGTCTCTCCCGGCATGTCAAGTTCAAAGATCTGTCAGATTAAGGTAAAAGTCTTCCTTTTGATGTGTTTGAAACATTTGAAGTTCTTCTTCACATTCAATGTCAATCCCCTTTACCTTTTTCAAGCCTCTGGACTTGCTGAGAAGCCTAAAAGCTTTGAACTGCATTGTTTACATTCAATTTACCATCCTTTCCTTTTACAAGCCTCTTGATTGATAGTCCCAGGCAATTTCAAAGGATGGCTTCACTGTATTTGTCTTTACAGCTCTTCGCCATCCATTAACTCTGAAGTGCTTCCTCTTTTGAGTAGGTGTTGTTTCTAACTGCAGTTTTTTCATCAAGGTTTTTTTTCTTTGTTCTGAAGTGCTTCCTAGAATGAGCAGATGCTCTGCCCGAATGCATTTTTTTCTGCTGTGGTTTCCTCTGTTCCAAAGTCCTTCCTAGAAAGTCCAAGTGTACTGTCTGAGTGCCTACCCAGGGCACAATGGCAATGCCAACACGGCACTGCCTCGGCACCATTGCTGGCGAGGCTGCCACTGCCTGGGTGCCAGATTGGCACTGCCAAGGGGTGGAGCCTGAAGGTAAGGACTGACGCGTGTACCAGAAGGGAGGGAGGAGCCTGAAGAGTGCGAGCCTTTGGTGAACCCAAAGTGGGGTGTCACTCTCTTGAGGGGGTGCCTTGCCAGCAATCGGAGGCGGGAGCCTTTCCTGTGATGGGGGGGGCCATGCCACCAATTTGGAGGGGTTGCCGTATTATTCTGAGATCAGGGGACTCTATAAAAATGATACACTGATGCCTGAGGATTTGGCCCTGCCGGCTTCTCCGGCCCCATGCCGCAAGTCACCCCGGCCCCAAAAAAAACTTGGGTGTGATTTTCCCACCATTAGGCCCATTTAAAGATTCCAATGCCGCATTCACCAGGCACCCAGAGTCAACGGCTGCGCCTGTGAGGTGCCGTTTAGTACTGATTTCCACAGTCATGGAGCAGGCATGATGGCACCTCTGGGTCACCCAGGCCATTAGAGCCCCCTGGGTGGTCTGGGGCAGGGCAGGGAGGTACCCTGGCATCCCAGGCATCTTTACAGTGCCAGCCAGGCATCTTGGCAGTGCAAACATGGCATGTCTTACAATAATTAAAATTTTAAATGCAGATGCAATTTTATGTCAATTTGTTGCCAGGGTGCCCAGTTGGCATGGCCAGGCTGGCAGTGCAAAGATGCCCGAGTGCCAGGATGTCACTGCCTAGGGTCAGGACCTGAGGAGGCCATGTCCATGAAAGGGGGTGGGGGGGGTGAGGGGAGTATGAAGGGGCTACAGATTGGTTGGAGGGATGACAGGGGTTTCTGGAACCGGGGGGGTGTGGGGGGGGTCTGGAGATCAGGGCAGCCTTTCAAAATGGCACCCAGATCTCTGAGGAGCCAGTCCTGCTGGTGGGTTCGCTTCCCAGTACCGGAAAAATATCCAAGTGTGGCCTCGAAGAGCCAAAACTCCCAAAGGCCCAAAAAATGACTAAGTGCCATTGAATAGCATCTCGGCATTGCAGCCATCACGAAGCACCCCACTAAACAGTCCAAAGATGTGCGGGTTAGGTGGATTGGCCATGCTAAATTGCCCGTAGTGTCCTAAAAAAGTATGGTTAAGGGGGGGGGGGGGTTGTTGGGTTACGGGTATAGGGTGGATATGTGGGTTTGAGTAGGGTGATCATTGCTCGGCACAACATCGAGGGCTGAAGGGCCTGTTCTGTGCTGTACTGTTCTACGTTCTATGTTCTAAACGCACCCAAGATCGCATTTTGAAATTATTCCAGTGAATCGTGCCCCTTGTTTCCCACCAGAGACCACACTTAGACATATTTTGGGAGAATTGTGCCCTTAAATCCCAAGCTAGGAACTGCACTGCTGCCTTACCCATTGAGCTAGAAATATATTGATTGGCCTCCGATGACGGGGATGTGCTAGCAGACGCACGGAAGGTTCATAGGAAATTGAATTTGGGCACTTTTATCCAAAATAGCTCGCCAGAACTGAGGAAAAAAGCATCCCCTCACCACCTTCTTTAACGTACAAATGAAGAAATAAGATATTTGCTAAAATGTCACAAAATAGCTGCACCAGAGGCAACAGGAGCCTGGAGAAACCAGTGAGAGAGTCGGCAGACCCAGGAGGCAAGGAAATCCCAGCAGCACCTGAAGGAGAGGAACCAACAAGTCGTGCAAGGAACACCCCTTGCCAGAAGACAGCTGGAGGAGGTTCCTCACCAGAGAGCTAAAGGAGGTCAAGGAGGACATAAGGCTGGGAGTTCTCACAACGGTCAAGGTGGCAGTCACCAAAGCTCTGGCCACCATGCAGGTGACCTTCACAAAGCAGAAGGGCGACTAGAGGCCCAGGGAAGCACAATCAGGGAGCTAGAAAAGGCCTCCATGGACCAGAGCAACCAGATCTTTGCCCTAGAGGCAGAAATAGCAAGGTTGGTGACGACCCCGGGGAAGTTGCAGGAGCAAGAGAACTGGTCGAGGTGCTAGAACCTCAGAATAGTGGGACTGCCAGAGGGAACCGAAGGCAGGAATCCCACGGACTATATGGCCCAGATGACCGTGACCATTTTGGATGGGAAACCCCGGAGTGCAGAGGCGCATCCACAAGGTAAGTATGGTTGATCCCGCAGGAGGACGTGGGACAAAACCCTCCACATCAGAATAGTCACCTGGAACGTCAGGGGACTTAACGGCCCAGTGAAAAGTTCCAGAGTCTTTGCCCATCTGAAAAGTATGAAAGCCGACATAGTCTTCCTCCAAGAGACACACGTGAGGGAGAAAGACTGACTGCGGGGAAGGAAGGGCCATTTGGGCTATGGGACGAGAGCGAGGTGGGTAGCTATACTGCTTAGTAAGAGGACAATTATGGAACCGGGGATCGTTGCATCATGGTCAGCGGTGTCCTGGGCAGGCACCAGTGGTCCTGGTCAATGTGTACATGCCCAAATGGGCAGCCCAGTGTTTATTAAGAAGACCATGATGGAAATCCCCGACATAGACACACACCAACTCATCATGGAAGGGGACTTTAACTGTGTACAGGGCCCATGGACAGACTGGTCAAACCCCAAAACAGGGAAGACCTCTAGCATGGTGAAAGAACTCAGCACATTTATGGAGCAAATGGAGGTTCACATACCCAGGGGAGAAGGAGTTCTCCTTCTTCTCCCAAGTACGTAAGGTATATACATGCATTGCCTTCTTTGTTCGAGTTTGCACCAGTCCTTGGAAAGAGTATCCTACCCAAGCCCACACCTCCACCCTATCCCCACACCCATAACTGCACCTAACCTTAGATTATCCATATCATTACAAAATTTGTGACGGCACTGGCCCCGCACCTGCAGGGGATGTTCACAGACTCGCTAGCAAGGGACGTTTTGTCACCATTTCTAGCACAAGCCTCAATCTCGCTGATACTCAAGAAAGACAAAGACCCAACAGAATACAGGTCTTACAGATCCATCTCATTGCTCAATGTAGGTGTGAAAATACTGGCCAAAATCCGAGCCAGGCGACTGGAGAACTGATTCCAGAGGTGGTGGCATAAGACGAGATGGGCTTATTAAGGGGAGGCAGCTAACGCCGAACATCCGGAGCCTGCTAAACATGACAATGACTCCAGCCGGGGAGAGAACACTGGAGGTGATCATCTCCCTGGAAGCAGAAAAGGCCTTTGACAGAGTCGAGGTGGAAGTATCTCAGAGGTATTGGAGCTATTCGGGCTTGGAGCAGGGTTCAGAACATGGGTGAAACTTCTGTGCAGCAGACCCGTACAGGCTTGGAGGGCCTCAGGGCCTGTTCCTGTGCTGTATTGTTCTTTGCAGCACTCCCATGGTGAGCATGCGGATCAACACCACTAACTCTATTTACTTCCAGTTGTACAGAGGAACAAGGTAGGGATGCCCGCTGACTCTGCTGCTATTCGCCCTGGCAATCATACCACTCGCATTGCATTCAGAGTGGTGAAAAACTGGAAGGGGATCTTGAGGGGAGACCGAGAGCATAGAGTCTCACTCTATGCAGATGATCTGCTTCTCTACGGCGTAGACCTCCAAAGCAGCATGGAAGGAATCATGGTGCTCTTGAGTTTTGAACCTTCATGGGCAACAAACTCAATCTGAGCAAAAGTGAAGTCTTCTTGGTGAACCCACAAGGGGGAAGGGCAGAGCTGGAGGGATCGTATTTTAAACAAGCCCGAAACAAATTCTGCTACTTGGGAATCCAAATCACCTGCAATTGGACAAGGATCCACAAATGGAATCTGGCTAGTCTGATGGATGAAGTAAAGAGCCCCTGCAGAGGTAGGACACACTCACACTCCCATTCCCTGACGGGGAGGGTGCAGACAATCGATATGAATGTACTGCCCAGGTTTCTCCTGATCCTTACCAATCTGCATTCACAGAGTAGTAAAATTATCATAGCATTAGTGTGGGGATGGGGGAGAATGGGGTGCAGGGGGTGGGTGGTGGGGGGGGGGGGGGGGGGAGAATCCAAGAGTCCTAAACACAGTCTTGCAAAGAACAAGAAACATGGGAGGCCTGGAACTTCCAAAAATCTGCAATATTGCCACTGGGCAGCCACAGCAGAAAGAATGAAGGGACGGGTAAAGGAACAAGAATCTGAATGGGTGAAAATGGAGTTCTTGCACAGGGATGTCCCTCTGGGTCCTGGCCACAGCTGCACTCCCATTCCCCACCGGCCAAGCACTGTACGAGCCCAGTGGTAGTCACTACGCTACGGACATGGAACCAACTAGATATCATAGAATTTACAGTGCAGAAGGAGGCCATTCGGCCCATCGAGTCTGCACCGACTCTTGGAAAGAGCACCCTACCCAAGGTCAACACCTCCACCCTATCCCCATAACCCAGTAACCCCACCCAACACTAAGGGCAATTTTGGACATTAAGGGCAATTTATCATGGCCAATCCACCTAACCTGCACATCTTTGGACTGTGGGAGGAAACCGGAGCACCCGGAGGAAACCCACGCACACACGGGGAGGATGTGCAGACTCTGCACAGACAGTGACCCAAGCCGGAATCGAACCTGGGACCCTGGAGCTGTGAAGCCATTGTGCTATCCACAATGCTACTGTGCTGCCCTAAGCCAACACTTTGGTCTGATCGAAATGTCCACCATGGCCCCCATCTGCAACAATCACAGGTTTGCTCCAGCCAAAATGGACACCACCTTCAAAAGGTGGAGGCAGGACGGAGGGTGGGGACACTGACAGCTAGTGACTTCTACATGGACAACAGACTGACAGCACTAGAAGAACTGACGGATAGGTTCCAACTGACCGGGGGAACGAGTTGCGACACATGCAAGTCAAAACTTTCCTCCATAGGGGAAGAAAGACGTACTCACAGGTGCCGGGACAATCGTTATTAGAAGAACTGCTGGACACAGGCAACTTGGGGGGGTGGGGGGGGAACTGCGGGACTTGTATAGGTGACTGTTGGGAAAGGCATGCTCCCCATTGGACAAGACAAGAGAAAAATGGGAAGAAGAACTAGAGATTGGAATAGGAACTAGGGACTCTGGAGCAAATCACCGAACAGGGTCAATTCCACTTCCACATGTGCAAAGCTAAGCCTAATGCAGCTCAAAGTGGTACACAGAACTCACCTAACCGGAACCCAAGTGAACATGTTCTTCCCGGAGGTGGAGGGAAAATGTGAACCATGCCAGGGAGGCCGAGCCAACCACACCCACATTTTCTGGGCATGCCCCAGACTTGGCGGGTTCAGGACAGCCTTCTTCGAGGCCATGTCAAAGGGTGTGGGGGTGACGGTGGAGCCGTGCTGAAAAGCAGCTGTTTTCGGGGTATCAGATTAGCCAGAACGCTTTATGGGAGGGGAGGACGACACCTTAGCCTTTGCCTGCTTAATCGCCCGCCGAAGAATCCTGCTCGGCTGGCAATCAGCAGCATCACCCATATCTGCAGTTGACTGTCCGACCTGCTGGAATTTCTCCAATTGGAGAAAATAAAGTTCACCATCTGGGGGTCGGAAGAGGGCTTCCACAAGACGTGGAGGCCATTCACCAATCTATTCAGGAGCTGTTTGTAGCCAACAGCCAATAGCAAAGGGAGGGGGGCCCACAGAGGGACCACAAACATCAATGAAACAGGTGAGAGAGGTGATGGGAGGGGGGAGAGAATAGGGAACATATGCCAACCACACTCACACTCACCCCCCCCCCCCCCCCCCTCCCCAAACAAACAAACAAACATTGTAAGTATAGGCACCCGAATAGGAGCAACTTACCACGATTTGTGTGACACGTGTCGGTATACACCCCTACTATGGACAATAATGAAAAACACATAAAGAAAAGCTGCTATATAATACTAAAAGGAGGGGGGTTGGGGGAAGAAAGGGAAGTTGGAGTTTGGAAGCTAGCTCTAATGTGGGGCTTTTGTAAGTTGTAATTGGTTTGTACAGATTTGTTTATTTTTCTTTTCATAGTGTATAAAAGGAAAAGCTCTCATAAAAACATTTTCAAAAAAAGAAATACTTTGATTAAATAAGTGCTCTCATACAAATTTACAGATTAAAAGATGTATTTTATTAAGACTTGCTTCCATGGTAGCACTGGTTAACACTGTTGCTTCACAGCACCAGGGACCCAAGTTCAAATCCCGGCTTGGGTCACTGTCTGTGCGGAGTCTGCCCGTTCTCCCCTACTCTGCGGGATTTCCTTTAGGTTCTCTGGTTCCTCCCACAAGTCCCAAAAAACGTGCTTGTCAGGTGTATTGAACATTCTGAATTCTCCTTCTGTGTACCCGAACAAGCACTGGAATGTGGCGACTAGGGGCTTTTCTCAATAACTTCATTGCAGTACTAATGTAAGCCTACTTGTGACACTAATAAAGATTATTATTATTGAGGCAGCTTCAAACCAATTTACATCATCAAGCTGCTCTGAAAAATCTGTTCACATTTCGACAGCTGTAATAAATGGCACCACAGTAGCTGGCACAATCCACAACATTCTAAATAAAATAACCCACAACATTATAAAAAAAAAGATAATTTGCCCGATCTACCAATGTTAACGGATGCTTTAAACAAATCTAGTATTTAGATCTGCATCTTTGAAAAAAAGCATCCCTTTTTTACTTGTTCCATAACCTATCTGTGTCCCCAGGTTTGTTGAAATCTCTCCGTTAGGTGTTGAGATATATATTGGCCGGGATTCATCGCCCCCCCCCCCCCCCCCCCCCCCCCCCCCCCCCCCGGGCCGGGTCAGAGAATCCCCGGGGTAAGGCATGAATCCTGCCCTGCCGCCAGCTGCCCTATTCTTTGGCGCCGTTTTTCGAGCAGCGGCGGTATTCCGGCCACACCGGTCGGGGGCCGTTGACAGCCCCCCCCCCCCCCCCCCCGGCGATTCTCGGGACCCCGATGGGCTGAGCGGCCGTCCATTTTTGCCCTGCGTGAATTACTCACTTCACGCATGGCGGGACCTGGCAGGTGTGTGTGGGGGAGGCGGTCCTCGTGGTGGGGGGGGGGGGGGGGGGGGGGGGGGGGGTCACGGAGGGGAATCTGACCCCGGGTGGCCTGGCCCATGATCGGGGCCGACCGATCTGCGGACGGGCTTGTTACGTGGGGGGACTTCTTCCTTCCGCGCTGGGCCCCTGTAGAGCTGGCTCCGCATATTGCCCAGGGGTCAATGCAGAAAAGAGGACCCCCTGCGCATGTGCGAAAATATGCCAGCCGGTCTGTGCAGCACGAGATCACGTGAGCCGTTCCACGCATGCGTCCACCTAGCCCCCGAAAATGTTGAGAATTCCGCACTTTCGGGGGCTGTTGACGGCAGAGTGGTTTTCCTACCGGCGTGGGGACATAGTCCCCAGAAGGGAGAATCCCGCCCATTATTCACGGATGAACAGAGGGGCATAAGTATTACCTCGACCAACATTCTGTGGTGGAGATAATTAGGAAGGCAACTAGATTGTTGACCTTTATTGCAAGGGGTATGGTGTATAAAAATAGGGAGGTCTTGCTACAACTGTACAGATCATTGGTGAGACTTCACCTGGAGTACTGTTTTGATCTCCTTACTTCATGAGGGACAAATTTTCATTGGAAGCAGTTGACGTAAGGTCATTTCCTGGGATTAAGAGATTGTCTTGTGAGGAAAGGTTGAGCAGGTTGGAGCTTAGAAGAATGAGAAATGATCTCCCTAAAACATCGAAGATTCTGAGCTGACTTGCCAGGGTAGATGCTGTAAAAATGATTCACCCCCCCCCCCCCCCCCCCCATTGGGGAATCTAGAACTAGGGGCACAGTTTCAAAATAAGGGGTCCCTCATTTAAGATTGAGATGAGGAGAAATTTCTTCTCAGGGGGTTGTTAGTGTTTAGAATTCTCTTCCCAGCGAAAAATGGAGGCTGGGTCATTTAAGATTGAGTTAAACAGAATTTTGAAAGGCAGGGGTTATTGTGCGAATCAAGAAACTGGAGTTAAGGCCACAATCTGATCAGCCATGATCTTATTGAATGATGGAGCAGCCTTGAGGCCTGAGTGGCACACCAAAGGATTGGATGGGAGGTTTTGAAAATAATGACTGGCATTTTACTTGAAATCATGTGCATTTGGGGGGCAATATTATTTACATATTTATAATATTTAAAATAAAGTTTTGATTTCAGATACAATTTCATGTCAATTTGTTTTAAAACCAAATATGCATTTGAGATGTGTAACACTTCAAATGAATAATTTATCATCACAGTAAACCTCTTTGTTTTCACTTGGATAAAAGTCGTGGACATTTAAGAGGCGTCTCGATGGGGACATGAATAGGGAAGGAATAGAGCGATATGGACCCAGTAAGGGCAGAAGCTGTTTTTTTAGTAAGGACATCATGATCGACACAGGCTTGGAGAGCCGAAGGGCCTGTTCCTATACTGTACTTTACTTTATGTGAGAAACTGAAAGCCGTATGTTTGAATTTTTTGAAATTTGAAGGAAGATTGTGCTTCATTTCAGCTTCTTGAACCTGGCAAGTTCTCAATATCAGAACAGTTCAGGTGATAATAAACCTGCTCTGACCTCTATTCTCTCATCTCACGTCTTCAGTTTTACGCATCTGGGGCGAAATTCTCTGACCCCCAGCATGGTCGGAGAATCGCCTGGGGCCGCCGAATATCCCGCCCCCGCCGTGGCAGAGATTCTCCGCCACCCGGGAAGTGGCGGTGGTGGGAATCTCGCCACTCCGATCGGCAAGGCCCCCTGCGGTGATTCTCCGGCCCGGATGGGCCGAAGTCCCGCCGCTGGGAGGCCTCTCCCGCCGCCGAGGTTTGAACCACGTCTGTAACGGCGGGATCGGCGGCGCGAGCGGGCCCCGGGGTCCTGGGGGGGGGGCGATCGGACCCTGGGGGGTGCCCCCACGGTGGCCTGGCCCTCGATTGGGGCCCCCCGCTCAGACTCCGGGCCAGTGCCCTGAGTGCACTCTTTCTCCTCCGCGGCCGCCACGGCCTCCGCCATGGCGGAAGCGGAAGAGAAACCCACATCGCGCATGCGCCGGCCGTGCGAAAGCCTTTCGGCCAGCCCCGCTGCCGGGGGCGCCGGTTTTTTGCGCCAGTCTTCTGGTGCCAACCGCTCTGGCGCGGGGCTAGCCCCCAAAGCTGGGGAGAATTCCCCACCTTTGGGGAGGCCCGACCCCAGAGTGGTTGGCGCCACTCCCCAACGCCGGGACACCCCGTCACGCCGGGTAGGGGAGAATCCCGCCCATGTTCTGCCAACCCACCTGCGAACCATATTAGTTTTGGAGAAATCCGGAGTTCTATTTACCTGTGTTGTTTGTCAGAGGGTGAGGGCAGAGGCAAGGAAGAAATGAGGATAGGATGTAATAAATAATAATAATAATCTCTTATTGTCACAAGTAGGCGTCAATGAAGTTACTGTGAAAAGCCCCTAGTCGCCACATTCCGGCACCTGTTTGGGGAGGCTGGTACGTGAATTGAACCCGCGCTGCTGGCCTTGTTCTGCATTACAAGCATTGCAAGGGTTCGATTCCCCACTGGGTCACTGTCTGTGCAGAGTCTGCACGTTCTCCCCGTGTCTGCGTGGGTTTCCTCCGGGTGCTCCGGTTTCCTCCCACAGTCCAAAGACGTGCAGGATAGGTGGATTGGCCATGATAAATTGCTCTTAGTGTCCAAAAAGTTCAGTTGGGGTTATTGGGTTATGGGGTTAGGGTGGAAGTGAGGGCTTAATTGGGTCAGTGCAGACTCGATGGGCCAAATGGCCTCCTTCTGCACTGTATGTTCTATGTTTTAAACAATCATTAAGAACATTTTGAACAAATATTCCATCAAATATTCAACTATAAAGTTGGAAACTTAACTGGAGGTTCCAAGCCTTCATTTAAATCAGACTGTCATGTTTATCTACATATGAAGGAAAGTTTCACCAAACCTAAGCGTTGTAGCATAGAGCGCTTCATTATGTGGGAGAGGTTACTGTGGTACTGTAAATACACAAGGGGTTAACGTAAATACACGTAGACTAGATAGACACTAGAGGGAGCAACAGAGACATGACACACAGACATTCAACCAATAGGCCAGTAAGATAGGACACGACCAATGGGCATTCACGATACACACAGAGGTGACACTACCACAGGGGGGGCATTACACCAACCCATATAAAAGGACATAGCACACATGATCTTTCTCTTTCCAGTGGAAACTCTCAGTGAGTACACAGGGTTGATTGAAACACATCACACCCACCACCTGGATTGTAGCAGACTGGTTCGTCAGTCTGAGTAGCTATAGCAGGATTAACAGGAGAGTTGAATCCAAGGAGGAGAATTGTTAACAGTTTAAATAAATGTGTTAAAGCTATCTCCAAGTCTGAACCTTCCTTTGTCAGGGTGCACATCAAGGAAGCAGTTTATGCTACGTCAAGAGCATAACAAAACATGGTACCCAGGAGTGATCTGTTTAAATCCATATAGTTACAACTCAGCAAACAGTGACAATCAGCAACAGCAGCCAGGCAAGATGATGTTCAAGATTCCGGTTCCACAGCAGCTCAGGTACCAAGGCAATCTCACTGAAAACTGGCGTTGGTTCAGGCAGATTCGAGAGCTACCTGGTAGCGTCCGACCTAGATGGCGTGGCGGATGCAGAAAAAATTAAGTTTCTACTTACCATCGCGGGTCCAGAAACAGCTGAAATCTTCCAGACCTTCAAACACTCAAAGGGGCAAAACAAGAGCGATTTCCAGGTAGTCCTGGACAAATTCCAAGACTTCTGTGAGGAGCATACAAGAAAAAACAGTAAAAGAGGCACCAAAACTCACCACGAGGCGAAGGTAGGCTTTCCATTGAAGAAATCTGCAGTTTTGATTGGAGGCCATCTTGGAAAAGGTGCCGCACATGCGTAGTTGCGTGAAGAGCGCACAGAAAGGGAAGGTCCATTTGCGAAAAAGGCCCCAAGTAAAGGAACAGCGATATGCCCATGCGCAATCGCTTCCTACGCACCATCACATGCTTTGTGATGTCAGAGGGCCTGGACCACGCCCACTTAAAGGGGAAATGTCCCAAAACACGAAAAAAAAGTTTTAAAGCCGTAAAACCTGATTCTTTCACCTGGAACGACAGCACAATGCCTGAAATTCGACCCGTAGCTGAAAGTAACCTCTGCAGAACCCTGCAATAAGCAGCTAGCACTGCCCACAGAGATGATACAGTCCTTGAAGACTATGACTCAGACCTTGAATTCTTCTTTGGATATCGCGAGCTCAATGCCAGCTCCGACACAAAATGTGATGATATGTTCCGAGAAGACAACGACTCAGACGAAGATTTCACCTTGGGAGGTGGCTACCCCAGTACCAAATCTAAACCGCAACTAGAGGATTGGGGAATCCTCAGCCCAGCATATATGACATCGCGACTCGAAGGGTCCCAGCCTCCACACAGAAAGCAATGAAAGACGCCACAGCGAGACCAATGCATGATTCCACACAGGGAACGCTGCAAGACTCCACAGAGGGAGTGACACAAGCCTCCACAGCGAGCTTGTGGACAGCCTCCATGATAAAAGCAACGCAAGACTCCAGAGCACAGTCCTTGCATGAACAAGACCATGAGGGTCTATCAACCTCCTCTGAGCAACCAGCAGCAGACAATGCAAGTCTGCCACGCTCAGGTGAACAACAGAAAGACTATGACAGTCTACCATACTCAAGTTCACAGCAAGAAGACTATGACAGTCTACCACGCTCCAGTGAACAACAAAGTGACTATGACAGTCCACCCAGATTGTTTGAGCCACCAGAAGAAGACCCTGACAGTCTACCCAGCTCAAGTGAATGACAAGAAGACACTGAGGCTCTCCCCACTGTATGTGCGACAAGTGACGACGGCATCCCACTTCCCATACCAGATGTGCAACTTGACAGATCTCAGCTAGTGTGTACAGAGGAACTCGACAATCACAGTGAGATTACTGGTGACTCCGGTGACACGATGTTACTTCAAATCTCATTCGCTCGAGCCTCTCCACAAGCAAATGTTTTGACTCCAGGTGTGGAGCATCAAGAAACCTCAGCTGACACAGGTAAACCAGAAAGGGCTCCAGACGGGGAGCATCGACAAGCCAAAACTGACTCAGATGAAACAGACCAGACTCCAGATGGGGAACATCGACAAGACAAAACTGACTCAGGTGAAACAGACCTGATTCAAATGGGGAAAATCAACAAGCCAAGGCTGATTCAAGTAAGCCGGACATGACTCCAGACGGGGAGCGCCGCGAACTCAGTGACGGCACGCTCAAGGAAACAGAAGATGCCACAAAGCATGCTGACACGAGAAACTGTGTGAAGGACTCGTATTATCCAGAGTGTGGTCCTTGAGCGCAGCAAACACGACAACAAAACCAACCAACACAACAACATCAAAGACAATAGCAAGAAGCGTACCAAAGGCAACAGCGTCGACAACAAGCACGACAAAAACAACAACAATGGAACAACGACTGGTACGACATGGTACAACTGTGCCCATGACACTGTTGCTGCTCAGCTCAGTACAATGACATACCATGGCAGGAGGACACCGATTGCATACATCACTACCACAAGCATCGAAAGAAAAAAATACTCCACATCAGACAATGAAGTGATTTGACCACTCTTGGTTCCTTACACCCAGGGACACTGATGACACGCCACCAACAACATCACCACCTCACCAACCAAACAAGCCACTCGACCATAATAATTAATAAACTTAAGACTCATGCATATGATTTAGACTTATTGTTTAATGATCATTGTTATCATAACTTGTACAGAGCATCACTTATCTACCTGTTTTTGTTCAATTTTCTTTAACACTGTACAGAAAATATGTAAGAAGAAAAGGGGGATGTGGTGATATGCATCACTGTAAATAGACAAGGGGTTAATGTAAATAAAGTAGACGAGATAGGCACTAGAGGGAGCACCAGAGACATGATACACAGACATTCAACCAATAGGCCAGTAAGATAGGGCACGACCAATGGGCAATCACGATACACACAGAGGTGACACTACCACAGGGGGGCATTACACCAACCCATATAAAAGGACACAGCACACATGATCTTCCTCTTTCCAGTGAAGACTCTCAGTGAGTACACAAGGTTGATTGAAGCACATCACACCCGCCACCTGGATTGTAGCAGACTGGTTCATCAGTCTGAGTAGCTATAGCAGGATTAACAGGAGAGTCGGATCCATGTAGGAAAATTGTTAACAGTTTAAATAAATGTATTAAAGCTATCTCCAAGTCTGAACCTTCCTTCGTCAGAGTGCACATCAAGGAAGCAGCTTATGCTACGTCAAGAGCATAACTAAACAGTTACCTCACCTTTCTGTTGTTGCTTTCTACCCTGCTCTTTCTGGCATCACTAATCTGTGGAGAGATCTGTGTCTCACTCTATCTAATGTGTCAAAAAGGAAAACGGAAGGTCGTTGAAGAAAAAGACTGCACCAAATACAATAAGGCACTCAGAAGAACCTATAACTTGGTCTTAAAAATTGGGAACCACATTCGGTATTGATAATATATAACCATCCTAATAAAAATGTTATGTTTTAATTTAGTTGATTGATGAATTGAAATCATCGAAATATAATATATGTTAATATAAAAGATTAATTTGCCATATCTATTTCATTAATCAGAGTGATTGGGAGCAAAGTAAGATGTTTTGTAATGTGTATAGTCTTTGTAATAATTTTGTTTGAACCATGTTATTGCAGACAGCTTGAAAGAAAACTTTACTTGTAGAAATGAGTAGGTTGGAGGGTTTAAGGCACTAAAATTAACAGTGTGCCAGAAAGCTGGCTTTAACCCACTGACGACTGCATTTAAGTGCAGAGCGTTGGGCTGCATGAGAGCAACCCAATCAGAAGTGGTGAGTTAGTGATTTAAATGTGTTAATAGCTCACTCATAGTTATCTTAACATGCGTTTGGGGATTTAACTATGGGTGCACAAGTTTCCCAGGCTTCGTGGAACTTGCTAATGAAAGCAACAGTCGAGCAGCTGAAGGATTGACAGGCAAAAATTTAGAGTGGCTCCTTGCCTAATTTTGTGAAAGGTCTTTGCTCACAGCACGTGTTCTGGGAGTTTACTATCGCTGCTTTACAGGTTCATTTCACTTCACAGGTTTGTGTGGCCCATCTTCACTTTGCAACTGCGATGTATCAGATCAGAGTGGGTATTGCTTTAACTGTTTTTTGCTTGGACTGCTGATGAGCAAGATGACAAGCAGGAGCAGCGTCAGGAAGAACACCAGCAATAAGAACATCACCAGCAGCACCATCCAGAACAATATCAGCCTCTTCCCCACAGACCTGCCTCTCCACAGGAAAGAGGGGGTGAACAGAGAGAAGGAGCTCACAGGAAGCGATATCCACAACACTGGGTGCACAGACAGAGGAGGATTAGTGTCTTGTGTCAGGTGGTGGCAGACATTTGCAGTCTCCTGGTAGAAGATCTGCTGCCAAGTGGACCTGATGGCAACATTTTACCAGGGGCTCCCAAAAAAGATCACCAACTTTGACCTCCGCCGTCAGCTCTTTCCAGGGATCAATCAGGACATTTGCAGGATTTCTTTGTCGTCCGTTCACAAATGCATTACACATGTGACTGATGTCATGTTTTCCAGCCAATTATATGCACTTTGCCACGATGATGTAAATCAGAATGAGCAGGTACTCATGTTTGTGACTCTGGCTGGCTTCCTATGTTGCAGGACATTGTTGACTGCACGTATATGATAATCAAGGCACCACTTAAATACCCAATTATATTGGTAAACCACAGACATTCACTGACTTAATGTACCGCTGCTGTGAAACCACCAAAAGTTGTTTATGTAAGTGTGCACAAGATTCCTCTGCTTGGAGAAAAGCTGCCTCAGGATGCTTTCATCCTGTACCAAATGATACTTCTTGAGATCTTTGCTTCATGAAGTAGTTCAGTATACACCAGCCAGGGTCTCCAGCATGGTCGTGATGTGCTGCATCCTGCACAACATTGCATAACAGCGAGACTTGGACTTTCAAGAGATGCACAACAGAGAGCACAGAGCCTCTTCGGAGGATGAATGCAATGCAGAAAATACTGCAGCAGAATTGCACATTGCTGCCCAGGATGCCCTCAAGTGACAAGATTCCATTAGGTTCCACCAGTGCACCCATCTGGCAGCCACATATTATACCTACTTACCTCAACACAAAGCAATCCTGCAATCAACCAAGCATTTATTTCACAGCCACCCATTGCATGATGTTAAGTCCAGCCACACCATTCATTACAAGCGAGAAGACCACAACAGGGAGCAGACAAAAAATGGGCAAGGTGGGAAATGGGTGTAAACATAAGTAAAACATAAATTTACCAACCTACTATTGTGTAAAACACCTATTTGCATACCATTGTGCAGTGACTCATCCTCTCCCTAACCCTTCTACTTGGTTCAACCCCTGTGACTTCAGCACAGGTAGATGTAAACTGTTAAGATCCCTGCTCTGATTGCTTACACACTCTTGGCTTACGCTTTTCGGGTTTTGGAGCCTGTGAGGTAGTGGTCAGAAAACCATTCCACCTGTGTTTGGGCAGACTTGTTCATTCAGAAATGAGGCAGCATATTGGGTAGTGACCGAATGGGGTGGGAGGGCAGTGGGAAGTGAACGCAGATAAGTTGCCACTTCCATGTCCCATTTCACCATCAACTCTCTAGTGGTCCACCCACTCACTCTTTCCTGCTAGCAGTGAACTAGGATCATCTTGCTGTAGATTAGTGGGATAATGAATGGACAAAGTTAGGGTTAATACTGCTCAAGGAGGAGTTCATAAATGTGCACAACATTGGTGAGGGCCTTGGTACACTTGTTTGTTTGCTGCATTTACAGGTGGTCACTTTTTCTATGGGGGAAGATATCATTGCTAATAATTGCCTCATCTTGTACATGATGGCTTCTCCGATCTCTCTGCAACTGGAAAGCCTGCCAGTACATTATACATTCTTTGCTATTTCTCCAGACGTATCTTCTCAATTGACCCCCGCCAATGTTCAGCACCTTTTTCCAGCTGAACAATGCTTGAAGTATTCTGAAGTCTCCGTTGTGGAGTCTCCACAGCCGTCCCAGTCTTCACTCTCTGTTCTTCCTCACTTGAGAGGAATCATCAGCTGAGAACCCAGTCGTCTTCCCTACACGTTCCACAAAAGTGTGAATATCTGAGCTGGTCTGCATGAGCCCCGTGGCAACGCATCCTCAACAAGTGACCTCTTGTGTGATGTTGAAGGTCCAATGGGAGATTAAAGACATGAATTAGAATTGTTCAAGGTAAGAATGTTCTAATTGACTAATTTGCACATGATCATATTTCACTAACTGCTGACATACAGTCAACATGAGTAAGTGTTTAATGCCATGCGGCTGTGCTATATTTAATTATGTCACCAGTGGCTGTGAGGCCTCCATTTCCGATGGTCAGGCATGTTAGAACTCCACTGATCTTCAGCACCTGCTCCTCTGTAGATATTATTTACCAGATTGATGGAGGGCCACGTCTGGTTCTCTGATTCACCCTAGTGTTCCGTCCTTCTGTATCTGCAAGAAATAAGATACCTAGGAGTAAAAGGAATGATTGTATTGCACAAATGAATGGGCAACACTTGTTGAGGCTGATATTGCATTAAGCTGAGTTTGTCAGTGGTAGATAGATAGAGATGTGTGGAAGTGCATAGACAGAGGAGGATGGGTACAAGGGAGTAAGTAATCTGTTGGGGAGGCTTGAGAAGACCAAGTAAATGGTACGCACGCACATCCTGATTATATTTGAATGTGGCAGTGCACTCACCTTTCAAGCCTTGAATAGTTCATTAAACATCTTTTGACACTGAATCCAGGATTATTGCACTACAATAGTGCTGCTGAACAATCTCCAGCTACATTTTCTTGCTTTCACTGGCATGTTTTATTCTCCCATTATTAGGGAAAAGTATCTCCTTGGGGACTCTGGCAGGCCTGGGTAGCACATCCAGAGAAGCATCTGTAAAAAAGAAGCAGAGTTGGAATGTTGGCACTCTGTATCAACAGTTCTTTCCTTCCTTTTCTCACCTCCAGAATCCATCAACTGCCATATTTGCAGTGTCCCTTCAAGTACTGCAGTTGAAATTGACTCGTGGGTCATCATCATCATCATTACTCAATTGAATCGATTGTAAAATCTGTAAGTCAGAAGTAAATGCAGTGGTTGGGTTAAAAAGCCCGTGACAGACACGCTGCATTTAGTGCATGGCAAACCCGGGAGTATCGCACCATCTTGCCCACAACCAGCCCCCCTCACCTACCGCCTCCCACTCCCTGCTTCCGCTCCACACATGCCTTCAGGTTAAGATTTCCCCCTTTATTATTTTCATTTCAAACGTTGCTGTAATGGAAAACAGAAATACAGAAGTGAAGCAAACAATCTGTAAGTCATTAAAGTTGCCCATAGTGCAGCGCTGTACTTTCATAGTCCAGCAAATATCTGAAATTTAGCTGGTGTATAAATTTAGAAGATTCATTTTTTAAAACATTAGTTTAGTGCGTGCAAAACTTCAAAACAATGAATTAATATCTATTACTGCCTTGATTTCATGCAGATAAAAAATTATTTTGTAGTAGTGATCAACAAAATAGGTGAAACCAAATAGGCTATTATTGGAAAGAGAAATTGCCCTAAACTATTTACAGCTTATTTGCATTTAAACTAGTTCCAGATATGTAAATAAAAAAGCTACTTGTGGTGAAATGACATACTTTTTTCCAATTAATATTCAGAAAATCACATGATCAACATTGAGCAAAGCCATCCATTAAAAAATTTCCACTCTGCTGCTCATTTTCTGTCAATTTTTAAAATGTACAATACTGTGACTACTTTATTAAGCAGATTAGGAAAAACTCTAGCTTTGATTTTAAGATATGCTAAAGAATAAATTTTCCTTTTAATGTCAGAAGTGAACAGTACGCATTACTACAATTCATATAAGATACATTTCAGTGCATTTATTAGTGAGAGACTGTCACATTAGCATAATAGAGTACAGAACTGGAGTGCACTTGCTTCAATATGTTTTAAAAATCTTTCCATAAAACTGTCTCCGACCTTTTGTGCGTAACTAAGAAAATTTGTTTTTCTCACTTACTGTGCATTTGCTGCCTCCTCGCTAATGCATTTGATTAGGCTTGCAGAATTTTCAATACAGGATGACTTATTTTAAAGCTTTTACAGCATCTTGTGCAATGTGTCACAAACAAAACTATTATTTTCCATTAAGATAACAGAAGCAACATAGAAGTCGTAACAGCATTTATAGGAAATCTCTTCAGCAGGCATCAGTAAATCTTTTATAGTTTATACTTGAATCCTTTCTAAATAATATCAGGCTCAGCACTATGCTTTCCCATTCCACCAATGCAGGCAAGTCAACCCTAAGGTAAAAAAAGCTCAGAGGAATCTGGAAATGCTGATGTGTGATATGTTGGCCCCGTCCATTCTTCTGTTCATGTTCCTATTAGTAGCTGCTTTGGCAACCATGTTTTAAAATAATTTTACTGACTTTGGTACGAAAGAAAAAATACTTTGAATACATGTTGAACTAGTTAGCCTAATACATGTGGAATATTCTAAACAGACTTGGGTAGTGTCTTTGCAATAAGCCATCATTACAGCAAATGTCTGCAGAGGTTTCAGTTCCGCTTTTGCAGAGATTTCATTAATACATTTCATTCCTTGACATCATGATTAAGAACTTATGAAGTATATTCCTAAAATATTCAAGGAACTTATTTCATAAAATTGCATATAAATTTAGATCTTTTCATTATCTGGTATAACTTGTGTCAGCTGACTACCGTATTGCTTTTAAATGTAGAATATATATATATTTAAAATGGTAATTTAACTAGTTTATATCATTCATAAGAATTATTTCATTATTTCAACACAGACAATTGAAAGTTTAATTTATATTTAATTGAGCTGGTTTTATTTCTATTATAAGCCAGTTAATGGAAATGATTATTCTTTATATAAACTTTATATAAAATATGTGACACTAAAGCATTTTCATGTAGGGTAGATTTATTTGCCTTTATGCTTATTCCATGAAGACTATTACAGTGCCGTTAATAAAATAATATATTTTACAGATTAATATATGAACTGACTGAAGATCCATTTCTTGTGAATACCCTATCCCAACAAATTACCTGCACTGAATGTTATTCGGGTCTTGAATTTTGCTTTGAAATGCCAGCTATTAATGTAAATATTAATTTGTATGAATACTCTCAAAATTTCCACTTTATTTAATCAGAATCCTTGAAGAAAGATCTTGGGAAAGCATAGTTCAGCTATGATACATTGAGTGATAAATTGGACTTCATTGCAGCCATTTTTAGGTGCATCAAGTGCCATAATGGAACCAAAATGCCATCCATGGTGCACGCACACACTTCTCTCAAAGTGTAGCAGACGTTATGTTAGTAAAAGTAGCAGCCCACACACGCAGGCAACATGAAAGAAAAATGAAAGTCACTTATTGTCACAAGTAGGCTTCAAATGAAGTTACTGTGAAAAGCCCTAGTCGCCACATTCCGGCGCCTGTTCGGGGAGGCTGGTACGGGAATTGAACTGTGCTGCTGGCCTGCCTTGGTTTGCTTTCAAAGCCAGCGATTTAGCCCAGTGTGCTAAACCAGCCCCATCCATGAGAAGGATGCAGAGTTGGCAGATCATGACATCATGCAGATTTGATGCCAACACTGCAATTTTGGAGTTCCACAATTGAGGTGATGCCCTCTCTGAAACTCACATAGCTGAACACCATCCACTTGCCCACCATCCACTAATACTAATTAAGGGGCCATCAACTGCTCAACTAAGTTACCAGTTCATTTCTTCACACATTTTTGGTGATTTCTACAGTTGTTTCAAAAGTCTAAACATGTAGTTAAGCAGGTGCTGAGATACTTTTTTCGGCATTTCAGGAAGGGAACACATATTCAGTTCTTCGAATCTTTCAGAAGAGCATTGGTATCCGTTACCTAGAATCAGTTTCATTGCACGTCGCTATTTGCATGCTCTTTGGTAATTCCATAGAATTCCTACAGTGCAGAAAGAGGCCATTTGGCGCATCGAGTCAGCATGGACTCTCTGAAAGAGCACCCTACCAACACTGACTCCCCCGCCCTATCCTCATAACCACACCCAATCTGCACATCCTTGGACATTAAGGGGCAATTTAGGCCAATCCACCTAACAGGCACATCTTTTGGACTGCGGTAGGAAACCGGCATTCCAAACTTGCATTCCGAACCCACGCTGTTATTCAACAACGAGCTTCACGCAACTTTAAACTGCATGACCTCTGCATGAACAGCAAGATTTTGCTGACAGGGCACTGGCTGAGTGGCAGGGATGGAAGTAGGAAAGCTTCCATTCCGGGAGAGGTCAGCAGGGGTTCATGCTCCAGGGATGCACCAGACCTTTTGGAGGACTGATTGCTGAACTGCTGTGACACCCCTTTGAGCACTGGCATTCAACGGTGTGATCAAAGCAGTCTGCGCTTGGATGACAGCCAAGCTGACCTTGCATAACTATAGTTTCAACTTCCACTGCAGTTTCAGACTTTTGGTCGAAGTTGTTTGTGCTGCAATGGAAGGGAAGACATGACCATCAAAAGCTACAGCGAAAAGTTTGTATTCTGGGGTCGGACGCGCTGCCCGTCTGAATGAGCATGGAATTACATCGGGCAGGTGTTACAACAGGAGGAAGATGTCAGCCGATACCAGGGCTGGCAGACATACGTCAACTAATTAATCTAGCAATTAAGCCACTTGAATCCCCAATTGTTCACAGTTTTACATTGCCCATGCAATTTAGCGATCGGCACACAGGCAACGCGGGAAGGCGCCCATTCTTTCTCCATCCAGGGCGTGAATTGACCGGAGCTTTGGCAACGTGTGCAGTTAAAAGATTATGTGAGAATTTGTTGTTGGTTGATTCCTGATGGTTCATAGCATTTTCAGTGCTTTTTTTGGAGGATCTCTACGCAAAACCAACAGGCGGACGGACATTAATTCAGAAAATTGGACATGAATCACGCTTATTTGCAACTGGAGTTGGATCCTGCCTCCCAACAGTATGTTACTGTAAATACACACAGGGGCCTGTATGAGTATACATGGTTGCCTTTTGGAGTGTCTTCTGCCTGTGCTATTTCCAATGCATGAGGGTTGCCATGTTTTGTTGTTTATTTAGACCACGTCTTGATTACGGAAACTTCAGAGCAAGAGCACTTAGACCATTTGGATGCTGTGCTAAAGCGCTTCTCAGTGGTTGGAGTCCGTTTACGTCACCTGAAGTGCATTTTTCAGGCGAAGGAAGTAGTCTACATTGGTTATTGGGTAGACAACAAAGGTTTGCACCCCATCATGGAGCAGGTGCGCACAATCCAGCAGGCCCCTGCCGTGACGGACGCTTTGAGTCTTCGTCCTTTTCTCAGCCTCGTAAATTACTATGGGAAGTTTCTCTCAAATCTGGCAACCACTTTGGGCCCATTACACCTTCTGTTGAAGAAGAACCGGGTCTGGGTTTGGGGTCGGCTATGAAAAAACACATTTCACGGGGTAAAGACGCAGCTGTCATCATCCAAGTTACAAACTCAATATGATCTTGCAAAACCTTTGCTCATCGTGTGTGGTGCGTCCTCCTCTGGTGTCAGGGCAGTCCTGTCCCACAAGATGAAGAACGGAGGGAAACGGCCGATAGCTTTCACCTCCCACACATTGACACATGGCGCCCAGCCTGATGTCAAAAGAGTCCATAGCCCTCCTTCGCCAGGGTCTTGGAGTGATGTTGTAACCTGCCTGGATCCTATTGGCTGGGGACAATTGGTTACCCCTGGAATCTTGGGAAATATGAGCTCCTGTGATAAGGGGGCTGGGTATTCATTAACCTTTCAGCTGTATAAATAGAGCTGGCCAACGTGGTACCAGCTAGAGTGAGAGAACCAAAAGTGAAGGCTGGTGCTGTGTAAATATTGTTGTAAATAAAAGTTACCATCTGACTCAACAAACTTGTGCTTGACTCTTCGTGGCCCTCATAAAAGAAGTGATAATAAAAACTGACATTTACTGCAATTCTTGTGGTAACAGACAGTTTTGTTAACATTGCTATTTTTAACATTTATTTATGATTTAGCGTTAGCAAAATATTCCCAACTTTGCAGATCATCCAGAAACAGGACAAATAATGAGGGGCTAAGCAATCAAATGGTGAAAGATTTAGATCTATTAGGGAATGGGCTGATAAATGCAGAGATAAGTAAAGGTGGATAAATATATGCTCATTGTACCTCCGGTGGTGGCCATGAGCTGAGTGGTCGCATATTTGATGGATTCCACCCGAGGTGGATTTTTTCGGTCCTTCCCCGCCAAAATCCTGTCGTGGTTGATGGTAAAGGGTGCATGAGTACCCAGGGAATGTAATACTCCTCTGGTGGGATTGATCTACGGCTCATCGGACAAGGAGTGGCATGAGGCAGAGACAGCAACTGAAGCAGGAAAGTGTTTGTGGTGTGACACAGGAGAAGATGGCGGCGGGGAAGGGGGCTGCGCTGCTTGCCTAGTGGTCGATGGAGCAGCTGGTGGAATTCCACAACAGCATGTTTCAGCAGCAGAGGAAAGAGGCCTCAGAGGACCTGGTCGAGATGGTGGAGCTGCTTATGACTGAGATCGAGCGGATGGACCAGAGGCAGCAGGCTCAGGGCCTGGTGATCCATGGACAGGGAGTAGTGTGAGGATATGGAAGAATTGGTGGTGCAGCATGAGGATCGGTTGACCTCGCTGGAGGCGGAGATGGGCATGGTGTCGAACAGTCAGAAAAGGCTGAGGGAGAAGCTGGAGGACATTGAGAACCGCCTCAGGCGGCAAAATCTGCAGATTGTGGGGATGCCCGAAGGCATTGAAGGTGCGTAGGCCACCAGGTATGTGGCAAGCATGTTGGAGAAGCTGATGGGTGAGGGGGCCTTTGAACGGCCCCTCGAGGTGGATCGAGCACACGGCGCTAAGGACGAGGCCGCAGGTGGGGAAGCCTCCAGGGGCGATGGTGGCGAGGCTGCATCGGTTCTTGGATAAGGAGAACATCCTGAGGTGGGCGAGGCAAACCAAGAAGTGTACCTGGGAGCTGCGGATTTACCAGCACCTGGGTGTGGAGTTGTCTAAGTGGAGGGCCAGGAATAACCGGTTAAAGGCCGTCCTCTACAAGAAGAGGGTGAAGGTCGGAGTGTCGTACCCTGCTTGTGGGTGACACAACAAAAGCAGGAATTTTATTTTGACTCGCCGGAGGAGGCAATGAACTTTATGAGAGACCATGGACTGGGAGGAACGTGAGAATATTGAACTTTGGATAGGAGTTGCGTGTAAATTGTGGGGCACATGGGGTGGGTGGATTTAGGCAGGATACATCTGGATGGATTTGTTTATTGTCACGTGTACCAAGGTACAGTGAAAAGTATTTTGCCTCGAGCAGCTCAACAGATCATTAAGTACATGAAAATAAAAGGAAATAAAAGAAAATATATAATAGGGAAACACAAGGTACACAATGTAACTACACTGGCATCGGATGAAGCATACAGGGGTGTAGTGTTAATGCAGTCAGTCCATAAGAGGGTCATTTAGGAGTCTGGTAACAGCAGGGAAGAAGCTGTTTTTGAGTCTGTTCGTGCTGGTTCTCAGCCTTTTGTATCTCTTGCCCGATGGAAGAAGTTGGAAGAGTGAGTAAGCCGGGTGGGAGGGGTCTTTGATTATGCTGCCGGCTTTCCCCAGGCAGGGGAGGTGTAGATGGAGTCAATGGATGGAAGGCAGGTTCGTGTGAAGACTGGGCTGTGTTCACGACTCTGAGGTTTCTTGCAGTCCTGGGCCGAGCAGTTGCCAAAACAGGCTGTGATGCAGCCAGATAGGATGCTTTCTGTGGTGCATCTGTGAAAGTTGGTAAGAGTTAATGTGGACATGCTGAATTTCCTTAGTTTCCTGAGGAAGTATAGGCGCTGTTGTGCTTTGTTGGTGGTAGCGTCGACGTGGGTGGACCAGGACAGATTTTTGGAGATATGTACCCCTAAGAATTTGAAACTGCTAACCATCTCCACTTCGGCCCCGTCGATGCTGACAGGGGTGTGTACAGTACTTTGCTTCCTGAAGTCAATGACCAGCTCTTTAGTTTTGCTGGCATTGATGGATAGATTGTTATCGCTGCACCTCTCCACTAGCTTCTCAATCTCTCTCCTGTATTCTGAATCGTCGTTATTCGAGATCCGGCCCACTATGGTCGTATGGTCAGCAAACTTGTAGATGGAATTGGAACCAAATTTTGCCATGCAGTCGTGTGTGTACAGGGAGTATAGTCGGGGAATAAGTTTGCAGCTTTGCGGGGCTCCGGTATAGAGGTCTATCATGGGGGAGGTATTGTTGTTTATTCTTGCTGATTGTGGTCTGTGGGTTAGAAAGTCGAGGATCCAGTTGCAGAGATACGACGGAGGAGCGGTGATGGTGTGTGCATGCCTCTGTTTTTCTTTATTTGCTGGTAGTTAGGAGGAATGAGGGGGAAGGGGTGGAATGGGGGGATGAGGGGTAGTGAGGGGCTCCAGATGGGGGCCTCCATGGTAGCTGGGTGGGCTAGTTAATGATAATGAAGTGGGGGGTTGTCAGGAAGAAGGTGTGGGGAGAGGAGAATGGCCTAGATCTTTGTTTGGATGTGGGGGAAGGTTGCTGATGGCGCAGTTGTGAAGGGAGAGATGGAAGCAGACATCTTGGGGCAGGCCTGGAGGAGCGCGTGACGTGGGCCAGGGGGTGTTGGCCAAAAGGGGATTATGGCTGACCGGCAGGGGAGGAGTACGGGGAGTCCCCTGACCAGGCTGATTAATTGGAACGTGCGAGGGTTGAATGGGCTGGTTGCGTGTTTTCGTGCACTTGAGGAATTTGAAGACAGACATGTTTTCGCAGGAGATGCACCTGAAGTTGGGAGATCAGACGAGGCTGAGGAATGGATGGGTGGAATAGGTGTTCCACTCGAGGTTAGACATGAAGTTGAGGGGGGTGGCAGTGCTGGTTAATAAGAAAGTGACACTCGAGGTGGGTAGCATTGTGCTGATCCGGGGGGGTAGGTATGTAATGTCAGTGGAAAGCTGGAGGGGTGCCGGTAGTCCTGGTGAATGTGTATGCCCCAAAATTGGGACGACGGGGACCTTATGAGGCAGGTGTTAGGGAACACGCACCGGCTGATAATGGGGCGCGATTTTAACACTTCTGGATCCAAGGATGGACCGGTCGAGTCCTAAGGCGTCAAGGGTGTCAGCAGTGTATCAGGAGTTGAGGGGGGCTCATAGACCATAATGGTGGGGGGGTGGGGGGGCATGGAAGTTTGGGAGGCCAAGTGCAAAGGAGTCTTTGTAATTTTTGCATGTGCATCGGATGGACTCCTCGATCGATTTATTTGTGATGGATAAGTTGCTGCTGGCATGGGTGGCCAACTCGGCGATCATGGTCTCTGACCATGTGCCGCACTGGTTGGATTTGGGGGTGGCACAAGGGATGTGGGATTGTTGGTGGATGAGGGGGTGTGCGAGAGGGTGAAGGCTGCCATCCGAGGTTATATGGAGCAGAGTAAGACAGGAGAGGTCATGGCCTCCACTTTGTGGGAGGCACTTAAGGCGGTAGTTAGGGGCAAATTTATTTCGATCCGGGTGCATAGGGAGAGGGCAGAATGGGAGGAGAGAGCAAGGCTGGTGGATGAGATTTTGAGAGTGGATTGGAAGAGCCCGGTGGTGCTAGAGGAGGGATTGCTGAAGAAGAGACAGAGGCTCCAGATGAAATTTGAGTTCCTGTCCACGGGGAAAGTAGTGGGGCAATTGCGGAGTGCCAGAGGGGCAGTGTACGAGGATGGGGAAAAGACGAGTTGGATGCTGGCCCATCAGTTGGGGAGACAGGCAGCGGTGAGGGAGATTGATAGGGTGAGGGATGAGAGCGGTAAATGGGTATTTGAGGCCTTCTGTAGAAGGCTGTACGAGTCAGAGCCACCACCTGGGGAAGAGGGAATGAGGCGGTTCCTGGGTGGGTTGGAATTCCCTCGGGTGGAGTAGGAGAGGGTGCATGGATTGGGGGCCCCGATCAGGCTGAGGGAGGTGATGGATAGCGTTGAAGCGATGCAAGCATGGAAGGCCCTGCGGATGGGTTCCAAGTGGAGTTTTACAAGATGTTTGGTGCAGAATTGAGACCCCTGTTAGTGAGGTGTACAATGAGGTGAGGGGGGAGCCCCCCCCCCCCCCCCCACATTGTCGCAGACATCCATTTTACAACTTTTGAAGAAAGATAAGGACCCGGATCACTGTGGGTCGCATCGGCCGATACCGTTGCTTAATGTTGATGCAATGTTGTTCGTGAAGGTGTTAGTATTATGGATAGATGATTGAGTGCTGGGGGTAATAGGGGAAGACCAAATGGGATTTGTGAAGGGGTGGCAGTTGTCAGCGAATGTGTGTTGGCTGCTTAATGCTATTATGATGCCCTCGAGGGGCAGGAGGTAGTAGAGGCAATGAATGCGGAGAAGGCTTTTGATCGGGTGGAGTAGGCAAATTTGTTGGAGGTGCTGGGGCGCTTTGTGGTTTGGATTTGGCCGATGTACAGACGCCACTGGCGAGTGCCCAGAGAAACAGGACGAGCACGGGACCTTCGGGCTGTATCGGGGGATGAAGCCCACTCTCCCCATTGCTCTTTGAAGCTGGCGATGGCACTTGGCATCGAGGGGTTGGAAAGGGATTGAGCGGGGGTGGGAGGGGGGCTGCACACAGAGTTTCGCTGTATGCAAACGATTTTTTGTTACATATCTTGGACCAGGTAGGCAGCTTTGATAGGATTATGGCGATATTGAGGGAATTTGGCTGGTTTTCAGTGTATGAATTGAACATGGGGAAATCCGAGGTGTTCTCTATTAGAGGGCAGGAGAAGAGGTTAGGGGAGTTGCCGTTCTGGGTGGTGGGTGAGTTTTTGGTATCTAGGAATCCAGGTATTGCGGAGTTGGGCACAGTCACATTAATTTAATTTGGCACGACTACTCGAGGGATCAAAGGTGGATTTTAAGAGACGGGATGTACTCAAGCTGTCACTGGCTGGGCGCGTGCAGATGGTTAAAATGATGGTGCTGCCCAGGTTCTTGTCTGCGTTCCAGAACCTCCCCATCTTTATCCCCAAGTCCTTTTTTAGGAAGGTAAACAAAATAAAAATGTTTGGACGGGGAGGATCCTGCGGATGAGGAAGGTGTTCTTGAAGAGGGGACGAGGAGGCTGGCTTTGCCTAATTTGATGAATTGTTATTGGGGGGCGAACATTGTAGTGGTGAGGAAATGGGCAGTGGAGGAGGGGTTGGTGTGGGGTGGCTGGAGGCTGTGTTGTGTGGCGGGACGAGTGTGAGGGAACTGTTGTTGGCGCCGCTTTCGTTCTCGCCGGCCCGATACGCTGTGAGCCCAGTGGTGGTTTCAGCGTTGTGGGTGTGGAACTAGTGCAGGCAGCATTTCAGGTTAGAGGGGATGTTTTTGGGCACCGATATGTGACAATCACAGGTTTTTGCCAGCGGGGCTGGATGCGAGGGTCTGGGAGAGACGAATGATGAGGATAGAGTATTTTAGGCTTGTTTACAGGGGCAAGTTTGCTGGTCTGGAGGAGCTGGAGGGAACTAATCAGGTGCCCAAAGGAATAATTTCAGATCCCTGCAGGTGAGGGATTTTGTGAGTAGAGACGTGCTGTCCTTCCCAGGGCTGCCGCCTCTGGTGTTGCAAGACATGCTGTTGTCAGAGGACGATATTGGGGAGGAGAGAGTGTCAGACATCTACAGTGAGTTAATGGAGAGGAAGGGTGCTCCAATGGAGGAGATCTAGCACATGTGGGAGGAGGAGTTGGGTGGGGAGGTGGAAGACGGGACACGGAAAGAAGGCCTGCGGAGGGTGAACACGTCCTCGTCGTGGACGAGGTTAAGCCTCCTCCAGCTTAAGGTGGTCCATTGGGCCCACATGACGGTTGCAAAGATGAGCCAGTTGCAGAGGTGGAGGACAGATGTGTGTAGTGTGCAATGAGGGTCCGCAGATCACGTTCACATATTCTGTCGTGTTCGAGACTGAGTAGGTTCTGGCGGGTGCTCTTGGATGTGATGTCCGAGATTCTGGGTGTGAGGGTGGCCCGGAGTCCCGGAGGTGACAATATTTGGTATGTCAGAAGATCCAGCAGTCAGGTGGGGAGAGAGAGGCCGATAGAATTGGCCCTTGCCTCCTTGATAGCCCGGAGACGGATCTTATTCCACTGGTGGGACTTAAGAGTCGCCGAAGGGTGAGTGACCTGGCAGAATTCCTGCTTTTGGAGAAGGTCAAGTTTGCCTTGTGGGGGTCGGTTCATCCAGAGGTGGAAACCATTCATTGATTTCTTCAAGGGGAATTGAAGGGTCAGCAGGCTGGGGGAGTGGGGGGATTTGGTGGGGAGTGGGGAGATAAGGGAGGAAAATTAGGAAGGCGAAGTGTATCGGGGTGCCAGTATCGTGGGATGGTGAGGACCTATGTTTTCTGTTCATGTTGATGTTTTGTCTTCTGAGAAAATGCTTTTAATAAGAATATATATATAAAACCTCATCAGTATGGGGACAACGAACAAAAGAGGGGATATATTGTTAGGTAGCGGTACATCAAATTAATCAAAAGAGATTTATGGAGATTATGGGAGATTTATTGATAGGCCTGTAATGAAAATTAGTCACACAACAAAAACAAAACAAATAAGTTACTGGTTTTGAATAGCAGGTTACAAATCAAAAGTGACTGTATATTGTTGCCTTATATGGCCTTAAACAGGTTCCATCTGGTGTATTGCATTTATTTCTGGTTGTCGTGTTCTCTGTTCTGCTTTACCTGGATGACTTGGATGTGTAGTGTTGAATAAAGAATACAAAGCTTTGTTAACAAACAAAATTAGTGACATTTAAGGGGCATCTTGATAAATACATGAATAGGATGGGAATAGAGGGATACGAACCCAGGAAGTGTAGAAGATTGTAGTTTAGTCGGGCAGCATGGTCGGCACGGGCTTGGAGGGCCGAAGGGCCTGTTCCTGTGCTGTACTTTTCTTTGTTCTTTGTTCTAAAACTATAAATTTATTTACAATAATCACTAAGATTCGTTCACATTCCTAAAGTAGAAAGTTATTGTATAGAACTATGCTATCTTTAATTTACAGAACTCTCAAGTATATAACTGCTCTCTCACAGCTCACTATCTAATCCTTTCACTATCTAATCTTCTTAATCTTCTAATCCCAGAATCCCCAATTCACATGATATATATATATATATATATATATGACTGTTCTGTGGTTCCCTCTCGTGGTATGAATCGTTATCATTAACTTGTTAACTTTTTACATCCCAGTCAATATACATATCATGACGCTGGTCAATTAGTAATACTCAAATATCGTCACTCTTGAAATGATACACAAGTGATCAATGAAGATGATTCTGAGTAGCAGAAATGTAATTTATGAGGTAACGTTAAAGAAAGCTGACTTAATTTAAAGGGAACACTTGGAGGTGACGGAATTGAAATTTTAAGATTCTGAAGGGGATTGACAAAACTGATCGAAGCAAATTACTCAGTGTTGAAGTTTTCAGATACTAGGGAGACAGAAGTTCCATAAAATGGAAAAATTAAGACTAAGAACAGAAGTCAGGAAAAGTTTTCCCCCCAACAAAATGGTTTGATTTGTGTAATCCAGTCTCAATTTTGCTATTGCAACCATCTGCAATAAAATGTGCATACGTCAGGAGGGATTGATCAGCTGATCACACTGCCGGGAAACTCTGGTCCCACGCCGGCACGCAGGTTTCCGGGCAGGGGGGAGTGCTGTCAACGGGAAATCCTATTGACAATGGTGGGCAGTCTCCCCCGCTGAAAAACACGGTATGGGGTGGTCGGTAAATCCCGCCCCTAGTTTGCCCGTTTGAGCTCATTCTCATTTTACCCAGTCAACACAAATTTCTTAACTCTTTGACCCCATTTGACAAGAAACCCCGCCCCAACCCCCTCACCTTCCTGCTTATTCAGTGGAGAATCTCATCTTCCATCCATTTCCTTTGTCCTTATTTAGTTTTACATTAAGTCAGCCCATTTGCTTTTCTGAAGTACTTGCAGTTCAGTGTTGACCTGCGACCATGTCTAGATAATGAGTCACAGTTGAGTTCTTGATATCGTTGTTTATTGATATTTCTTTTCCCGCACCGAATGGTGCATAAGGCAGACTTTCATCTGTTTTACCTGGAACAGGTCGCTAGCTTGTTGCCACTCCATCAAGCATGGCTAACCAGGAATCTCTCCCACTATCCCACAGGGCAGCACGGTAGCATTGTGGATAGCGCAATCGCTTCACAGCTCCAGGGTCCCAGGTTCGATTCCCGGCTTGGGTCACTGTCTGTGCGGAGTCTGCACATCCTCCCCGTGTGTGCGTGGGTTTCCTCCGGGTGCTCCGGTTTCCTCCCACAGTCCAAAGATGTGCCGGTTAGGTGGATTGGCCATGCTAAATTGCCCTTAGTGTCCAAAATTGCCCTTAGTGTTGGGTGGGGTTACTGGGTTATGGGGATAGGGTGGAGGTGTTAACCTTGGGTACGGTGCTCTTTCCAGGAGCCGGTGCAGACTCGATGGGCCGAATGGCCTCCTTCTGCACTGTAAATTCTATGTAATCTATTACCGCCTGCAATTGGTGTGTTAGAAGGATTTTGTAGGTTGCCACTCAACCTGTTTGGCCACATTATGATTACACCTTCCTTGGCCATCAAGTGCTTAGGTGGGACTCAAACCTCTGGCTCACAGATACACACTACCCACTGCACCAACAGACCTCCTCTTTCTATCATGAGTCACGTTTAAATAATAACTTTCAGTGAAACTTTGCACTTGGCTGAGTAACATTTTGAGCTCTAGGTTTGAAGAATGCCAATTCTGTTGACTTTCTTCATTGAAATTTCCTTACATTGCTAGAGTGACTTCAATTTATCAAGCGCGAACCATGAATGTTTCTGACCTGTCACATGACATGACAACAAAGACTTCATTATGCAAGTTTAATAAATTCCAAAAATGGCTGCATTGGTAACCATTAATAATCTGTAAAGTCACAGCAGGAAATCGTGTACTGCCAGTATATCTGGAAAGAGAAGCCACCAAATAGAAACACTGCTGGATAACGGTAGGATCAGAAAGCAATTCAAATGCAAACCAGGTTTTTGTTTCTTTTGCCTATTATCAAAAATGATACATTTCCCAATGCATGTCAGCAAAGGGATTATAAAGGGCAGCAATAAAAAAAAGTGTTCAGTGAAACAAGAACACTTGCTGTGAGCAATTACAGCTCAAAGATTTATTCTCTAAACCAAGGCAAACCCCTTAATATACCATCTTGCTATAATCGGAACAAAAGTGCAGTGAAATAGTGGAAGCCATATGTGAAATTTGTCATTTAAATCTCAGTTTAACAAGCTAAAATATGATTTCCACAAGGTACATTGGACATTGAAGGTGCAATTTTGACTCTTCCTGATCAATCGGGAAGGAACAGTTAAGATGGAGCAAATACATTTCCCACTCTGTTTGCATCAAACTTTTATTTTGACACCATTGCTTTAGTAATTAATGAGGTTCTCTGCAAATTTCCTTCGCAACACCGCACCACCCCCGGTTGATCTTCCCCTCCCAGACGCACCTTGATATTGGTACTCTGCTATAGAGACCGATCCGCAGAACCTAGGCTAACATGTTTTGTTCCCTGCTGCCAGCCTGCTGCTGTTTTCTTTTCGTAAGAGCTGAGCAGCTGGGATCTGGCACTTGGGATGAGGCTGAACAGTTAAATGTTACTTGGCCTCTGACCCCTACTCCAGTGTGGAATTGCTGACCACTCCCACAGGCTTCCAACCAGCAGTTCAAAATCACAATATGAACAGCAGATCTGTTTCTAAGAACATAAAAACTTAAGATATAGGAGCTTGAGTTGAGTATAAAAATTGGCAAGTCATATTGCAGCTGTATAGAACCTTAGTTAGGCCACACTTGGAGTACATTGTTCAATTCTGGTCGCCACACTACCAGAAGGATGTGGAGGCTTTAGAGAGGGTGCAGCAGAGATTTACCAGGATGTTGCCTGGTATGAAGGGCATTAGCTATGAGGAGAGGTTGAATAACTTGGTTTGTTCTCACGGGAACAAAGGAGGTTGAGGGGCGACCTGACATAGGTCTACAAAATTATGAGGGGCATAGACAGAGTGGATAGTCAGAGACTTTTTCCCAGGGTAGAGGGGTCAATTACTAGGGAGCATCGGTTTAAGGTGCGAGGGGCAAGGTTTAGAGGAGATATACGAGGTAAGTTTTTTTACACAGACGGTAGTTGGTGCCTGGAACTCGCTGCTGGAGGAGGTGGTGGAAGCAGGGACGATAATGACGTTTAAGGGGCATCTTGACAAATACATGAATAGGATGGAAATAGAGGGATACGGACCCAGGAAGTGTAGAAGATTTTAGTTTAGACAGGCAGCATGGTCGGCGCAGGCTTGGAGGGCTGAAGGGCCTGTTCCTGTGCTGTACTTTTCTTTGTTCTTTGTTGACATATGATGGTCTCAGAAGCCTGCTGTACCATTCAGCACAATCATGGTTGACATTCTGCCTCAACCACACTCATTGCCTGCACACTTCCCAAGAGATCAAAAATCTATCAGTTTTAAGTCTTAATCTATCAGTCTTAAATATATACCCAACAATGGAGTATCGACAACCCTCTGGGATGGACAATTCCGAAGATGAAAATGAAAATGAATTCGCAATCCTCTGAGTGAAGACATTTTTGCTCAGTCCTAAGTAATTGACCCCTTATAGAATCATAGAATTTACAATGCAGAAGAAGGCCATTCGGCCCATCGAGTCTGTCCCGGCTCTTTGAAAGAGCACCCTACCCAAGCCCACACCTCCACCCTATCCCCATAACCCAGTAACCCGACCCAACACTAAGGGCAATTTTGGACACTAAGGGCAATTTAGCATGACCAATCCACCTAACCTGCACATCTTTGGATTGTGGGAGGAAACCGGAGCACCCGGAGGAAACCCACGCACACACGGGGAGAACGTGCAGACTCCGCACAGACAGTGAACCAAGCCGGGAATCGAACCTGGGATCCTGGAGCTGTGAAGCAATTGTGCTAACCACCATACTACCATGCTGCCCAAAGTCCTGAAACTTTGCTCCCATGTTCTTAATTCTCCAGCCAGGGGAAACAATCTCTCAGTGCCCCTTTAGAATCTTGTACATTTCAGTGAGAACGTCTCTTCTTCTAAACTTTAGAGAGTATGGATTTTCACCAACTCAGGTTGACTAGCCCTTTAAAAAGGGCAGCAGGGGCCCAACCTGGAATTCCTAACCCCATTTTCGGCCTGTCTGAATTTTCATAGAATCATAGAATTTACAGTACGGAAGGAGGCCATTTGACCCATCGTGTTTGCACTGGCCCTTGGAAAGAGCACCCTACTTCAGTCCACACCTCCACCCTATCCCCGTAACCCAGAAGCCCCACCTAACCTTTTGGACACTAAGGGGCAATTTAACATGGCCAATCCACCTAACCTGCACATCTTTGGACTATGTGTGGAAACCGGAGCACCTGGAGGAAACCCACGCAGACACGGGGAGAATGTGCGAACTCCACGCAGACAGTGACCCAAGGTTGGAATTGAACCTGGGATTCTGGAGCTGTGAGGCAGCAGTGCTAACCACTGTGCTTTTAAAGGGTTCAGGCTGGTTCCTGTCAAAAGCCTGCATCGACACTCTTGATCTTCATTGCAGAGAACAGGTATTCTTGCATTTAAACAGCTAACTGGGCTTCCAGCCAAGCATACATAATAAGGCTTGACTGAGAAGCAAGACAGCTATCATAATAAGATTGTACACCAACTGCTACTTTGCTTCCTACTCATTTAAAGGTTAGAATTTTTCTCGGGAACATGTTGGGAGGTGAGGGGTGCCATGAAATTGTGAGGGAAAAATATTGGAGGAAGTGCTTGTCACCTGCCTGACTCCGTGCCATTTAGTCCAAGGTGGAAAAGGTCAAGGACACTCGAGGCAAAACGAGACCATTAAATGGCCAATTAATGGTCATTTAAGTGCCTCATTTTGCAACCTCTAGTATTCTACCAGTGGCTGGAAGGTTCTGTGCCACTTGGGGAGGCTGTTTCGTAAAAGCTAATGGCCTCCTTGTGGACTTAAAGGCCCTTTGAATCAAGAATCCTTTAGTCCACAGATGGCCCTCCCGAGAAAGACCCTCTACATGACTCTTCCACCCCCGCCTCACCCAGGGCTTGCCACTTAGCTGGGTTTCAGGAGCCTCCTCCATGTGCTAGTCCAGGCCAGTTGAAGTACCAGCAGTGACCACTGTTTCCGGTGGGACGACTATGGCTGAAGAGTTGCTGACCCTTTGATTGATTGACAGCTTTTACAGACAGGATCTTCACCCTTAAAGGGATTGAAGCCCTGACACCAGGTGGCCAATTGCATAATGATGATTGAGTTGCTTTGGGACTCCCAGAAATTATCTCTGCAAGTTTGCTCCTGGCTTTCCAACCCAATGCCACAGCGACTGTTCCTGTTGCCGCTATTGGATTCTACCCAACCAGTCTATGTATCTTTATCGCTTCTGTGTGCAGCTCACAGCCTGCATTCCTTCTTCGCTTTCTACCATAATTTCAATGATAGTCAACTCCTCATTGTTATAATGGAGTACAGCAAGGTTATCAGTATTAACATTTTGTTTTGAATTGTTAAAGTGAAATAATTTACAGGAATGCTGAGTGTACTCCTCTGATTACTTTGTTTTGAGGTAAAAGAAATAAAGAACTTGCATTGATATAGGGTGGGATTTTCATCGCCCTCCGCAGCATGTTCTGCAGCAGGTAAGGGCGGCTTGCCAGTGACTGGCAGCAGGATGGTCTGGTCCCATCATTGTCAGTGGGAGGTGAGGGGGGCCATTTAACATAGCCCTCACTGTCGAGAAACCCATGGCAGATACACCATTGGCTGGACCAAAAGATCCCACCAGTGTGAACGTCCCAAAAATTCCATGGGGTCATTCTTATACTTAGAAACTCATGTGCCAATGAAGTACACTTTGATGTGCAGTTACTGTTGTCACATTAGGAGATGTTGCAGCCAATGTGTGTGCAATAGGTCCCACAAACAGCAACAAGGTGATGATCAGTTGACCGGTTTTGATCTTTTTGGGTAAACGGTTAGTCAGGACACAATGCCTGTTCTATTTCAGACAATGCTGTAGGGTCCTCTATGCCCACCTCAGCAGGTGGACGAGACCTTGGTTTAATATCCCATCAAAAAAACCACCCAACAAATCAACACTCCTCACAGGGTGAAGCGTCGCTGTGGCTAATATACATGATTCATAGAGTTAGGTTTGAATTCACAAACTTATAATTCAGAAGTAGAAGTGCTCCCACTTCTTTAAGTTGAGGCTTATATATATTTGAAATTGCTCTGTTCTTCCTGGGAGACTGATTATTCCCACTATCAAAGTAAAATACTCAAACTTGGTCGGGTGCAAGAAAACAGCCAATTAGGAAATGTGTTTGGAATATTTGGTTTATCATCACAGAAAACTATATATTAAATATTATATATTTCTTATCCTTGTTTTCAAATTCCTTTTTGCCCTCACCCCTTGCCAATCTCTGTAACTTCCTGCAGCCCTATGACCATGTGAGATCTTTGCAGTCATCTAGATCACGTCTCTTGCGAGTCCCTAACTTTTGTCACTCCTGGAATTAATCTCTAAACCTCTCCATCGCCATTGTCCATACTTTTCTTTGTCCTTTCGGCAGTCTTCTTAAAACGTACCTGCCTGACCAGGCCCTAATTAGGCTTACCTGCCCCGAATATGCTTCGGGTGTTATATTTTGTGTGATATCACTCTTCTGAAGGATCCTGGGACATTTTACTGCACTGAAGGTGCTATGTAAGTGTCAGTTGTTGTTATTGTGGGCCAGAAAATGGTTGGTGCCAGCCTCATTTAAATTGAATCAACAAGATGTGGATGTGTGCTGGGTAACCCCAGCCTGGTCTGAGAATAACCCTTGGATATCATGCTGCTGTGTTGCCGGCAATGACTCCCAGGGAAGTGCAATTAGAAATGTAGGGGTGATCATAGATTATCATCATAGAATTTACAGTGCAGAAGGAGGCCATTCGGCCCATCGAGTCTGCACCGGCTCTCGGAAAGAGCACCCTACCCAAGGTCAACACCTCCACCCTATCCCCTTACCCCAGTAACCCCACCCAACACTAAGAGCAATTTTGGACACTAAGGGTAATTTAGCATGGCCAACCCACCTAACCTGCACATCTTTGGACTGGGGAGGAAACCGGAGCACCCGGAGGAAACCCACGCACACACGGGGAGGATGTGCAGACTCCGCACAGACAGTGACCCAAGCCGGAATCGAACCTGGGACCCTGGAGCTGTGAAGTAATTGTACTAACCACAATGCTACCGTGCTGATCTGGAAAGGGGAACAAGCAATTGAGAAGAATGGGTCAATCAACAGGATGGAAAGGGGCAATCAAGAGCCTGGTACAGTTTTCAAAACTGTGGTGGAGCCAGGACGTTTTAAATAAACTTACCTTCTTAGTGGTGGTCTCCCGTGCTGACCCCATTGGGGAGAAAGTATTTTCAAAGGAGGTCTCTGACAGGCATTAGGCTCCTCATTTACAAGGGAATAGAATCTGATGCTTGTTTCAGGTCTTTGACGACCCTGGTTCATGGACATCTGCAGGTATGTTCGGTGCCATCTGTACACCCTGGGACTGGCGAAATGCCTCTGAGCGATGGCTCTCTTTGCATTGTCCTCTGAGTGCGCTGCAGGTCCTGCACCCATTCTCTTCATAATTCTGCTCCTGCCTTTGGCAAGCCAGGTGCCTCTGTTGATGTCTTCTTCTTCACTCCAGCCTATGAACCAGAAGAATGACAGCGGGATCACCAGGCTCCATGTTCCGTATGTTCTCCTCACTGCACTATCAAAGAGAGAAACTTGACGGTTAGCATCTGCCTCCTAAGGGTCATCGTTTGCATGTTCATTGTCTGAAGCTGCCTATCAAAATCTACTGACTCATGTTCTGGCCTCCACATTGATGCCCAGTCCTTGATTTGCACGCTGGTTGGGCAAGAACCCGCACCGTCCTTGCCCACACCACATGACCAAATGGCAACAGCTTTGGCCACTGTACTGCAATCAAAGCTCTCATCTCAGGTACAGACATTATTTCAGTCTTTACTCCAAGGCCTTGCATTCAAAATGGTCTCTGGGGGCTCTTGTTAATATGCATCTCAGCACTGAGCCAAGGGTTGGGAGCACTCTCCTCAGGCAGAGTGTTATTGCCAACTCCCTAAGATGATGAATTTGTTGATGGAGGAACTCGGAGCCCCCGACGTCGGGGGTGTGGGTCAGTGGCGTGACAGGGTTTCTCAGGCTGGCGAAGATTAAGTTCGCCTTAAGGGGTTCATTACAGGAGTTCGCTCAGAGATGTCAGCCATTCACCGACTCCTTGAAGGAAAACTGAACGTCAGCAGAAGGGGGGTGGGGCGAATGGGGGGGTGGGAAAGGGGAGGCATGGAAGTGGAGAATAAGGGCAGGGAATCTAATATATGGTTAGCTCGGAGTTGGGGCTCGGGGAAGTTGGGTATGTTACTGTAGGGTTTTTGTGTGTGTTGGACTGCTCCGCTATTTAGAATGTTGATGTGTTAAAATGTTAAAATTATAAATGTCTCCATAAAACGTTTTCTAAAAAAAATAATGAATTTGTTTTTCCAGTCAGATAATGCAGGCACACCATGCCAGTCAGCCGTTTTGTAGGTTACTGTGCCAAGGATAAACAGTGAGCAGCAGTTGGGGTTCTCATACACATAGGTGGTGCTTGAATGGGCATAATTGTGAGTAGTTATTCCAGACATGTCAGCGGGGTTACAGCTGAATGGTCTCAGCTTTAACGACGTAATGATCATTGACATTTCCTTCCATTAGCCTTGCCCTTATCAACATTCCGCCTCCAGAAGCCTGCCCCCATATCCCAGATTTGAGTAGAACTATCAACCCTGCTCATCAGCAGCACTGCCCCAGGCTTCCCTTCCCTCCGTGTGACTGGGTGAGGCCCTTCCAAAAGACCCGTGGCCCACCAACTGAAAGTAATCTCAGAAATTGTGCTTTTCACGCTGGACAGTCAACCCCGAGTAAACCCCCTAATCTCCACCAAGTCAACCCCCTGATCTCCACGAGTCAATGCCCTGATCTCCCCGAGTCAACCCCCTAATCACCACCAAGTCAACCCCCTAATCTCCACCAAGTCAACCCCCTAATCTCCACCAAATCAACCCCCTAATCTCCACCAAGTCAACCCCCTAATCTCCACCAAGTCAACCCCCTAATCTCCACCAAATCAACCCCCTAATCTCCACCAAGTCAACCCCTGATCTCCACGAGTCAACCCCCTAATCTCCACCAAGTCAACCCCCTAATCTCCACCAAGTCAACCCCTGATCTCCACGAGTCAACCCCCTAATCTCCACCAAGTCAACCCCTGATCTCCACGAGTCAATCCCCTAATCTCCACCAAGTCAACCCCCGATCTCCACGAGTCAACGCCCTGATCTCCCCGAGTCAACCCCCTAATCACCACCAAATCAACCCCCTAATCTCCACCAAGTCAACCCCCTAATCTCCACCAAGTCAACCCCCTAATCTCCACCAAATCAACCCCCTAATCTCCACCAAGTCAACCCCTGATCTCCACGAGTCAACCCCCTAATCTCCACCAAGTCAACCCCCTAATCTCCACCAAGTCAACCCCTGATCTCCACGAGTCAACCCCCTAATCTCCACCAAGTCAACCCCTGATCTCCACGAGTCAATCCCCTAATCTCCACCAAGTCAACCCCCGATCTCCACGAGTCAACGCCCTGATCTCCCCGAGTCAACCCCCTAATCACCACCAAATCAACCCCCTAATCTCCACCAAGTCAACCCCCTAATCTCCACCAAGTCAACCCCCTAATATCCATCAAGTCAAGCCCCTAATCTCCACCAAGTCAACCCCCTGATCTCCACCAAGTCAACCCCCTGATCTCCACCAAGTCAGCCCCCTGATCTCCACCAAGTCAACCCCCTGATCTCCACCAAGTCCACCCCTTGATCTCTACCAAATCAACCACTTGATCCCCACTGAGACAACAGCCCCGCATCCCCTGAATCTCTACTGAGTCAACCCCCAGTCTCCCCGGACTCAACACCGCCCCTCCCCGGTGCGGCAAAAGCTGTCCGACATTTCTTCAAATGACATTTCAGCAATGCCTGTACATCTAGGCCCGCCGCCGGCCTCTCCCTCTGGCTTCCTCCCTCATCTGATGGAGACCGGGTCTTCAGGTTGTAGGGCAGGCTCCAGCACATGGGCTGCTGCCTCAAGCCTTTGTCGACACTGCTGTTACTGCCTTCTCCAGTGTCTGGACTCCTGGACTACTATCTCCACCGCAAGGACAGCTGCTGCCGGGTCCACAATATTATCCACACCATGATATCTGTAAGGAATTGGAGAGGGAGAAGACCGACAATCTGTTATGGCTTCCACCCTGGTACCCTCGAATCTCCCACCTTCACATACCCTGCCATCTCTCAGGGTGCCATCCAACGGGCTGATTGTGTTGGGGAACTCCGCCTTGCACATGTACCCCGGGCAGCGGGCCTCAAACTCCCGTCTGGAACAGCACTGGGATCCGGTATCCCCCACAATCGACACGCCCACCCTGTGGTCACGGGGGCTTCCCCAGTGCTGTGTCTCAGTTCTTGTGTGTTTGATTGTTGGCTGCCACCCCTGTGGTGTTGATGCCTCCAGAGGCAGCCACTTGGTGGAGGTGAAAGTGACCTTCACCATATTACCACGGGCAGGGCTCTGTCCTGCGGGTGTTTGGTGGGGTGGACAGGCAGAAGCTGAAGTTACTGCTGTTATAGGTATACAATATACAGGGGGGTGGCATGCTGGAACTACAGGTGCTGAGCCCCTCACCCCTCAGTCCAGGGTCAACCCCCACCGATGGCAGCTGAACCCCCCCAACCTACCCCCCCTCCTGAGCACTGGGGCAGCAGCGCCGGTGCCCATGGTCTGCCCGTTTTCCAACATGGCGACTCACTTCCGATCCCCACAACAGCCATTGTACCAGCTTCACATTTTTAAAAAGGTGTCTGCCAGGGTGCTCGTGTGACAGCTCACTGGGGAGCCGGTTAGATCACGGGAGGTTGTTAGAAAGGGTGTCCTTCCCATTAATGATATGGAGATTGGCTTTAATTGGTGGTTATTGGTTTCTTGCCACGCCATACTGATCTCGCCAACAGGAGCAGGCTGTTTAGATCGGAAGCAGCCCGTCACGGTTCCCAATTTCAGACTCTCCCACAATCTAGCTGGCTCCTGCAGATTCGCGTCCGGTGCAATATGGCCGTTAGATCGCGTCCATTTCTACTGGCAAGAGACTGGGATGCAGGCAGTGTCCGTGGAGCCTGGAATAAGGCAGCAGACTCCTCCATGCAGCCTTTCAATCAGAGGAGTGTCGCTGACATGCCTTCCTGATTGTCCTGAGTTTGCCTTTGAAGCTCCAGCAACTGAGGCATGACCAAGTCCAGAGACTATCTGGGACTCAGCAGATTCCTGGCCTCTGAGTGCTGCCACCCTGGGACTTCCCAGCCTCCACCTGGTATGGATCTGAAACTGTGATGTGCTCACAACATTAGGAGCTGAGGTTGCACTAAAGCTAGGTGCCTCCGTGGTGTGTGTCTGCGCTGGTGGAGGATGTGGGTGAGCGCTGTGACAGGTCTTCAATGTCAGAGTCTGTAAATTCTCCTTCTGCACTGCTGTCGGGTCTGGAGTCGAGAACCTGGCTTGTAGATCCACGGGTTGCTTCCAATTCCTAGAAAAATCCTGCCGGTGGTCATCTTTGTTGCAGGCGCTGCTTAGGTCATGACTGGCTACATGATCATAGTAAGAAGTCTTACAACACCAGGTTAAAGTCCAACACGTTTGTTTCAAACACGAGCTTTCGGAGCACAGCTCTTTCCTCATCTGATTCACCTGAGGAAGGAGCAGCGCTCCGAAAGCTAGTGATTTGAAACAAAACTGTTGGACTTTAACCTGGTGTTGTAAGACTTCTTACTGTGCTCACCCTAGTCCAACGCCGGCATCTCCACATCATGGCTACATTATCATAGGCACTTGTCTGGAAAGTGCTCCCTGTAGAGAAATGCCATCAGATAGTTCAACGAACAAAATATTGACAGCAGCAGAGAAGACTGAGGTAATGGATTGGGTATAAATTGAGAGGAATGAGACACTGGAAAGCCTAGCTTTGCTTCCAGTGGATAAGCCACCTGGTCTGATGGCTTACACCTTAGGTTGCTGAATCAAGTAGGGCTTGCCATTGTGATGAATTTAGTAATTGTTATGTTTTATACTTAATAGCACAGTGGGCTGAGACAGCTGGCTTGTAATGTAGAACAAGACCAGTAGTGAGGGTTCAATTCCTGTACCGGCCTCTCTGAACAGGCGCCGGAATGTGGCGACTAGGGGCTTTTCACAGTTACTTCATTGAAGCCTACTTGTGACAATAAGCGATGATTATTATTATTAATAAAAGCCTCAGTTAAGATCTACATTTGTTGCAGTAATATTGTTTTTTAAATCAATTTAGGAGTACCCAATTCCCTTTTTTCCTAATTAAGGGGAAATTTAGCATGGCCAATTCACCTATCCTGCACATCTTTTTGGGTTGTTGGGGTGAGACCCACGCAGACACGGGGAGAATGTGCAAATTCTACACAGGTAGTGATCGAAACCGAGTCCTCAGTGCCGCGAGGCAACAGTGCCAACCACTGTGCCGATGTGCTACCCTTGTAGTAATATTATTAAAGAACCTCGGTTAAGGGTATCCAGACTGTGTGTCTGCTAAAGCTGTAATTAAGAAGTCGTAAAAGGTTAAGTCATGATTGATTCTAACCATTTACTTGTTTACACATAGGGGGCTAATGAAACATTGTGATTGCTGGATAGTCCCTGGAGAGTAGATAGTTTATGTGGGAGTGGTGTCAGTCCTAGCTAAGCAGGCCATGGAACTTAGTGGGATAAAGATGATGTAATTAATGGATGGAGCCGAGTCTGTCGGTAGTTTTGCAGTTTGCCATATGATTTGAGCCTGACAAAACAGAAGATTTTAAGTTCCAACAGCAGTTTTGCCAAATGCTGCCAAGTTGAGCAGATGTGTACTGGTTCTTCTCCTGAAAGGCTCTCTCTCTCCAAAGGCCTCCACACAACTAAACAAATAATCTGTTTGTTAACTTTATTTATAAGTGGCATTTGAACTGTATTGGGTTGCTTAATTAGAGTTAGTAGCAGCTATAGACAGTAAGTTTAAATTTTTCCTTGTGTTTTAAACTGTTTAACTGATAACTGTAAACCTATTTTCTTTGATGTCCTTGTGGTTAATTCGGTGTTTAAATTAAAGCTAGTTTTAACATTAAAGATACTTGTTTGTTAAGAGTCATCACTCCTGGGGTGAAGTATCCTTTCCTCACGGTTTTATAAAATATTTAAAAAAATTGTTCAGGGTTCTTGTCTGGTGCCAATTATGACCACTTGATGCCACCCTGTCCCAGGGCACATGGGACAGGGTGGTGTGGGTCTGCATGAATGGCAACATGTGGGCTGGGGCCCTCCGGCTTCAGAGCCCCCAGAGGACGGTCACCAGGGGCATCAAAGGCCACAGGCTGTGGTAAGCAGCTGGCTGCCTTCACATCAGATGTGCATCACATATTGCGGTAGCGCTAGGAGGGCCAAACACATTGAGAATCACTGAGGTTTCTTGGGGGGGGGGGGGTGGAAGGGTTGGGTAGGGGGTAACGAGGCGGGGGCTGTTGGAGGGGGCAGCACCTAGTGAGAGTTGGGAATTGTAATACACAATAAACACCCTTGTGCACAACCAGCCTGATGCCTCTGTCACTTTCTTCCGCAATGTGAGCCGACCTCCGAACCCTTGGCCCATCTCTCCAGGCATCTCCCCCCCCCCCCCCCCCCCCCCCCCCTTCCCCGGTGCCCTTTCCTTTGGACATGTCCCCAGAGCTGTGTCCCATCCCCTGGGTGTTCGGATGTTGGCTTGCGTGTGTGTGGTGTTGCCTCCCGCAGTGTTCAGACACAGTGTTGAGGCACCAAGGTGTGAATGGGATGCTGGGCAATGCCTTTCACATGCTACGTGACCATCTACCCACGGGAATCCACTTGGGTTGGGAGATGTGCTCCACTTAACCATGATTGCAAATTCCCTATCAGCAAAAGCTTTCAGCCGCACGGCCAGAGGCGTGATGGGGATTCTAGGTGGTCGGTGGGGCAGGCAGGTAGTTGCCTCCAGAACAGGTAAACAAGATCCAGGGGTTGGCATGGTGGTGCTGTACATGGATGCTCCCCGATTGTCCCCAATGCTCCCCCTACCCTCCAAGGGTGGCCCACCCCTGTGGAGGCTCTCCCACCCACAGGAAGGGTCACCCCATCCCCCACCGAGCTCTGGGATGCCAATCCCAGTGCCCCCAGGCTCTTTGCCTATGAGCAAAGATGGCTACTCACCTCCTCAGCTCCCCACAGAAGCCCTTCCGCCAGGTTCACATTTTTCAAAAGGAGTACTAATCAGCGCCAGCATGAGCACTTTCTGGGGAGGCCAATGAATGACAGGCGGCCATTGGAGAAGGAGTGGCTCTTGGTAATTGTATGGAAATAGGGCTTAAGTGGTCATAATTGGTTTCTTGCCATGCTGCGGCGAGATCCTGATTTTGCCTATGGGAATGGGTGGTTGCATCATAACCTGTTTGGCATCTGGCGCGGTTCTTCTTTTCTGCCTCTCTATCTATTCACCGCCCTCGTTTCGCTTGAACGAGAACGCTACGAGGCCAGTGAATCGCGCCCAGAGAAACATAAGGCTGGAATTCTCCCATTTTGAGAATGTGCCATGGCGCGGGCAGAAACCTGGAGTGTTTCCCACTGTGCTGGCTGGCTGGAGAACACAACAAATCTTCTAGCCCCAACCTCATTATTAATGCTCCTGGGCGTTTCTCACCATATTCCGTGGTGAGGCAGGCCTGAATGCCATGTAGTCTCCTGTTGTGTCCAGATGCCACATTGAAAATGCAAAAACACAGTGGTCTCACACCACTGGCTCACCATTGAAGAAAGAAGGTGGACCTCCTGAAAATGAAAGTAGATCTCTGGGAGCACTCTTGAGACCAGAAGATGGACTTTCTGAGAACAAAGATGGATCTCCTCAAACATTCTGAAGCTGGAAGATGGGCCCCATCCAGGACACTTAATCTGGAAGGTCCACCTGCAGATGCACCTGGTGTTCCAGGGCTGCGGGTGATCTCCATGCTGAACTCCAGGTATTGTTCAGATGAATCCCAACAACTGTACACCACGTTGTTCCAGATGTGTTTCACGCCAGTGTATTTTCTCATCAGCACTGCCGAGAATCTGGTGTGGAGGGTCGGGCCTTCATCGGCATCCTATTAATGGGATGAGCGAGCGATGGAGAGCAGGTGAGAGCGAGGGAGAGGACTAGGGTGTAGAATGATGAGGGAGGGAGAGGGCCTCTGATCCTGCCGCTGTCAATGGGATTTCCCATTGATGCCACCCCATGCTGCCTGGAAATCCCACCAACAACCGGCCTCTGGTGGGCTTTCTGACCCTCCATATCAGACACTGGCAGTAGATCCCGCTATAAATTCTCGCTGATGTCTGGGCCTCCTGCCATATTCTCCCACTATGCCCGCCATCAAATTCCAGGAGTTGGCCATTGGAGCCTGCTCCCTATTCAATATGGTCATGGCTAATCCTTTATTTCGATGTCATGCTCCGGTGCTCGCCCCATATCGCCTTGACACCTTTAAAGTCTATAAATCTATCTATTTCCTTGTTAAATATATTCAGTGACTTGGCCTCTACAGCCTTATAATAATAATCTTTATTGTGGTAGAGGATTCCACAGGTTCTCCCCCTCACCCAACCCCCACCAACCAAGTGAAAACGTTTCTCCTCCCCTCAGTCCTAAATGGCCTATTCCGTATCCAGAGAATGTGACCATTTCTTCTGGACCCCCCCCCCCCCAGCCAGACAGAGGAAGCAATATCCCTGCATCCGGTCTGTCCAATCCTGTCAGAATTGTATATGCTAAAATGAAAAAATGGTTGATTTTCTGACTGTCGGATGGTAGACAGTGGTGTTTCCCGCAGTCAGTGTTGGGACCGCCGTGTTTTTACAGAAAATTACATTATTTGGATATTGGAATGCAAAATAAAATGAAAGAATTTGCCGAGGGTGCCAAACTTGGAAGCTTTGGCAAGCTGTAAGGATCATACCAATTAATTGCAATAGGACATAGCTAGGTCACCACAATGGGCCATCAAGTGACAAATTTAATTTAATAAAGTGTGAGGCGGGCCATTTTGGCAGAAGAGACAGGAAGGGACAATACAGACTTAATGGTAAATGTGGTGAATCTATAACATATAAATCCACACTGTATATTACTGTGTCCCTGTGGGCTCCATCTGTGAGCCGTTGCGTGGCTCTGCCCACAGGGGGAGATGAGGAGCATGTACAGGGCTCCGCCCTTGGCTCCGCCCACAACTGGAAGTATAAAGTGCTGCAGTCTTGCGAGCCTGCATTCAGGCTCAGTTGTAAGTCGATTAAAGCCACAGTTTACTTCAACTCGTGTCTCTGAGTGAATTGACGGTCGCATCAATTTAATCGACTTAAAAAACTACCATGGAATCAGCCCTCAAATCTTTTTGCATTGGCTTCGGTGCTTCAAGGCCTACCTGGCTGCGTCGACTACCGCCGCTGTTACAGAAGAACAGAAACTCAGTCTTCTACACACACGGATGAGCCGTCGCATTTCAACTCAACTTGATGTTACTGACTCTTATACCGAGGCCCTCGCAATACTCGACCGCCTGAACGTGCGGCCCGTAAATGAAGTTTACGCGCGGCACATCTTTACAACCCGCTGCCAGCGCCCTGCAGAGTCGCTAGAAGACTACCTGCACGACCTTAAAGCTCTAGCACGAGAATGTAACTTCCAGGCCGTGACAGCCTCCCAGTACATGGAACTCGCCGTCCGAGACGTGTATGTTGCAGGGGTCCAGTCCAATTATGTGCGTCAGCGTCTCCTCGACAAAGAGGCCCAGAACCTGGAGGATACGGTAACACGAAGTTTAAACTTGTTCCCGGCCGATCACGCAACCTCATCGTGGACCCCCGACCAGAGACTGCCCCAGGCCTGCGCCGCGCGGCCACCCGCCCACCACGGAGGGTTATCGTGCCACTTTTGCGGCCAGCCCCAACACTCCCGCAACGCGACCTGCAGCAGCTGCGGGTGGAAAGGACACTTTGCGAAGGTCTGCCTGGCTAAAACTAAAAACGCCAACGCAAACGCTAATCAGAACACTCGCTCCTCCAGCTCACAGGCCCGCAGACCCCGCAATGTGGCAGCGTATCTGCCAACTCCGCCTCCGCACGACATGTGCGATTCATGGGGGCTGCCATCTTGGCAATCCTCCCCCACGCATCCGGCCATGTACGATTCATGGGGGCCGCCATATTGGGCACCATCTTCCTCGCCGCCCGCCACATGCAATCAACGGGGGTCGCCATCTTGGCCATCACCCAATATGCCACTCGACGACTACGACCTCCGCGGACAGTCATCACGGGGCCGCTCCAGCACTGCTGACCACGCCACCGACTACCCGCAGCTCAGTGCAGTCACTTTGGACCAGTCGCGACCAAAGCACCTCAAAAGCTCCATGATGTCCGTCCAGATCAACGGATGCAAGACACCGTGCCTCTTTGACTCCGGGAGCACCGAGAGCTTCGTTCACCCAGACCTGGTATGGCGCTGCCGAATCCGATATTTCCGACACAGCAAACTATCTCCCTCGCCTCGGGTCGCACTCCGTTCAGATACAAGGGTGCACTATTGCAACACTAACGATACAGGGTGCCAACTACATCAACTTCCAACTGTATGTACTCCCAGACCTCTGCGCCCCTCTCCTAGGACTGGATTTCCAGTGTAACCTCAGGAGCCTAACACTCAGCTTCAGCGGACCCCTTCCCCCTCACACTATATGCAGTTTAGCAACACTAAAACTCGACCCCCCTCCACTCTTCGCTAATCTCACCGCCAACTGCAAACCAGTGGCCACTCGCAGCAGGAGGTATAGCCTGCAGGACAGGGTATTTATTAGAGCCGAAGTCCAGCGGCTCTTACGTGAGGGGGTCATAGAGGCCAGTAATAGCCCCTGGAGAGCTCAGGTGGTGGTCGTCAAGACCGGGGAAAAGTTCCGGATGGTGGTTGATTATAGCCAAACCATTAACCGGTTCACGCACCTCGATGCGTAGCCCCTCCCCCGGATTGCAGACATGGTAAATCAGATCGCCCAGTACCGCATCTTCTCCACGGTGGATCTGAAGTCTGCATACCACCAGCTCCCAATCCGCCCGGAGGACCGCCACTACACGGCGTTCGAGGCAGACAGCCGCCTTTTCCATTTCCTCCGGGTTCCCTTTGGCGTCACGAACGGGGTTTCGGTGTTCCAACGAGCAATGGACCGAATGGTGGACCTGTACGGGCTGCGGGCCACGTTTCCGTATTTGGATAACGTCACCATCTGCGGCCTTGACCAGCAGGACCACAACGCCAACCTCCACCGATTTCTCCAAACCGCCCAAAAACTCAACCTCACATATAATAAGGAGAAATGCGTTTTCCGCACAACCAGACTAGCCATCCTCAGCTACGTCGTGGAAAATGGGGTCCTAGGACCCGACCCTGACCGTATCTTACAACTCCATCTCCCTCACTGTTCCAGGGCCCTCAAGAGGTGCCTCGGGTTTTTCTCCTACTACGCCCAGTGGGTCCCCCAGTATGCGGACAAAGCCCGCCCACTATTTAAGACTCCTCATGAGCGACTATTTGTCTTCCCTAGGGGCACTACCACGGGGGCCTCGCTTCCATCCTGGTTGAGGACACCGGGCCCTGTCCTCCTTCGGAAGCACGTCCGGACACATAAAACAGACCCGCTGGTAGAGAGGGTCCTCCTCCTGCATTCAAACCCCCACCTCGCATTTATCGAGCACCCCGACGGCCGACAGGACACCGTTTCCCTCCGGGACCTGGCACCTGCAGGATCTACCACTACTACTACCACTACCGCCGAGGTACCCCTCACACTACACCCCACCCGACCCCCACGCCCCTGCACCTACAGGCTTCCTGCACCCCCTTTCACCCGTCACACCAGTCAGGAACGAAGCTCTGGAAGAACCACCCCTGGAGTCCACCCTCGGATTCGCACCAAACATCTATCCAGAGCCATCTGAAGCAGCTGCAACTCCGGTGCTCCGTCGGTCCCAACGCACGATTCGAGCACTGGACCGACTAAACATATAGACCCGTCACCCCCGCCGGACTCGATTTTTTTAACAGGGGGTGAATGTGGTGAATGTATAACATATAAATCCACACTATATATCACTGTGTCCCTGTGGGCTCCATCTGTGAGCCGTTGCGCGGCTCTGCCCACGGGGAGATGAGGAGCATGTACAGGGCTCCACCCTTGCCTCCGCCCACAACCAGAAGTATAAAGTGCTGCGGTCTTGCGAGCCTGCCTTCAGTTCAGCTAGTCGCAGGCAGGCTCAGTTGTAAGTCGATGAAAGCCACAGTTTACTTCAACTCGTGTCTCTGAGTGACTTGATGGTCGCATCAGTAAAATTCTAATGAGTGTGCCAGGACAGAGGGACCTGGGTGTTCATGTGCATATATATTTTAAAATGGCAGAGGGCAGCACGGTGGGGCAGTGGATTAGCCCTGTTGCCTCACGGCGCCGAGGTCCCAGGTTCGATCCCGGCTCTGGGTCGCTGTCCGTGTGGAATTTGCACATTCTCCCCGTGTTTGTGTGGGTTTCGCCCCCACAACCCAAAGATGTGTAAGGTAGGTGGATTGAACATACTAAATTGCCCCTTAATTGGAAAAAAATTAATTGGGTACACTAAATTTATTTTTTTAAAATGTATTTAAAAATGGCAGGACATATTGAGAGAATAATTGGTATGCGATCTGGGGTTCATCAATACAAATAAAGAGGTGATACTGAATCTTTATAAATGTTAGTTCAGCAGCAAACAGTATTGCATTCAGTTCTGACTACCACACTTTAGGAAGGAGGTGCTTGAGAGGGTGCAGAGTAAATTTACCACAATGGTTCCATGAATGAGGGAATTTAGTTATAAGGTTAGACTGGAGCAAAAGAGGTTGGGGGAAGATCTGGCAGAGGAGTACAAGATTAAGACAGATTTAGGTAGGGTTGGTAAATAATAGTCTTCCCATTAGCTGATGTTGCAAGGAGGAAGGAACACAGATTTAAGATGTTTGGGGAAGAGATGCGGAGAGGGATGTGAGGAAGAACTGTTTTACACAATTAGTGATAAAGAGCTGCAACTCTCTACCTACAAGGTTGCTGGAAGGAGTTATGATCAATAATTTCGACAGGAAATTGGTTATGGATTTGAAAGAAATAAACATGCAGGGTACTAGGATAATGAGTGGAATGAGGCTGACTGGAGAGGTAGCATGGACTCTATGGGCCACATGGCCTCTTTCTATGCTGTGGTGGTTCCATGACAAATTAGATTTAATAAGATTCCGTATTAATCAAGCGATGGTAAAGCAGACTTAAAAATACTACAACCTCACACGGTGCAAGAGTTAACTTTTTAAAATCTGTACTAAGAGTGACACTGTGTGTAATCCCATGAATGTAATATGTTTCATTAAACTACAGTAGGAAGGAAATAGAGTTTGCAAAAAATGGGCTGTGAACAGTGAAGTTGAGCAAAAAGGGGAGAGCCATGTCACACATTTGGAAAAGTATATTTCAATGATTAATTTTTGAAGAAAATCCTGACAAAGCTTCAGTTTGTTACATATTTTAATCTGTCTCACACCTCGGTCAGATGACATCACTGTGGAGAGAACCTGCCACAGAATCTTGACTCTAACAAAATAATAAGCATTTAGTTTGATGTGCACTGCAGTATCAGAGGACACATACAGAGCACACTCCGTTCACAGAGATGTATCTTATCCAGAAAGCTTTGCAGTTAGTAGGCTTCAAGGTAGTAAAACAATTACAAATTAAATTTCCTCATAGCGCAATATAGCGCATGATTCAACTTGTGTGTAACTGTGCTTGGATTAAATGATTTAGACTTATTATTAAAAAAGATTTTCCCTTTAAGGAAACGAACCAAAGATGGAAATACATAGCTGCCAAAAATTGAATAATGCACTGCAAAACCATATTTGGTGATAAATAAATGGGAAATTTGTCATCTATCTTATTTAAAATTCAGAAATATCAACGGTATGCTATTCTCTTCCTATAGAAATAATGGAATTCCGCCTATTACAGATTTGTGGAAATTTGAAATGTTACAAAAATGCAATATATCAACAAATAGAATATCTGCAAAATGTCTTCCTGCTGATGTATAACTCAACAGATTTTGCAAAGGATTCAAGTAATCGTTCTGTAAGCTTTCATTTTGTAGCTGGCTTATGTGGGTGGATTGAGAGTTGGTTACCAAGATAATTCTGAACATACTGCGCCAATAATCCAAATACATATGCTGATTGAGTTTCCTGGCTTTCGTCCCAATAAAACATTGAGAGATCTATTATTTTTTAACATAAACACTACACATACATTTAATTTGTCTAATAATTTTCTTTCCTCACTGCTGTTCAATTTATTTCTAGTTTTGTAACCTTAAGTGAATGATGTATTACTGCAATTTAATCATGATTCTGCTGGAAATTATTTTATTTAGAAAATTTAGTCAAATATTATTTCTACTGGCGTCTGCATAGTTAAATAAACAGTTCATATTTTCTTGCAATGAGTAATTTCACAAATGAAAGATAAACACCATATACACATACGAGGCATCATTTGGCAGTTGACAGCAATGCAGCATAATCTAGAATTAATATAAATATAAAGCCCAGCTATCTAGGACTTCACTGATTATTTCCTCTCATATAGAATCATTGTGAATGACAGTAAATTCTGGTCATTTTTTCACACCTAGCAAAGGTTATGGTCATTTGTTCTTGATTTCACTGTCCAGAAATGGTTCACATTGAGCCCTGCAAGTATGCACATTCTTATTCATTTGCAAGCGCAATAAAATGTTTCTAATATATATTAGTCAAATCTATTAATTTGATTAACCCTGCAACATGACCAATGGATTATTGGATGACTGTTGGTACACTTTATTTTCATACTTATATTGTTTTAAGCATATTGGAAAAAATTGTACAAGATTATAAATGTCATTAATTTTAATGATTTGTCTTTAGTCACTGTGTTCTGAAATTAAACAACGCCGGCGTGGCATAATATCTGTACTGCGCTTATGCCAAAGTCTCGTCGATGACACAGATGACAGCTGTTCAGAAGCTGACCGCCAGTCAATGCAACTTATTATTGTGAATCTGGAAAGAAGATGGGAAGCCATCATCATGCAAGCTGTCCAGTGGCAGAACAGACTACAAAAGCAACTCGGAAAAGAAAAGGTAAGAAATCAATGTTATAGAATCATAGAATTTACAGTGCAGAAGGAGGCCATTCAGCCCATCGAGTCTGCACCGGCTCTTAGAAAGAGCACCCTACCCAAGTCCACACCTCCACCCTATCCCCATAACCTAGCAACCCCACCTAACACTCAGGACAATTTTGGACACTAAGGGCAATTTAGCACGGCCAATCCACCAAACCTGCACATCTTTGGACTGTGGGAGGAAACTGGAGCACCCGGAGGAAACCCACGCGCACACGGGGAGAACATGCAGACTCTGCACAGACAGTGACCCAAGCCAGCAATCGAACCTGGGACCCTGGAGCTGTGAAGCAATTGTGCTAACCACTATGCTACCGTGTGCCCAATTTAAGTCTTTAGTGTGTAATAAAAAAAGGAACATGGAAAGTACCAGAAATGCAATAGATGCTGCAATCTAATAGCTGATAGAAACATAATAGCTCTCAAATATCCATTCAACTCTCCATTATACTCTTTATAATAATAATCTTTATTGTCACAAGTAGGCTTACATTAACACTGCAATGAAGTTACTGTGGAAAGCCCCTAGTCTCCACATTCCGGCGCCTGTTCAGGTACACTGAGGGGGAATTCGTAGAAGATGGAATATTAAAACAAAAGATATAGAAAAGGAAACAATCATTGTAAAACCAGACTAAAGTAGAACCATGGAAAATATTTAAAAACTATATTGGGCTGGATTCTCCGGTTCCCCGGCTATGTGTTTCTGGGCAGCCCGCCATTCGTGCTGGTGGGATTCTATCTTCACGCCATCTGTCAGTGGGATTTCCCACTGAAGCTGCCACATGCCGCCGGGAAACCCATGAGCAGGGGTGTGCTGCTGGCTGGAAAAGAGAATCCCAATGAAGGAGAATTCCGGCCATTATCTTCCATCATATCCATGCCTGTCCCAGCTATCTACCTTCAAGCAGCTCCACAGGTGCCATCAGTACCACTCCTTGTTCAGCACACAAGGTTTTATGGGCAGCATGGTAGCACACATGATTAGCACTGTGGCTTCACAGCGCTAGGGTCCCAGGTTTGATTCCCCGCTGGGTCACTGTCTGTGCGGAATCTGCACGTCCTCCCCGTGTGTGCGTGGGTTTCCTCCGGGTGCTCCGGTTTCTTCCCACAGTCCAAAGACGTGCGGGTTAGGTGGATTGGTCATGCTAAATTGCCCTTAGTGACCAAAAAAGGTTAGGAGGGGTTACTGGGTTAGGGGCATAGGGTGGAAATGAGGGCTGAAGTGGGTCAGTGCAGACTCGATGGGCCGAATGGCCTCCTTCTGCACTGTATGTTCTATGTCTATGCTTTAGCAATAACATGTTTCTTCAGCCTGTCTTTTCTCATCCCTGATAACTTATCCAAAATAGCAAACTGAACACCTGTGAGAAGCCCCTGGCCGTGAATAATAATCAAGACCATAATTCAAACTGAGATCTCCCAGTTCAATGTCTGATGCTGTAGCATAGGAACTGTTAAGATACCCATGTACTAGCTTTTGATCTCTGAAATATCTACTGAATACAAACATGAAAAATATTAGTACAGGGTATTCAATTTTGCATCTATTGAGTGTAAAACATATCAATTTTAGAAACGAAATGTAAGCATCTACTCAGTATTACTGCTATAATTTTCATCTATTCTGAACAGCTGAAATATTGTTAGCATTTGACATCTTCCCAGAGTCAGCAAATGAAGTGAGATTTTGTCAGATTTGTTGCTGAATGGGAAAGAGTAACACAGAATTTACGTAAGTGAAGGAACTATGAGGGAATTGTTGCAAAACAAAAATATACATCATAAAAACATTGCTAACAAGAGAAAATAGCAGAGGCTAAATACAAAACAAATAATCAAAATGGTGAATAAGTTGACGTCACCCAACAACAACCAAAATCACATTGTGGAATAATACAATTTTCTTGGACCAAGTAGAAAATTATGTAAGTGTGGTATGATGTTTAACAAAGTTTCTGGATGTGGTCTGGTTCTGTATAATAGATGATTACCGCTTCTGTGAGGTGATGTATCTCAATTGCTTAACAAGCTGCAGTAAACACAGTTTATTTATGCTTTTGCTGTTGAAATTGAATGTAATGGAATTTCTGTCAAAGCTGTGGCAGCTCAGGAACTACAGTTTAATGTAAACTCAAGAAACAAATTAACTTCATTCCAGTGCAAAAAGAAAACACAATAGGAAACTTTCCTCTGTGTGCTGTTTGTAGATAACAGGTTTATCGTTACATGTAACTCAAGAAGAAAGCCTTCGCCACAAATTTATATTTTACAGGAAAAGTTGATAATTCTGTATTTTTTAAGAATATTTATTTATCTGCAAAATGTGCAATAAACTTTTATTTCTTAAAAATTAAAAAATAATTAATTGATATAGAAATTACTTTGTTTCTGATTTAGAAGTGGTCTTCAATGGTTAGATTTTTTCCATTTGGTGGATGCAAACGTCATGATTTGAAATGCACTTGCCTCTCGGGGTTCACTCCACGCTTATCTTCCATTCATTTGGAAGTGTAGCTAAACTACCACGTCAGATTAGATTTGCTGTGTCACTGTTTTTTGGTGATGCTGAAATACCAGCAAGCAAAGCACAACATGAAAAGTTAGTGACAAAAATTTGTAAAAAAGGGAAGCATTTGAAAATAAAAGTGCCAGTCGATCAGGTCATGGCACTTTGCTCACATTTTTCAGGTACAATATATTGGTGTCGGATCATAATTCAAGACAAACTGAAATCCTAATCATGTCAGTCTTTTAATGTGTTCTGTCAAAGTAACTACATGACCTATCTACTTTTTTAACACTTTTAACACCTAATAGCAGATAAAAATAGTTTGCACAAGATATATTGTATACATCTACAGTCATAGAGATCTACAGCACAAAAAAGACCCTTCAGCCCATCGCATCTGCGCAGATCAAAAGCAACCATCGAACTATTCTAATCCCATTTTCCAGCATTTGGCCCAGAGCTTTGTATGTCTTGGGATCACAAGTGCACATCTAAAAACTTATTCAGTGTTATTAAGGTTTCTGCATCCATCACCCATTCAGGCAGTGAGCCCCACCACCCTCTGGGTGAAAAAGGTTTTCCTCCTGCCTCTTACCTTAAATCTATGGCCCCTGGACATGGATCCCTCCACCAAGGGAAAAGTTCCTTCCTCTCTACTCTATCTATGTCTCTCATACATCTATACATCTCAATCATGCCCCCCCTCAGTCTCCTCTGCTCCAATGAAAATATCGCCAATCTACCCAATCTCTCTTCATAACTAAAACTATCCAGCCCAGGTAACAACTTGGTAAATTTCCTCTGCACCCTTTCCAGTGTTGCCCATAACTCCTATAATGTAGATTCCAGAACTCATACGATACTCTAACTGTGGCCTAACCAACATTTTATACAGTTCCAGCATAACCTCCCTGCTCTTAAACTCTATGCCTCAGCTAATAATGGCAAGTATACAGGGAGCTACACACACCCAAGGTACAGGACAAGAGTAGCTGGGTTCCAGTCACGGGAAGGAAAAGGAACGGGCAGACAGGGCAGGGATCCCTCGTGGCCGTTCCCCTTCAAAACAAGTATTCCGTTTTGGATTCTGTTGGGGGGTATGACCTACCCGGGGAAGGCCCTAGCGGCCAGGTCTCCAGCACTGAGCCTGGCTCTGTGGCTCAGAAGGGAAGGGGGGGAGAAGAAAAGCAATAGAGATAGGAGACTCTATGGTTAAGGGAATGGATAGGAGATTCTGTGGTCGCGAACGAGACTCCCGGAAGGTATGTTGCCTGACGGGTGCCAGGGATGTCTCGGATCGAGTCTGCAGGATTCCTCAGGAGGAGGTGGAGCAACCAGAGGTCGTGGTGCACATAGGCACCAACGACATAGCTAAGAAAAGGGATGAGGATCTAAAAAGTGATTTTAGGGAGTTAGGTTGGAAGCTAAAGAGCAGGACAAGCAGAGTAGTGATCTCAGGCTTGCTACCGGTGCCACGTGCAAGTGAGGCAAGGAACATAGAGTGAGTGTAGCTGAGCATGTGGCTACAGAGCTGGTGTAGGAGGGAAGGCTTCAGATATGTGGATCATTGGGATATCTTATGGGGAAGGTGGGACCAGTACATGAATGACAAATTGCACCTAAACTGGAGGGTGGGAGGTTTCCTAGAGCTCTTCGGGAGGGTTTCAACTAGTTTGGCAGGGGGATGGGAACCAGAGCTATGGATCAGAGGATAGGGTAGCTGTTGAACAGGCAGAAATAGTATGCAGCAAGTCTGTGAGGAAGGATAGACAGTTGACAGGGCAACGTTGCACTCAGTGGAATAGGTTAAAGGGTGTCCGTTTCAATGCAAGGAGTGTCAGGAATAAGGGAGAGTAACTTAGAGCAGGGATCAGTACTTGGAACTACGATGTTATGGCCAATATGGAGACATGGATTTCACAGGGGCAGGAATGGTTGTTAGATGTCTTGGGGTTCAGATGTTTTCAGAAGAATAGGGAAGGGGATAAAAGAGGAGGGGGAGTGGCACTGTTAATTAGGGAGTGCACCACAGCTTCAGAAAAGGAGGTAGTTGAGGAGGGTTTGTCTACTGAGTCAGTATAGATGGAAGTTAGAAACAAGAAAGGAGCAGTCACTTTATTGGGAGTTTTCTATAGACCCCTCCAATAGCAGCAGAGAGATAGAGGAACAGATTGGGCGGCAGATCTTGGAAAAGTGCAGAAGCAACAGATTGTTGTCATGGGTGACTTCAACTTCCCCAATATTGACTGGAACCTCCTTGGTGCAAATGGTTTGGATGGAGCAGATTTTGTCAGGTGTGTACTGGAAGGATTCCTGACTCAATATGTAGATAGGCTGACTAGGTGGGAGGTCATATTGTCTCGGTGGGAGAGCATTTCGGTGACCGTGACCACAACTCCTTGACCTTTACCGTAGTCATGGAGAGGGATAGGAACAGACAGTATGGGATAGAGGGAAATTTGGCTGTCTGGATATAGAATTGGCTGGCCGAAAGAAGACAGCGACTGTAGTGAATGGAAAGTAGGTCGGTGACCAGTGGTGTCCCTCAAGGATCTTTTCTGGGACCTCTGCTCTTTGTGGTTTTTATAAATGACTTGGATGAGGAAGTGGAAAGGTGGGTTAGTAAGTTTGCCGATAACACGAAGGTTGGGGGAGTTGTAGACAGTGTTGAGGGTTTTCGCAGGTTACAACAGGACATTGACAAGATGCAGAACTGGGCTGAGAAGTGACAGACGGAGTTCAAACTTGATAAATGTGAAGTGATTCATTTTGGAAGGTCGAATTTGAATGCTGAATACAGGGTTAAAGGCAGGATTCTTGGATGTGTGGAGGAACAGAGGGATCTTGGGGTCCACGTACATCGATCCCTCAAAGTTGCCACCCAGGTTGATAGGGTTGTTAGGAAGGCGTATGAAGTGCTGGCTTTCATTAACAGGGGGATTGAGTTTAAGAGTTGCGAGGCTTTGCTGCAGCTTTATAAAATTCTAGTTAGACCACACTTGGAATATTGTGTCCAGTTCTGGTCACGTCATTAAAGGAAGGATGTGGATGCTTTGAAAATGAAAATCGCTTATTGTCACGAGTAGGCTTCAATGAAGTTACTGTGAAAAGCCCCTAGTCGCCACATTCCGGCGCCTGTCCGGGGAGGCTGGTACGGGAATCGAACCGTGCTGCTGGCCTGCCTTGGTCTGCTTTAAAAGCCAGCGATTTAGCCTGGTGAGCTAAACCAGCCCCTGGAGAGGGTACAGAGATTTACCAGGATGCTGCCTGGACTGGAGGGCATATCTTATGAAGAAAGGTTGAGTGAGCTAGTGCTTTTCTCACTGGAGCGAAGAAGGAAGAGAGGAGATTTGATAGAGGTGTACAAGGTGATGAGAGGCATGGATAGAGTGGATATCCGGAGACTTTTCCCCAGAGTGGAAATGGCTGTCATGAGGGGGCATAATTTTAAGGTGATTGGAGGAAGGTGTAGGGAAGATGACAGAGGTAGGTTCTTTACACAGATAGTGTTGGGTGCATGGAATGCACTGCCAGCAGAGGTGGTGGAGTCAGAGTCATTAGAGACAATTAAGCGACTTTTGGACAGGCACATGGACAGCAGTAAATTGAAGGGGTGTAGGTTAGGTTGCTCTTAGATTGGGATAAATGGTAGGCACAACATCGTGGGCCTGTACTGTTCTGTACTGTTCTATGTTCTATACCATATGCCTTCTTAATCACCATATCTACCTGCTCTGCTACCTTAAGGGACCAGTGTACATGCACACCAAGGTGCCTCATTTCCCCGGCGATTTCCAGAGTCCTTCCGTTTGTCATGTATTTACCAGAACCAGGGGTCACAGCCTGAAAATTCAGGGTAAACCATTTCGGACAGAGGTAAGGAGACATTTCTTCACACACACAGTGGTGAGCCTGTGGAATTCATTACCACAGGAAGTAGTTGATGCTAAAACTTTGAATATATTCAAGAGGCGGCTGGATCTGGCACTTGGGGAGAATGGGATCAACGGCTATGGGGAGAAAGCAGGATTAGGCTGTTGAGTTGGATGATCAGCCATGATCGTGATGAATAGCGGAGCAGGCTCGAAGGGCCAAAAGGACTCCTCCTGCTCCTATCTTCTATGTATCTATGTATTCTCTTGTCTTGTTTGTCTTGTCCAAGCGCATCACCTCACACTGATTCGGATTTAATTCCATTTGCCACTGATCGGCCCATCTAACCAGCCGTCTATATCCTCCTTTAATCTAAGGCTATCTTACTCACTATTTACCACCCCACCAATTTTCGCATCATTTGCAAACTTACTGATCAACCCTCCTATAGTCATGTCTAAATCAGCTGTACAAACCACAAACAGCAGGGGCATTACAGGAGGGAAAAGTTTCTTCCTGTCTATTCTATCTATGCCTCTCATAACTTTATACACGTCAATCATGCCTCCCTCACTCTCCTTTGCTTCAATGTAAATAACACCAATCTAGCCAGTCTCTCTTCATAACGAAATCCAGTCCTGGTACCAACTTGGTAAATCTCCTCTGCACCCTTTCTTTGATAAATGGAAGGACTCTGGGAATCGCCGAGGCAATGAGAGACCTTGGTGTGCATTTACACAAGTCTCTCAAGGTAGCAGAGCAGGTAGATACAGTGATTAAGAAGGCATATGGTATACGTGGGCAGCACTGTAGCACAGTGGTTAGCACAGTTGCTTCACAGCTCCTGGGTCCCAGGTTTGATTCCCCACTGGGTCACTGTCTGTGCGGAGTCTGCACATCCTCCCAGTGTGTGCATGGGTTTCCTCCGGGTGCTCCAGTTTCCTCCCACAGTCCAAAGATGTGCAGGCTAGGTGGATTGGCCATGCCAAATTGACCTCTCTCAGTGTCCAAAAAACATTATATGGGGTTACTGGGTTACAGGGATAGGGAGGCGGTGTGGGCTGAGGTAGGGTGCTCTTTCCAAGGGCCGTTGCAGACTCGATGGGCCGAATGGCCTCCTTCTGCAGTGTAAATTCTATAATACTACTTGCCTTATTCCTGCGGGACACGATTGGGCACAGGCATACAAGGCGGGATTGTTTGTCGGCCGACGCCGGAATCACGAACACGATTGGCCAGAGAATCGCATGTGAGCCACAGATCGAGGCTGGCACCGGGCGCCCAATGGAATGCCATGCTCCGGTCCATCAACAACGGCGTGAATGTGTTCTATGCTGCATACCAGTGTGGGCATGCAAATTGTACAGTAGAGGCCGTTGGCATAGCATTAGCGAGCCCGACTAGGCATTCTCCGGGCCTCCTGTAATGCTCCACGTCCGCTAGGCAGACGTACCGGTGGCATGATTCACTTGTGATATTTAAAATCAGGAAACAGGCGCCGGGGCTGATGAGGGCGAGAGCGGAGATAAAAACATGTTCTCAAAGGTGCAGCTGTGGGCGTCCGGGCCTGCCACTGGCTGGCGAGTCAAGAGCTGGGGCCGGGGGTGTAGCAGGGGTGACTAGGGGATTGGCTGTGGGGCGGGATGTCCAGGCAGAGATAGCCATGTCTCTGGGATGGTGGAGGGTGCCAATGGGGGCGCTGCTCACCAGCAGGTCCTGTCTTTTCGCTGGATGTATCTCAGGGTTGCGAAGGGTGCAAAGGACCCCAGATGGACCTGCCTCGTCGGCAGGTGATCATACAATACATGAGACAAGACGCAAGATTAGCTCGTAGGTGGGGTGCCACATGTGCAAGAGGGTAATCACTGTTCCATGGGGGCTCACTTTCTTCCCTGATGTCGACCTCTGCCTTGGCTACTGCCCACTGTCTGACCCCACCGACTAGGTCCAACGCCATCGACTATACAACGGTGAAGGGCCCCAGGTCTGGCAGCCCCCTCCGGTCTTCTCCCACTCCCTTCTCCCAGGGAATAGATAATTCAAAGTGTGAGATAGCTGGATGTGGGCAGCACATGGGGTCTGCAGCTGGTGTGTATGCAGGCCATGGTGGACGGTATGTGTGTTGGCATGTGGTGCGGGTTGAGGTTCAATCACCCTCAGGGCGGGAGGGGCACAGATATGTGGGATAGGGCGGTGCTAGGGGCTTGATGGTGGTGACCCACCCTGGCTGGCCTGGGGTGGTTGCACATCCTCGCCCAGCACTGCCTACCAGGCTGCCTCGTGGGGGTGGAGGGAGATGGGTGTGGGGGGTCTGAGATGGGGGTTGGTGCCAGGGGCACAGTGGTGGTGACTCACTGTGGCTGCGCTGAGGAGGTTGTGCAGCTTCTTCCAGCAATGCTGACCAGTCGTGGTGGTGGGTCCCAAGGTACTCATAGTCTCTGCCACCTCTGCCCAGGCCCGGTTGATGTCCACGGGTTGCAGCCTCCTTCCCACTCTGGAGAACAGGGTGTTCTGCCTCCCCTCCACGGCAGCCAACAGGGTCGCCAGCTCAGCGATCAGCGAACCTCGGTGCTACTCTTCAGGGTGGCATCATCTTGGCTGGAATGAGAGTGTGTGGGGCGGGTGGAGTGCTTCTATGCAGCTCCAGCTTGCCAGGCTCTCGAGTGCTAATCCCGACCCCGGCAATTCACACACCAGGGTTCGATGGAATTTCACTAGTTCCACGTGGCGCCTCTGCTAGCCCATTAGGATGTGCTGAATCACTCCAGGACCGGTGCCGCTATCAGAATCGTAGAACACCACCAGTTCAGTCCCGAGGTCAGCACATAGTCTCCAGAACGGAGAATCCAGCCCATGATCAGAAAAACACCCCTCGACCATCACCCTCTGCTTCCTGCCACTCAGCCAATTCTGGATCCAATTTGCCAAATTTCCTAGGATCCCATGGGCTCTGACCTTCGCCATCAGTCTCTCGTATGGGACCTTATCAAAGGCCTTGCTGAGTCCAAGTAGACTACCTCAAATGCTTAGCCATCATCTACATACCTGGTTATCTCTTTGAAAAGTTCAATCAACTTGGTCAGACATGGCCTCCCTCAACAAAACCATACTAATTTTTGATTAATCCCTGCCTCTCCAAATGCAGATTATTTCTGTCTCTCAGAATTGCTTATCTCGAGAGAGTGAGATCTGGTGCACACAAACAAGTACGACAAAATGCTGTCAATTTATTATCAAATGTCATGATCACAGTATAGTGTTGTTAAAACATAGAAGCTCGTTAATGTAGCCACAATAGTTATATTATTTATTACTTGATTCCTATGGAATGCAAAGTCAGCATGATAGTAACGTTTTATTTGATTAAACTGATTGATTGAACTAACAGTTGTGGCTTTTACCGTGTCATAACAAACCAAGTTACTCATTAGCGTTTTCTTTATCAGCATGCAGATAATAAAATCCAATCGAATAAAAATTCATTACTGTAGATGTACAACAGACCTAAGCATGTGTTAGATTTGCCATTATATTAGATTTACAGGCATTATGAACAGACCTTTGTGCCACAAACAGTGAGAAATCAAATAATTGATTAATCTACTTCCCTAACCAATCCAAGATTCTTCGCATTGATTCGTTTCAGCAAGGTGGATTTGTTTGAGATCTATTTTTAGTGAAAATGAATTAATGGTATCTGAGATAATTCTGAATATTAACCTGAATATTAAATAATGTCACAGTACACCCTTCTTGCTTAACGTACATATAGAACACATCGATCCGAGCTGATAATACGTAACCAGACATCCGACTGAATGTGCCATGAAGTCTGCAGATGCCAAATCGGCCTCATCAGCCATCTTCAGACTCCTGGAAGGAAGGCAATCATACTCGCTAGTGAGGGAGAGCCAATATTAATTATAATAATACTTGTTTCAGTCACAAATGGGGTAAAATTGCACAGTGGGATATTAGCATACAATGTTGTTAATACATTAATGGTATACACATATATCAGGACTTGACAATGGAGTTGCAAGAAAGCAAGCGGCCTTCGGACGGTCTAAGACGGCGTTGTTCAAGCGCAATGTGTGGTTTGGTGTGGTCTACCCGGTGAATCTGAGGGTCACATACAACGGCAGATACTATTATTTCGAGGCAGAGGCGTTTGTGAAGGCAGAGGCCTGGGATTGTCCTGAATTTGGACTTTTGACGGTTTTTGGCTGAGTTTTTCCTTTGTTTTTTCTGAGTTGGGTGTTATGGGTGTTATGCATAACTTTGTTTGGGATTTTTTGTATGTAATGGGGAATGGAGGGGTGAGTTGGCATTGGGATTGGTGCAGGTTCATTTTTGATGTGGTGGAATGGGCTCTGGCAGGGGCCACCGCGCTAGCAACCGCTACGTTGGCGAATGAATGGGAGTGAGGTGGGGGGAGGGGCTGCGGTTGTGGGAACTTGTATGGGCAGGTTTCGATGGGCCTTGGAGGTGTGAATGGTGGGGGGATGGGGCCGCTACTGGGTGAGATGTTTTCAAGAGGAAGTGGCGGAAGGTTGCCGGGAAGGGAGGTGGCAGGAACTAGGGCTGGGACAGGGTCCTGCCTATGATGGGGGGGCTAGAAGGATGGTTATGGTGGGTAGGAAGGGCGGGGGGGGGGGGGGGGGGGGGCAGGGGTGCAGTGATGAGACACCCCGCGATTAGAGTGGTAGCGTGGAACTTACGAGCGGGGTGGGGGGAACCAGTTCTGCATATGGAATTGGAGCCTGGTCCCCTCGTGGGCATATTCAGGGTGTCAGACCTTCCAGAGTTGCAGACCGGAGCGGGACCAGAGGTCTTACGCTTTGCCTCGTTGATCACTCGCAGGGGGGTGCTGGTGGGGTGGAGGTCAGCTTCTCCCCCAGTGACTCGGCGTGGATGGGGGACCTGTTGGAGTTTTTGGCCTTGGAAAAGGTTAAATTTGTTCTGGGACGGGCGGGTGAGGGGTTTCGTCAGAGATAGGGGTTGTTCATTCTGCACTTTGGAGACCTGGTTGCTGCCAAAGGGTGGGGGGAGGGGGGTGTTGGGTACTGTTTTTGTTAAAACCTTGAAAAAAATATTTTAAAAAAATAATGAAATGGGCCGATGGTTAGATTCTCTCTTGTCAGAGATGGCCATTGGCTGACACTTATGTGATGCAAATATTATTTGCCACTTGCCAGACCAAGCCTGGACATTGCCCAGGTCTTGTTGCATTTGAACATGGACTGCTTCAGTCACAAATGGTGCTGAACATTATGCAGTCATTAGTGAACATTCTCACTTCTGACATTATGACAGAGGAAGGTCATTGATGAAACAGCTGAAGACAGTTGGGCCTAGGACACTACCCTGAGGAACTCCTGCAATGATGTCCTGGAACTGAGAGCTCCAACCACAACAACCAAAGAACAAAGAAATATTACAGCACAGGAACAGGCCCTTAGGCCCTCCAAGCCTGCGCTGATCCAGATCCTCTATCTAAAACTGTCGCCTATATTCTAAGGATCTGTATCCCTCTGCTCCCTGCCCATTCATGTACCTGTCTAGACACATCTTAAATGACACTATCGTGCCCGCCTCTACCACTTCCGCTGGCAATGCGTTCCAGGCACCCAACACCCTCTGCGTAAAGAACTTTCCACGCATATCTCCCTTAAACATTTCCCCTCTCACCTTGAACTCGTGACCCCTAGTAATTGAGTCCCCACCCTGGGGAAAACGCTTCTTGCTATCCACCCTGTCTATACCTCTCATGATTTTGTAGACCTCAATGAGGTCCCCCCTCAACCTCCGTCTTTCTAATGAAAATAATCCTAATCTACTCAACCTCTCTTCATAGCTAGCGCCCTCCATACCAGGCAACATCCTGGTGAACCTCCTCTGCACCTTCTCCAAAGCATCCACATCCTTTTGGTAATGTGGCGACCAGAACTGTACGCAGTATTCCAAATGTGGCCGAACCAAAGTCTTATACAACTGTAACATGACCTGCCAACTCTTGTATTCAATACCACTTCCGATGAAGGAAAGCCTTCTTGACCACTCTATCGACCTGCGCAGCCACCTTCAGGGTACAATGGACCTGAACACCCAGATCTCTCTGCACATCAATTTTCCCCAGGGCTTTCTCATTTACCGTATAGTTCGCACTTGAATTGGATCTTCCAAAATGCATCACCTCGCATTTGCCCGGATTGAACTCCAGCTGCCATTTCTCCGCCCAACTCTCCAATCGATCTATATTCTGCTGTATTCTCTGATTGTCCCCTTCACTATCTGCTACTCCACCAATCTTAGTGTAATCTGCAAACTTGCTAATCAGACCACCTATACCATCCTCCAGATCATTTATGTATATCACAAACAACAATGGTCCCAGCACGGATCCCTGTGGAACACCACTGGTCACAGTTCTCCATTTTGAGAAACTCCCTTCCACTACTACTCTCTGTCTCCTGTTGCCCAGCCAGTTCTTTAGCCATCTAGCTAGTACACCCTGGGTTCCATGAGACTTCACTTTCTTCATCAGCCTACCATGGGGAACCTTATCAAATGCCTTACTGAAGTCCATGTATATGACATCCACAGCCCTTCCCTCATCAATCAACTTTGTCACTTCCTCAAAGAATTATATTAAGTTGGTAAAACATGACCTTCCCTGCACAAAACCATGTTGCCTATCACTGATAAGCCCATTTTCTTCCAAATGGGAATAGATCCTATCACTCAGTATCTTCTCCAGCAGCTTCCCTACCACTGACCTCAGGCTCACCGGTCTATAATTACCTGGATTATCCCTGCTACCCTTCTTAAGCAAGGGGACAACATTAGCAATTCTCCAGTCCGCCGTTACCTCAAGGATGCTGCAAAGATATCGGCACAGTAAGAAGTCTTACAACACCAGGTTAAAGTCCAACAGGTTTGTTTCAAACACGAGCTTTCGGAGCGCAGCTCCTTCCTCAGGTGAATGGCGAGGTATGTTCCAGAAACATTTATATAGACAAAGTCAGAGATATCTGTTAAGGCCCCAGCTATTTCCTCTCTCACTTCCCTCAGTAACCTGGGATAGAACCCATCCGGACCTGGGGACCTGTCCACCTTAATGCCTTTTAGAATACCCAACACATCCTCCCTCTTTGTGCCGACTTGACCTAGAGTAATCAAACATCTATCCCTAACCTCAACATCCGTCATGTCCCTCTCCTCGGTGAATACCGATGCACAGTACTCGTTAAGAATCTCACCCATTTTCTCTGACTCTACGCATAATTTTCCTCCTTTGTCCTTGAATGGGCCAACCCTTTCTCTAGTTACCCTCTTGCTCCTTATAGATGAATAAAAGGCTTTGGGATTTTCCTTAACCCTGTTTGCTAAAGCTATTTCATGACCCCTTTTAGCCCTCTTGATTCCTCGTTTCAGATTGGTCCTACATTCCCAATATTCTTCCAAAGCTTCGTCTGTCTTCAGTCGCCTAGACCTTATGTATGCTTACTTTTTCCTCTTAGCTAGTCTCACAATTTCACCTGTCATCCATGGTTCCCTAATCTTGCCATTTCTATCCCTCATCTTCCTTTGTACCAAGTATGCGTCTCTAACCAGTACAGGGGTTTCCCCATGATTCCCATTGACTCCAGTTTTGCTGGGACTCCTCGATGCTAGACTCAGTCAAATGCTGCCTTGATGTCAAGGGTAGTCACCTTAACCTCACCTCTGACATTCAGCTCTTTTGACCATGTTTGAACCAAGGCTGTAATGAGGTCAGAGTCTGTGTGACCCTGGCGGAACCCAAACTGAGCATCAGTGAGCAGGTTATAGCTGAGTAAGTATTGCTTGATAGCACTGTTAAGGACCCCTTCCACTACTTCACTGAGGATCAAGAGTACACTGATGGAATGATAATTGGCCAATCCTTTTTCTTGTGTACTGGACATACTTGGGTGATTTTCCACACTATTGGCTAGATGCCAGTGTTGTTGTTGTAGTTGTACTGGAACAGCTTGGCTAGGAATGTGACAAGTTCTAGAGCACAAGTCTTCAGTACTATAGCCGGAATATTGTCAGGACCCCTCACCTTTGCAGTATTCAGTGCCTTCAGCCTTTTATTGGTATGCTGATTTTCCATAGAATCCCTACAGTGCACAAGATGGCTAGTTGGCCCATTGAGCCTGCACCGACCGCCCCAAAGAGCACGTTACCTAAGCCCTACCCCCACAAATCCACCTAACCTGCACATCTTTGGTCAGTGGGAGGAAACCAGAGCACCTGGAGGCAACCCATGCAGCTACAGGGAAAACGTACAAACTCCACACAGCCACCCAAGGCTGGAATTGAACCTGGGTCCCTGGCACTGTGAGGCAGCAGAGATAACCACCTTGCTACCATGCCACCAAGGTGGAGTGAATTGAATTGGATGAAGACTTGACATCTATGATGCTGGGGACACCCAAAGGAGTCCGAGATGGACCATCCACTCAGCACTTCTGGCTGAATATGTTTGCGAATATTGCAGCCTTGTCTTTTGCACATATGTGCTGGGCTCCTCCATCATTGAGAATGGAGGAGCCTAGTGACTTGTTAATTGTCCACCACCACTCATGGCTGGATGTCCTGGGACTGAAGAGAACATAGAACATTACAGCGCAGTACAGGCCCTTCGGCCCTCGATGTTGCGCCACCCTGTGAAACCATCTGAAGCCTATCTGACCTACACTATTCCATTTTCATCCATATATCTATCCAGTGACTACTTAAATGCCCTTAAAGGTGGCGAGTCTACTACTGTTGCAGGCAGGGCATTCCACACCCCTACTACTCTCGGAGTAAAGAAACTACCTCTGACATCTGTCCTATATCTACCACCCCTCAATTTAAAGCTATGTCCCCTTGTGTTGGTCATCACCATCCGAGGAAAGAGACTCTCACTGTCCACCCTATCTAACCCTCTGACTATCTTGTATGTCTCTATTAAGTCACCTCTCAGCCTTCTCCTCTCTAACGAAAACAACCTCAAGTCCCTGAGCCTTTCCTCGTAAGACCTTCCCTCCATACCAGGCAACATCCTAGTAAATCTTCTCTGAACCCTTTCCAAAGCTTCCACATCCTTCCTATAATGTGGTAACCAGAACTGCACGCAGTACTCCAGAAGCGGCCGCACCAGAGTTATGTACAGCTGCAGCATGACCTTGTGGCTCCGAAACTCAATCCCCCTACTGATAAAGGCTAGCACACCATATGCCTTCTTAACAGCCCTATTAACCTGGGTGGCAACTTTCAGGGATTTATGTACCTGGATGCCGAGATCTCTCTGTTCATCTACACTACCAAGAATCTTGCCATTAGCCCAGTACTCTGCACTCCTGTTACTCCTTCCAAAGTGAACCACCTCACGCTCTATCTATTGCTTGCTGATAATGCTGTTTGGCTCACAGGTAGTCCTGTGTTGTACCTTCACCAGGTTGACACCTCATTTTTAGGTATGGCTGGTGTTGCTCCTGGTATGCACTCCTGCACTCTTCATTGAACCAGGGTTGATTCCCTGGCTTGGTATTCATGGTAGAGTGGGGGATATGCTGTGCCTTGAGGTTACAGATTGTGGTTGAGTACAATTCTGCTTCTGCTAATGGCCCAAGTCTTGAGGTGCTAGATCTGTTCAGAGTCTATCTCAATTAACCTGGTAGTAGTGTCAACATGGACAGCACGGTAGTATAGTGGTTAGCACAGTTGCTTCACAGCTCCAGGGTACCAGGTTCAGTTCCCGGCTTTGCCACTGTCTGTGCGGAGTCTGCATGTTCTCCCCGTGTCTGCGTGGGTTTCCTCCGGGTGCTCCGGTTTCCTCCCACAGCCCAAAGATGTGCAGATTAGATGGATTGACCATGCTAAATTGCCCTTGGTGTCCAAAAAGGTTAAGTGGGGGTTACTGGGTAACGGGGATAAGGTAGATATGTGGGCTTGAGTAGGGTGCTCTTTGTAAGGGCCGGTGCAGACTCGATCGGCCAAGAGGGCCTCCTTCTGCACTGTAAATTCTATGAAATCTATGATGGAGGGTATCCTCAATGTGAAGACGGCCTTTGTCTTCACAAGGACTGTGCGACGGTCACTCCTACCGATACTTAAATGCATCTGTGACAGGCAGGTTGGTGAGGATAAGATCAAGTATGTTTTTCACCCTTGTTCCCTCACCATCTGCTGCAAACCCAATCTACCAGCTTTGTCCATTCGAACTCAACCAGCTCAGTCTGTGGTAGCACTACTGAGCCACTCCTTGTGATAGACATTGAACCCCCCCCCCCCCCCCCTCCCCTACCCAGGGCACATTCTTCACCCTTACCACCCTCAGTGTTTCCTCCAAGTGGTGTTCAACATGGAGGAGTATTGATTCATCATTTGAGGGGGATGATACTTGGTAATCAGCAGGAGGTTTCCTTGTCAAGTTTTGACCTGGGGTCCAGAGTCGATGTTGAGGACTCTCAGGGCAACTCCCACCTGACTGTTTACATACCCAAGGTGGTGATGGTAGTATCTGGGACATTATCTGTAATGTAGGATTCCATGGAACTATGTCAGGCCGTTGCTTGACTAGTCTGTGAGATAGCTCTCCCAATTTTGGCACTCGCCTCCAGATGTTAGTAGTGAGGAGGACTTTGCAGGTTTGACAGGGCTGGACGTGCCGTTGTCATTTCTGGCGTCTGGGTTGATGCCAGGTGATCCGTCCAGCCTCGTTCTTTATTAGAGTCATAGAGTTTTACAGCACAGAAAGAGACCCTTCGGTCCATCGGGCTTGTGCCAACCATCGAATACCTAATTCAATTTTCCAGCATTTGGTCCAGAGCCTTGTATGCTCGACTAAATAAATGCTTTTAAATGTTTGAGGGTTCCAGCCTCCACCACCCTTCCAGACACTGAGGTCCAGATTACAACCACCCTCGAGGTGAAAATGTTTTTCCTCAAATCCCCTCTAAATCTCCTGCTCCCTATCTTAAATTGATGCCCTTTGGCTATTTAACTCCGACGGTGAAAAGTTTCTTCCTGTCTACATCCCTCATAATTTTGTACACCTCGATGAGATCATCCTTCAGCCTTCTCTGCTCTAAGAAAAACAATCCCAGCCGAACCAGCCTCTCTTCAGAGTTGAAGGGACAGGGATTTAAAACAGGAATTTAGGGAGCTAGGGTGGAAGCTGAGAGCCAGGACAAACCATGTTGTCACACACACAATTTACAGTGCAGAAGGAGGCCATTCGGCCCATCGAGTCTGCACCGGCTCTTGGAAAGAGCACCCTACCCAAGGTCAACACCTCCACCCTGTCCCCATAACCCAACCCAACACTAAGGGCAATTTTGGACACTAAGGGCAATTTATCATGGCCAATCCACCTAACCTGCACATCTTTGGACTGTGGGAGGAAACCGGAACACCCGGAGGAAACCCACGCACACACGGGGAGGATGTGCAGACTCCGCACAGACAGTGACCCAAGCCGGAATCGAACCTGGGACCCTGGAGCTGTGAAGCATTTGTCATCTCTGGTTTGTTGCCAGTGCCACGTGCCAGCGAGGTGAGGAACAGGGAGAGAGTGCAGATGAACAAGTGGCTGCAGGGATGGTGAAGGAAGGAGGGTTTCAGGTACGTGAATAACTGAGCACATTCTGGGGAAGATGGGACCTGTACAGACAGGACGGTTTGCACCTGAACCAGAGAGGCAGCAATATCCTGGGAGGGAAATTTGCTACGGCTCTTCGGGGGGGGGTTTAAACTAATTTGTCAGGGGGATGGGGAAAAGAGCTATAGTCCAGAAGCCAGTGTTGAGAGTAGTGAGGTACTGAGAAGGGTATCAAGGTCGCAGGAGTGTACCGGCAGACAGAAAGGTGGGTTGAAGTGTGTCTACTTCAATGCAAGGAGCATCCGGAATAAGGGAGGTGAACTTGGAGTGTGGATTGGTCCTTGGGACTACGATGTTGTGGCCATTACAGATGATGTGGAGATGCCGGCGTTGGACTGGGGTGAGCACAGTAAGAAGTCTTACAACACCAGGTTAAAGTCCAACAGGTTTGTTTCAAACACGAGCTTTCGGAGCACGGCTCCTTCTTCAGGTGAATGGCCATTACAGAGACATGGTTAGAACAGGGACAGGAATGGTTGTTGGAAGTTCCGGGGGATAGATGTTTCAATAAGAGTAGGGAAGGTGGTAAAAGAGGTGGTGGAGTAGCATTGTTAATCAAGGATAGTTTAACGGCTGCAGAAAAGCAGTTCGAAGGGGATCTGCCTACTGAGGTAATATGGGCCGAAGTTAGAAATAGGAAAGGTGCGGTCATGTTGTTCGGAGTTTTCTATAGGCCCCCAAATAGTAACAGAGATGTGGAGGAAGAAATTGCAAAACAGATTATGGATAGGTGTGGAGGTCTCAGGGTAGTTGTCATGGGTGACTTTAACTTTCCAAATATTGATTGGAACCTCTATAGGTCGAACAGTTCGGGTAGGGCAGTTTTGTACAGTGTGTGCAGGAGGGTTTCCTGACACAATAAATGGATAGGCCGACAAGAGGGGGGGGGGGGGGGGGGGGGGGGGGGGGCACATTGGATTTGGTACTGGGTAATGAACCGGGCCAAGGGTTAGATTTGTTTGTGGGAGAACACTTTGGAGATAGTGACCACAATTCGGTGTCTTTCACTATTGCAATGGAGAGGGATAGGGCCATACGGCAGGGCAAGTTTTATAATTGGGGGAGGGGTAATTATGATGCGATTAGGCAAGAATTAGGGAGCATAAGATGGGAACAGAAACTGTCAGGGAAAGGCACAAATGAAAAGTGGAGCTTTTCAAGGAACAAATACTGCGTGTCCTTGATAGATATGTCCCTGTCAGGCAGGGAGGAAATGGCCGTGTGAGGGAACCATGGTTCACAAAAGAGGTTGAATGTCTTATCAAGAGGAAAAAGGAAGCGTATGTAAGGATGAGAAAACAAGATTCAATTGGGTCGCTTGAGGGCTACAAGGTAGCAACGAATGAGCTAAAAAAAAAGGGCCGAGGAGAGGGCATGAGAAGTCCTTGGCGGGTCGGATCAAGGAAAACCCCAAGGCTTTTTACTCTTATGTGAGAAATAAAAGAATGACCAGGGGGAGGTTAGGGCAAGTTAAGGACAGTAGTGGGAACTTGTGCATGGAGTCAGAAGAAATAGGAAAGGCGTTGAATGAATACTTTTCTTCAGTGTTCACCAAGGAGAGGGGCCATGTTTTTGAGGATGAGAGTGTGATACAGGCGGGTAGGCTGGAGGAGGTAGATGTTCTGAGGAAGGATGTATTAGCAATTTTGAAAAACCTCAGGGTTGACAAGTCCCCTGGGCCAGATGGGATTTATCCAAGGATTCTTTGGGAGGTAAGGGATGAGATTACAGAGCCTTTGGCTTTGATCTTTGGGTCCTCACTGTCTAAGGGGATAGTGCTAGACGACTGGAGAATGGCGAATGTTGTTCCTCTGTTGAAGAAAGGGAATAGGAATGACCCTGGTAATCATAGGCCAGTTAGTCTTCGCTGGTCGGTAAGTTAATGGAAAAGGTCCTGAAGGATAGGATTTATGACCATTTGGAAAGATGCAGCTTAGTCCAGGATAGTCAACATGGATTTGTGAAGGATAAGTCTTGCCTCTCAAATTTGATTGAATTATTTGAAGAGGTAACTAAGTGTGTAGATGAAGGTAGAGCAGTTGATGTCGTATACATGGATTTTAGTAAGGCGTTTGATAAGGTTCCCTATGGTCGGCTTATGAAGAAAGTAAGGAGGTGTGGGATAGAGGGAAATTTGGCCAATTGGATAAGTAACTGGTGGTGGATGGAAAATTTTCAGACTTGGGACCAGTTACCAGCGGTGTACCACAGGGATCAGTGCTGGGTCCTCTGCTTTTTGTGATTTTTATCAATGACTTGGAAGAGGGGGCTGAAGGTTGGGTCAGTAAATTTGCTGATGACACCAAGATCGGTGGAGTAGTGGATGAGGTAGAGGGTTGTTGTAGGCTGCAAAGAGACATTGATAGGATGCAGAGCTGAGCCGAAAAATGGCAGATGGAGTTTAATCCTGATAAGTGCGAGGTGATTCATTTTGGTAGAAAAAATTTGAATGCGGATTGCAGGGTCAACGGCAGGGTTCTGAGGAATGTGGAGGAACAGAGAGATCTTGGGAATCATTTCCACAGATCTCTGAAGGTTGTCACTCAAGTGGATAGAGCCGTGAAGAAGGCCTATAGTGTGTTAGTGTTTATTAACAGGGGGCTTGAGTTTAAGAGCCGTGGGGTTATGCTGCAACTGTACATGACCCTGGTGAGACCACATTTGGAGTATTGTGTGCAGTTCTGGTCACCTCACTATAGGAAGGATGTGGAAGCATTGGAAAGGGTGCAAAGGAGATTTACCAGGATGCTGCCTGGTTTGCAGGATAGGTCTTATGAGGAAAGGTTGAGGGAGCTAGGGCTTTTACCTTTGGAGTGGAGGAGGATGAGAGGTGACTTAATAGAGGCTGATAAGATGATGAGAGGGATAGATAGAGTGGACGTTCAGAGACTATTTCCTCGGGTGGATGTAGCTGTTACAAGGGGGCATAACTATAAGGTTCAGGGTGGGAGATATAGGAGGGATGTCCGAGGTAGGTTCTTTACTCAGAGAGTGGTTGGGGTGTGGAATGGACTGCCTGCTGTGATAGTGGAGTCGGACACTTTAGGAACTTTCAAGCGGTTATTGGATAGGCACATGGAGCACACCAGAATGACAGGGAGTGGGATAGCTTGATCTTGGTTTCGGACAATGCTCGGCACAACATCGAGGGCCAAAGGGCCTGTTCTGTGCTGTACTGTTCTATGTTCTATGAAACCCTCCAGCCAGGCAACAAGCTGGTGAATCTCCTTTGCACCCTCTCTCGTGCAGTCGTTGGAGTGTGGTAACCAGAACTGCACACAGTACTTTAGCTGCAGCCTAATATCCTTACTCTTATATTCTGTGCCTCGGCGAAAAAAAGCAAGTATTATTTGATGAAATGAAATGAAATGAAAATGAAATGAAATTCGCTTATTGTCACAAGTAGGCTTCAAATGAAGTAACTGTGAAAAGCCCCGAGTCGCCACATTCCGCCGCCTGTACAGGGAGGCTGGTACGGGAATTCCTTCTTAACCACTCATGTACCTGTTTTGCTACCTGAAGGGATCTTTGAACAGGCACTCCAAGGTCCCTCTTGTCCTCTGTACTTCTTAACATCCTATCATTCATTGTATATTCCCTTGGCTTGTTCGTCCTCCCAAAGTACATCACCTCACACTTTTCAGGGTAAAATTCCATTTGCTACTGTTCTGCCCATCTCACCACATCTGACCAGCCCATCTGTATTGTCCTACAACCTAAGGCTTTCCACCTCGCTATTTATGCCCTCTTGACATCTATATATTCCTCTTTACAGTTCACAATACTTCCAGATTTTGTGTCATATGCAGATTCAGAAATTTTGCCCTGTGCACATAAGTTGAAGTCGCAAATAGACATAGAGTTTACAATGCAGAAGGAGGCCAGTTGGCCCATCAAGTCTGCACTGACCCTTGGAAAGAACAACCCACCCAAGCCCACACTTCCACCTTATCCCCGTAACCCAGTAACTCCACCTAACCATTTTTGACACAATTTAGCATGGCCAATCCACCTAACCTGCACATCTTTGGACTGTGGGAGGAAACCGAAGCACTCGGAGGAAACCCACGCAGACACGGGGAGAACGTGCAGTCAGTGACCCAAGCCGGGAATCGAACCTGGGACCCTGGAGCTGTGAAGCAACTGTGCTAACCACTATGCTACCGTGCTGCCCACTGAGAACATGAAGAAAAGCAGTGGTCCTCACACTGGCCCCTGAGGAACCCCATTGTATGTACCATTAGTGCAGAGGTGCTCGTCATGGGTATGCATGGGTAGGCAGTGGGTTTTCCCTCTGTATTTTTACAGGCAGCAGTCAAGAGCCGCTGATCCAATCAGAAGGTGATAGTTCAGTAGTGCCACCAGGAGTAGAAATCACTGCAGGAACAGGCTGGGGACCGAGGTCCGACAGCAGGTAAGCGAAGACAACAAGTGTTGGAGGGGAAACACCTCTGGGGAAATCAATGGGGCCATGGGGCTGACTTCCCTGCTTGTGGCCCATCTTTTGGCTCAGCCTCATAAATCCCCCAGGGTGCTGCTGGGCGGTTGTCTCTATTTTGCTCATGACCTCCTCATATGGCATCATTTCAAAAGTGTCAATGGTACTGTAAAATGGCCACTAATTGGGCCTTTAATTATTGTGCAATTGTCATTAAAATTCTCCGGAGCACAAAAGCATCAGAAAGACAATTTTACCTGGTTCCCTGCGATTTTAATCGAATCCCATGCCTTCTGGTCTACCTCCCGGGGGGCCAGTAAAATTCTGGGCTGTTTACCTCCAGCCTGGAAAAAAAAAACCTTCACTACTACTGGCTTATTCCTGTCACTCAGGTAACTTTATATCAATAAAGCCCATCTTTTTATTTTATATTATGTGGCATTTTATCAAATGCCTTTTGCATGCCCACGTACACAACATTGAAATGAAAATGAAAATCGCTTATTGTCACAAGTAGGCTTCAAATAAAATTACTGTGAAAAGCCCTAGTCGCCACATTCCGGCGCCTGTTTGGGGAGGCTGGTACGGGAATTGAACCATGCTGCTGGCCTGCCTTGGTCTGCTTTCAAAGCCAGCGATTTAGCCCTGTGCTAAACCAGCCACAGTCATCAAGCAGTCAGGCGAGCTAAAAGAGGTCATGAAAAGTCTTTGGTAAACAGGATTAAGGAGAATCCCCTGGCATTTTATACGTATATAAAGAGCAAGAGGGTAGCCATAGAAAGAGTTAGCCCATTCAAGGACAGAGGAGGGAACCTATGCGTGGAACCAGCGGAAACGGGTGAGGTACTAAATGATACTTTGCATCAATATTCACCAAAGAGAAGGACTTGGTGGATTATGAGTCTAGGGAAGGATGTGTGGATAGTCTGGGACATGTCGATAACAAAAAGGAGAAGGTGTTGGGCATCTTAATAAGCATTAAGGTAGACAAGACCCCAGGGCCTGATAGAATCTACCCCAGAATACTGAGGGAGACAAGGCTGGAAATGCTTAGGATATTCGAAGCACAAAGGAACTTGGGAGTCCTTGTTCATGATTCTCTTAAGGTAATGTGCTGGTTCAGTCAGAGGTTAAGTAGGCAAATGCAATGTTAGCATTCATGTCAAGAGGGCTAGAATACAAGACCAAGGATGTACTTCTGAGGCTGTATCAGGCTCTGGTCAGACCCCATTTGGAGTACTGTGAGCAGTTTTAGGCCCCGTATCTGAGGAAGGATGTGGTGGCCTTGGAAAGGGTTCAGAGGAGGTTCACAAGAATGATCCCTGGAATGAAGAACTTGTTGTATGAGGAACGATTGAGGACTGTGCGTCTATACTCGTTGGAGTTTAGAAGGATGAGGGGGGGGAATCTTATTGAAACTTACAGGATACCGCGAGGCCTGGATAGAGTGGACGTGGAGAGGATGTTTCCACTTGTAGGAAAAACTAGAACCAGAGGACACCATCTCAGACGAAAGTGACGATCTTTTAAAACCGAGATGAGGAAGAATTTCTTCAGCCAGAGGGTGGTGAATCTGTGGAACTCTTTGCCGCAGAAGGCTGTGGAGGCCAAATCACTGAGTGTCTTTAAGACAGAGATAGATAGGTTCTTGATTAATAAGGGGATCAGGGGTTATGGGGAGAAAACAGGAGAATAGAAATGAGAAAATGTCAGCCATGATTGAATGATGGAGCAGACTTGATGGGCCGAGTGGCCTAATTCTGCTTCCATGTCTTGTGGTCTTGAGGCAGGAAATTGCTGGGGCCTTGACAGAAATTTTTGTATCCTCATTGGCTACACGTGAGGTCACAGAGGTCTGGAGAATAGCCAATGTTGTTCCTTTTGTTTAAGAAGAGTAGCAAGGATATCCCAGGAAATTATAGAGCGGAGAGCCTTATGTCAGTGGTAGGGAAATTATTGGAGAGGGTTCTTAGGGACAGAATTTACTCACATTTGTAAACAAGTGGACTTATTAGTGATCGGCAGCGTGGCTTTGTGAGGGGGAGGTCATGTCTCACTAGCTTGATCGAGTTTTTTGAGTAAATAACGAAGATGATTGATGAAGGTAGGGTAGTGGATGTTGTCTACATGGACTTCAGTAAGGCCTTTGACAAGGTCTCTCAAGGCAAACTGGTACAGAATGTGAAGTCACACTGGATCAGAGGTGAGCTGGCAAGATGGATACAGAACTGCCTCAGTCATAGAAGACAGAGGGTCGCGGTGGAATGGAAGGCAGTGACTAGCGGTGTTCCTCGGGGATCATTGCTGGGACCTTTGTTGCTTGTATACATAAATGATTTGGAGGAAAATGTAGTTGGCCTGATTAGTAAGTTTGCGGACGACACAAAGATTGGTGGAGTTGTGGATAGTGAAGAGGATACAGCAAGATACAGATCGGTTGGAGACTTAGGGGGAAACTGGCAGATGGAGTTTATCATAGAACCCCTACAGTGCAGAAGGAGGCCATTTGGCCCATTGAGTCTGCACCAGTCCTTGGCAAGAGCACCCCACTTAAGCCGACAACTCCATCCTAGCCCCGTAACACAGTAACCCCTGTAACCTTTTTGACACGTGGCCAATCCGCCTAACCTGCAGATCTTTGGACTGTGGTAGGAAACCGGAGCACCCGGAGGAAACCCACGCAGACACAGGGAGACACAGACAGTGACCCAAGCTGGGAATCGAACCTGGGACCCCGGAGCTGTAAGGCAGCAGTGCTAACCATAGTGCCTTCGGGTAAATGTGAGGTAATGCATTTTGGAAGGTCTAATTTAGGTAGGAATTATACAGTAAATGGCAGAACCCTTGGGAGTATTGATAGGCAGAGAGATCTGGGCGTACAGGTCCACAGATCACTGAAAAAGGAGCAACGCAGATACATAAGGTAGACAAGAAGGCATGCAGCATGCTTACCTTCATCAGTCGGGGCACTGAGTATAAAAATTAGTAAGTCCTGCTGCATCTGTGCAGAACGGGCAGCACGGTAGCACAGTGGTTTGCACAATTGCTTCACAGCTCCAGGGTCCCAGGTTCGATTCCCGGCTTGGGTCACTGTCTGTGTGGAGTCTGCACGTTCTCCCTGTGTCTCCACTGCACCCACAGTGCTGTTACGATGGGAGTTTGAGGATTTTGACCCAGTGACAGAGAAGGAACAGCGGTATATTTACAAGTCAGGATGGTGTGTGGCTTGAAGGTGAACCTGCAGGTGGTGCTGTTCCCATGCACCTGCTGCCCTTGTCCTTTTAGGTGGTAGACGCCATGGATTTGAAAGGTGCCATTGAAGGAACATTTTAATTGATTAAATGGATCCTGTAAATGGTACACACTTCTGCTGCTGTGCATCTAGGGTGGAGGGAGTGAATGTTTACGATGGTGGATGGGGCGGGTGGGGGAATGTGGAGGATGTGGACTGCTTTGTCATGGATGGGTCAAGTTCTTGAGTGTTGTAGGAGCTCCACCAATCATGATTGTTAATTTTGACCCTGATTAACTTTTAATTTTTCCCACCGCTGGGCTAAACTTGACTGGCCTGTAAACTGAATTTTTCCTAAAACCGGTTTTGGGAACAAGGGCATAAAATTTGCAGTTCCCCAGTCCTGTGGGCAGTACGATAGCACAGTGGTTAGCACAGCTGCTTCACAGCTCCAGGGTCATAGGTTTGATTCCCAGCTTGGGTCACTGTCTGTGTGGAGTCTGCATGTTCTCCCTGTGTCTGCGTGGGTTTTCTCCGTGTGCTCCAACAGTCCAAAGATGTGCAGGTTAGGTGGATTGGCCATGATAAATTGCCCTTAGTGTCCAAAAAGGTTAGGTGGGGTTGCTGGGTTACGGGGATAGGGTGGAGGTGTGGGCTTAAGTGAGGTGCTCTTTCCAAGGGCCAGTGCAGACTCGATGGGCTGAATGGCCTCCATCTGCACTGCAAGTTCTATGGTACCACATTAGTACCTGAGGAGCATTGGAAGAATATGGTCAACATCTCTACAGTTTCCACCTTTCTTTCTCTCAGCATTCTCAGATGCATCCCATTTGGTCCTGTGTCTTAACATCTTTAAGTATAGCCTGCCTTTCTAATACCTCTTCTTTATTAATTGTAACCCATCCAGTGCCTCAATTACCTCTCTTACACTCTGACTTTGAAGCATCATCTTCCTTGGTAAAGAAAAAGTGTCCATTTTGTACTTCAACCATGCCCTTTGCCTCCATGCATTCACCTATTCTTAAGTCCCTAATCAGTTCCACTTTTTCCTCTTTCTATTATTTTACTATTCAAATACCATAGAAGACTTTTTGGATTTCCTTTTATATCCGCTGCCAATCTCTTTCCGTACTCGCCCTTTGCTTCTCATTTACTTTTTCACTTCCCCTCACAACTTTTGCTCTTCAGTCTGGTTCTCGTTTGTGTTATCAATGTGACATTTGTCATGCGTATCATTTTCTGCTTCTTCTTACTCTATACCTCTTTCTTCATCAAGGGCGCTCTGGCTTTGACTGCCCACTTTAACCCCTTTTGAGAATGTGCCTTGGTTGTACTCAAATCTCCTCTTTAAAGTTAGCCTATTGTCCTGCTTTAGTTTTCGATAGCAATCTTTGACTCCAGTTTACCTGGGCCAGATCCATTTTCACGTAATTGAAATAGACCTTCCCCCATGAATTATTTCTACTCTAGATTGCTCTTTGTCCTTTCTCATTGCTTACCTAAATGTATTTGATCACTATTTTCCCCTGTCGTAGTCACAGACATTTCTCTTTGATAATTCTTCACAACTGCATTTTGTCAGCTAAGTCATCTTCTGTGTTTCCTATTTCATACTGAAGTCTAAATAAGTAATCAAAAAAAAATCGGACTTAATGAGGAAATAAATCACTTTTAAGAAAGCTGGAAATAGTTGACCAAAAACCTACTTTGCGCTTTTTCTTTTAATAAATTAATTCCACTGTGATAATGGACCATTTTTGAAACATTCACGCCATGTAGTCAGGTGGACTGAAAGCTTGTCATTTTCATTTATGTCAAATTGTGTGATTTTGGGTTGTGTGTCAATAATCCTTGTGGAAAAGATATTGCAGCATATGTGAATTTACAGCTGGAAACATATGGCCACTTATTTACAAACTTACTCAGCAAATGAAACCATTATAAATAGTGGTTTACGATTGGCATTATTGTAATCGGGCAAGATTCCATTTTACTTTGATGCAAAGTGCAATAAACATTGATGGGCAATGCTGTCCCCAAAGTGACTGATTAAACTTCAAAAGGATCGTCTATTGCTCATAAATTTCTGTTCATTTTCATTAATATATGTATGGAATGTTGGCTGAGTGCAATAAGTAAATGTGTCTTTTTAAGAGTTTGCTACAATGGACTCAGGGAAAAAAAATCGATATATTTCAAATTGTCAACACAGTTGTGCATAGTACAAAATACTGATTGAAATCTTCCCTGATTATTTGCATTTGTGAATCATTTAATATGTAAATAAATTTGGACAGTAATTTAGCCGATACAAAATCATCCGACATTGCCTGCTGAGTATTTCCAGCACTTTTGCTTCCAAATCACCTAGCTTTGTGATACACTCTATGTTTTAAATTGGCAGATGTGGTAGGCAAGCCCTTCTTTATCCTCGGCCCTGTTGTGGTGTTAGGAATTGCATGCCTTTGCTTCTTCTAGAAGATTGCCTTCCTGTAAATATTCTTCCAAAAGCTCTAAAAACTGAGGCGGATTTATACAAAGGTCAATGTTCTTTGCTCTGGATGGCACTATTATCTCCAGAGTTTCTTGCTCTATCGATGTACGGGCTTGGATGCAAGCTGGTTTTCTAACTCTCCCTATTATTATGGGTCATTTTCTCCTGCCAAAAGAGAGGGATGGTTTGTGAGTAGTTATTGAAAAGGGATGTGCACATGTGTGGGGCTTCCTGATATAGTGTGTGAGCTGGGAGGGAGAAGAAACAAGTTGCAAGCAGGATGAGAATGTGTCAATGTGAAGAACCATTGGTTATGATATTACAAAATTCCATGGACACGGAAAAGGTTCCAGTGGATTGGAAAAATTATAACATAACGGCCTTATTCAAAAAAGGGAGGGAGGCAGAATGTGGGAAATTACAAACCAGTTAATTTATTTTTTATAAATGTTTTTATTGGGTTTTTTTGAACAAGGTATAATTACCATTATATACACAGAATAAGAAACACACATATATATATATGCACACATTTAGAGGAGAAGGACATACCCCAACATTAAAAAAAATGCAATAACATATGAAATGGAATAACTGGTGGGGTATTGTGCACCAGCTCGACAGCGGCATCTCTGTACATCTGGCAAAATTACCCACACCACATAAGTAGGCGACTGCCTGCGGGGGGGGGGGACTGGGGGGGCAAGCACACCTTTGGGTGCCGGGGAGAAAATCACAGTGTGCGATATTTGGCTGTGCTGTGTGTTGCTGTCGCCCGCCCTTCCCGGACGGGTCTCGCTGCCGTCCCACGCTCGCCCCCTCTTCTGCCGCTTAATTTGACCAGACCAGTTAATTTGACATCAGTTGTTGGAAAATTGTTAGAATCAATTATCAAGGACATAATATCAGGACATTTGGAAAGCCAAAGTGCGGTCCATCAGAGTCGGCATGGTTTTATGAGGGGCAAATCATGTTTGACTAATTTGCTTGAGTTCTTCGAAGATGTAACAAGCAAAGTGGATAATGGGGATCCTGTAGATGTAATATATCTCGGCTTCTGGAAGGCATTTGATAAGGTGCCGCACAGAAGGTTAATTCACAAAGTGATTATTAGCTTGGATAGAAGACTGGCTGATGGACAGGAGACAAAGAATCGGGATAAATGGCAAGATTAACTAGTCGGGTGCCACAGGATTCGGTCCATGGGCCTCAGCCAAATTTGCAGATGATACAAAATAGGTGGAACAGTAAGCTGCAATGAGGAAATAAGAACCTTACAAATGGATATAGATAGGTTAGGAGAGTGGGCCAAAATGTGGCAGATGGAGTTTAACGTGGATAAGTGTGAGGTCATGCATTTTGGTGGAATAAATGGAAAGGCAATTTATTATGTAAATGGGGAGAGACTTTGGGGTGCTCCAATGCAGAGGATCTGGGTGTCCTCGTGCATGAGTCACAGAAAACAAGCATGCACGTGCAGCAGATAATAAGGAAAGCAAATGGAATATTGGCATTTATAGCAAAGGTAATTGAGTATAAAGATAAGGAAATGGTGTTGCAACTATACAAGGTATTGTTAAGACCGCACCTGGTGTACTGTGCACAGTTTTGGTCCCCTTATTTGAGGAAAGATGTTGTGGATTTGGACGCAGTTAAGAGGAGGTTCACTAGATTGATTCCAGAGAGGAGGGGTTTGCCGTTTGGGGAGAGATTGAACAGTTTTGGCCTGTACTCTCTAGAGTTTAGAAGAATGATGGGATATCTAATTGAGCTATACAAGATGTTAAAAGGTATGGATAAAGTAGACGTGGAGCTGATGCTTCCTCTTGTGGGGCATTCTAAAATGAGAGCTCATAATCTTAGAATAAGAGGGAGCAAATTGAAAACAGATTTGAGGAGGAACTAATTCTCCCAAAGGGTTGTAAATCAGTGGAATTTGCTATCCCAGAGTGCGGTGGATGCAGAGACAGTGAGTAAATTTTAAGGAGGAGTTAGACAGATTTGTAATCGATAATGGATTGAAGGGTTATGGAGAACAGGCAGGATGGTGAAGTTGAGGCCAGGATGGAACCAGCCATGATCACATTGAGCGTGTATAGGCTCGGGAGGCTAAATTGCCTACTCCTGCTCCTCGGTCATGTGTTCTAGGGAGGAGATGCTCTGGCTGATTTCTCAATCAAGCTCCTCTAACATTGTAGGTAGAAGATGAGGAACATATTAGCCATGATAGAATGGTGAAGCAGACTTGATGGGCTGAATGGTCCAATTCTGCTCCTATATCTTATGAACTTATGAAGAATGTGACTAGGCTGTGAAGTGAGAAAGTAGTCATGAGAGAAGATCATTGTTTATCATTTGCTACAGGTGAGAATAGAATGTTAATTGTGCTTGTTGTTAAGGCAGCAAGCAACAGGTCAGGTCACTGAAGCATTTGAATCTTTGAAATCAGATCCTGGGGTGACACTCCACGAGTTGACTACCAATGCATTACTTGCTGTAAGATCTGATTTTGCAACTTTGTTCCATCAGACCATAAGGAGTTTGGAAAGCATAGATAGGGAGTAACTGTTCCCATTGGTGGAAAGATCAATAACCAGAGAGCACAGATTAGTTTGTAAGAATATTGTTACACACAGGAGAGAGGCAAACAAACCTTCTTCATCCTCACATTATCTGTCCATATTTTGAATTATTTTTAAAGTAGGCTGTGGCATGTTTTCCCAAACCTTCAGCTGACATGCTCCAATTTTAACACGCAACAAACTCTCTTTATGATTAACTCATAAGGTTAGTTTATTTCACATTCAAACCATGAGAGTTGTTGGTTGGAAATGTTCGTAACCTCACATGCGCGCACACACACACACACATAAACAGTAACGAGGGGGATTTAAAAAAGAGTTTTTCTAACTATGGAACAACAGTAAAATAACCAAAGAAATGAATATTTGTTCACATGATTTCAAGAGTCAAGAAAGACAAAGCCCAGAGAGTTTTTCCTTCTTGGAGGATTTCAGTCCAGATCAGTTGCTGGTTGGAGACAGCAGCACAAAAATCCTTGGGCTGGATTCTCCGCAGTCCTGCGCCAAAATCGCAGCCAGTGCGGGGGCGGAGAATCCACTTTATCGCCGTAATCGGGCCCGGCGCCAGTTCGGTAATTCTCCAGGACCCGAAAATCGGTGTGACCGTGGAGTGTACCAGGTGGCTGGGGGCCCATTGACATAGGCCCGGCCAGCAATCCTCTGCTTCCGACCGGCTGAGTTCCCGACGGTGTGGAACTAACCACCTATTGCCGCTCAGGATGCATGCATAGTGGCTACGGACTCAGTCCGCAGCCGCCCTGGTCGGGGAGCAGGGGGATCGGCCCCGGGGAGGGGGGGTCCTTATAGGCGGCCGGGGACCTTATAGGCGGCCGGGGGTTAGATCTGTGCGATTAGATGCTCGGGTGCACGGCCGATGGGTAGGGGGGGTGTTAATTTTTCTGTCTGGCTCCGCTGTCCAAGTCCACCACGGAGCTCGGCGCGGCCGCTGGAGGCCGCCACCGTGCTCATGCGCGAACTCCAAACTGGAAGTGCGGGGGCCCTTATCCACGGCTAAAGCTGCGAGATTTACTCTGGGTCCCTGCAGAGCATTGAATTCGTTCATCTTTTTCATTCGGAATTTCTGGAGTAAAACTCCATCGTTCTTACGCCGGCATGGGGACATAGTCCCATTTTGGTAGAATCCAGCCCCTTGTAAGAAAATGAGGCTTTTAAAGTACAAGAGGTTTTCAGGAATTGAGAGATGGTGGCCAGCTGCCTGACTGTTGGTCTTTTCAGGTTGGAAGTAATCAGGAAAATGCTCGTTTCTCAGTTCTCAACTGAATATGGAAATTTCTCAATGGTCAACTGAGTCATGTGACTTCCACTATGATTTCAAAAGGGATGTTTATCTGGTGTCTGGGTATGGCCTTTGTTTTTTGGCTGAAAATGTCCCAGTCATTAGCCTCTGAAAGTGTCACCATCCAGGTTGAAGATCTTCTATCAGGAACCATTGTCAGGGCCTATCCTGTGACTCTGCTCGAGGGGGTAAACTTATCAAGATGCAAATGACATCAATTAGTGACATCAAAGGTCACCTTTTGAAATGGACCTGGTCAGTCCCAGGTGTGAAATGGGTCTGTTAACGCCGTTTCAATCTCTGCATGTCTCCTAGTTTTGGCCTTCAATGGGGTGTGAGATTCCAGAAGGTTGAGAGGGAAACACTTTTGTTCTTGTAACTACTATTAGAAGCTTCCAGGACAGAAGGCTCATCCTGTGAGTCATGTGACCTGTAGTAACCATCTTTTACCTCAGCAAATGTTCATTTTAAATACAAATAAAGTTTGATGCACATTGTTTTGATTCATTTTCATGCCATATTAACGTGACAATATCATGATGGAGGAAAGTGAGGCAGAGAGGTTTAGGGATGGAATTCCAGAGTGCAGAGCTAGGTAGCTAAAGACACAACCAAAAATAGTGGTGTGGGAGTTGGGCGGTACAGTGGCACAGTGGCCAACACTGCTGCCTCTCAGCGCCAGGGACCCAGGTTCAGTTCTGGCGTTGGGTGACTGTGTGGAGTTTCGAACTTCTCCCCATATATGCGTGGGTTTCTTCTGCGTGCTCTGCTTTTCTCCCACAATCCAAAGATGTGCAGGTTAGATGGATTGGCCATGATAAAAATGCCCCTTAATGTCCAGGGATGTGCAGATTAGATGGGGATATGGGAATTGGGCAGGAATGGGCCTAGCTGGGGTGCTCTTTCAGAGGGCCAATGCAGAATTGTTGGGCCAAATGCGCTGTAGGGATTCTATGATTTCAATTGGGGATGCTCAAGGGGCCAGTATTAGATAATTACAGATGTTGTGCATCTAAAGGAAATTTCAGATTTAAGCAGGGACAAGTAATGTTGGGATTTGAAAACCAGGAAAAGAATTCTCCAGGGATTTGTTTGTGCGTCGGGGGTGATGGTGATTCTCCGGCAGCGTTGCACCCTGCGCAAGTCCTGCTATGTTGGGAGAATTCCGGGAGAGGTCCGAAATGAGACATGGGCCAGGCACCAAACAGTTTCCAGTGTTCCCGGCCCACTCCAGCTGGCATGATCAAGTTCTCACCCAGAGTGGGCGAGAACCTGGTCAGAGATTAAAGTTGAATGCAGCAGCCTCCCCCTGGAATGCTCCAGCATCCCCAGGAAACCACCAAGCGTGAATCATTACTGGTCATTAAAAGCGGACACCATGCGCCATGGGCTCTGAGGGGGAGCAAGCAGGTGAATACCCCTCTCCACTTACCTCCAGGGAGCACAAGGTCACAGCAGCCACTGGCCAGATGATGTGGGTGGGGGGGGGTTATTCAAGAGAGAGGCGGTATGGAGGGCTTGGGCTGGGCTGGAGGGAGCCAGGTCACTGGTCTCCCCCGGGATCAGGGTAGCTTTGAGTCTGTGAAGCCTTGAAGCCTGCATTCTTTCATGTCCAGCACCTCATAACAGGGCAAAGCGCAGCTGCAGCCTTGCTGCCCTTAAATCCTCTCTCAGGACAGATTCATTCTGAAGCCTGTCTCTTGAAGAATAATTTCATTCCACTTGAAGTATCAATAGGCGTCTTGTTATGCTCTTGGCGTAGCGTAAGCAGCTTCCTTGATGTGCACTCTGACAAAGGAAGGTTCAGACGTGGAGATAACTTCAACACGTTTATTGAACTATTTACAATTCTCCTACTCGGGTTTGCCACTACTTTTAATCCTTCTATAGCTACTCAGACTGACGAACCAGTCTGCTACAATCCACGTGGTGGGTGTGACGTTGAATCAACCCTGTGTCTGTACTCACTGAGTGTCTCCACTGGAAAGAGGAAGATCATGTGTGCTGTGTCCATTATATATGGGTTGGTGGAATTCCTCCCTGTGGTAGTGTCACCTCTTGTGTGTATCGTGAATGCCCATTGGTCGTGTCCTATCTTACTGACCCACTGGTTGAGTGTCTGTGTGTCATGTCTCTGGTGCTCCCTCTAGTGTCTAGCTAGTTTACGTGTACTTACATTAACCCCTTGTCTGTCTCCAGTGATGCATATCACCACAATAGGCTCTTTGTTTTCACTGTTGTAGAATTCTTTCTTTAGTCTTTTTGTATGTCGTTGTTTACATTAGTTTTTCACACCCAATTGACTGTTACACGCCTCTTGATCGATAGCTGAAGGCTATCTCAAAGGAGGGTGAACGTTTTAATGGCACTTCACGGTACATTAACTCTAAAGTGCTTCCTCGTTTGCGCAGGCGTCCTGTCTGAGTGCAGTTTTTCTGTAGAAGATTTTATTCTGCTCTGAATTGCTTCCTAGAAAGATCAGGGGTGGGATTCTCCAATAATGGGGCTATGTACCCACTCCAGCATCAAAAGAAAGTCCAGAGTGATTCTCCTATCTGAAGGGGGCTCGCAGGGCCCCCGGGTACTCCTCGCACCTCTGGCTGCCGATACGGGGCCCTGCACATCCGGTCGTGAGTCTGCGCATGCGCACAGATGCACGTCATGGTAGACTCACAACGCGAAGCTGCCCGAAAATATAGGTCCCCGAGATCGCGCGTGCACCCGTGGACCCGTGGCCCCCGAGATCGCGCGTGCACCCGTGGCCCCCGAGATCGCGCGTGCACCCGTGGCCCCCGAGATCGCGCGTGCACCCGTGGCCCCCGAGATCGCGCGTGCACCCGTGGCCCCCGAGATCGCGCGTGCACCCGTGGCCCCCGAGATCGCGCGTGCACCCGTGGCCCCCGAGATCGCGCGTGCACCCGTGGCCCCCGAGATCGCGCGTGCACCCGTGGCCCCCGAGATCGCGCGTGCACCCGTGGCCCCCGAGATCGCGCGTGCACCCGTGGCCCCCGAGATCGCGCGTGCACCCGTGGCCCCCGAGATCGCGCGTGCACCCGTGGCCCCCGAGATCGCGCGTGCACCCGTGGCCCCCGAGATCGCGCGTGCACCCGTGGCCCCCGAGATCGCGCGTGCACCCGTGGCCCCCGAGATCGCGCGTGCACCCGTGGCCCCCGAGATCGCGCGTGCACCCGTGGCCCCCGAGATCGCGCGTGCAGTGCACCCGTGGCCCCCGAGATCGCGCGTGCACCCGTGGCCCCCGAGATCGCGCGTGCACCCGTGGCCCCCGAGATCGCGCGTGCACCCGTGGCCCCCGAGATCGCGCGTGCACCCGTGGCCCCCGAGATCGCGCGTGCACCCGTGGATCGGTGGCCCCCGATCGCTAGCCTGGCTGTCCCTGATGCCCCCCCCCCCCCTGGTAAAGGATCACCCATCCCCCCACCAGGGCAGCCGCGGACTGAGTCCGCAGCAGCCGCTGACTGTTCCCGACAGGCAAAACGTGGTTAGAACCACACTGTCGGGAACGCGGCCAGCTTTCGTCGGTAAATCGTGGAGGGCCTCTGTCAACGGCCCCCTACCCGCGCCATGTATGGATGCTCGCCGCATGCTCGATTCATGGGGATTCTCTGGGGACCGGAGAATCGCGGGAGCGATGTCGCGCCGGTCTTTGGCGTCAACGCCCATTCTCTTCCCCCCCCCCCCCCTTCCCCCGCCCCCGCGGTGATCGTGATTTTGGCTCGGTGAATCTGCCCCAGGTTTTCTGAATAATTGTTTTTTTCAGAGTGGGTTTGTTTAAAGTCTGAAGTGCTTCTAGAAAGAGCACGTGCTCTGTCTAACCGCAGTTTGTTTTGGACTGGATCTTTTTCAACCTTTGGGCCGGGATTTTCCCCTACCCGGTGGGGCGGAGGGTCCCGGCGTAGCGGAGTGGCACCAACCATTCTCCGCACCTTTAAGGGCTAGGCCCGCACCGGAGTGGTTTCCGCTGCGCCGACTGTCAACAAAACCGGCGCCAATGGCCTTTGGCGCTACGGCGCCCGGCGTTTGGGTTGACCGAAAGGCCTTCGCCGGACCGCGTGGCCACTGACGTCACCACCGGCGCATACATGGTAGGGGGGTCTCTTCCGCCTCCGCCATAGCCATTCAGCAGGGGCATGGGAACCTGGATTGTAGTTTTGGGGTACGGGAGATTGAGAGTATAGAGGTCAGGAGCACAGATTTGACATCGCAGGAGGGTGCCAGTGTTCAGGTAGATGGTTTGAAGTGTGTCTACTTCAATGCCAGGAGTATACGAAATAAGGTAGGGGAACTGGCAGCATGGGTTGGTACCTGGGACTTCGATGTTGTGGCCATTTCAGAGACATGGATAGAGCAGGAACAGGAATGGTTGTTGCAGGTTCCGGGGTTTAGGTGTTTTAGTAAGCTCAGAAAAGGGGGCAAAAGAGGGGGAGGTGTGGCGCTGCTAGTCAAGGACAGTATTACGGTGGCGGAAAGGATGCTAGATGGGGCCTCTTCTTCCGAGGTAGTATGGGCTGAGGTTAGAAACAGGAAAGGAGAGGTCACACTGCTGGGAGTTTTCTATAGGCCACCTAATAGTTCTAGGGATGTAGAGGAAAGGATGGCGAAGATGATTCTGGAAAAGAGCGAAAGTAACAGGGTAGTTGTTATGGGAGACTTTAACTTTCCAAATATTGACTGGAAAATATATAGTTTGAGTACATTAGATGGGTCGTTCTTTGTACAATGTGTGCAGGAGGGTTTCCTGACACAATATGTTGACAGGCCAACAAGAGGCGAGGCCACATTGGATTTGGTTTTGGGTAATGAACCAGGCCAGGTGTTAGATCTGGAGGTAGGTGAGCACTTTGGAAACAGTGACCACAATTCGGTGACCTTTACGTTAGTGATGGAAAGGGATAAGTATACCCCGCAGGGCAAGAGTTATAGCTGGGGGAAGGGCAATTATGATGCCATTAGACATGACTTAGGATGTGTAGGTTGGAGAAGTAGGCTGCAAGGGTTGGGCACACTGGATATGTGGAGCTTGTTCAAGGAACAGCTATTGCATGTTCTTGATAAGTACGTACCAGTCAGGCAGGGAGGAAGGGGTCGAGCGATGGAATCGTGGTTTACCAAAGAAGTGGAATCTCTTGTTAAGAGGAAGAAGGAGGCCTATGTGAAGATGAGGCGTGAAGTTTCAGTTGGGGCACTTGATAGTTACAAGGAAGCGAGGAAGGATCTAAAGAGAGAGCTGAGTCGAGCAAGGAGGGGACATGAGAAGTCTTTGGCAGGTAGGATCAAGGAAAACCCAAAAGCTTTCTATAGGTATGTCAGGAATAAAAGAATGACTAGGGTAAGAGTAGGGCCAGTCAAGGACAGTGGTGGGAAGTTGTGTGTGGAGGCTGAGGAGATAAGCGAGACACTAAATGAATACTTTTCCTCAGTATTTACTCAGGAAAAAGATAATATTGTGGAGGAGAATGCTGAGACCCAGGCTATTAGAATAGATGGCATTGAGGTGCGTAGGGAAGAAGTGTTGGCAATTCTGGACAAGGTGAAAATAGATAAGTCCCCGGGGCCGGATGGGATTTATCCTAGGATTCTCTGGGAAGCCAGGGAAGAGATTGCTGAGCCTTTGGCTTTGATTTTTAGGTCATCATTGGCTACAGGAATAGTGCCAGAGGACTGGAGGATAGCAAATGTGGTCCCTTTGTTCAAGAAGGGGAGTAGAGATAACCCCGGTAACTATAGGCCGGTGAGCCTAACGTCTGTGGTGGGTAAAGTCTTGGAGAGGATTATAAAAGATACGATTTATAATCATCTAGATAGGAATAATATGATTAGGGATAGTCAGCATGGTTTTGTGAAGGGTAGGTCATGCCTCACAAACCTTATCGAGTTCTTTGAGAAGGTGACTGAACAGGTAGACGAGGATAGAGCAGTTGATGTGGTGTATATGGATTTCAGTAAAGCGTTTGATAAGGTTCCCCACGGTCGGCTATTGCAGAAAATACGGAGGCTGGGGATTGAGGGTGATTTAGAGATGTGGATCAGAAATTGGCTAGTTGAAAGAAGACAGAGAGTGGTAGTTGATGGGAAATGTTCAGAATGGAGTTCAGTTACGAGTGGCGTACCACAAGGATCTGTTCTGGGGCCGTTGCTGTTTGTCATTTTTATAAATGACCTAGAGGAGGGCGCAGAAGGATGGGTGAGTAAATTTGCAGACGACACTAAAGTCGGTGGAGTTGTAGACAGTGCGGAAGGATGTTGCAGGTTACAGAGGGACATAGATAAGCTGCAGAGCTGGGCTGAGAGGTGGCAAATGGAGTTTAATGTGGGGAAGTGTGAGGTGATTCACTTTGGAAAGAATAACAGGAATGCGGAATATTTGGCTAATGGTAAAATTCTTGGTAGTGTGGATGAGCAGAGGGATCTCGGTGTCCATGTACATAGATCCCTGAAAGTTTCCACCCAGGTTGATAGGGTTGTGAAGAAGGCCTATGGTGTGTTGGCCTTTATTGGTAGAGGGATTGAGTTCCAGAGCCATGAGGTCATGTTGCAGTTGTACAAAACTCTAGTACGGCCGCATTTGGAGTATTGCGTACAGTTCTGGTCGCCTCATTATAGGAAGGACGTGGAAGCTTTGGAACGGGTGCAGAGGAGATTTACCAGGATGTTGCCTGGTATGGAGGGAAAATCTTATGAGGAAAGGCTGATGGACTTGAGATTGTTTTCGTTAGAGAGAAAAAGGTTAAGAGGTGACTTAATAGAGGCATACAAAATGATCAGAGGGTTAGATAGGGTGGACAGCGAGAGCCTTCTCCCGCGGATGGAGGTGGCTAGCACGAGGGGACATAGCCTTAAATTGAGGGGTAATAGATATAGGACAGAGGTCAGAGGTGGGTTTTTTACGCAAAGAGTGGTGAGGCCGTGGAATGCCCTACCTGCAACAGTAGTGAACTCGCCAACATTGAGGGCATTTAAAAGTTTATTGGATAAGCATATGGATGATAAGGGCATAGTGTAGGTTAGATGGCCTTTAGTTTTTTTCCATGTCGGTGCAACATCGAGGGCCGAAGGGCCTGTACTGCGCTGTATCGTTCTATGTTCTATGTTCTCATGGAGGCTGTGGCGGCGGCGGAAGAAAAAGAGTGCCCCCACGGCACTGGCCCGCCCGCCAATCGGTGGGCCCCGATCGTGGGCCAGGCCACCGTGGGGGCGCTCCCCCCCAGGACCCCGGGGGCCTTCATGCGCCGCCAATCCCGCCGGCACCAGAGGTGGTTTAAACCACGTCTGCAGGATTGGCCTGTCAGCTGCGGGACTTCGGCCCATCGTGGGCCGGAGAATCGCCCCGGGGGGGCATGCCGATCGGCGCGGGGGGCACGCCGATCGGTGGGGCGTGATTCCCGCTCCCGTCGATTCCAGGGTGGCGGAGAATTCCGGCTACGGCGGGGGCGGGATTTACGCCGGCCCCAGGCGATTCCCCGACCCTGTGGGGGGTCGGAGAATTCCGCCCCTGATGGCAGTACTTTTCCACAATAGAAGCAGCTGGCACCACTGAGACATTAAAGTGTAGATATTCCTCAGTGAGGACCTTCTTGCAGCCATTGTTGAATTCTCTGGATAGATGTGATAACCACCCGGGGGGCTCGGGGGCCGTTGTAGCCCCCAGGTGGTCACGGTTATGGCTGGACAGTACCCTGGCACTGTCTCCTCCCAGATTGGCACTGTCAGGGTGCCTGAGGTTAGTGCCAGGTTAGCACTGCTAAGATGTGGGGCCTGAAAGGAGGGACTGAGGGGAAGCCTGAAGATTTGTTCGCCATAGTCGGGTGTCGTCACTTGGGGGGCGGGAGTGCAGTTGATGGAAATGGAAGGGGAGTCTTTGCCGGCGGGAAGGAGAGTGGGAAAATGCTGGTGAGACGTGGGGGGACTATTGGGTTATTCTGAGATTGGCGTGCCCTTTTGGGTCCCACACCACATTTTTGGCGCCAATCACCCCCTTGCTCCAAAACAAGTGTGAATGGATTACACCGATCCACCCAGTAAGAATTGCACCTCGAGCATGATTCTCCCAGTCCCGCGGCGGGCCGGAGAATCGCCGCAACCGCGCACCACGCCGGAGCGCGATTCTCCGAGGTGCGGAAAATCAGCGCCATTTGCGCTGCCGCGTTTTGCGCGATGCCGGTCGTGGGCTGTTTTACGCGGCAGGGCTGCCAATTCTCCGGCCCGTATGGGCCGAATGGCCAGGTGGAAAAAGCAGTGTCCCGCCGACGCCGTCCACACCTAGTCACTGCCAGCGGGAACTCTGCGCGAAGGGTCGGGGGGCGGCCTGTGGGGGAGGGGAGAGGGGCTCCGTCCGCGGGGGGCCCTCCGATGGGGTCTGGCCTGCGATCGGAGCCTACCGATTGGCGGGCCGGCCTCTCCCTCCCCCCCCCCCCCCCCCCCCCCGCCCAGGCCTACTTTGTTGCGCATCCGGCCACTGAACCCAGGGCTGGCCCAAGGTACCGGCAACTCGGGCAGTCGCCCGGGGCGCCATGTGCTCGGGGGCGCCAGAGACCCGGGTCCCGCGCATGCGCAGTTGGGCCGGCGCCAACCAGCGCATGCGCGGTGGCCGCCCTCCCCCTTCCGTCCCCCCCTCCGTCCGCCGCCCCCCCTCCATCCGCCGCCCCCCCCCCTCTGCCCTCCCCGCCCCCCCCGGCCCACCCCCCCTCGGCCTCGGCCCCGCCCCCCCTCGGCCTCGGCCCCCCGGGCCCGCCCCCGCCCGAAGGGCGCCGAAGTTCAGCTTGCCCGGGGCGCCAGCAACCCTAGGGCCGGCGCTGACTGAACCCCCGCACCATGTTGCATCGGGGCTGCAGTGCTTAGTAAGGCCACCGTGCATGTGCAGTTGGCGCCGCCCCCAGTGCGCGCCAGGAAGTGAGGCTGGAGTGGCATGAACCGCTGCAGCGCCATGCTGGCCCCAATCGCTACTGCCTGTGCCCGGTTTGCGCCATTGTGAAATGCGACGGCGTTCACAACGGCGCAGACACTCTGTCCCGCGATCGGAGAATCGCGCCCCACATTTCCCACTGGAGACTACACTTGGAAATTTTTGGGAGAATTGTGCCCTGGGTGTTTACTCCTGGCTTTACTATTCTGTGCTTTTCTCAAACTTATGTAGAACACAGGTCCTGTCTCAAATGCAGTATTATTTCCAGTTCTGCGCACTACACTTGCGGAAAAACATGAATGCATTATAAAGAGCACAGAAAAGATTCATGAGAATGGTTCCAGCGATGAGAAATGTCAGTTACATAGCTAGATTGGAGAAGTTGGGACTTTTCCACAACTTACCCAAGAACCACTGCCGGTTAAAACTTCCTTTGTAAATTCATGAAACTGGATCTCTTAACTAAACATAGAGGTCCGTGTAAAATGTGATGGGTCACATATAATTTACATTTCGTAATCTAGGACATTTAGTGAATCTGATTTTCGTTAATGGATCATTAGGGAAAGGACAGTACATTTTTTAAATATCAGCTTCCAACTTCTAAAAAGAAAACAAACCTGAAAAAGGTTTTTCATTTTTGTTCCCTTTTAGGACTCCTTAAGCTGCATTGAACCAGGCCTAATGGATTTGAATGTCTTGCATGAAGATTCACTGGAATGGGATGAAACAGACATGAGTAATAACCTGATTGGTATCCAAGATGAAACACCTGCTGATCTTGCATGCAAGCAGAATGACGCATCAAAATTCTCACCAGAGCTCATCAATAATCTTGCTGATGAACTTATGCTGGATCAATATACCAATGGCCCTGGAGAATCACTATATAGTCCTGGTGAGGCACCTTCTTCCTCATGTCCACATATCTATCAGGTCTACAGCCAACATAATGTACAACTCCATGGAAAAAAACACAAGACATTCTTCAAGAATGCCTCAATTGTATCTAATTCAAAGCATCCAACCAATTTAGTAATGAGTGCAAGTAAAGATTCACCTTTCTCATCTGAAGATTCTTTGCCAGACCTACTGGGTGATTTGATTCCAGAAAAAGAGGACAAACCAACATCACAGTGTGAGAGTGGAATAGTCAGCATAATCAGCGAGGATGGTACAGAAGCTACAACAAATTCTCAAACGTCTCTACCAAATCAGATTGTTCAAGCTCAAACTAAATATGTCCAACCATTGCACCCCTTAATAGAATTGAAACATAAAGATTGTCCAATTCAGTCATGCATTTGTCAAAGACCGGGTTCACTTGAAAAAAGGGAAATGAAGAATGTAGCAAGAATACCAAGAACAAAAAATGAAGTAGAATTGTCAAAAAATCTTCAATCACTGTCTCTGAGTAATGAAGAAAATTTACAGCCCTTTGATATCAATAAAATTGCTTCAAAGGGTTGTTCAAATGATCTAGAGGCACAATATGATGTGTTCACGTTTTATGACTATTCTTACCTACAGGGCCCTGAGCGTGAGTTAAATATGACTATAACTCACTCATCTGAAGAAAAGGGAACTACTAATGGGCATATGTCCTCTAAACCTCATTCCCCTGAATTTATTTGTAAAAATGGGCTATCAGTTCCAGATTCCAAATCAGACTATGCTACATCAGAAAACTGCCTGCCAATAACATCAAGTGAAGGAAACCTTGAGACTTGTTATAGCAAAACAGATGATGACAGAATATCTCGAGATATTCTAAGTGACACAGGTTTCACATTTTTGTCTCAGAGGTCATCGGTGGAATCACTTTCAATTGCTGGCGACATATTTCAGCTTGAAACTAACAATCACAAAAGTGGTGATCTCCAACACAGTACCTCCTTAGAGAGCTGGGCCATTCCTTACAAAATCACAGAGGAACTACTGAGTATCCACGGGTCAGGGGACATCATGGGTAGTGATGCAGTAGGGGAGCTAAGCAAGAGGACATTAGACCTGTTGAAACGTTTAGAAAATATTCAGAATCCAGTAAGTCCAAAAATGAAACGTAGTGTCTCTGATATCACACTGCATAGTAACTCTCTCAAAATGTCGTTCACTGGGCAACTATCATTTGATGCTGCATCATCAGCAAATGAAGACTCTGCTGCTTCTCTCACAGAACTTAGCAGCAGTGATGAGCTCTCTTTGTGTTCGGAAGACATAATTGTTCATAAAAATAAAATTTCGGATTCCAATGCATCATTCAAAAAACACGTTAATCAATCAGTGACTGATGAAGCTGATGTCAATATAAGCATGATTGTTAATGTGTCTTGTACATCTGCTTGTACTGATGAAGAAGACGATAGTGATTTGCTTTCCAGTTCAACCCTTACACTAACAGAAGAAGAACTGTGCATTAAGGATGATGATGATTCCAGCATTGCCACAGATGATGAAATTAATGAAGAAAGCAGTCACATTTTAGATAGGGATTATATGAAGAATGAACTCCAACAATGGATTAAGCCATTTTTTTCAGTCACAAAGGAAAAGAAAAAAATGAATTCAGGAGAGAAGTATCGGTGCAGGACCGATTCAAGTAGTATCAGATTACCACCCTTTAAAAATATTTCAACACTTTACCCATTTTTAAACAGTTCTGCATTGATGCAGTCCGAGTCCAAAGACTGCAAGAATACTTCTCTCAAATTCAAACAGAATGGAATGGAGACTCTCAGACACTCTTGCACTGACCACTTAAAAGATGATGTAGAGAATGGCAATGTGGAAAAATCTCCATTAAAAGACAAAAAAGAACAAACTGAAGAGATAGACATCAATAAACTTCAGTCTTTTGAAAAGGAACACAATACTGGCAACCCCCATTTAACAGAATGTTCAAAACCTGAATTATTTCGGAGTGCATTAGAGCAAGAAACAGATGTTCCTTCTGCACAGTACATTCCACCTCCCCTGACCCCCCCACATTCTCCAAAGAAGAATAAAAAGCTGATATGCTTCGAAGACAATGGGATTGCAAACCAACATTTATCATCATTTGCTTTTAACCTTGATGAGGAGCCTATTCTCTCAAAGAAACTTGAAAATTACAATGTTACAGTATTAGGTGAGAAGACAGTTCTGACAAGTGAATCTAAGAAACCTCAACAGCATGATGGTTCCAACGCAGATTTGACACTTAACTGCCTTGGTGATGAATATAATATTATTAGTGAAGAGTCAGCTGTAAAATGTTCATCTCAGCTTGATTCAGAAAACAAACAGTTGGAAGAAACTACTACGGATTATGTCAATGATATTTCAAATTGTTCCTGCCATTCTAGTGTTCCTCATGATTTTGATGGTGAAGAAGATAGTTCTGTTCATAATTTTGTGATGGAAATAATTGATATGGCATCAACAGCCCTGAAGAACATATCCCAGCATGACTCTGAAATGATGAATCCAACTTCGGTGGCTCAGATCAAGGAAAAAGTATTGGAACATTCTCACCGTCCTTTGCAACTGCGAAAAGGAGACTTTTACTCTTACCTGTCCATATCATCACATGACAGTGATTGCGGTGAGGTGAACACTTGCATTGATGAGAAAAGCAGCACACCGCTGCCATCGGATTTTAATGATAAGGCCCAGATTGAAAGCAACGATGAAGATGATAACTTTCAGACTGAAGGTTTTGAAGAACGATATACTGATCAGCCCTGCTTATTTGAATCTACATTTCAAAAGGACACCGTTTCAGATAATAATCAATATTCTTTGATCAAAACTGCATCATTTTTTGACAGCAATGCATCCCCATTGTCAAATGGTAAACTGGACATTGCAATGTCAAAAGCAAGTGTGACACCGAGTAACCAAAATATGTGTGGTGGGAATCTAATTGAAGCAAACAAAATTCCTGAAAACTCAATTACATTTTTAGACATCACTAATCAAATATGCAACACATCTGAAGACAATACCTTTCAAGCAGTAGAGTGCCATACTGAGAATCCTTACCTTAATTATTTGCTGCCTAAACCACAAACATGCACTAATGAGTGTTTGTCAGATAATGGATCCTTTTTTGCCATGTCTAACCTTGAAATGCTTGAACCAAATGGCCCTCCACTAAAGAGCGAGAGTGATGAAAATCATAAGTCGGTAAGACAGTCCCTTGAAATAAATGTGGTGAAGGACACACAACCAAATAATGATCATTTTGAAAAACCAGGAGACACCTTCATCAAAATTCAATTTCCACATGAACATCCTGTTTATGAAAATCATCAAACTGCAGATTGTAAAGACAAACAGAAGCTTTCCACAAAAGAAAACCATTACGAAGGAGACTCGCTTCAGAAAGAGGTGGGTTATGTGTTATATTCAAAATCTATCATTTTATAATTTGTAGAAGCTACATTTTCTTCTATTTTGAAAAGAGATGGATTAAAAAAACCTGTTTTATTTATTCCCGGGCAGCAATCTGACAACGATTGCCACTCCGCGGAAGATCTGAACCAGTGGACCATAACTTCTGACTGGGGACCGGTGCGTTTGGTGGGTTGGGGGGTGGTGGAGTCATGGGTCAGAGAATGGGGGTGTGGTCAGAGGACGAGGGGGGGAGAGGATTAGGTCCCAAAGAGTTGCCGAGCCCCTTAATTTGTATTAATGATGGAAATTTCATAAATTCAGCTATGCATAATATGTGTGCTAAATGGCTCAGTGGAAATTAAGACATTTCTAATTTGCCTCGTACACATAAGCTATTTTACCTTGGCCCACCAAGCGCAAATGTTGTGGTAGTGTTTTAAAATCAAGACTTAGGGCCTAGTTGCTGTTCAGCTGCCATATTTACTGGGGCCCTCCTGTGGCAGGAAAGCCTACTTCCGACCTACCTGCGCAGGATCCGGCGGTTTCCCCTCAATTCTTCAGCCTCCCCAGGAAGGCTGCAGCTGGGTGCCAATTAGTGCTGGTCCACACAAATGTGGACCAGGCGGAATGGCACCCGGGGGTCTCGAGGACCACGGAGCCCTCTGGGTGGTCAGGGCAAGTGCAGGGTGCCTCCCTGCCCATCCCCCTGGAAAGTGGGCACCTTAGCACTGCTTCCCAGCACCTACCAAGTTGCCTGGATGGCACTGCCAAGCCAGCAGGAGCACTGCCTGGGTGTCAGTGCAAGGGTGCCTGATTGCCAGGGTGGCACTGCCAAGGACCAGGGGGAAAGGGGGACCATGCCCATGAAATGAGGATGGAGGGGGGTTTGAAGGGTGGGGGAGTGCAGACATGTAAGTCGGGGCCTCCGGGAAGTTGTGTGGGTGATGGGTGGGGGTCCTAGAAGGAAGTAGGTGCTGTAAGGGTGCTTTGGGGGGCCTGAAAGGGGGCCCTCAGGGTCTCCATAGTGGGTGTCCTCACTTGGGGGGTGTGGGTAGTAGTGTCCATGTGTATGGGAGGTGACATTGGCCATGGGTGGTGGTGTGGGTGACCCACATGCTCACTTACATTGGAGCACACTTTCAAAATGGCGGCCTGATCCCTGAGTTCAGCTCCCCAGTGCTAAAAAAATTCTAAGTGTGGGCTGAACTGGCGAGGAACACCTCAGGACCCCAAAAAGTGACAAAGTGTCATTGAATTGCGGGGGGAACTCGCCGGCAAAGCCGGTGCGAAACTCCCTGAAAAACCCGCCACAAATTAACTTCGACATGTTTGGGGAGAATCATGCCCAATGTCACCCTATGTTCTCCCACTGGAGCTGAATTGCAAATCAGGAAGCGATTTCCAATCATTAGCCATGCAAATTGATGAATGGCGAGGATTGTGAGGGATTTCCAAGGGAATCCCATTATCAGGCCACCTGATTACATCGTAATACCACCCTGCCCATGCAACTCAGCCCCCCCCCCCCCAGCATCACAAATTAGCGCCCCCCCCCCCCCCCCCCCCCCCCAGCATCACAAATCCACTAGGGTGTCTAGGCCTGGCAGTGCCAACTTAGCATCTTGCCTATTTCGTGGATCAGGCCCAGAGCTGACCTGCCCTCATGAGTGGGCTTGAGGACCCTCGAATTGGTAAGTTGGGGAGTTGAGGGTTCCGGGCGCTGTGGTGAAGGGTCTAGATTTTTTCCTGCCCTGCTAAGCAGAGCCCGTTAGTGCAGGCAATGGGACTAAGTGTAGCCTCAGCGGAGTGTTCCTCGCTGAGGCCCAGAAATGAAACCGAGACCCGCTTAATAGCGGGGTTGTTCTCGGCAAACCACGCCCGACACAGGACTCCGTTTTATTTCCATTAAATTATGCTCATTGTTCTAGTAAGCAAGTTTGAGATTGAGGTGTCTAGTGGAAAATCATCTCGACAATTGGGTCCTCACCTCACCCCAAATCTTGCATGTACTCTACTCAGTTGCTACAGTTGCGATGAGCTTGAGACTTAATTGTTTAAAATAATGAACTGGTCAATGTGCACTGTGACAGTACTATAGTTTTAAAACACGTGAAAACAGACTCAAACAAAGACAATATGAAACTACATGAAATCATATCAATAATTATGCAATTGGGTGATTGGTTCTGATTCTATGGATATCATCTCTAATTTTCTGTCATTATTTCTTTATTGAATCATAGAAACCCTACAGTGCAGAAGGAGGCTCATCGAGTCCGTACTGCTCTCTGAAAGATCATCCTAGCCAGGCTCCCACCCTATCCCTGCCACCCCGTACCCGTATATCCCTGGTCACGAAGGGCAAATTTAGCAGGGCCATTCCACCTAACCTGCACACCTTTGGACTGTGAGAAAAAACCGGAGCATCCGGAGGAAATCTACACAAACACGGGGAGAAAGTGCAAACTCCACACAGTCTCCCAAGGCCGGTATTGAACCCGGGTCCCTGGAGCTATGAGGCAGCAGTGCTAACCACTGTGCCACCATGCTGCCAAGATTAGCATAGTATGCATTTCCTGCCCTTTTGTTCTTTAAACATCTCTGAGGCATTCTTTTCTTATATAAGCTGCAGTTAAGTCAGAACCAACCAAACGAACTACCATACATGCCTGCATTGTTCACTTCTGTAAAAAACTCTGATGGTACTTTGAAATCATCCAGTTCTTTAAACGCATTCATGAGCAGTTTTCTAGCTCACTTTATGAGGGTAAAATGCTGCTTCAGCTATGCGTTGGTGACATTAACAAGGTTTTAACAAGAACAATTTTGTTTCCCCCAACTCCTTTCATGGGTTCACTAACCCATTTTCACATAGGCCGGATATCTCCGGTCATTTCGATTCAATTTTCCCGCCAGCAGCACCTGCGGATTTTGCATTGCCGTGGGGTGGTTACAATGGGAAATCCCATTGACAAGCAGCGGGAAGATAGAATCCCACCACGATTGAACGGTGCGTGGCCAAGAAACACATGGCTGTGGGATCGGAGAATCCAGCCCATAGTCAATCTGACACCACATGTGCTGAAAAGTCTGGCGGTGCTTACCACTAAATATTGTGCTGGGCACTCAATAAACCTCCAGAAGCCAATTACCCAGCAATCGGTATATTCAGAATATATCATCTGTGATAAAAGCTTTTTTCAAAAATAAAAGATATGGTCAAAATCTTAACATGGGTAATTATAATTATATTCACAGTTAATTTAGAAGAAATATATGGATTTTATTTTTATAACAATAAAAAGTACAGATACAGAAAATGTTTGGAAAGAATGATGAACATTCTTTATGCATAAACATGGTTTATGCTCCCAAGATTTATTCATTAGCAACAGAGTTGCAAGTGGGTTATGGTTCTGACTGAACTATATATTTCATTCTTCATCATCGTATAATCATGTACAGAAATATTAAAATATTACATGAAGATTCATATTTGAATTGGGAACAAAATTACGGAGTATCCAATATGTTATGAAAGGTTTTCTATCGATAATGCATTTGTTTCCAATTATGATGTGCTTCTTTTGTAAATTGAGAAAAACTTCATCGGCGATGGAGCTAAGTATTACTTTACATTTAAAATAATAAATAATATTTTGATATTCGCAGTAAAATGCTATGACATCTGAAATTTCAAGAGGACTGTCAAAGAATACAAGTCATGTATAGGAAAGATTTACTATGATTCCCTTTGCTGCATGGCTTAATCACGTGGTATGTTTTATGTTTACTAGATGTAAATGGGACTTCAGTATAAACTACTAATAAATCAAGTAAAAATTTATGGTTTGCAGATCCCTAGCTCACAAAAATATACAACAGAGAATATTGGGAAAGCACAGAAGAGCGGAACCACTGATGCCAAAACTACAGTTTCTGTATGCCACCACAGTGAACTTGCATGTGACTCCCATGCTGCAAGAACTATACCCAAGGTATAGGATGTGAGTCAAATAAATATTCTTTTCAGGGGTTTAAATATTCATTTGATTAATGTCCACCCGACTCGCCCTGAGAAAGCAAAAGCTTCATATGTAGAGCAAACTATGTGGTATTTCAGTGTTACTGTGTTTGCAAAAGCTGATATAAAAGAGTCAATTTATATTGTGAAATTGTTGGATCTTTTCATGGGTAATTATGCAAAACACAGAATAAGATCACAAAAGTTGACAAAACCTTCCGCTGTTCCTCTTTTCTTGATGGGCTTGCCTTTCCTGCATCTACCTTGGTGCATTTTGAAGGCTTTGAGGGCTGCAATATAAAACTCATCAATCACATGCCTCCTATCCCATAATCTGGCTTGAAATATAAGTGATAACCTGCACCTGCTGTGTAACTGCCAGCTATTCATTGCAATTGCCTGCAAAGCTATAATAGCAAACAAAACCTATCAGAAGTTGTGTCCAGGAAGTATTCTGCTTGTACTTGAAGCCAAGTATGTTTTGTACTACCTTTTGTATTGAATTCTAGAATGAGCTCAAATTCATTTTTTATAAATAATTGCCTTTGACAATTTATTTTGACAAAAATACAGTTAATGCATAGAAATGCATATAGTTGTCTTTGTAAACAACTTCCTGTATCACTTGTTACTTTCTGGATTCAATGCTTATTGCCCTTTTCTTTCTTCTACTTGTCATGTTTCTATATAAATGTAGAAATCAGTAGCAGCAAAGCAAGATCAAAGGCAAAGGTAATTAGCTAGATCGAGATACTTCTGCCTAATTTGGAAGGCGAATAAATGCATGTCCGGAGTGCCTCCTAGTAGCTGTAGAAGGGATGCACATTACATTTATCTCTTCAGCTGTATTCTGACAGTCATTTCTTCATAATCTTCATTACAAGCTCCTGCTCCTTGCTGCATGGTTTAATTATCCCAGACTGTGGAAATCAAACCCTATGGCTGGCCAGATGTTATTGCTTTCATGCTGACAGATCTAGGAAAAACCTGAAGTTTAAAATATATACAACAGAATAGATATGGAAGGGATTAGTTTTAAATATCTGTAGTGAATGCATTTGACTGCATTGTTTTAGGCTCCTTGCCATACAGATAGTTTTCATAACTTCAGGTTTTTATGTTCATATGGAGCCCAATGATTGCTGCTTTATGTATCCATTATCACTGGGCTTTGCTTCAATCGATGTTGTTTGCATATTGGCATCTGTACCTGAGGGTGTTGTCTGCATACTGAAGATCACAGATGAGGATGAAAGGAGAACAAAGGAAAGGTCATACATGATAGTTACCTTCTCTAGTGAAGCTGTTATTGAACAATTATAAAAATCCAACAATGATTTAAAGTCATTTAATTGATTTTAAAGTACAACTGTTAATGTTAGATTTTTGATGTTAGCCAAAAAATTTCTCTCACACTATAAATATTTTTATTTGCCATACATGTTTAGAAACAGCTCAAGTAGTTGTCCATTGGTGATTATATAGTTCCAGTATTTTTTCTTAGTCAAGCAGTTGTAACATTACTGTATACAATGCTGACAGCAGAAAATATTTGTCACTCTTTATCGCTGCTAACTACAACATATATTTGTCTTTCTTCTCTCTAGAAATCTGGCTGTAACCTTGCTCCATTTTTGCCCATCTATTCCCAAGGCAGCCTCTAATCTAATTGAACCATCCTCTTCCTCACTGATATCGAAGACAAATTCCTTCCAAATGCGAGTTTTTCATGCAGGTGTGGTAATCTGGTTGCTTCTGCTGGTCCTGTGTATGGCAATTGCTGTTACTCCCTTATTGGTAATACCAACAGATTGCAGCAAAGTCCGCCATTTTTCTTCTTCATGGACTCCTGTCCTAAGCTACCTCCAAGGACCTCCTCCATTCTGATCTACAGTTTATGAATATCCTTCTTCTGATGGTATAGGCACTTTTTGATATCTTAGACAATACTACAGAATTTGCAAAGATATGAAGGTGTAACCTTGTGTCAATTCCTGCAATGGCATTTCACATATTGGTATATTGGATTAATGTTTGAATTTTATGGGAGAATGTATTCATCTCAACAAACACTCATTTTTCAGAAACCACACACACATGGAAAATGTGAGTCCTATTATGCTAAATGTGCTATATACGAGAGGATCCATGAATATCATTAGAGTATTTAACTTTGACATATGACAAGGAGCATAATATTTCTAATGAGTCCATTTGAAATTTTTGTTTAGTCTTAATTATCATTTATTGGGACATTTAGTGTAAGTAATGTTAAATCAATACCAACATAGAATACATAGATCCAATCTATGCAACCCTGAGACTTATAAAACAACCTTATTGTGCTGTATATTGCAATTAGAGGTATTTTAGTTCGGTACATGGTCAAGCTTTGTTATTTCTACTTCCTAAGATGGGAAGAGAAGAAATATTTTAACAATGTGTGCCTTGCCGTATTTCTTACACCTTTTGTTAAAAAGCTGCTTTCCCAGTTAAAAAGTTGGCTCAAAGAGATGTGGTAGCAAGGTTATGCTGTGTGTATAATTTCTGTACATATGTACAAGAATATGCTAACATTCATGTATGATGATATACGATGCTTCCTTGTATTGTGTTAACGTGTCCAGTAATGTAGAAAATGTTAAGCCTTGAGCTGTTAGATTGCATGGGTAAATTAAAGTTGGCAAATAAAAATTACTTTATCAGACAACAAGTGGAGTGAGTTATTGGCTTTCAAAGAAGCAACCTTTCCTGCAAAATAAAAGTTAATAAGATTTTACATTTTTAGCAGTGCCACAATTAAAAAGCTTGGAACAATGGAAATTGACATTGCATCACTTTTATCATAAACCTCCAACTATCTCACGCAACAATCAAAGTCACAGGGCAATTCTAAAGAGGAAGGAAGTCACAAATCACAATATTCCTGAGCTTTAAATATGAGCGAGTATTCGTATTAACATCAAAATTAAAGAGAAAAATTTTAACACAGCCCACATGGCACAAAAAGGGTAGGCATGCACATAGCCGAAATAGCTATGTAAAGAGTTATCACCTCATTTCCGTTGAATTCCCACTCATTCCTTATCTATTTTTGGGAGACTGAGATGCCTGCCTCACTAAGGTGTGAACCTCATTACATGCTAATTATGGTTCAATGACGTCCATAGATCCCTGATGGCACTTTAATGATCTACTGAGTAGAGAAGGGGGAAAAGGGCCTCAAAGGCAGGTCAAAATCTTTCCTTTGTGGAACCAGGTGTAGGAATGTTCCACCAAGCACCGGAAGAAGAAAATCTGGCCGTCTGCTATCCTGGGAATCCCTCCCACATCCTAAAAACAGCCCCAATGCCCACCCCTTGATTTACCTTGATTCCAGAGGGCAATCTCCAGGTCTGTCAATTTTGACTGTCCAAAACCAGCCTCTTGTCTCTTGCGACCATATTGTTTGGACTCCATGGCCAAGATCAATACAAAAAAAGGAACTAATCGTAACTAACTCGTCTTTTATTCTTCTTAGGTTTAGGTTATCTGTGGAGGCTAGTTAGTGATAAAGACTTCTGTAATATGTTAAGATATATTTGACATGTTGACAACGCCACAGAAAATCAATGACATTTTATACTGGTCATGCAGTTGGAAGTTTAAAAATATATTTTTTAAAGTATGAGTCCGATATAACATATATTGAAATATACTGTCAAAATCTCTAGAAAATGTAACAGCAGTAAAACTTCAATTGAATAAAGTTTTGAGATTGCACTTTCCAAAAAACACCACATTTTACACCACCACTTGTATCATAAATGTAATAAATATTAGTTAATTTGTAAAATAACTCTGCAAATATTGAATGCAAAAAATATGATGTGCGAATGACTGAAAACAACAGCCTATCTAATGTAGGATTTGAACTTTTTGAGAACTATCCTAAAGCTGAATCCATTTGGCAAAATATGTGCCATATTAAGTAATATGGAATGAGGTGGGAAGTGGAGGATTATTTTCGGGAGATTCTTGGGACTTTAAAGTTGCACAGACCGTGAATATTTTAGCTTAGTTAAATTGATGTTACACTTGACTTTCTTGAAGATATGCTAAATTGATAGATGAGGGACAATCCAATTCATATCATTTAACATGACTTAAGAAAAAATTAGTCAAACAACCTACAGGAAATTGATGGGGGGAGTGATCACTTAGAGAATTAGGGGAAAGTAGAAACTGGAATAAAAAATGCAAACACTAGTATGGAAGGTACTTGTAAATGCAGGTTATTCAAATCAGGATATTATATTTCATTGTATTTACAGTACAGGAATAGACCATTGGTTTAACAGTTCTATTCCTGTGTTTATGCTCCAGAGAGGCTTCTTCCTACCTTAGCTTATCTCACCATGTCAACATATTATTCTATTACATTCTCTCATTTACATATCTAGTTTCCTTTCAAATACATCTTTACTATTCATCTCAATTATTCAGTGTAAAAGCAAGTTCGAGGGTGAAATGACTGATTCTCAGGGATCACACTATTGCTGCCAGCAACCAATGTTAACAAGAAAAGGTAAAGGCCAGGGGCAGAGTTTTACCATATTTTTTCAAAGTGTCTTTTCTGGTGAGAAAAACGGGCAGAATCCAACCAACTCACTAAATTTTCAGCCTTTTTAACAATTTTTTTCCCCTCACATGAGTCACGCCACGCTTGTGGTGGCCTAGCTCTGATACTCTCACCCTGAGAAAACTTAACTTCTGTAATCAGTAGGGCACTCCTTTTAAACGCCTGCCCAACACACCCCTACTTTGACAAGGAGTCATCCCGACTTGAAACGTGAGCTCCCTTTTCTCTCCACAGATGCTGTCGGGCCTGCTGAGATTGTCCAGTATTTTCTGTTTTTGTTTCACATCCCTACACTTGTTCCAAGTCCAGTCGGGGGAATAGCAGCCAGGAAGACAGCACCATGATTCACAGAGATCCCTCACCGAACCCCTGGATGGTATGGAGCAGAGACATCAGATCCTCCACCTGCGATCGCACAGACGTCCGTCAAACAAATTTACTATCCCCTCCTGGGGGGGGGGGCAGTGGCCACGATAGTCAGTGCCAGCTCGCTTCATAAGAGGGCAGGGCAACAATGCTGGAAAAGATAAATGATTTTCTTTGTGCAGCCAGGGTAAGTCTGTTCCCTAATGTCTTTCGCTGTACCCCTTCACACAACCAACATACTTCCAAGGTGATTTCTCACCCAGCCACCTCATGGATTACCAACATTTGTCATGGCACACCCCCCCCCACCACCCCCCGTGGTCCCCCAGTAATTAATCTGATTCTTACATTTCCACTCCCGTTCATATCCCATACATGACAACCTTCATCACCATCTGATCCCACAGAAGTCCCATCTGCATTCTGTCTCATTCCAGGATGAACTTGAGCACAACCGATGTAAGCAGGCACAGCCTGCTGGAGTCATGCCCAAGCTGAGAAGCTTAACGCCCCATGAGGAGAGAGCCTATGGACTGGCCAACGAGGAGCAGGACCATACATGTGCAGAGGGCAAGGTGAGGGCAGCAGACAAAAGTGAGAACCCTCAAGACACGCAGCCATGGTACAAACCTCACGTGAGTTAACTTTCTCCCATCATTCATCCCCTGTGATGCACTAATGCCATCTCACTTCCCTTGCAGATCAATTAGTCGAGCAGCCCGGACCATCCTCGTGCCCTCTAGAGTTCGCAGAGAAGCTCCGAGGGAGACATCTCGGAGATGAGCAGCGAGGAGGCGTCACATCTGTCACCTCCCAACCTCCACCAGCACCAATACTCACACCTCGGTGGGATCAACTAGTAGTCAGGCATCTGGGTCACTCATTGGTGAGCACCTCACAGCTGAAGATTCACAGCAGATGGAAGAAGGAACAGCCCAGGGATCCGGCACTCAGAGAAATGCCAGAGCCCAGGTCTATGCTGAGTCCCTGGCCGATGATGCCCCTGGGTCCGGTCATCCCAGAGCTGCTGAAGCTACAAAGGCAGAGTTCCGAGCATCTAGAAGGATGCTCCCCTCCTCAGACTGCAAGGTCGACCATAGGAGTCCCATTACCTTCTGTTCGAGGAGATGGTACCATTACTCCAATGTAATGAGGCCAACATGAGAGTATAGCATCTGCAGAAGAGACCTTGGCGCAATACATGCACTCCATAGTGGGGGATACCCACTCTATGGTTCAGCTCAGGACCTCCATGGCTGAGGGCATGAATTTCATGGTGCACGACTTCAACTGCATTGTTCAGACACCAGTGGGAATCATTGAGTGTCAGTTCCAGAGGAAGGCGGGGCTTCTGGATCTCACTCCAGCCGCCTGTCTATCCCTTGGACGAGCCCAGGGCTCCTGGGCACCTGAAGGGAAGAGGATCAGCAGGAGTGCAGCCTGGGCCTTCCATCCAGCTTCTCTGAAACCTCCTTCCCTGTGAGTGACACACCTCCAGCCCTGCACACTGAGGAGAGCAGCACTGCAACACTCTAGCAGCTTAAATGTAGGTCTGGACCCTTCAGATCCAAGTTCCCCAGGAGATGGCTGCCAAGAACATCTCAGGCACCAGGGGGTGCCTCAACCTCAGCTGTGGATCATGGGCATACAGTTAGATGTAGCAGAGGGTGAGGAAGAGTAAGAAACCAAAGGCACCTAGTGGGTATGGGTGAACCTAGGCACAAGTAGAAAAATCACCGTTGTAATATCGCACTTGGATTAAATATCACTCTATTCAACCATAGAGATCCTTCAGGCTGTCATTCTGCAAAGCCTTGCACACACTCGGTGCTTTATCTTTGTGACATTTCAGAATGCAGCATTTTATCTCTCCCACCTCCCACACTGACAACGCAGTAAAGATGTGCTGGTATGCACCCCCCCCCCCCCCCCCAGCCCCCAGCCTCACCCATGCCCAACCCCTCCCCCAATCCATGGAAGATTAACCCCCATGCACCCCCAATATCAACGCTCAGGCCTTTCATGCCTGACAGTATTCTCTAGTGATGAGGGTGCCAGGGGCTGATAACGTGTTGTAAGCCTGTCCTCGTATGTAAGTGGGGAAAAAAGCACCAATATCCCTGACTTCAGAGGAGGCAGTAGCAGCTGATGTTTGTCATCCAACATCTCTAGGCCTCCTGATAAGCCCATTCACAGGTTGCGTTCAGCTCTGTCAGGCAGGTGTCAGACATATCACTGAGCATGAAAGGAACTTGGCTCTGAGCTCACTGTAAGTCATCATCATTCTCCTGCAGCATCCGGTCAATCAGTTTACAGTCCTGACCATGAATGTAACCACCATCACTATGACTTCCCTCAGCAGTGAGTGGACGTCAGATCCCATGGAAGAGGTCTTCACATCCTAGTCCTGCACGTCATCAAATCTAGAGGCAATGTGGACCATCTCCATTGCCTGAGGTCTTTCCTCCTCCTCCTCCTCTTTGGGTTGCCTCTCACCACCATCCTTTACATCCTCTTCAGCTGAGGAGATGTGGCATTCTTCCATGTTCTCCTGCTCGGGCTGCATTCCCCACTCCAGTGACAGATTGTGCAGAGTGCAGCAGACCACCATGGTGCGGGACACCCGCTGGGGGCTATTTTCAACGGATCTAAATGACTCGTCCAGGCACTGGAACCACACCTCGAGCTGTCCATTCGTCTGCCTTGTTATAGCAAATCTCAGTGGGTGTCTGTGCCCTCCACATTGGTGTCACCAGCCACCTCCTGAGTGTGTACCCTTTGTCCACAAGGAGCCATCCCTCTTGCTGCTGCTCTTCCTCAAAAACGGCTGGGATCTGCGAGTGCCCCAAAATGTAATGATTGTGGATGCTCCCTACAAAATGGGCACACACTGCATGAAGCACATTGTGTGGTCACAATCTGGACACTGAGGGAGTGGAATCTCTTGCAGTTCATGAATGGTACCGCAGATTGCCATGCGGAGCGCGGAGCCATGTGGGCGCAGGTGTGACACACTGCATCTGGACATGCCTGCTATGCAGATAAACCCATGGCGCTGGCTTCCTGGCTCGCTTTGTCCTGGTTCCAGTTGATATACATTTAGGCCATCACCAATAGTGCATCTGTCACCTCCCTCATGCACTTGTGCACTGCTGACTGGGATATGCCGCACAGGTCACCTGTGCTAGCGGCTTATTTCAGGGCTGCACAGAGGTTCACAGCGACAGTAACTTTGAGGGCCACAGGCAATGGATGACCTCCCAGTCCATGTGGCGCTAACTCGTGCATCACCTGGCACAGATGGTTCACCGTCCACCGGGGCATATGCAGTCTTCTCCGGCACTAGAACTTCGATATCTGGAGTATGAAGTTCTATGCATCCGTAGCCCATAGTTTCTCTTTCGAGGCTCCGCCAGCTGTGGGCCTGCTCCTGGAAGACCAACAGGCCCTGCCTCACCTCCTTTGCATGGTGCTGTTACTGGCTACATGCAGCAGCAGATCAATGTTGCTGCTGCAGGTCGATCGCAATCAAATGAATTACCAGCTCGCCTGTATCCATGATTCTCCACATATAAAAACCGAAAGGAAGAGAACATCAAAGTGGGCAATGAGGAATTCTGAAATTCCCTGACCCATAGCCCTCTCAGGATTTGGGACTACACCCATGCGCATCCCCTGTGCATTTACATTGTGTATTTATCGTATGCCCTCTGTTTTTCAACGATCTGCCTGGACTGTATGCAGAACAATATTTTTGGGACACATGACAATAAATCTACGTGAGTGCCTTTCCACTGAGTCTCATTCCCTCCCCTATCACACAATAACCACTTCTCCGCAGTGTCCCTCTCAGCTCCACCTGAACAAAGCATTTCAACCCTTGAGAGCCTCAGTGCGCCGCGTAACTCCCCCCTAGGGTGAGGAGTCAGGGGAGCTGGCTGCATTCAATGGGTCTGCATTCTAACCTCACGGGAACAAGATGCTGCTCTCAGTTATTACTTGAATGGTGTGACTGATGAACAACTTCACCAAAACACCTTGCATTTGTGGCCACATTGGTGATGCCACTCTGTTATGTAAACCTGAGTTGGAGCCTTTGTTCAATACTTGGGGTCCAGGCTTCCAAAGGGTTCAAAATTTGGTGCCAATCTGTGACACACTCATGCATTTCAATGCTGACTAAATTGGCACAATTCGCTTGTCAACGAAGGGTCAAGAGAGCTGATTGGTGGACTGGTTTTCTCTTGTAGCATGTGAGGCACACCTGATGCATGTGAAGACTGCATTAGCATGTCAACTTCATCCTGAGAGGGCACCCTCCTTCCCCCGGCTCTCATGGTCTGTGGATTAAACAAGCTTTCCAACTTGAACAACCAGCTGCCCAGACACAAATACCGGACAGCCTAGCACCCATAACCTTGAAGTGGCCTTGAACTTCCATAGAGCTCTTGCCCTTCGCAGTGCTGTGTGAATGTGCGGTTCATTCTCACTGCAGTTGTCCTTCTCCCGTGTAAAGGCCTTTAGGCCTCATGAGGCTGGAAAACACCTCTTGTCAGAGTTCTCCACTTTGCCCATTCAGCCTGGCCTCTCATAGAACCCCAACTAAGAACCCCACAGTCACCCCAGTGCTGACTCTGTGGATTCACCTGCTCCCACCCTCCCACACACCCAGCCTCGAGTTCAACTTATCTTGGTCTCCCATGTCCTCTATGCTGCCCCCTCTGCGACTGTACCCTGGATGGTAATGGTGACCAGAGTGCTCACCTCCGATATCCCCTTCAGAGGGGAGGTCGCCAGGTTCTTGTCTTCATACAGCTGTTGTAAATTGTGCCAAGGTGATGTCATGTCAGCGATCAATGAATATTCATTGAGCAGAGCAGTCCCGGAAGGAGGGCTTGCCCGTGAGATTATATTGTATTGAAATGAGGTTTCCGGCCTTCCGTATTTTTTCATTATGTCACCGGTGAGAGGCCTGGAAAATTGGAAAACAGTTTTCTTATTCTCGCCGAATTTTCCACTCACATCACCGTTCTCGCTGATGGCTAATGTGGGCTCGAGATTGTCCCCCAGAGTTTCCAAGTTGTCTGCTCTTTGTGGGAATCTTGATAAGCTCAGATGAATTCAATAATTGGTAACCAACATGTAATGTCAATAAATGCAAAATAATGCATATTATTAGATGAATAATTGTAAAACAAAAATCACATAATTGAAGATTTGGACCAGCCTTAGAAACGCTGAGCAGCACAAGAAGGTGGATGTTATTGCCTTATCTTGTTTTACAGATTCTCATCATAGAATCCCGACAGTGCAGAAGAAGGCCATTTGATCCATCAATTCTGCACCAACCCCACTTAGACCCAATCCCCCACTCTATCCCACAGCTCCACCTAACCTTTGGATACTAAGGGATAATTTATCATGGCCAACCCACCTAACTTCTTAGTTCTGTGGGAGGAAACCAGAACATCCGGAGGAAACCCACGCAGCCACGGAGAGATGTGCACACTCCACACAGGCAGTTACCCGAGGTCAGAATTGAACCTGGGTCCTTGGCGCTGTGATGCAGCAGTGCTAACCATCGTGCCACCCTTGCATCTTATGTTCTGCATCATATCTTGTGCAGAACATTATCCTCTAAATATGAAAGAAATGTTGAGTTTAATTCAAGGATTAATGTCTAAATTTTCTAACTGCTTATGTCATATGGGAAATAATGGATAGCAAACAGTTATGTATGGATTTTATTGCAACACTTACATAGAACATAGAACACATGAAGTAACAGCCATTTATAGGCATTCGCCATCTGATGTTCTTGATGTCGCAGCATATTTATATTAAAATGTAAATGAGTAATATTCCTGTGAGTGAAGTAGCTAATTGCATTAAATATATATTTGAATCGTTATCTTTTTAACATAGAAAATCGGAGCACGAGTCAGCCATTCGACCTCTTGAGCCTGCTCTGTCATTCAGTAAGATCAGGGCTGATCTGATTGTGGCAACAACCCCACTTTCTGCCCCATAACCCCATAAAAATCTGTCTACCTCAACCTTGAATATATTCAATGACCCGTTGTCTCAGCTCGCTGAGAAATGAAATTCCTCCTTCTTTCCATCTTAAATGGAAACGCCTTAATTTGAAACTGTTCCCCCGAGGACTAAGATCATCTCTCATTCATCTAAACTCCAATGAATATAATACCAACTCACACATCTTTTTCTCATAAGACAAACCCCCCCATCCCAGGAATCAACCTGTTGAGTCTTCTCTGAGCTGCTTCCAATGCAAGTATGTTTCTCCCGAACTACACCGCCACAGAGGGCTATAGGTGTGCTCTTGTTCAGGGTCTGTACAGTTGTAGCAAGATTTTGTCAATTATAAACTCCATTTGCCTTGCAATAAAGGCCAACTTTCAATTTGCCGTACTAATTAGTAGCTGTACTTGCATGTTGACTTTGTGATTTATGTACAAAAACATTGATGTTCCTCTGTACTCTCCATTTAAATAATATCCAGATTGTCCAATCTTCCTGTCAAAGTGGGCGACCACACATTTTCCCACATGATACACCCTCTATCAAATTTGCCACTTAACATATCTATATCACTTTCCAGACTCTGTGTCCTCCTCACAATGTCTATCATTCTTTCTGTCTTCATATCATCAGCAAATTTGACTAAAATACACTTGGTCCCTTAATCAAAGTCATTAATGTAGATTGTAAATAGTTGAGGTCCCAGCACTGATCTCTGTAGCACTCCACAGGTTACAGTTTTCCACACTGAAAAATATTCATTATCACTGACTCCGTTTCCCGTTAGTCAGCCAACCCACTATCCATGCTAATGTATTACAACAACTGCATAAGCTTTTTTTAATGGGGCACCTTGTCGACTGCCTTTTGGAAATCCAAATACACTCCATCTACTTGTTCCTCTTTATCTACCCTACTGGTTACATACTCAAAAAGCATCAATACATTTGTAAAACCCAATTTTCCTTTCACAAAATCATGTTGACTCTGCCTGATTGTATTTTTATTTTCTAAATGTCCTGCTAAATTACCTCTTTAATAATGGATTCTAGCATTTAACCAGTGTCATACGTTAGGCTAACTGGCCTTTGGTTTCCTGCTTTGTGGCTCCTTAATTTTCTGATCAGAGTGTTACATTTGAGGTTTTCCAATCTTCTGGGACCTTTCCAGAAGCTAGATTATTTTGGAAGATTACAATCAATGCATGCACTGTCTCTGCGGCCACTTTTTTCAAGACCATACAATGTAGGCCATCAGGTCCAGGGACTTTTTAGCCTTAAGTTCCATTAGTATTAGCTTGTTTCTTGTGTCTTCTACTATGAAGATGAGTACAAAGTACATATTCAATGTTTCTGCCATTTCCTTGTTTCCCATTATCAATTCTCCAGTCTCACCTTCTAAGGGACCAATGCTCACTTTGGCTATTCTTTTCACTTTTATATACAGGAAGAATTTTTAACCGTATTTTTATATTTCTTGATAACTTTCTCCAATTTCTTCTCATTTATTGTTATTTTAGTCACCCGTTGCTTGTTTCTAAAACTTTCCCAATCTTCTGCTTTTATAATTAGTGTTCACAGCATTTCACACCTTTTCTTTCAATTTGATACTACCCTTATCTTTTTTAGTTAGCTATAAATGGTGTATTTTTCTTGTTGAGTCTTTCCTTGGTATTGGACTATACAGTTGTTGGATGTTATAACATGCCTCCTTAAATATCTGCAATTGCTTCTCTACCACTGTACTGTATAACCCACCCAACTTTAGCCTACTCTTCCTTCGTACTCTTGTAATTGCCTTTATTTAAGTTGAAGATATTAGTAATAGACACACATTTCTCACTCTCAAACTGAATCAGAATTCTACCATATAATTCTTTGGGGATCTTTTACCATGATGTCTTTAATTAACCTGGTCTCATTACATATCACCAGGTCCAAATTAGTCTGGTCCCTTGTAGGCTCAGGAATGTATTGTTCTAAGAAACTACCCAGATACCCTCGACAAACTCATCTTCCAGGCTACCTTTGCCAATTTGATATGTCCAATTGAAGTGAAGATTAAAGTCACCTACAATTATTGGAGTGTATTTTTTACAAGCCTCCAGTATATCTTAATGTTCAACTGTAGCTGTTCGGGGCCTATAGAATCCCTAGTGTAGAAGGAGGTCATTCAGCGCATCGAATTTGCACTCACCGTATCCCAGTAACCTAACCTGCACGTCTCTGGACACTAAGGGGCAATTTTATCATGGTCAATCCACCTAACGTGCACATTTTTTGACTGTGGGAGGAACTGGGGCACCTGGAGGAAACCCATGCAGACATGGGTAGAAAGTGCAAACCCCACACACAGTCACTCAAGGCCAGATTTGAACCTTGGTCCCTGGCACTGTGAGGCGGCCGTGCTACCCGCTGTGCCACGGTGCCACTATAAACTACTCCTACCAGTGACTTCCTTCTTTTGCTATTTTTTATATTCACCCAAAGTGATACTGCATCATGATCTTCTGAGCCAAAATAATTTCCCATTAATGTGTGGATCACACCCTTGATTAACAGAGAAGCCTACCTCTTTTCCTTACCTCCGGTTCTTCCAAAGAGTTAAATACCCTGTACATTCAGGTGCCAGCCTTGATTACTTTGCAACCTTCTCTCTGTAATGGCTTTCATAAAACACTGATTTATTTTTCTTTTTGCTATCTTTTTATGAATGTTGTGAGTATTCAGATAAAGAGGTTTAATTCTGTCTTTTAATTGTTTTTGCATATCCTGACCTTTGCTGATGCACTCTCAAGTTTGTTGGTTTTGTCCCTTCCAATCACATTTTGGCTATCATTTGTCGTATCAGCCTGCACTATTGCTTTTTCCTTTCTGTTTACATTTCCAAATCCCCATTCATGTGAACCCTTACCCCACAACCATTCTTTAGTTTAAAGCCAGGTCTACAGCTCTAATTCTACCAGTCACCTGCACACCGGTCCCAGCACTGTTCAGGTAAAGGCTGTCTCTCCAATAGGGAGCTTAAACTTTTAAATATTACAAAGTAGAACACATGACTAATGCCAGATGATGTTATCTAACTTGATAAACAATGTTTTTTCCATGCCTGAAATATTTTGAGATATTGTGATACTGGCACTTCATTAGCAGTTATTTTCCACAGTGCCATTTTATTTCATCCTTACCTGATGAATAGCGAAGAACTCTGAACACTTGGCAGAATAAAATCAATGATTTGTGATTCAAGGATCAATTAGGGGACAAAGTAATTTAGAATTACAGTTTTCCACTGAAGTTCTCTCTTAATAATCTCAAGTATAAATTAGGAGTAACAAATAATTCAAAAGTATGCATGGCCACATGCAAACTATCATCTGGCATTAGTCATGGCCATCTGCAAACTATATGCACAAATTGATATATTGGTGTCGCAGTGACCACCGATACTTCAAGCATATTGTTTAGGCAATAAAATAACAGATTCAAACTGAGGAGATTTCATCTCACCTTATGCTATTTTTTTTTTTAAATGACTCAAAATAATAATCTTGGGTACTTGAATAATAGATTCAAGTTTCACTTTTACACCCTGTAGCTTCCTTATGGGTGATTCCAAAAACTGGGATTCCATTGAAAGAATTATGTCTGTAATGTTCTCAAAACAAATAATTGCACTGTTTCTCATGTAACCAATTAAAACAATAACTTCATAACTTTGATTTTCAATTGACATTTAAAAAAAAAAATAATCCAACATTTCACAATGCAATCAATGCACATGCTGTGGGGGGAGAAAACAGCATGGAACTCAGTAGCGGCTTTGTAACATCTTTGTTTTTCAATAGAAGATAAAACAACCTACAAGTTTTAATCTTTCTAAAACAAAATAATTATAGGTTGTTATTATCCCCAAATCAATTGCCTTAAACAAAACATACAAAACTCGCATCTGCTTAAATTATACTTGCTTTTTAGGTGCCTACTTGATGCTTCAAATAAGAATATCAATGTTTAATTAATTTAACAAATGTTGACTAATATACCAAAATCAAGAGGTTTCATGTTTGATTTTAAGACTAAAATTCTGCATTGAACTTCCAAATGCTTTCATTTTCCTAGAGGAGTGTCGTGCTGTTAAATGTTGGCATTAACTTCAATGCCAACATTTGCAGGGTGCAAATTTAGAATCAAAAGAATAATTCATATACTCCAATATTAAATTTATGGTTTTGTAATTTAACTTGAAAAGTATAACTGGCTTGAGCCAACTGGAAAAAAAGGCTGTAATCACAAAAATATTTAATTAATATCCATACTTGATTAACTCTTAGTGCTGATTATATGATTAGTGCGTTTTGGTTTGGAAAAAGTATGGAGCTAATCAAAATGACGAAGATGTATAGGTAAAAAAGTTGTTCGTGAAGCTCCCTGATATTATTTTGCGCATTTCTGTTCGTACAATTTTAAATGCCAATAACAATTATTTGAAACCGCTTGATTTTGTTTTACAGATTAGGTAGGTAATAACCTGCTTTTCACTGACGATGCAACTCAATTTGCAATCTATTATTCAAGTACCAAAGATTATTATTTTGAGTTCAACTACAATTTCTGCTCATTACTGCTAAATTTTATATTGTGGGGACCACTTTATGAATGCAATAAGCGGGAAGTCCTAACTGTCCATTGTACGGTATACTGTTTCCAACCCATTCTAAGTAAAGTGCAAAATATCACAAGTCCAACTTCCTGCAATGGTCTTGTAAGGTTTCCTGCCAGTAGCATATATTTATAAAATAATTGTTCTTTATATCTCAGAGCCTTGCTTCTTGTACACCACCACAATTCAAAACATCACATAAAAGAAAGCAAAATAATTTTAGCTCATCTTCTGACTGAAAATCTGGGGCGGGACCTGGCTGGGTCGGAGAATCGCCAGGGGGGTGGCGTGAATCCTGCCCCCCACTGGCTGCCGAATTCTCCGGCACCGGGGATTTGGCGGGGACGGGAATTGCACTGTGCCAGTCGGCGGCCACTGGCAGCAGCCCCCCCCCCCCAGCGATTCTCCGGCCCATGATGAGCTGAGTGTACGCCCGTTTTATGCCGGTCCCGCTGGTGTAAATTACAACAGGTACTTACCGGCGGGACCTGGCTGCACAGGCGGCCTCCGGCGTCCTCTGGCCCCGGGAGGTGCTCCCATGGTGGCCAGGCCCGCGATCAGGGCCCACCGATCCGTGGACGGACCTGTGCCGTGGGGGCACTCTATTCCTCCGCGTCGGCCGCTGTAACTGGCCAATACGGAGATGAACCCCTCCTGCGCATGCGCTGGATGCCGCCAGCACACGCTGGTTCTCCCGCACATGCGCCAACTCGCACCGGCCAGCAGAGGCCCTTCGCCGGTTGGCGTGGTGCCAAGCCCCTTCCGCGCGAGCCGGCACGGCGCAAAACCACTCCGGTGCCGGCCTAGCCCCTGAAGGTGCGGAGGATTCCGCACCTTTGGAGCGGCCTGATGCCGGAGTGGTTCACGCCACTCCTTCGCGCCGGAGTTGCCCGCCTGCCAGTTCGCGGAGAATCCAGCCCCTGGTTTCTCGCCAAGGCCAGGAGCAACTGTCAAACTTTAGAATTCTTTCTAACAATTAGCCTTTAATTGGTTTTGAGGTGTGCTTATTTTGCCCATTTCTCCACATTATATTTTCATTAGGAGTGACCTTAAACTATGTTAGTCCACATTCTTCTTTGCATCTAACCAACGCAATGATGCAGTAAACACGGGAGGACCCCAACAAGGGATCGATCAGTTCGAAATATGGTATGCAAACAGGTCTCTGATGCAATGGATGTCTCAGGTGATGATTGCCAACTGTTCCTTCGTTCGTTGACGGATAAAAATGCACAGGGAATTGTTCATTATCAAGACAATCGCCTGACAAGTAAACTTAATCTTGATCTAACGGACATAACAGAATATGATGAGTGATCTAGCCTGACAGATCTAGCATAATACCCGAGAGAGATAGACAGCTTTGGTGAAGATCCTTTCTTTGGCCTTTCATCTTGCAATAGTAACTGTAAATGCTCTTGCGAAACAAAAATTGTGTTTTCTTTAGAAGTGTCAAGAGATGGCAAAACACAGGGCATACATACTCCCAACAGTTCCCATTTCCATTGTTACCCGATTGTGATGGACTGAATTAGTGATTTCTCCCCGGTATCTCAGGGAACTATTTTTACCGTTTAGTGTTATTAAAGCACGTTGCAAATTAATTATTTTCATGAAATTCTGCTGGATTCTTCAAGTTGGATTTGCCAAAATCCTTGGGATGCGTCCAATTTTGGGAAGAAGCGCGCGTATGCCATCTCACTCCTGATTTCTTCCCTCTTCGGGATGGGGTAATGTTCCCGCATAATGTTTTTGTTTAGATCCTTGGGGTCAATGCAGATGCGTAGGTCCCCCGAAGGCATCTTTACGCACACAATCGAGCTGACCCAGTCGGTTGGTTCAGTGACCTTGGAGATTATGCCTTTTTGTTGTAGACTCGTAAGCTCTGCCTTCAGGCACTCTCTCAGTGGAACAGGGACACGTTGTGGTGCGTGGACCACTGGCTTGCCATCAGGTCGCTGTAGAATCTTGTACTCATACGGCAGCGTGCCCATCCCTCTAAATACATCTGGGTACTGGGTTAGGATGTCGTCGATGCTGGCTTGAAGATCCGAATGGGACGGTGTCATGGTGTAGACCCTTTGAATGAGGTTCAGTTGCTTGCAGGCGTGCGCACAAAGCAGTGACGCCCTATGTGGGTTAACAATCTCGAAGCGTAAGCTTGCTTGTGTGTGTCGGCTGGACACCTGCATATGGCAGGACCCCAGTGCCTTGATTGCGGTTCCATTGTAGTCCAGGAGTTTTCAGGCAGCTGGAAGGATTGTGGGGGGTTTCTTGATTCTCTTGATGTCTACCTGCAAAATCAAGTTGGCGGAGGCATCTGTGTCCAGTTTAAGCTGGATGGGGCAGTGGTTGACCTACATCACTGCATGCAGTTCATCCTCGGGATCCACGGCCAGAATTGATTGGACTCACGATGTGTCTGGTGTGGCGTATTCGCACTACGTAATATTGCCCACTTCGTAAGTGTTGTCCAGGTATTCATCATCTGGATCTGTCGTACTGTCTGGATCAGAGTCATGCATTCGGTGTTGCACACTTCTGATGCACCGCTAACAAAGAACAAAGAAAAGTACAGCACAGGAAGAGACCCTTCATTCCCCGAAGCCTGTGCTGACCATGCTGCCCGTCTAAACTTAAAATCTTCGACACTTCCTGGGTCCATATCCCTATATTCCCATCCTATTCATGTATTTGTCAAGATGCCCCTTAAATGTCACTATCGTCCCTGCTTCCACCACCTCCTCCGGCAGCGAGTTCCAGGCACCCACTACCCTCTGTGTAAAAAAACTTGCCTCGTACATCTCCTCTAAACCTTGCCCCTCGCATCTTAAACCTATGCCCCCTAGTAATTGACCCCTCTACCCTGGGGAAAGGCCTCTGACTATCCAGTCTGTCTATGCCCCTCATAATTTTGTAGACCTCTATCAGGTTGCCCCTCAACCTCCGTCATTCCAGTAAGAACAAACCGAGTTTATTCAACCGCTCCTCATAGCTAATGCCCTCCATACCAGGCAACATCCTGGTAAATCTCTTCTGCACCCTCTCTCAAGCCTCCACATCCTTCTGGTAGTATGGCGACCAGAATTGAACACTATATTCCAAGTGTGGCCTAACTAAGGTTCTATACAGCTGCAACATGACTTGCCAATTCTTATACTCAATGCCCCAGCCAATGAAGTCAAGCATGCCGTTTGCCTTCTTGACTACCTTCTCCACCTGTGTTGCCCCTTTCAGTGACCTGTGGATCTGTACATCTAGATCTCTCTGACTGTCAATACTCTTGAGGGTTCTACCATTCACTATATATTCCCTACCTGTTTTAGACCTTCCAAAATGCTTTACCTCACATTTGTCCGGATTAAACTCCATCTACCATCTCTCCGTCCGACTCCAAACGATCTAAATGCTGCTGTATCCTCTGACAGTCCTCATCGCTATCTGCAATTCCACCAACCTTTGTGTCGTCTGCAAACTTACTGATCAGACCAGTTACATTTTCCTCCAAATCAATTATATATACATACTACGAACAGCAAAGGTCCCAGCACTGATCCCTGCGGAACACCACAGTCACAGTCCTCCAATCAGAAAAGCACTCTTCCATTGCTACTCTCTGCCTTCTATGACCTAGCCAGTTCTGTATCCATCTTGCCAGCTTACCCCATATCCTGTGTGGCTTTACCTTTTGTACCAGTCTGCCATGTGGGACCTTGTCAAAGGCCTTACTAAAGTCCATATGGACAACATCCATTGCCCTACCTGCATGAAGCATCTTTGTGACCTCTTCGAAAACTCTATCAAGTTAGTGAGACACAACCTCCCCTTCACAAAACCGTGCTGCCTCTTCGCTGTCAGAATTGGGAGCGCTGGCACCTTACTGGTGGTGCAGATCTGCACAGGGCTGTATAGTGGTTTGGTTTCCCACAGTTTAAATAGTGTTTGCCTCTTGCAGGGCAGGTTTTTAAAAAATGGGCGGTGCGGCAGTTCGCACATGTCATGACGTCGGCGTCATGACGCTCAGTGCATCGTTGCACATGCGCGGTGCGGTTCTCAGACGTCTGCACATACGCAGTGCGGTTTCCGGCCGCTTCGTGTTCCCGATTGCATTGCGCATGCGTCGGGCCGCGGAAATGGCCGCTTTCGTCAGGGTGGAAGCGCTGCATCCGGGAGATGGCCTGAACACTTTCCACCTCGTGGGAGGCTTGTTTTTCCACTTGGTGCCATTTTGTACAGTCAATGGCGATTTTTAGAGTGCTCATGCACAGTACACGTTTCAATCGTGACTGGCAGGATCATGTGCTTGATTTTGAACAATTGCTCTCGCAGAGGATCAGAGTAGACTCCAAAAACGATTTGGCCTCTGATCATGGAGTCAGTGAAATCGCCGAAGTTGCAGGATTGCACGAGCAGTTTTAAGGTTAGTTAGATAGGAGTTGAAGGATTTACCATGCATCCTCTGCTTGAAGATGTAGCGCTCAAAGATTTTGTTGGTGTCCACCTCGCAGTGGCTGTCGAATTTAACCAGGATGGTTTGGTACTTTGTTTTGTCCTGCCCTTCGGAAAAGTGAAAGGAGTTGAAAATCTCTATCGCATGGTCACCTGCAGTGGTGAGTAGAAGAGCTATCTTCTGAGCATCGGTTGCGCCATTGAGATCGGATGCTTCCACGGATAGTTGAAAGTTTCTGCTTGAATGATCGGCAGTTGGCACTAAGATTGCCGGTGGTCCTGAGCTGATGAGGAGCCTGAATCTTGTCCATTGTGCCTGTATTCAGTAGCTGGTTATCACGGATCTTGCTGAGTTGAACTAGATAGATTGAACAGTCACTCCTGGCACAGTGGCGTGCAGAGGGGGGGGGGGGGGGCGACGGTGTGCGTTGGCCCCGGGCATCCATTGGATGGGGGCATCAATCAGAGGCTATTGCTCTCCCCAATGTCACCCAGATGCCTAAATTTTTCCACCTGAATTTAACTAATTGTTTTGCTAAGGGGGGGCGTCACAATCAAATCCAGTGACTACCGACATGTACCTTGTGTCAGGGTGAGGTGACTGCGCTCCCAGACTCCCCCGCGGTGGGGAAACCGCTCTATCCGCCGCGCGGGCGGGCGGCCCGGGACTGCGCATGTCCAAGGGAGGGGGAGCTCCTCACATGCAGGGAAAGGCCCCGCCCCCTGATCTGCGTGTTGAGATGTTGACCAATGAAAAAAGATTGAGGACCGGAGGGACTGTGGTTCTCCAGCCAATCAGAGCGCGGGCTTTGTGTGAGTGATAATTGAGCTTTCACACCGACGGAATCTTCCTCCTGTCTCCAACATCTGTGAGTAAAACACTTACTTTTCTCCCCCTTTCCATTTCTTTTTTCATTCTGACCATCAATTGGTCACTTGCAGCAACTGAAGGGAAAGGAAGTGAATCCAGGGAGGGTTCAGACTCTGGAAAGCTTGGCCCAGGTCTCTCTCTTAAAAATATTGACATCCTTTGCTCCCTCAGTTTGACACATGAAATGAAATGAAAATCGCTTATTGTCAGGGGCTGTTTAGCACAGGGCTACATTGCTGGCTTTGAAAGCAGACCAAGGCAAGCCAGCAGCACGATTCGATTCCTGTAACAGCCTCCCCAAACAGGCGCTGGAATGTGGCGAATGCGGAATGTGACAAGCGATTTTCATTTCATAAGTAGGCTTCAAATGAAGTTACTGTGAAAAGCCCTAGTATTGACCAGGACACGGGGGTAACTCCCCTGCTCTTCTTCAAAATAGTGGCTGTGGGATCTTCAACATCCACCTAATAGGAACAGACAGAGCCTCAGTTTAACAACTTATTTGAAAGAAGGCTGTTCTGATAGTGCAGCACTCCCTCAGTTCTGAGTGTGATTAGGGATTCAGTCATTCACCCCAACTGCTGACACACCAGCGAGTTCACTCTGGGGCGAGGCTGTTCACCTGCTCTGTGTGTGGGAAGAGATTCTCTCAATTAACCAACCTGCTGACACACCAGAGAGTTCACTCCGGGAAGAGGCCATTCACCTGCAGTGTGTGTGGGGGGGGGGGGGGGGGATTCACTCAGCCATCCATCCTGCTGAGACATCAGTGAGTTCATACAGGTGAGAAGCCATTGACCTGCCCTCTGTGTGGTGAGGGATTCAGTCATTCATCCCAACTGCTGAGACACCAGTGAGTTCACACTGGGGAGAGACCATTCACTGCTCTCTGCACACAGCGGTTTAGAACATCATCTACACTGAAATGAAAATCACTTATTGTCACAAGTAGGCTTCACTGAAGTTACTGTGAAAAGCCCCTAGTCGCCACATTCCGGCGCCTGTTCAGGAGGCTGGTACGGGAAGTTATATTCAAAATGTTTTCCTTTCTCATAATATTTCTCAGTATATTAGGCCTTATACTTGAGTCTTTGGGGCATACAATCAAGATTTGCCCCAGGCATCACCAGACCTCTGTACGCCACTGTCCTGGCATCATGTTGTGTTATGCTGCTTCAGATAACACAGGCTGCTACTTGATGCAGTCTTAACTAAAGGATGCTCCAGACTCTGAAATGAGTTCAACGTGTTGATTGAACTATTAACACAGTTCTCAAATGAGTTTGACTCTCTGCTAATCTAACTTTAGAAATTCAGTCTAACTGTACCAGCTTGCTCTAAGCCAAGTGCTGTGGGGTGTGATGCTGCTGATCAACCCTGTCTAACTCTCTGGATGCCTGTCTGTGGAAAGAGGCAGGGTGTGAGTGCCTCATCCCTTTTATAGTGTTTATGTCATGCTCGGTTGTGGTGATGCCACCTCTGAGTGTCCTGACTGCCCATTGGTTGTGTCCTATTCTGAGTGTTCATTGGTTGCATGTTGCATATCATGACACCGACTTAATCTAAAACATATAATTTCTGCCCTGAACTTGCAACTGTGTCTCTTTCCAGTCGTGTTAAGTTCACTACAAGTGCTGGAGAACACTCAAGTATGGGAGTACAAATGACGATATGAAGTTGTCCTTATTCTATGACAAATAAACAGCATGATGAAAAATTAACACTGGACCACGTTTCTTTTGTATTTAAACTCTTCTCATATGATAACTGACGCATTTCCCGTTGAATGTCTGAAATTCTAATTTATTCAAATACCTTTGCGGAATTTAGATTGTCACTTAAATCCCATTTTAAAGTTTCTGACAACTGAATATACTTGCACTTTGAGTGAAATTCTCCCTAGTTCAGAGAACATGTCAAGGCTTGCATTAACATTCTGATCTGCCGTACGCGAAACATATAGAAGTTTTCTCTGGGCACCAACCTTGGAGTTTCCAAGAGGAGAAAATTAAACTCGCAGTATTGTCGTGGGGAAATGCCAGGATATCGGATAACATTGCATACCAGGTACAAACGTTGTGCGATATTTCAGGTTACATTTTGTAAGGGAGCCTGCTGGAAATATTTCCAAGTTTTCCAATTCGTTGAAATGCCGATGCGCGCTCCCGGATCGTTCACTTATCGGCTGAGAAACATTTGTCAAATGTGGTCAGGACAGCCAGATGCCTTGGTGCAAGACCATAACAAACCTCGGTTGACATTTCACGGAAAGTATCGCGCAGCTCATGCGGGAGCGGAAAAGATATACCCGCAGTGAGTGATGAATAAAAACTTTTTAAATAAAGCCTCTCAGGGACCAGGCAGAGACGCGTGGCACCGTCCCCGTAACTCCCTCGTGAATAGTTTCATTTCCTAAACTACAAACCATTGATCAGCCGCACAAATGTAATCCTCATACTTTCCAGATTTTGATGACACTATTTGTCGAGCAGATTGGGCGATTATGGCAATCACACAACCCACCCGACCCCTGCACTACAAGGCTGTTTTATTATGATGGACTGTTACTGACTCTCTGTACCTACAGCCGTAACCGGACGCAATGCAGAGCGTCTGTTCTGTAAGCCTGCATGATTGTGGTATTGCGGGGCACTCAGGTACTGTTTGCTGGAGTAAGAAGTCCAGTCCAGCTCTGACAGGTGGCGGCTGTGCGGCCCCCACCAGCGCGCTGCTTCCGTTGACTGACAACCACAGGATCGCGCGCCTCCCGGGTCAATCACCCAGCAAACGTTGCAGTGAACACCGGCCCGGTCTCATCTCAGTCATGGCCGGTGCGTGCAAACACATTAAACAGCTGAATACTTCGGGTTTGACAGCAATAAGGACATACAATACATGTATGCATTTACTGATTCTAAAATGTCTGGGCGTTTCAACATTCTATGACAGGCATCGGTGCCGGGTCAGATTCCGCGAGGAACGAAGGGCTTTCCGTGGATGGAGGGGAGGGTGGTTAACGTGGCTGCTGCCACGGCGGACAATGCGCAGAGTCCTGGCTCGCGCTGTTCCAACTCCACCAGCTCGAGCTCCGACCTTTCGGACTTAACGGTTATAGGATGCGCGCATGCGCGCGCTCCCCCTCCTCCTTCCCGGGAGGGTGCGGGAGCCGAGTCCAGCGCGCGACGCGATTGGTCGCGAGGCGTCGCGCGCCAGAATCGCTATTAAGTGTCAACGAACCAGCGGCGCGAGCTGCTCGACTCCAGTTCAGGGGCAAGTTGGTCTCTACTTTCGCCGGGCAAATTGCAGCAAGTTAGACAGTCGAGCTGCCTTCCACTCTTCCCAGCGCCGGAGTCAGTATGTCACCCCCACCCGCCCCCCCGCTGTTTATCTGTCTGCAGCACTTAAGTAGGACATAAATAAAGGAAGAGATAAAGGGCAGCCCACCCTCACGGCGTGGAAGTTATCACTAATGGGATTGAAGTTCAATTTACTGCTCAAGGGAAAATTGCAGCTCAGTGAGACGCAATCGTGGAGCTGATCGTTGGTGATCCTAGCGCGGGGATGATTAGGATTTTCCCGGATTTCAGCGTACAAGTAACGGCAGCAACTGGTGGAGGAGGCGGCGCGGTTACTGCTACACCTGGTGTGGGGAGGACTGCCGCCGCCACCACCGCTGCTGCTAATGGGACACCCCAAAACGTGGGGCTTTCATCCTACCAACAACGGTAAGTGTCTTACTGCCTCCGGCCTGGGGGATAACTTTACACTGTCATAATCTCACGGCACAGAGAAAGGTTTCAGCTGCTAACTACGCACACACCCTTCAAATCTCCCACTCTCTTTCCTCCAATATGTTTACAGGAATGTTTGCTACCACTTCTACAATATTGGCGCGGGGGTGGGTTAAAAATCATCCTGTTTTAACACGCTCGCCTTTGATTAAATTGTTAGTCACATGTTTCTATAATAAGCCATGAACGAAAGTTAATTTTGAAATATTACTACCAACATGTGGTGGAAACGGGTTGTGCATTTGAAGGCTTACCATCAGGAGGAAACGCGGACACTTCCCTAAACATTGATTACGCGACAAAGGCTCATATTTACCGGGGTGGAAAAATGAAAATGTTTGTAAATATTCCATCAGTGCATCAATGGAGAACAAGGAAAGCAAATACTCAGGGAGCTTTACCAGACACCGTGTTTTGGAAGCCAAAGTCCAGTTCCTTTCAAAATTTTAAATTAGTTCAAGTCTATTTACTAAAACGAGAAATCTGTCAAACTAAGTACATGTTTCTGCAATATTCCAAGTAATACTGACTTTCTAGCAAATATTCAAATCCAATGATCTCCATAATGTATCTGCCCATATTAAATGCAAAAGTGCAAGTTTTGCACTCGTTCACTGGTGCTGTAATGCTTTTGTGCATGGGGGTTGGGCGGGGGTGCTCGGAGTTAGAATAGATTCGATTTCTTTAGAGGACTGAGTCAAATGTTCCTGTGTTCTTTTAATAAGAGTTCAATTATATTATTTAAAACTATAGATACATTAATAGTATTTCTACATTAAACATTCCGAATATTCCAAGACACTTATCATAATCACAACTAACGGATCAACGCATAGCTAATGGAAATGTTGATCTAAAATTAAATAAAAACGCTCTGAGTATTAGATATGCAGATAACAGTTTCAAACATATATGTTAAATTTGCGGTTAAAAGTCTTGCTATAAAATGTTAGATACCAACATGTTACGTACAAAAAAGTTATATACTTTCGGAGTTTAAAAAATAACCGAATGTTTTTGACAATTGAATGATATCGCATAATTTAGTTATTTGACTGTACGTGTGACAGTAATCATACAGTCAACAGACGATAAAGAGCTTAAAACATTCAGGACTTTTGTCAAAAATTGGATTGATTATTTTATGGGAAAACTGCAAGACAAATAAAACAGAAGTAGTTTAAACATGTCTACTTTCTCACTCGCAAAGTGTAACATTCCTATTGTTTGTTACTAATAGGACGAGAAATAAGTCAGCTTTAAAATCAATCCTCTGACAAGCAAGTCCATAGCATCGTGGGCTCCAAAAAAGAATCTCACTTCCTTTCGCTGACCACAAAAAGGAAGATTACTGCATTTATTGTAATGCTTTCAAAAGCAAAGTTTTGTAATGTGAGAAAATCGGTTTGACATTTTTTCTTATTCTCACAATGTGCATTGGAAAACTCACTAACAAATCCTTCAACTCTACACTGCGCAATCCGACTGAACCAAATCCCGTACACGGGTATAACTTCGGTTATGTATTCTACTAACACCAATGCATGTAATACCCTTAAACTACTATAATCAATGCACTGTGCTGCAAAAGACTCGACTTACTTTGTGTTGATCCGACGATCGAAAAATAAATTTAAAATATACTGAAATAAACTGAAATAACTTAAGCATTTTTAAAATCAGGCCCCATGTTTGAATCCCATACTCTTCACCAATTCACAAATCATCTGATGAATACCTTGTTACTTCACCATGTGACTGAGATGCACCTGCTTTCTGCAGTTTTTAAACAATGTTGCCTTTGCGAAATTACATTTTAACATGATAGATGTGGCGCCTTGGAAACGGCGTAGAGTTAAAAACGCAACCAATATATCTAACATTGTAATAAAAGCAAAAAGTTCCTGGCTTTGCGCGAGTAATTGTAACGTTATACATTAATACTTGGATACATTACTATGGGCGAGATAATGGAATCCCACACACAGATTTATGGCAGTTTGAGTGCCAGGTTGGTGTCAAAACAAGTTACCAACACGTCGCAGAGCATCATTTAGATAAATATTTAGCAGGTACAGTAGTCATTGGAACCTGCAACGATTGTTTTCGTTTGTTTTTGTAAATCATTGAGAAGAGGAAAGACATGTTTAAGTAATGATAATAATTACACGCCAGCAACTAAATTCCTTTGGAACCTAGCAATAATCGCTGGGACGATTGCCAAGAGGCTTAGGTGACATTTCCAGGCTGAATGGGGTTTATATTATGAAAGATTACACAGACTTTTTTCCTAAATAAGACGATTAGTATTTTGAATGTCACGTATCTCTTTAATAGTATACCGTAAAATGAAAGCCTTTAAATCCGGTTGATAAGATCCCATAAATATGAGGTAGTATTATATCAAACCTTAGTTATTCCCCATAAAGTGAATGAAACAGCAACTGAGTGGCGTAGTTGCGCCAGCTACAGTAATGTGTCCCTGGGAAAGAGAGCGAGCGAAAGACAGGCAGCGAAACAGCACCGAGAGATGCAGTAAGACTTTATCTTGCAATGGGAATCGAAGCTCTCCGGAAAAATGCAGCGGTGTGATGGTGCCTGCCGCTGTTTGTGGGTTCGCGGTTGCAGCTTGAAAACCATGGAATGTCCCTGGGATTATTTGAGGTGCAGCCAAGGCTCGCTTTACTTTTCTTGGCATGCTGGTTGGCCCTGACTCGTGTTCTGCACACAGCGCTTCTCACTCTCTGATGGCTGGTAATCCCGGAGCCAGACAGTTGGACTGGACTTAACCGTAACTCTGCAATGGCTGTCCTCAAATAGTATTCGTTTCTTTCCCACTGCACCACCGGGCCGCAGCTAGAGAAAAAGCAAAACAAAAATCAAACAAAAAAACAGCAAAGTAACGGCTGACGAGAAAAATGGCGCCCACCAAGCAAGGCTTCCAGCACGACCCTTCAAGACGTGAACGGTAACGACAGTTTTTGTGGCGTGATTCTGGGTATTTTTTTTGTTGCCATGATACTTTGTTGGGAGTTTGGCTTTGACCTGCCAGTTGCTGCTGAGTGCCACCACGACCTCACTCCCACCCCCATCGTATCCAGGAGCCGGGGTAAGTGGCCGGGTTTGCAAGCCGCTGCCCCCCGCCCCTCGTCACCGCCAGGACCAGTTCTTGGAAAGAAGCACATTCTCATTCACAGCATTACCTGCTCCACTTCAATTTCTATAAGCAGGAAAACACGCACACTGATTTTCTAACCTCTCCTCAGTACATTGCGGAGACAGGGCCTATGACACTATGTTAGAGAGGCCACCATTGCTATACGGCTCGGTACTCACTAGGCCAGACGAGAGAGAAGCTTTCTTTGACAGGAGCTTGTTTTTGTAATAGAACTGTCTGAGGCTAGGGTTAATATTACATTTGCATAAAACAACAGGAAATAGTTGTGAACCGCAAAATTAACATGCTAACAAAACATGAACTAAACAGGCACATCTGAAATGAAAAGATTAATGATAAATGCACCAGAATCTAAAAAGATAGAAATATTAACTGCCAAGAATTTAAATAGTATTAAAGTTTAAAAAAATGTTACTAAATTTTTATTTTGAGGTTGGAGGAAGAGGAGAAGTTTAAATAACATAAAAGGTAATTGAAGTTCAAATTTTCAAATATAGTCGTAAGATTTAAAAACTGGCCCATGACAAACTAAAGCAGTGCAATTTTAATTGAAGGTGCATATAATTCTATACTTCAACTTATTCTGAAACTGAGGTACATTTCTATAGCTGAAGAAAAAAGAAATTGACTATTTCATAGGTTTTAGCAAGAGGACAGTTTATGTGGGTTATTCATTCATTTATTCAAATATTGTCATACAATGTACTAGCAGTAGTCCTTCTGAAGAACTCAAAGTTTTTCTGTTAATTTTTTCTGCTTTATTCAGAGGACCTTCATTCTGCTACCAAGCTTCAGTCATGCCAAGGTATGAAATGTATGGTTATTGGAGGATTTGTTTAAGACGAAAAAAATCAGCATCACAGAAATACAACATGCCATATATTTGATGCATTAAATCCCCATTCTGGACTGAAAATACTGTGATTTCAGATAATTATAACAAAAAATAGGGATGGCATAATTATCAGAAAAGTATGTGATCAGCTTAAATTGTAGTTTATTGTGGTCCAAGTTTAGGAGGATCACCATGGAGTGGGAAAAGATGGTGAGACCATCAGGGAGCTTTCTGTTTATGCCAAGGAGGTATAAAGTGAGAAATAAAAGAAAATATGTCGTAAAATATTGTGATTGATATATTGCCACTTAAAATGCACTCTCAATCCTATTGTGATACCCTGATATATAAATTTCAATATATGTTATATATGTTGTATAATGCTTTATTGAGACTTGATAAAGGCTCAGATTGACAGTAAAGCTTGAGGTTGCCTATTCCAAGTGTGCGTTTTTTCTCTCTCTGCTGAAGTAGTATTATAGTAAGTGCTTTCATAGTAAGATAGCCTTAGTAATCTTCCAGACTGGAGCACAGAAGTATATTTTTAAGCCATTCTGGGAATTTATCAGAGATTGGAATCTTCAAGATGGAATTAATTTTGAGGAGAAACTTCATAGCTTGTGCATAAGTGCTTTCTTTATCACCTATCTCCATTTGGTATTCTGAGAGGGTAAATCAAAGAATGTGATTTGTTATTCTGCTCGACTTGAGAGTGGAACTAAATAACACTTGGCCTGAAAATTTGATAGAAGTTGGAGGAGGATATATTTAATTTGATCCTTCTTAATAGATTCTTCTTTCTTTGCTGCCATTTTAAAAGCTGGTGTGAATGATTCTGCTCATCAGGCTGGGAAGATGTAATTATTGAAAATGAAATAGTCTGGATTGGGATCACAGAGCTGTTAGTAGACATATAGTTTAATATTTGAATTGTGGTTTGGTACCTGGAGGAGGAAAAAATGAGCAAGTGAACTTATGTTATTTCCTTTGCATAGAGGCATCTAAAATTAATTACTGTTTCTGACTTATTTTGGTATAATCACTTCAACATATTTGATTAAGGTGTGCATAGTGATGTGCTATAAAGTTTTGATGATCTTATCAAATACAATTATTGCACTTTTTGTTGTCTATAGTGAATATTCTTTTGTGCCAAATAGCTACCTGAATATTTTTAAAACACTGAGGTAGAGGGTACAGTAACTGATGGATATATTAGTTTAACTCTTTAAGTACGGAATGCTGTTTGCAATTTAATGTGTGCCAGTTGTCAACCGTTGGTTAATTTTCTGACAAATTCTTTTGTAGTCCCCGGTCATTATTTTATACTCTTGTATAGTTTTGGATAAGAGAAATATGAAACTTGAATCGTCAGCATTATTTGGCCGCAGTGGCAGTCATTGAAGAATTAGTAAAGTTATTAATGGAAATGTGGAACAAGGAGAGTTTAACATTTTATTTTTTTCAAACATGTAATATACAGATAACAAAAGAGTTTTAAAATAATGTGCAAATACAAACAAATTAAACCTTGGCTCCTGTAAATGATGGTTATTGCAACATTGTTTTAAAAAAAATAATGATGTCTTAAGTTTTCAATGTTTTTTTAAGTCACCCACCAGAAAGGAGTCATTGCAATTCTGGTACTTTAGTTTGAAGAATATTAGTTACTTGAATCTAAATTCCATTTTAAATTTGTCCCGTGAGGATTATTTGGTAATAAACAGTATATTGAAATGGTTGATATTGCGTTTTTAACATTTAAATTTGCAAGAGAAAATATAAACTTTTTCTAATTACTACTCTTTAACCCAGCAAGGGTGTCTGAGATACCAAGTGGAGGCTAGGCGTTTTCCTTTATAGGATATTTTGTTCTTGACGACTCCAGTATCTTTTGTATGCTTGGGAGATGCAAGAACAGGAAGTCTGAAAGGTACTGTGTGAATTGATAGAAAGAAGTCAAATTTAATGGGTGGGTAAAGAACAAAAGTAACATCATGTAAGTTGATAGCAGTTAATTCAGAAAGTCTGAATTGGATAATAGAATATTTCCCAAATGTTCTAATGCTGCAGACTGTTTAGCTTGTTATGTAACTTGCACATTGATACACTGATCTGGTAAAACTAAGTGATGCCAGTGAGGGCTTGTTACCTATATTCACTTAATTGTTTTATACCCTCTTAACAATAATAAGGGGGACCAGGATATTGAACTTGATGATCAGCCATGATCATAATGAATTGCGGAGCAGGCTCAACGGACTGAATGGCCTCTTCCTGGTTCCATTTTTTTTGTTTCTATGTTTAATTCAAAGCCAGAACTAGTTCATGCACCCAGTTCATGCAATTTTAAAAAGGTTTTCATAGAAGTCGACAGAAAGTATATTTGCATTTTATTGTTCCATCATGGTGTTTGAATGCATTAAGTGGAAATAATATAAGTGGGAATTACTTGAGCTGTATGCAGCAGGTCAAAACAACACATTTGAGTTTTTCATTTGGTGAGTGAAACATTGACTGATATCCATATGCTGGATTGCTACAAAGTGCTACTTACCCAGGCACTTTTATATTACTTGTTTCTGTATCTTCTAGTCATAGAGTTTTACAGCACGGAAAGCGCCCAGAGTTTTACAGCACGGAAAGCGCCCTTCAGCCCATCACGTCCGCGCCGACCATCAAACACCTAACTATTTTCGTGGGCCGAAGGGCCTGTACTGCACTGTATCGTTCTATGTTCTATTCTAATCCTATTTTTGGCCCATATGTATAAATGCCTTGTATGCAATGGCATTTCAAGTGCTCATCTAAATACTTCTTAAAAGGGTTCCCACCTCTACCATCCTTTTCAGGCAGTCAGTTCCAGAGTCTGAGCACTCTCTGGTGAAAAGTTTTCCTACCATCTCCTCTAAACCATTACTTTAAATCTATGCCCCTGGTTATTGATTCCTCTACCAAGGGGAAAAGTACCTTCCTATTCACTCTATCTATGTCCCTCATAATTCTATATATGTCAATCATGTTCCCCTTCAGCCTCTCTGCTCCAGGGAAAACAACCCTAGCCTATCCAGTCTCTTGATAATTGAAATAATCCAGCCCAGGCAGCACCCTGCTGAATCTCCTCTGCACCCTCTCCAGTGCAATCACTTTTGCTGTATAGTGTGGTGACCAGAACTGTACACAATACTCCAGCTGGGGCCTAACCAGCATTTTATACGGATCCAGCATGACCTCCCTGCTCTTTACCACCTTATCTACCTTGTCCTGCTGCCTTCAGAGATCTGTGAACCTGCACACCAGAATAATCTTGGGGATATTTTCTCCTTGTACATATTATTGCTGTGATTCAGTCTTCATGGGAAACCGGTTCAGAGATTTTCTATATCTACAGGAACAGATGTATTAACTTCAATAGTACTTTCATAGACCCACCTTTTCTGCGGTCTATAATACTGTTGGCACGTGAAAATTGGAGTTGTCAACACTTTGAACTTGCGTTAACAATGGAAAAACTTTGTTCACCTACCTATCGTTTTAGAGGAGCATATATTTCATGAGCAAACAGAATCAACTTGCATAATAAATAATACTTGTATTTATATAGGGTGCGATACAGCTAAATGGGAACAGTGTCCAATAGCGAGTGCGTTTAGCTGTGTGTTTCCTGGTACTTGCAGCTATACAACGGCACTCGTGTTAAATAAGGGGCCTCAGTGGGGAACGCTCGCTGGAACTCCTTAGTTACAGTCTCCTCAGTGAGAGATCGGGACACTATTTTAAAATGGGGTTCCGATCTCCGAGGCCTCTGATGCGCCCACTGACCCTCACCTTCCCCAAGCCCCAACGCACTATGGGAGGTTCCCCGCAGCCCCTCCAACACCCGCACAGGGCACCCTGGCCTGATCGCCAATGCACAGAAAATGCCAGCTTGGCACATTGACAGTGCCAAATGGCAGCCTGGTAGTGCCCCTGCCATCTAGCAGTGCCATCTGGGCAATTTGGCATTCACCTATGGGCCTCCAACCTCCTCGGAGACCCCCACGACTGCTGTTCCATCTGGCCCATGTTTGTGGGGAATAGCGCTGAACGGCACTCACCTGAGGTTTCCTAGGCGAAGGGGATAGATCCCAATGTCTCGGTTACCTCGGGGAAACTACATATTAGAGTGCGACAAGCTGTCATGCTCTAATATGTAAATTTGCTCAAAACAGACCCCACCCCTAATGGCCAGGATTTACATCGCAACTTCTCGCGAGATTGGGTTAGTTCTTGCGAGGCTTTGCGAGCTGGTGTGGGGTCTCCAGCTTTTATCGGCTAAGCTGCTCCGCAGCAAACTGTTTTTTGGGTGCAGCGTGGCTGTTGGATCATGCCCATAGTAATTTTCTGTTCAATGTATTTAGAAGTAATTTACTGACAATAAATAACTTTAGAATTTCAGTGCCAGTCATTATGAAAGCTAGCATAGTAATAATTCTAAAAGTAAGGGTGTATGTGGTTTATAAACCTGAGGTTTATTTGTAACAAATGCAGAGTTTAACAATTGTCAGAAACACAAATGTGTCTCCCATAGGATTTTAGCACATCAGGTGGGAATGTGCTGACAATAGAGAAGGAAGATTCAAGTACACACCATGATTAGTGCGTAAATTGTGAAGCAATTTGTGGCAAGGAAAAGATAACCCATGAGTTGCAAATCATCACAATTTGTTGGATGATTTGTGTTGTTCTGTCATTAGCACTAAAAAATGACAGCTCATTGTGAAACTTCCCATGAGTCTCAAAAATTGCTTCCTCAGTGCATTAATTACCAATTAAATTCATTGCAGAATGTTCAGGATGGAACCCAACAGCATAATGATTTTTTTAATAATTAAATTATGTTCTTCCAATGCCACTCAGGGCTAGAATACTTTAAAAAAACTTTAATCATACCATCATATTCTTAAGCAAATCCTTGGCCGGGATTCTTCAAAACAGCGGCTAAGCGTTCACGCTGGCCTAAACACCGGAGTGTTTCATGCCGGCATCAACGGGCCTCTTGGCCCAGCGATTCCGTGGCACTCAAGGGGCCAGCATGGCGCCAGAGTGCTCCACGCAGCTCCGGCTGCCGATAAGCGGCCCTGCACTGTCGGCCGTGAGTCCATTCATGTGCGAGGCGCCGGCCCCGCACATCATGGCGGACCCACACAGTGGCCGTCCCCGAAGAAATAGGCCCCCCCGCAGACCGTGGCCCCCAATCGCGATACTGACCGTTCTGGAGGCCCCCCCCCCCCCCCCCCAGTGACGGATCCCCCCGTCCCCCACCAGGGCGGACACCGCAGCCGCGACTCCGAGTGCCCGCTGGGTGGAACCATGTTAGAACCACACCGGCGGGAACTTGGGCAGTTGCCGGCGCAGAATCACCGCGGGGGCCTCTTTCAATGGCCCCGACCGGCACCATGTCAACCGCGTGCGACTGGCGGTGATTCTCCGGTCACCGGAGGTTCGCAGACCACGTCGTGGGCCGTTTAGGTGTGACGGCGATTCTCCGAGCCAGCGCCGGCTCGGAGAATCCCGGCTTTTATCAATAGTTTTGTCCCTTATTCATTTTCATTAGTTTTTACTCCCAGCTGAAACCCCTCTTGATCGTTCAGAAAGGTGTCAATCACTTAAAAGGTGATTAGACATTAATCACTTACTCAAGATTAATTAATATTTCCCAGACACTATAATTTCGCGTGCTTTCTCACCTTCTAAATATTTGCGTCATGACTACCCTCCAGCCGTGCTATGTTACTAGATTGTTGCAATTCTGCTGAATGTACCTTCACATTGTTTCTTTAGGTAGGCTTATACAGTACATCTTTTGAATCATTGTTGGTATCTGTAGTTAGTCTTGATCAAGGTTCAACAGTTCACTCATGTTTTATAAGTTGATTATACTTTTTCAGACTCTCTGGGTGGGATTCTCCAGTTGCCGACGCCGAAATCGTGTTCGGCGATTGGACGGAGAATCTTGTTTCTGCCAAAATCGGGGAGCGGTGCCGCTTTTGCATGCAACGCCCCCTCCAAAGCGACGTATGCTAGGAGTATGCCGGACGCTGTATCAGTAGCCTCAGGACGTTGCCTGAGGCCCACCCCCTGATGCTCTGCCCCGACCGGCCAAGTTCCCAACGGCATTGGTCATGTGTTGCATGGCACGGCCGCCGCTATGCGCATGCACGGCTACGGACCCGGCAATTCTCCGGGCCGTATTGGCAGCTAGAGCCGGGTGCTCTACGATGCCTCCTACTCGCCCCCAGCCAAACGGAGGATCGGTGGCCGTTTTGCGCCAAATTTCCAGTTGTAAAACGCCACCGTTTCCACTCCGGCTTCAGGACCTAGCCTGAAAATCTGAGAATCCAGCCCTGTATTTTTAAAGAAGCATTTTATTCTCCACAAATGTTTAGTTGATTTCTTAAAGGACCCCCAAATAATTGGTAAATCCAATAGTCCCCTCCCTCCAATAGCTCTGGCTGTTCGGAAACCCGAAGACCGCCCTGGCTGCACCATAACCCCCAAGACCTCGGACATGTCCTCGAAGAAGATAGTCCAGAATCTGGTCAGTTTTGGGCAGGACCAGAACATGCGCGAGTGGTTCGCCGGACCCCTAGTGAGTGAGACCCACCTCTGTAGGTCCCTTTTCACCTCCTCCACCAGGTTAGACAGATTCCACTTCTGGAGCCGGGTCCAGTTATGGGCTACCTGGATCTCCAGGTATCTGAACTTGTTCTGCGCCGGTTTGAGCGGCAATGTTCCCAGCTCTGCTTCTCCCCCTGGGGGTTCACCGGGAAGATTTCGCTCTTGCTAGGTTAAGTTTGTATCGTGTGAAAGCTCCGAACTGTCTAAAGAGTTCCATTATCTTACCCATGTTGGCGAGGGGATTTGAGACATAGAGGACTAAGTCATCCGCGTAGAGAGAGACTCTGGGCTCCCTGTCTCCTCTCTGAATGCTTCTCCACCCCTTCGCTGATCTGAGTGTCATAGCCCAGTGGTTCAATTGCCAGAGCTAACAGCAGTGGGGAGAATGGGCATCCCTGCCTCGTGCCTCTGTGCAGTCGAAAATAGCTTGAGCTGGTGGTGTTTGCCTGCATGGTCGCCATGGGAGAACTGTACAGCAGTTTCACCCATAACATGAACACTGGCCCAAACACACCGTTCTAGTACCTCAATGAAGTACTTCCACTCAACCCAGTCGAAGGCCTTCTCTGCACCAAGGAGTTGATCACTTTTGGTGTCTCCTCCCTGGGTGGGGACATGACCACGCTCAGCAGGCGTCAGATGTTCGCTGTCAGCTGTCTGCCCTTGACAATCTTGGTCTGGTCTTCCGCAATTACTTCTGGTAAGCTTCTCTCCAGTCACCTCGCCAGAACAGTCAACAGGACCTTAGCGTCATTGTTCAGCAGAGAGATGTTTCTTGATGACCCACACTCCATCGGGTCTTTGCCTTTCTTTGGGATCAGTGAGATTAAGGCCTTTGCCAGCATGGGTGCCAGGGCTCCCCTCAACAGTGAGCCATTGAACATCTCCCACAGGTGTGGAGCCAGTGCTGCCACAAAACCTTTGTAGAAGTCCACCGGGAATTCATCCAATCCCTGATTGCATGCAATTGATGCATTCCATGACCTCCTCCAGACTCAAAGGTGCTTCCAGTCCATGTTCCTTTTCTTCCCCCACAACTGGGATGTCCAGCCCGTCCAGGAACTGCTTCATCACGAGTCCCTATCCGGGGTCTCAGGGGTGTACAATCCCTGGTATAAGGCCACAAAGGCTCTGGTGATCTCCTCTGGGGCCGTGACCGCCTGTCCCTTCTTGTCCCTGATCTGTGCTATCTCTCATGTGGATGCCTGTTTCCTCAGCTGGTGTGCCAGTAGACGGCCGGCCTTGTCCCTATGTTCATAAAAGGCACTCCATGTTTGGCAGGGCTGGCGTACTGCTTTCCCAGTGGAGAGCAGGTCGAATCACAGTTGTAATTTTTATCCTGTCTGCTAGCAGCTCCATGGTTGGGGCTGTAGAGTACCTTTGATCCACTTTCAGTATTGAGTTGATCAGCTGCTGCTTGGCTGCATTTTCCCTCCTGTCTCTGAGCCCTTTATACTATTATTTCTCCACTGATCACTGCCTCCCAGAATGTGGAGGATGAGACCTTCCCATTCTTGTAGCAGATTACGTATATGTTGATGGCAAAAAGTATTTTTGGCAAGGTGGGCTGTGTCCAGCCTCCATAGGGAGATGCAGGATCTGGCCTGCCTCCAACCTCACAGCCATGTAGTGCGGTGCGTGGCCCAAGATTACTATTGCAGAGTATTCCATCCCTATCACCCCTGGAAGCACCGACTTTCCGACCACAAAGGTCTATCCGGGAGTAGGTTTACTGGATGTGGGGGAAGAACTCCTCCCTCAGGTGGTTGAACCTCCAAGGGTCCCCCCTCCCCCGCTACGACCACCACCCCATCATTTTCTTCATTCCCGATTTAGCCCCTGAATTGGGACTGGATCTATCTGCCTTCAGGTCCAATATTCTAAGTCGGGGATCTCTTTTTGCCGAACTCGCGTTGTCCCAGTTTGGGGCATATATACCACCGGAACTCCCTCTAGGACCCCACTTACAATTATGTTCCGTCCTCTGGGTCAGTCACCGTGTTCGCTGCTGTGAAGGTTACCCTTTTGTTGAAGTATTGTCATCACCCTTGCCCTCATGTCTTTTTAGGTGAGCGAAAACTCAAGGGGCTGGATTCTCTGTCTCGCTGCACGTATTTTTGGTATGGCGGTCCCTGCAGGCAGTGGGATCCTCCGTCCCAGCAGCCGGCCAGTGGGGTTTCCGCTTATGGACACCCCCATGGTGTCAGGAATTCCACAGGCGTGAATGCGCTGCCGGTGAAGCAGAGGATGTCGCTGACGGAGAATCCAGCTGAGGATCTTTTCACCGACCATTGAGTCCCCTCATGTTCCGGTGAATATTCTGACGGAACTTCTGTTCACCCCCCTCTTATGGGGTCAGCCATGTTTGCCTCGCAGACATGCCCCTGCATGTCTGGGTTTGCCTTTGTTATAGGGCCGTCCAAGATATCTACCAGCATCTTCCTCCTTCTATCCATCTTCACGTCTGTGACTAGCATTCTACTCCCCCATACCTTCCCTCTTACACTACTCAGAGCTCCCCCCCCCTCCCAAACGCCTCCGCTCGTTCGATCTCCCCTTTCCGCTCTCAGCACTCCCTTCCCCTCCTCAGCGACAATACCTGTGGCGCTTTCCCACTCAACCACCGCGGAGCAAAATGTAGCCGGCTACCCGCCCACTGGGGCACAGGAACTCGGGGAGAGAAACAACCCAAATCATATAGAAGAGTGAGACAAAAACACAACCAGTCAAGAAGCAGATCCAAAACAAGAACAGTCCTCAGAAAGAGAAAAACACATAGAAAAACCATACAGCAAATATTCCCATATATAATGTACATCTGCCCCACCGTTTTAGAGTCCGTTCCTCTGAACAAAATCATTTGCTTCTTCCAGTGTATTGAAGAAATGGCGCGGGATTCTCCAACCCCCCGCCGGGTCGGAGAACTGCCAGGGGGCCGCGTGAATCTCGCCCCCGCCGGCCGCCAAATTCTCCGGCACGGGAGATTCGGCGGGGGCGGGAATCGCGCCGTGCCGGTTGGCGGGCCCCTCCCGGCCATTCTCCAGCCCGCGATGGGCTGAAGTCCCGCTGCTTCTATGCCGGTCACGCCAGCATAGATTGAACCAGGTCCCTTATCGGCGGGACCTGGCGGCGCGGGGGGGCTCCGGGGTCCTGGGGGGGGCGCGGGGTGATCTGGCCCCGAAGGGGTGACCCCACGGTGACCTGGCCCGCGATCGGGGCCCACCGATCCGTGGGCAGACCTGTGCCATGGGGGCACCCTCTTCCAACACGTCCGCCGTGTCAGCCTCCGCGATGGCCGACGCATAGGTGACCCCCCCCCCCGTGCATGCGCGGGGATGACATCAGCTGACGCTCCCGCGCATGCGCGGACTCCCTCTGGCCGGCAGAGCTCCTTCGGCCTCAGCTGGCATGGCGTCAAAGGCCTTCCATGCCAGCCGGGGGGGGGGGGGGGGGGGGGGGGGGGGGGGGCGCCAACCACTCCGGAGTGGGCCTAGTCGCGAAACATAAGAACTAGGAGCAGGGGTAGGTCATATGGCCCCTCGAGCCTGCTCCGCCATTCAATGAGATCATGGCTGATCTTTTGTGGTTTCAGCTCCACTTTCCGGCCCAAACACCATAACCCTTAATCCATTTATTCTTCAAAAAACTATGTATCTTTATCTTAAAAACATTTAATGAAGGAGCCTGAACTGCTTCACTGGGCAAGGAATTCCATAGATTCACAACCCTTTGGGTGAAGAAGTTCCTCTTAAACTCAGTCCTAAATCTACTTCTCCTTATTTTGAGGCTATGCCCCCTAGTTCTGCTTTCACCCGCCAGTGGAAACAACCTACCCACCTCTATCCTATTTATTCCCTTCATAATTTTATATGTTTCTACAAGATCCCCCCTCATCCTTCTAAATTTCAACGAGTACAGTCCCAGTCTACTCACCTCTCCTCGTAATCCAACCCCTTCAGCTCTGGGATTAACCTCGTGAATCTCCTCTGCACACCCTCCAGCGCCAGTACGTCCTTTCTTGGGTAAGGAGACCAAAACTGAACACAATACTCCAGGTGTGGCCTTACTAACACCTCATACAATTGCAGCATAACCTCCCAAGTCTTAAACTCCATCCCTCTAGCAATGAAGGACAAAATTCCATTCGCTTTCTTAATCACCTGTTGCACCTGTAAACCAACTTTTTGCGACTCATGCACGAGCACACCCAGCTCTCTGCACAGCAGCATGTTTTAATATTTTATCATTTAAATAATAATCCTTTTTGTTGTTATTCCTACCAAAATGGATAACCTCACATATGTCAACATTGTATTCCATCTGCCAGACCCTAGCCCATTCACTTAATCTAACTAAATCCCTTTATAGACTTCCAGTATCCTCTGCACTTTTTGCTTTACCACTCATCTTAGTGTCATCTGAAAACTTGGACACATTGCCCTTGGTCCCCAACTCCAATCATCTATGTAAATTGTGAACAATTGTGGGCCCAACACTGATCCCAGAGGGACACCACTAGCTACTGATTGCCAACCAGAGAAACACCCATTAATCCCCACTCTTTGCTTTCTATTAATTAACCAATCCTCTATCCATGCTACTACTTTACACTTAATGCCATGCACCTTTATCTTATACAGCAACCTTTTGTGTGGCACCTTGTCAAAGGCTTTCTGGAAATCCAGATACATCAGATCCATTGGCTCCCCGTTATCTACCGCTCTGGTAATGTCCTCAAAAAATTCTACTAAATTAGTTCTGCACGACCTGCCCTTTATGAACCCATGCTGCGCCTGCCCAATGGGACAATTTCCATCCAGATGCCTCGCTATTTCTTCCTTGATGATAGATTCCAGCATCTTCCCTTCTACCGAAGTTAAGCTCACTGGCCTATATTTAGCCGCTTTCTGCCTACCTCGTTTTTTAAACAGTGGTGTCATGTTGGCTAATTTCCAATCCGCCGGGACCACCCCAGAGTCTAGTGAATTTTGGTAAATTATCACTAGTGCAGTTGCAATTTCCCTAGCCATCTCTTTTAGCACTCTGGGATGCATTCCATCAGGGCCAGGAGACTTGTCTACCTTTAGCCCCATAAGTTTGCCCATCACTACCTCCTTAGTGATAACAATCATCTCAAGGTCCTTACCTGTCATAGCCTCATTTCTATCAGTCACTGGCATGTTATTTGTGTCTTCCACTGTGAAGACCGACCCAAAAACCTGTTCAGTTCCTCAGCCATTTCCTCATCTCCCATTATTAAATCTCCCTTCTCATCCTCTAAAGGACCAATATTTACCTTAGCCACTCTTTTTTGTTTTCGATATTTGTAGAAACTTTTACTGTTTGTTTTTATATTCTGAGGAAGTTTACTCTCATAATATATCTTACTCTTCTTTATAGCTTTTTAGTAGCTTTCTGTTACCCCCTAAAGATTTCCCAGTCCTCTAGTCCCCCACTAATCTTTGCCACTTTTTGTATGCTTTTTCCTTCAATTTGATACTCTCCCTTATTTCCTTAGATGGTCCTTACTTCCTTACTTATATATTCCTTCCTTACTTAGATATTTCCTTACTTCCTAAAGGTGCGGGCCCAGCCCCTAGCCCCTTTGGGGCTGCCCGACGCCGGAGTGGTTCACGCCACTCCGTCCCGCCGGGACACCCCGCCCCGCTGGGTAGGGGAGAATCCCGCCCATGATCTCTTCTCATATGTGACCCAAAATGTCGCTGGATATAGCACGCTGAATCACATCTTGTTCTTAAAGAGTGCAGCTTTGGCCCCATTAAACTCTGCCCATGCTTGACCAGGTCGGCCCCAATGTCCTGATAGGTCCAGATGGCGTGTCCTTCCCAATTAAACAACTGCCCAACTCAGAACCCACTACTTATCTTGGTACCTGTGCAGTTTTAGGATTATTGCCCTGATTTTGTTTTTTAGCAGAGCAACCCATGGGCTCGATCTACGTCTGGGGGTTTAGTGAAGCCCTCCTCTCCGAGCATCTTTGATACAAACACGGTTGGGCTCTACCTTTTGGTAGTCCGATGATCCGGGGGATTTTGACACCTGTTCTCTTGGTCATCTACTTTTCTCTTCAACGTCTTTAGGGTTGCTGGCAACCTCGTTATCTCGAGCGAGGCGCTCTGCTCGTACTGCTCGGTGACAGCTTTCTCCAGGTCCCGAATCATCACTCCTTGGGCCTCCAGTTGTAACTCCACCCTGTCCATTGCTCCCCGTATGGGGGCTATTGCGGCCTCGAATGCCAACTTCATCGTTGACATGAGGTCCTCCTTTACCGCCTCCCTATGCTTTTGAAGTTCTGTAGAAATTAACTCCATCAGCTTCTCCGTCGACGACTGGGTCAGCGTTGGCGAATCTGTAAGTCCACCACGTTCAAGTTTGCGTCGCCACGCGGATCCCCTTGCTCCCAGGTTGGGGTCGTCCTCTCTCTGCTTTTGCTCTTCTTGCAGGTTTAACTGTTGGTTCGCCGGCATTTCAAATAGGGTGGGGTCATTGATGGCTTTACTTTTTGCTAGTTTGGTGCCCGTTCATCGGGTCAAAAGGTCCAAAAAGAAGTTTCCAGGTGAGAGCCACCTTTCGTGCGACCGCTCAGTTCATGGCCGCCACCAGAAGTCTTAGTAGACTGTCCTGATACCATGCATCAAACATCTCCTTGTCCAGAATTTTATTATCTGGTCTCAGAAGCTCTTACAGTAGAAAAGACTAAATAATGCAGATGCTGTACATCTACATCTGAAATGTAAACATAAAATTCTGAAAATATTTGACATGTCGGATGGCAACTGTGGTGCAAAGGACTCTTTTAAAAAAAAAAAAGTCACGGTGGGAAAAAAAATGATTTATGGGCAGCATGGTGGAACTGGTTCGCACTGCTGCCTCACAGCGCTAGGGACCTGCGTTCAATTCCGTCCTTTGGTGACTGTGTGGAGTTTGCGCATTCTCCCCGTGTCTGTGTGGGTTTCCTCCGGGTGCTGCGATTTACTCCCACAGTCCAAAGATGTGCAGGTTACGTGATTGTTTTTTTATTCATTCATGGGACGTGGGCATCGCAGGCTGTGCCAGCATTTATTGTCCCTCCCTAATTGCCCGTGAGGGGCAGTTAAGAGACAACCACGTTGCTGTGGGTCTCGAGTCACATATAGGCCAGACCAGGTAAGGACATTAGTGAACCAGATGGGTTTTTATGACAATCGACAATGGTTTCATGGTCACCACTAGACTTTTAATTCCAGATTTTTAAAAATTCTAATTTCACCTTCTGTAGTGGCTGAATTTGAACCTGGGACCCCAGAGTACTCTGGGTCTCTGGATTACTAATCCAGTGACAATATCACTATGTCACCATCTCGCCAATTGGCCATGTTAAATTGCACCTTAGTATGCAAAAGGTGAGGTGGGATTACTGGGATAGGGTGGGGGTGTGGGCCTAGGTAGGGTGCTCTTTCAGTGGATCTGTGCAGACTTGATAGAACATACGGTGCAGAAGGAGGCCATTCGGTCCATCGAGTCTGCACCGACCCACTTAAGCCCTCACTTCCACCTATCCACGTAACCCAATAACCCCATCTAACCTTTTTGGTCACTCAGGGCACTTTATCATGGCCAATCCACCTAACCTGCACGTCTTTGGACTGTGGGAGGAAACCGGAGCACCCGGAGGAAACACATGCAGACACGGGGAGAACATGCAGACTCTGCACATACAGTGACTAGCGGGGAACCGAACCTGATGGGCCAAATGGCCTCCTTCTGGAGAGTTCGGTTTCTATAATTCAAGTTCACAAAGAAAACTGATAATGGAGTAAATATTTAACTTGAGACAGACAAATTCCCAGGAATTGATGGTTCCCACCCTGATGTAGTAAAATAATAAGTGAGCAAATTGCAGTACCATTACTCATAATTTCCAAAGCTTGGGAATTGTGCCCTTGTGTTGAAAAATTTCAGGTATCACTCCACTATTTAGGAAGAGATGGGGGAGGGGGCAGTGGAGGTTGTTGGGAGAGAGAAGCCAAGCATCTACACCCTGTCAGTTTATCGTCAACAGTGGAGTAGTACCAGGATTCATTAGAGATAGAGCTACTGAGCATTTGGATAAGCATCTAAAAGTGTCTTAATGCTCAGATCATAATGTTTTGAGGTGGCCACTAGTATGCTGGATGGATGAGTGTTTTAAAAAAAATAAATTTAGAGTACCCAATTAAGTTTTTCCAATTAAGGGGCAATTTAGCATGGCCAATCCACCTACCCTGCACATCTTTGGGTTGTGTCCCATGAAGACACGGGGAGAATGTGCAAACTCCACACAGACAGTGACTCAGAGCCAGGATCGAACCTGGGACCTCAGTGCCATGAGGCAGCAGTGTTAACCACTGCACCACCGTACTGTCCTTGAAAGGATGAGCGTTGATGCATGCTTTCCATTTTGGCATCTGGAAAAAAATTGATAAAGGTTCAAACAAGATGATTTACAGAAGTGAGAACCTACAGAACCGGAGGTAACATTATGACATGGATCAGGAATTGGTTGGAAGGTGGGAAACAGAGAGTAGGGATAAAAGGGTGTAACATGTGGTTTCCCCCAAGAATCTCTGGGGGCCTCGCCTTTCACCGTATAACTTAATGGTTTGATCATGGAATAAAGCATTGTATGTCCAAGATTGCTGTGATACTTTTTTTAGGAGACTGACTAATTGTTTTAGATGGAAACAGGAAATTTCAAAGGTTGACAGACTGATTAAGTGAGTAGACAAAGCTATGCGAGCACATGGAATTCAGTGTGTGATCAACATTTAAAAGTGAGGAAGTGATCCATCCGTGGTGCAGAGCCACAGTTAGTCTCCCAGCTGGGATGATGGGCGCGATTCTCCGCTCCCCACGCCGGGTGGGAGAATCGCGGGAGGGCCGGGCGACTCACGACACGCCGCCCTGGCACCCCCTGCGATTCTCCCACCCCCCGCTCGGATGAATTGCCGCTCGCCGTTTTTCACGGCGACCGGCGATTCTCCGGCCCAGATGGGCCGAGCGGCCTGACGTTCCCGACGGCGGCAACCACACCTGGTCGCTGCCGTTGTGAACATGGCGCCAAATGCTCGTTTGTGGCTTGTGGGGGGGCGGAGAGGGGAGTGAACACCACAGGCGTGCTCGGGAGGGGACTGGCCTTCGATCGGTGCCCACCGATCGTCGGGCCGGCGTCTCCAAGCGATGCACTCTTTCCCCTCTGCCGCCCCGCAAGATCAAGCCGCCACGTCTTGTGGGGCAGCGGAGGGGAAGACGGCATGCGCGGGTTGGAGCTGTGAGCCGTCGTGACGTCAGTCGCGCATGCGCGGGTTGGAGCCGGCCAACCGGCGAATGTGTGGCTGACGTCACTTAGGCGCGGCGTCGCGTCATTCTTGGCGCGCTGCCTTGACGCAAGCATCAGGGCCCGGCGGCCGAGATTTATGGAGCGCTTCCCCTAGCCCCCTGGGGTGGGGGGGGAATAGGGTGTGAGGAGCGGACTCCGAGGCCGTCGTGAACTCGGCCAGTTTCACGCCGGCCTCGGAGTCCGCTCGGGAGCGGAGAATTCCGCCCGTTATGTTTCATTTTGAGTTCAGGAAAGGTGCAAATATAGACTAGTCTGGCAACATCTGTGGAGCGAGAGGGTATGAGCAATGCCTGCTGACAGGGCGGGTGTGAGCACATCCTGGCTGTGGGGCGAGTGTGAGCACTGCCTGGTGGCGGGGCGAGTGTGAGCACTGCCTGGTGGCGGGGCGAGTGTGAGCACTGCCTGGTGGCGGGGCGAGTGTGAGCACTGCCTGGTGGCGGGGCGAGTGTGAGCACTGCCTGGTGGCGGGGCGAGTGTGAGCACTGCCTGGTGGCGGGGCGAGTGTGAGCACTACCTGGTGGCGGGGCGAGTGTGAGCACTGCCTGGTGGCGGGGCGAGTGTGAGCACTGCCTGGCGGCGGGGCGAGTGTGAGCACTGCCTGGTGGCGGGGCGCGTGTGAGCACTGCCTGGTGGCGGGGCGAGTGTGAGCACTGCCTGGTGGCGGGGCGAGTGTGAGCACATTCTGGTGGCGGGACGAGTGCGAGCACATTCTGGTGGCGGGGCGAGTGTGAGCACAGCCCGGTGACGGGGCGAGTGTGAGCACAACCCGGTGGCGAAACGAGTGTGAGCACTGCCCGGTGGCGGGGTGAGTGTGAGCACTGCCCGGTGGCGGGGTGAGTGTGGGAACTGCCCGGTGGCGGGGCGAATGTCAGCACTGCTTGGCGGTGGGGCGAGTGTGGGCACTGCTTGGCGGTGGGGCGAGTGTGGGCACTGCTTGGCGGTGGGGCGAGTGTGAGCACTGCTTGGCGGTGGGGCGAGTGTGGGCACTGCTTGGCGGTGGGGCGAGTGTGGGCACTGCTTGGCGGTGGGGCGAGTGTGAGCACTGCTTGGCGGTGGGGCGAGTGTGGGCACTGCTTGGCGGTGGGGCGAGTGTGGACAATGCTTGGCGGTGGGGCGAGTGTGGGCACTGCTTGGCGGTAGGGCGAGTGTGGGCACTGGCCACACCGGGTCAGCACTGCGTTGCGGCAGGCAGGGGGTTGGGTGAATATTCCTGTGGCTGCTGGAGTTCTTTGACATGTCAGCGTAAAAACCTGGATACGTATAGCTCACATACAACATTAATTTTCTTACTAAAACTTGAATTCAACTTTAAACTTTGAACAGTGAACCACTAATTGATCAGGTACTTTTTAAATAAAAACAGATGTTTGATGTTATGGCCAACTAAATATTTCTATTAAACATGAGAAAAATAGACTTGGTTGTTGTGGATAACCCACCTGAGTAAAATCTTTCATTTTTGAAAGATGTCAGGAGGAATTTTCGTTAAGTTGTTCATTAAACATGTTATATGCAATCGTAGAAATGTTTATTCACATGGATACCTGCTTGGTAGAAGCAATCAGGTATATCTCATCAGATTGATTTCCTGTAGTGGGAATTAATTTTGAATCACCAAAAATTGGAGATGTTGATAAAAATATTGAATACTGAGTACTGACCACGCAGGTGGATCAAAAACATAGGAAAAAATAAGTTTTATATGTAAACTATTGCAACTTCAGTTGTTTTAAATTTTCAAATTTGTGGCAATATCGATATCAACCGTGAGCCAATGGTGACACTTAATATCTGATTTTTGCGATCTAGACCCACTCCAGGACTTGGGCAGATAATCGAGGTTGGCACTTCAGTTCTAGTCTTGTTTGAGATACTATTCTTATGGATAAGACATTAAACTGAGGTTTCATCAGCACTCTTGGGGGATGGAATAGGTGTTTTGGTACCATTACACGGAGTTCTTCTGATGTTCTGACTAGCATTTACTTCCATATCAACATTTCCAAAATAGTGAAGATGTTGGAAATCTGAAATGAAAACAGAAATGCTGGAAATACTCAGCAGGCTAGGGAGCATCTGCGGAGAGAAACATTTCAAGTCAATGATGATCCTTCATCTGCCGTACATGCTGAGTATTTCCAGCAATCTCTATTTTTACTAACATAGATTATCTGTTCGTTTATCTCATTGTTGTTCATGGGACCTTGCTGTGCTTCCCAACATTGATGACCAGGATAGCAAAAAGGGATATCACCACCTGCAAATTCCTTTGCAAGCCCCAACGCCATCCTGACTTGGAATTATAACTTCACTGTCACTGGGTCAAAAACCTGAAAATCACTAACAGCATTGTGGGTGTACTTACACCACGTGGACTGCTGTGTCTTAAGAAGGCTACCATTTCTAAAAGGCACTTGGCGGTGGGCACAAATGCTGACTTTGCCAGCAATGCTCTCATCCCATGAATGAATAAAAAACAAAATAATAGGTTAGGGACCACTTTCTGAAGATGTGAGACATGTTACACAAATGAAAGCCGTTATATTTCATTGAATTAAGGAAGCCACGAGTGAACACTATAAACAAATATTCCTTTGCAGCTGCTATATATGAGCTTTAACATTAGTGAGGTTATTTGAATTGTAGACATCAATCCAGCATAGTTAATGGTCCTTTTCTTTATTGCTTTGTTTGTATTTTCTTTCATTTTATCTTCTGTAGTTGTTTACCTGATATTTACCACATACAAATGAGAGCTGGATTGCTATATGGTTTCACTTCCTCCGCAAAAAAAAATTGTTAATCATTATAAACTCTCCACAATGGGCGAGTTACCTCTGGGACTGGGACAGGTGCTAGAAGCTTGCTACGACTATCTTAATGAGGCAGGTGAATTAATTTACCATAGTCCTGTTACCAGACTCATTAGATGCAGAATTTCACTTTGATTAAGGCATGATCTAATTTTCGAGTAATGATCACCAAATGGTTTCAGCCATCATTGATGCTGTTCTTTTGGAATTCAAATTAAAACAAGGGAGTTTCAGTGGTTCAAAGATATAGAAGTCAATACCTATTTTAAAACTAAGCCTAGATTCTGGTGGACCAGTGTTTATTGTTTCAATCTTTCATTTCTCTGAGTGACCTCACATTGTTCTGCATTGAGCACATGCAAGTGCCCGTTGAGAGAATTTGGCAATACCTTTTTTTTTGAATGAACTTCTTGTCCATGAAAATCTTTATGCACCTGTAGGGCTTGGTAATTTGTATTTGTACTACAGGAGATGTGAAGATCAAGTGGTATGAGACTACTTTCAAGAGCATTATTGCACTATTTATTCCATGCCTCATGTATGAATAGATCATACAACAATTTAAGCACAATCAATTTTCAGTTTTGTAGATATAAATGGAGAAATATTAGAAATATGGAATTATTTTGCAAGATTTAAGCCCATAGCTTCATAAAATATTGCACAGATACTGGATCTATCAAATGTGTGTCAGAAATGATTATTATTATTTTTTAAAATAAACAATTTTATTGAGGTAGTTTTTGGCTTTATAAACAGTTACAGACATCATCAGAAAGAAAGCAAAAAAGGCAAAAATGTGCAAACATCCACGTACTTTCAATACTTCCATCATAACATATTGCACAAGCCCGCTCCCCTCCCACCGGTAGAAATGATTATTATTAATCAGGAGATTACTAAGTAGTATTGAAAGAGGAAGCTTGCAACTCAGCCCAAATATGTGATAGTGTCATAAATAAGATCTTTAAACTACATACCTTGATATGCATGTCCTGCAAAAAAGCAGCTGTATGCTACAGTGGTAAATATTGGTACGAGTCGTATGCATTGATTTTATATCTATTAATATATACATATTAGATTTATATGTCTTTGTAAGTAGATTGCTCATTTGCATTAATTTGATAGAGGGTTGCCATAAATGCGTAGAAACAGCCTGGTGTAAAACAAAAATGGGTTCTTGCTTTACTTCTTGAAACCATTTTGATCTTTCAAAGATTTCTAAAACGTATGTAAGTTTGTCCTGTAGCGATTAGATGTCTTGCTTTTGCTCTTTATATTTGCATTAGATCTGAGCAGCATACAATACAGTTATTGCATGTTAATGATTTGAAAGGGTTATTGGGTGAGTATCCTTGTCTTACTGATGGCCTAATATGGGAATGTTGCATAATGCCTGTAATTTGACTAACTGGTGAATTCTCAATCTCAGCTTGCCTGATAGGAAGAGCATTTCTCTTCCATTCTTTACTGGGCGGGATGATTCAAAGGTTAGTTAAATCAGACACTATGCTTCAGTGACTCCAAGTGATTGATTCAAGACTAAAATGCATAGATCCTGGAATCAAGAACCAAAGTCAAATGATGAATTGTTGTAAAGAGGGAAGTAAATTAAGGATCCAAGTATACTTGAAATCTGTGCCCCAAAATGACTTGCTTAAAAACATGTTTAAATTTTGTTTTTCTCATTTTTGAAAATTTCGTAGATTTTGCAATATTCGGTTAGATCATCTTCAGTAGTTGATTATTCAGAATGAAAATTATGAGAAAAGGATTGTTTGAATATTGTATATTTATTTTAGTCAAGTTCACATAGAGAAATTATTCTCATATTGGATGACATAAAGATGATTAACATCAGTGCCAATCCTGCACATCTCACTTATTGTTTTCTTAATATGAGCACAAGTAATCCATTTAATTATTTATTTTTTCCTCATCAATCATTATAACTCAATTGAAAGCATAGGCTGGGAACCAGGTTTCCTGTCACGAGGAAATGTGTTTGCTGAATGTAAGATGATTCAACCCATCCACCCAGCATGTCTTGGCTTGACTCAGAGCCCAGACCTCCATTAGTTTGTCAAAACAGCTGCGCACAAGGGAAAATCTTGATCAACAGATTTTAAAAAATGATTTTCTATTTTGGCAATGGCTCAATGTTTATTTACACAAGCGTACTTCAGAAGCTGGACTGACTCCAGGAAAGCTGACTTGCAGGGAGCTGGTGTTGTAGGTTGTTTGGTGCTTCACTAAGAGGTCATGGTTGAACATTATAACTGTATGGTTGAACATTTTTTTTATTGTTAACACCTAAATATATATATATATATATCTCCAAGGTACAGCCCTGCATGGGTTCTGTCTCCACACTGTCTTCTTCCAGACTCTTCTATACACAGTCTACCATCATGTGACTCTACATTGTACTGTGAGTGGCACTATTCTCCAGTCCCGCATTAACCCTAGTTCTGCCAAACTCTCTTATACTGCACCTCCCTCCAAGTCTTTACCCAAATATATTTACAACGCAACCTTTGTTTGCTACCCCTTATCCGCACCCCAACTTCCCCATCCCCACTAAATTCTTTGATTTTATAAATTCAGATGGTCTGGAGGCTTGACAGTTTTTCCAGATCTCTTTTTGTCACATTTGGGGGAATGGTAGTCTCCGTTGTTTAGGCTGACTTTATCGGTTTGGTGTGAAGTTGTAGTCCAGTACTTGGTTGTTCCCATTTAATTTTCTTTTTGTGCTCCTTTGAGTTGCATTTATTGACAACCCATCTGCTTTTCTTATACACTGTGCCACCATTGCTTCTATGGGGAATGTTCACACTGTTCGATCATAGAGTGGTCTCGGATTTTCTTTTCTCATGGAGTCTGTCATGTTCTTGCTGGGTACTGATGTCTCAAAAATGGAACCTTAATTTTCAATTGTTTTACAATTTTAGACAAATGTTTGTTTGCTCTATTAGTTTCCTATTCTTTTTCAACTTATGAATCATTTCATTCAGCTCAGCAACTACTCTGGTGAGTTGACTTTGTTTCAGAATTATCTGCAGAATCCTCATACACGCTTTAAGGACTTCATCTGGACATTCAGTTTCTTTTGGAATCTTTCTTCCACGGTCACTGACTGCTCTTTAGACTTGTTCAATTCATTTGTAAGATCCTCAGAATTTTTCTTAGAATTTTGGAAAGAGCATCCTACCCAAGGTCAACACCTCCACCCTATTCCCATAACCCAGTTGCCCCACTCAACACGAAGGGCAATTTTGGACACTAAGGGCAAATTAGCATGGCCAATCCACCTAACCTGCACATCTTTGGACTGTGGGAGGAAACCGGAGTACCCGGAGGAAACCCACGCACACACGGGGAGGATGTGCAGACTCCGCACAGACAGTGACCCAAGCCGGAATCGAACCTGGGACCCTGGAGCTGTGAAGCGATTGTGCTATCCACAATGCTACCGTACTTGAATAAGCTTGAGGCATCCATTGCTTTTTCATTTAGTTCTTTGATCTTCAGCATCAGATTTATTTTTTCTGATCTTATTTCTATCTTTCCTTTCTCTGCCTGCTTTGTCCTTGTCCTCCTTTTTGGCTAGGTCTAGCTCTGGTGAAGTTTTAACTTGTTTCAGTTCTGTATTTGTGCTCCACATAGCTTCATTATCCTCTGGCAACTTGAAAAGCTTTATGGCTTTCTTTTCAATGCCTCTTTTACATTCAGCTGGTTCTTCAATTCATCACAGAACTGTTACGTTGCAGAAGGAGGCAATTTGATCCATTGTGTCTGTATCGGATCTCCAAATGTGCATTGACTTTCTTGCACATGGTGTTTCTACTCAACTAATCATCTAATGCCCTCTTGAATGCTTCAGTTATACCTACCTCCACCACATTTCCAGGCAGTGCATTCCAGACCCGAACCACCCCTTTGTTGTCTGAAAATGTTTCTCTCACACCACATTTGTTTCTTTTGAAAATCCCTTTAAACATGTGTCCTTTCGTTCTTGATCCTTTTACAAGCAGGAACAGTTTCTCCCTCGCTACTCTGTCCAGCTCCCTCATGATTTTGAACATCTCCTCTCCTATCTTTCCAAAGAGAACAGTCCCAGCCTCTCCAATGTATCCTCATAGCTGAAGTTTCTTACACCTGGAACCATTCTTGTAAATCTCTTCTGTAATCTCACCAATGCAGTCTCATTCTTCCTAAAGCATGGCACACAGAAGGGTACGCTATATACACAATATTCCAACTAATGTCCAATTAGTATTCTATATAAGCTCAGCATAACCACCTTGCTCTTGTACTCTATGCCCGTATTAAGAAACCAAGGATACTATATGCTTTATTAACTGCTCTCTCCACCTGTCGAGCTACCTTCAGTGATCTATGAACATATGCACCCAGGTCCCTCTGCTCCTGCTTCCTTTTACCTGTTATTTTATATTGTGTCTCCATGTTCTTCCTACAAAAATGCATCACCTGAAATATTTCTGCATTAACTTTTATCTGTCCATTTCACCAACTTGTCTATGTCCTTTTGGAGTTCTATATTGTTCTCTTCACAGTTTAAATTACTTCCAAGTTATGTGTCATCCGCAACCGCAGTCTCTCTTTCTTGTATGATGTGGAGATGCCGGCGTTGGACTGGGGTGAGCACAGTAAGAAGTCTTACAACACCAGGTTAAAGTCCAACAGGTTTGTTTCAAACACGAGCTTTCGGAGCACGGCTCCTTCTTCAGGTGAATGGAAAGGCTTGTTCCAGAAATGTTTATATAGACACAGTCAGGGATGCCCGGAATGCGAGCACCTGCAGGCAATCAAATCATCAAAGATGCAGAGAGAGAGGTAACTCCAGGTTAAAGAGGTGTGAATTGTCCCAAGCCAGTTCAGTCGGTAGGCCTCTGCAAGTCCAGGCTTGTTGGTGGGGGCCGAATGTAATGCGACATGAATCCCAGATCCCGGTTGAGTCCGCATTCATGCGTGCGGAACTTAGCTATAAGTTTTTGCTCAGCAATTTTGCGTTGTCGCGTCTCCTGAAGGCCTCCTTGTAGAATGCTGACCCGGAGATCAGAGGCTGAATGTCCTTGACTGCTGAAGTGTTCCCCAACTGGAAGGGAACAGTCCTGCCTGTTGATAGTCGCACGATGCCCGTTTATTCGTTGTCGCAGTGTCTGCATGGTCTCGCCAATGTACCACGCTTCGGGACATCCTTTCCTGCAGCGTATGAGGTAGACTACATTGGTCGAGTCGCACGAGTATGCGCCGCGTACCTGGTGGGTGGTGTTTCCACGTGTAATGGTGGTGTCCATGTCGATGATCTGGCATGTCTTGCAGAGATTACCCTGGCAGGGTTTGTGGTGTTGTGGTTGCTGTTCTGAAGGCTGGGTAATTTGCTGCAAACAATGGTTTGTTTGAGGTTGCGCGGTTGTTTGAAGGCCAGTAGTGGGGGTGTGGGGATGACCTTGGCAAGATGTCCATCCTCGCTGATGATGTGTTGGAGGCTGCGAAGAAGATGTCGTAGTTTCTCCGCCCCAGGAAAGTACTGGACGACGAAGGGTACTCTGTCAGTGGTGTCCCGTGTTGTCTTCTGAGGAGGTCGGTGCGGTCTTTCTTGTATGTCTTGGCTTATTCCTGGAATATTGAACATTGTAGAGACTTATCTGCCAACTGGTTCATAATTACATTCAGAGTCAATGGCGCTGAGGACCCAGGTTCGAATCCCGGCTCTGGGTCACTGTCCGTGTGGAGTTTGCACATTCTCCCCAGGTCTGCGTGGGTTTCACCCCACAACGCAAAGATGTGCTGGTTAGGTGGATTGGCCAAGCTAAATTGCCCCTTAATTGGAAACTCTAAATTAAAAAAAAATTACATTCAGAGTATAAAAAAAATTACATTCAGAATTCGGAGTGAATTCAGGAGTATTCAACATTTAAAAAAAACTCATGTTTTTCAGGTAGTGATTGTCAAAGAGCCTTTTATGGCAGCAACTTCTTTGAATGCCTTTTCTGCCTGCTGAAGTGCCTGGGTATACTTCTGTGTGAGTTCTTCCATCTCCGTCTGCTTTGATACATACATTCATCAGTTCGATTGCTTCATTTGCTTTTTGCAGGTTTTGTTGCTTTTGGGTTACGTCAAATAACTTTACTTCATTTGCAGTTTACATTGCCAAATGTTGTTGGAGTTTGGTTAATGTGTTGGCATTATCAAAAAACTCTACATTTCAGCCTTGTAGCTGCATCTCAGCTTCTTCTTCTATTCTAAAATCTTTGGCTCATGTACTTCATTGTGCTGATGTGGAGTGCGACCATCTTATGGCTTCTTAAGGTATTGCCTTTTTTGCCCTGGGGCCATCTGGCCCCCCCCCCCACCTATTCACCCTGAGGTCTCCTTTCATGGGGGACCTATTTAAAGTATGTGCTCTTCACAACCTGGAGTTAAAAATATTTGTCAAAATGCTTTCAATATCCCATCATAGCTGGCTGTATAGTTGAACATCAAGTATTTATTAACAACTTGTAACTATACACATGTCCAAGTACAACGCTGCATGCTTTGTTCCAGACTCTTTGACACAAAGTCTATCGTTATGTAACTCTGTACACTATACTGTGGGTGGCACTGTTCTCCACTTCCACATTAACCCGTGTGCTGCTGAACACTCCTATATTAGAGCTGGGAGATGCCTACCTCACAAAGAGATGGCCAAATTGGAAATGCAGCGTGTGGATTCACTGCCTGCACCCTTCACCTGCGTTAGCAAAAATTGAGTGGGGGCAGGATTCCTGGAATCCAGTCCCGTCCACTATTTCTGAAGATCTGCTGAGTCCCCCTGACTCCGTGAAAATGCAGCCCATTAGGGTCAAATTCACAGTCATGTTGATGGTACTAGGTTATAACGCTCTATCACCACTCCATGCAATTGGACTGCTTAAGTAAAATCAGTCTTGGATTAGTCACAGACCTCCAAAGCATCTTTGGAACAATCAAAACCATTGGGTGAGGTTCTCTGTCCTCTCCACGGTGTGTTACTCGGTGGCAAGAGGCGGACCACTGTTGGCTGGCGGGGGGATCTTCTGGTCCCACTGCTGTCAATGGGATTTCCCTTTGAATCCACCACGCTTCCGGGAAACCTACGGCAGAGGTGTGCCCCCAGCAGGACCAGAAGATCCTCTCGGCGTCTACAGATGGAAGATCGCGCCCATTATCTTTGGTCTCTGCTTATAAACCCTTCTCCCATTTCAATCATTTGAGTCCCATCTGCTATGGCTTTGGCCGAACCAGACCATTTGTAACATTAATTTTCTTCTTGAATCCAAGTTGAATTTCAAACTTCATAATCTCTCTATCACAAACTCTACTTCTACAACATTGCCTACATCGTCCTCATCCTCGATGCCCTTGCTACCAAAATGCTAATACAAGCCTTGATGAGCTGTAGATTTCACCACTCCACTTCTGTCTTTGTTTTTCCTCCTTATTCCACCCTCATAAGCTTCAGAAAGTCCAAAACTCTTGCCTTCATCCAGGCACATGGGAAATCCTATTCGTTCATCATTTCTCCCTTTCTCCAGCACATCAAATTACAAATTCTTGGCCTCATTTTAAATCCCTCCACCACCTTGCTCTACTTCACCTTTGCAGTCTCTAGGGCAGCACGGTGGCGCAGTGGTTAGCACTGCTGCCTCAAGGCACCGAGGTCCCAGGTTCCATCCCGGCTCTGGATCACTGTCTGTGTGGAGTTTACACATTCTCTCTGTGTTTGTGTGGATTTCGACCCCACAGTCCAAAGATGTGGAGGGTAGGTGGAATGGTCACACTAACCTTTCCCTTAATTGGAAAAAATGAATTGAGTACTCTTAAATTTATCTGAAAAAAATCTTTGCAGTCTCTCATCTCATCTCCCTTTCTTCCATACCCTCCTCTCTTTAAAATACTATTGGTTTGACTCTGCCCTTTGGTGCACTTCTTTCTTTCCTTCATTAATATTAGCCCAATCTTCCCAGCAGCGGCAATGATAATTGCTGCACATTTCTTTGAGGACCTTCTGACCTGGATGCCACAGAAATGTGCAGTGTAACACCCCTCGGAAACTTCTTTGGAGAGGAGTTAGTTGGTACAAGATGGGAACGCCCACTTTTTATGGTACTAGCTGCCGGATGGCAAGTTTAAAGGCCCAGCCTGAAAATGAATGGGTGAGTGAGTGAATCGGTAGGTGTTAGTGTGAGTAAGGTATGCAGGTGGTAGTGTGGGTGCAGCGGATAGAGTGGGTCAGTGGATGGGCAGGGCAGGGTGGCAAGATGGATGGGCTAGGTAGTCGGTTGGGGGGGGTGGTGGGGGGGTCAATGGGTTGTCTGATCTGGTCAGGGAGGATGGCTGAGCGGTTGAAAGGATAGTCAGGTGATTGGGAGGGCTGGTCATGTTGGGCGAGGATAGTTGGTTGGTTGGCAGGGATAGTCAGATGGTAGGTGAGTTCGGTAGGCAGGTTGAAAGTAGTCAGGAAGTTGGGGGGTGGGTAGCTGGGTCAGGATATCGGGTTGAGTTGTAGCCAGAGGGTCATGGGATAGTCGTGGGGAGGGTATCAGGTTTGGTGGTGATTGGTTGGGAGGGGGTGGATTCATGTAATAACCCAGGAGTTAGATTAGGTTTGAATCTGTCTGAACATTTCTAATAATAATCATCATTAGTGTCACAAGTAGGGTTACATTAACACAACAATGAAGTTACTGTGAAAATCCCTTAGTCGCCACACTCTGACGCATGTTCGGGTACACTGAGGGAGAATTCAGAATGTCCAATTCACCTGACAAGCACGTCTGTACATCTTTCAGGACTTGTGGGAGGAAACTGGAGCACCCGGAGGAAATCCACGCAGACATGGAGAGAATGTGCAGACTCTGCACAGACAGTGACCTAAGCCGGGAATCGAACCCGGGTCCCTGGAGCTGTGAAGCAACAGTGCTAACCGCTGCGCTACCGTGCTGCCCATATTTCTTGGATAACTGTCTGGAAAAGTCCCAAAGGATTGGAAAACTACCAATGTAAAACACTTATTCAAAAAGGGAGGGAAATAGCTGTAAATCAGGAAATGGAAGGGAGGGAGGAACTCCGTAATATTACAATCACCAGGGAAATGGTACTGAGCAAATTGTTTGAACCTCGGGTGACAAATCCTTGTGTCCAGATGGACTTCACCCCAAGGTCTTGCAAGTAGTGGCTAATGAGATAGTTGATGTACTGGTTTTAATTTTCCAAAATTCCCTAGATTCACAGAAGGTTCCATTAGATTTGAAGATACAAAATTTTACCTATATATTCAAAAATGGAGTGAGACAGAAAACAGGGAACTATAGGCCAGTTAGTCTAACATCTATCATTGGGAAAATGTTAGGAGCCATTATTAAACATATTATAACTGGGCACTTGGAAAAATTCAAGGTAATCAGGCAGAGTCAGCATGGTGAAAGGGAAATCAGGTTTAACCAATTTATTGGCCGTCTTTGAAGGAATCACATGTGTTGTGGTTAAAGGGGAATTGATGGATGTCCTGTACTTAGATTTCCAGAAAGCATTTGATAAGTTGCCACATCAAAGGTTATTGCGGAAAATAAAAGCTCATGTAGTAGGGGGTAATATATTGCCCAGCTAACTGGAAGCAGAGAGTAAGTATAAATTAGTATTTTTCTGGTTGGCAGGATGTGACGAGCAGTGTGTCACAGGGATCAATGCTGGGGATTTAACTTTTTACAATTTATATAAATGCCTTGGACAAAGAGACTGAAAATATGGTTGCTAAATTTTCTGATGACATAAAGATAGGTTGGAAAGTAAATTGTGAAGAGGACATAAGGAGGTTACAAAGGTGAGAGAGCAAAAATCTAGCAAATGAAGTATAATGTGGGAAAATGTGAAATTGTACATTTTGGCAGAAAGAATAAATCTATCTAAATGGTGAGAGATTGCAGGTAATTAGGAAAGTTAATAGAATGTTATCATTTATTGTGAGGGGCGTTGATTACAAAAGTAGGAAGGTTATGTTTCATGTGTACAGGCCATTGGCGAGATCACATCTTGAGCGTAGTGCACAGTACAGGTCTCTTTGTTTAAAGAAGGTTGTGAATGCATTGGAAGCAGTTCATAGAAGCTTTACCAGACTAATACCTGGAATGATGGGTCATTTTAGGAGGAAAGGTTAGACAGACTAGGCTTTATGCGCTGGTGATTAGCAGAGTAAGAAGTAACTTGATTGAAAAATGTGGTGGAAGCAGTTCAGTGGAGATATACAAAACACATTCAAGGAATAGGCAGGTTGTCTTGAGTTGAAAGGTGTTAGGTTTGTATCCCCCTGGAACTTAGAAAAGTAACAGGTGACTTGATCAAAACCCTTAAGATCCTGAGGGGTATTGATAGGTTGGATGTGGAGAGGATGTTTCCTCTTGTGGGAGAATGTAGAATTGGGGGTCACTGTTTAAATGTAAGGGGTCTCTCATTTAAGACTGAGATGAGAATTTTTTTCTGAGGGTCATGAGTTCCTGGAACTCTCTTCCTCAAAGGACAGTGGAAGCAGAATATTTGAATATTTTTAAGGCAGAGTTAGATAGGTTCTTGATCAACATGGGAGTGAAAGTTATTGGGGATAGGCAGGAAGTTGGGGTTGAAGTTACAATCAGATCAACCACGATCTGAATGAATGGTAGAGCATGCTTAAGAGGCCGAATAGCCTACTCCCTATTTTATTCGTATGTTCGTGTGAGATTCCCAGGTGTCAGTGGCGATGTTGCATTTTTTTTTGAGGGTGTCCTTCAAGCAATTCCTCTGACTTTGTGGGGCTCCCTTGCCATGTCGAAGAAGGTTGCTTACTTCGGGAGTCTCTTGTTAGGCATGTGGAGCTGATTGAATGTCAGTGCTTTGATGTTAGGGACGTTGGCCTGAGTGAGAACATTGATGTTGGTGCACCTATGCTGCCAATAGATTTACAGGATCTTGAAGCAGGTGGAGAATGGTGACAAATCTTTGGATAGCCAAAACAGAGGAAGCTGCTCTATAATCCCTTGCGCTTGACAGTGCCGAAGGTCTTTGTGCTGTCAAAAAGGTCATTTATAAGGGTGGGTTGTGCTGTCTCCTGCATTTGTCTTGTATTTGCGGCCTGTTGATGATCTGTCCATTGTATTCTTTAGTTGCAGAATCTGCTTTGGGACTTTGGGAGGTGCACTTCAGCTGAAGGGAGAAGATAATTATGGAGGACTCTTGTGATGACCTTCCCTGTGGAAGACAGTATGGAGATTTCTCTGTAGTTACTGCAGTTGGATTTGTTACCTTTTTTGAAGATAGTCACGATCACGGTGTATCTGAGATCTCCTGTCACGATCACAGTGTCTCTGAGATCTCCTGTCACGATCACGGTGTCTCTGAGATCTCCTGTCACATTCTCCGTCTTCTAGATAAGGCCATGTATTCATGCAAATAGTGCTTGTTTAATGCTTCGGTGGAAATTCTGTTCCTGATGCCTTGTTCTTTTACCTGTTGGATGGCCTTTTGTACCTCGTGCCGGGTAGTATGGTGCGGGATGGAGTCAAGGACACTCGCATTGAAGACAGAGTGTCTGCTAATGAGATCTTTGCATTGATGCTTCCAGAGCGTGCTGACTGCCTCTCTGTTTTTGATCTGTTCTTGGCCAGCAACGGAGTGGGACCTTGGTTATTTGGGCCAAAGGTAGTCTTGGCTGCACTAAAGAAACCTTGCGTGTTTTGGTGGTCGGTAGATAACTGGACCTCCTCGGCTTTCTCCACCCACCTTTTTTTTATATTGGGGAATTTTGCTGGACCTCCGCCTTCAGCCATCTGTAGAGCTGCTTTCTTGCCCTCGAGTTGTGTTGCTGTTTCAGGTTCAGAAAAACCTTGTGCTTGTGGCCTATCAACTGCTGGATCTCCTAGTCATTTTTATCCAACTAGTCCTAGTGTGTCATTGCTGAGTAACCAAGTGTGTCTTCATGGGTACTGATTATGGTGACCTTGGGGGCAGACCAGGCTCTGTGACCACTCTGTTGGCTTCGCTTGTATCGAAGGATTTCTCTGGGTTGAGGCCAAACTTGAAAGGCAGAGTTTGGAGATCTCTATTGCACAAGGTTTGTGATACCGTGGGCTTACTGAGAATATTAGGAACAAACTCATTGACTGCTCTATTATTTGGCCTTCTTTCTGGGGCCCAATTTGATTGAAAATTGCTTTATTTGCTTGCCATTGGCATCTCCCAATGTTGCTGGTTTTGAAACTCTTCTTCCTTCTCGACCACACCCTCTGCCCACCTATTTTGTATTTAAAAAGGTCTGTATAATACTTACCAATTTTAAAATAGATGTGTTTTAAAGTTTGTGTTTTGACAAAATTTACCACCAAGCTATTTGGTCTTTTCGTCTCCAATTAATACATTTTTGGGGAGTATGGTAAGGTTGGTGATTATTGTCCATCCCTAGTTGGCCTGAAATGGTTGTGGGCCATCTTCTTGAAACACAAAATCTGTGTGATGATGGTCCTCCCACAGTGTTGCTAGGCTAGAATCCCCAAATTCTCACTGCACGTTGATGAAGGAACTATGGATGATGTGTGACTTGCCATTAACCACTTGAGGTTGTAGCAATAGTGTCATTAGAGACAAAGCTGAAATTAGGTGCTCTATAGCTTCTCAATTTTGTTTATATTGGCCTGTGGCAATAGGCACAATTCTGTTAATGCCAATTATGCTGAATACTTTTATTATTAGAAGCAAAGATAATTTCTGAGTATTGTTCACTTTTAGAAATGGAATCGCCAAATTGCCAACTATTCGATGCCTGTCCTGAACCCAGTAAGAAAAACTCAGAAACGTCAGTTGTCATTCTTAGTGAAAAATCTAAAACTAGATGTTAAGCATCTGTTAAGCAGTTTAAAAGCAACATTGTATTCACACCGTTACTCGCAGGAATAGCCTTTCTGTTGAGCAAAAAAAGAGTTGCCAAGATTTCTCTACCATGTCAAGTAATAAAATGGTATTGATAAATTTCCTGATGTTAGCAACTTCATATCATTGGGGCCTATCCCTTGAACAAACTTTTGTAACCATGTAATTCCATATCTCTGATTATGGTGAACAAATTTGAGAAGACTGAGAAACATCTCTTCTGACATACAGTGTTTGGAATTGACATGTAACTAATTTAGAATGTTATTGATGGAGAAGCATTCTAATACATTCTAAGAAGTACTAAAACTGCATTGGTTCATCATAAAATATACTCCCAGAGTTGGAGGAAAGTGGGCAGTTTTTCAAGTAAGAGAATTTTTATTTTGGTAGCTTAGAACCATGGAATTCCTACAGTGCAGAAGGAGGCCATTTAAAAAAATAAATAAATTTAGAGTACCCAATTATTTTTCCAATTAAGGGGCAATTTAGTGTGGCCAATCTACCTATCCTGCACATCTTTGGGTTGTGGGGGTGAAACCCACTCAGACACGGGGAGAATATGCAAACTCCACACGGACAGTGACCCAGGGCCGGGATTCGAACCTGGGTCCTCAGCACTGTAGGCAGCAATGCTAAGCATTGTGCCACCGTGCTGCCCAGAAGGAGGCCATTTGACTCAGTCTGCACCTGCCTTCTAAAAGAGCACCCCACCCAGGCTCACTCCTCTGCTCTATCCCTGCACTCCACCTAACCTGCACATCCCTGGACACTAAGGGGCAATTTATCATTGCTAATCCACCTAAACTGCACATCTTTGGACTGTGGGAGGAAACCGGAACACAGAGTAAACACAGAGTAAACCCACACAGACACAAGCAGAAAGTGCAAATTCCACACCGACACCAAGTCACCCAAGGGCAGAATTACACCCAGGTTCCTAGCGCTGTGAGGCAGCCACCGTGCCCGCCCTGGTCTCGAAACAAGGCTATTGTTTTATGCTTTACCTGCTGTATATTGATCCATAGAGCTATCTTTTTGCACTTCTGCTTTTGTTTGTTTGATGCGATTTGTTTTTTAAATTGAAAATCCAAATAAATAGACATTTTAAAAGAAAGAATGGAGGGAGGGGTGTTTGTGTGACACAAGAGGGTTGGGCTAGCCACCATGCTCTCACAACACATGTGCAATGTAAAGCAGATTACTGATTCTCTGTGAGTCCATTATACATTCCTGCCCTGGCAATTTCACCCCACAAAGCCTGCTCACGGCGAACGTTCGTAAGCAACAAAATAAACGGAGCTTCAGCTATGATTCCACCTTCTATTCACAAGATAATTATGGGTGACAGTGACTACCTAGCGCGGTTCATCGCATCCATCCCAGAATGATATACATGTGCTGAATGTGATTCACACCGGATTATAATCTGTATATACATGTGTCTGTATTGTAAGTGCAGTTGCACTACCTGTCCTCCAGGGGGAGTAGCTCTGGGAATGCTCGAGTTGTACGGGGCTTCTCCCTTGGCTCTGCCCAGGACTCCTCCCCCAGAAGCTGCTGTATAAAGATCAGTGCCACATGGTCAGCCGGCCAGTTCACCGAAAGTTCAATGGCTAATAGGCTGGCTCTGTTGTGAGTATATTAAAACCGCTATTCTAATCCTACAAGCACGTGTCCGTAGAATTGTTGGTTCCAACAATACAAATAAAAGTATTTGGAGCCAGAGTAGGCCATTCAGCCCCTTGTGCCTGCTCCATAATTTGATAATATTGCCTATATTATGGACGAGTTCTCCGCTGTGTACTTCTCGGTGGCGGCTGTTCACTGGCAGAGGGATTCTCTACTCCCGCCGCTTGTCAATGCGATTTTGCATTGAAGCCACGGGAAACCTGTCATGAAGGGGTACATGACCTTGGACAAATAACCCCTGCAGCTTTGGAATTTTTCCTCAAATATACAAAGCCCACAATTCATGTTTTTTGAAATCTCACTGCTGAAAATTGGATGTGCTTGAAGGCACTTTTACTCGTGCTGCTGCCTCTGTAGCCACGAATGTGCCAAGTAATAACTGCATTTCATGAAAATTGTGGAAGTGGGACCTTCCTGAGTTGGTGCTGTCATAATATCCACTCATGTATATAATGAGGTGCAGACAGGCAGTGATTGACACACAGGATGACTAGTAAGCACACAACACAGTGCAGCCAATCACTAGACAGGACACTACCACTATAAAGCCAGTGGGCACTAGGTTTCCCGTTCTCTCTGGACCCAGCCACTGAGCCAGTCAGAGTCCATGAGCTAGCAAGTGCAAACACCATGCGGTAGCTAGTAAGTCTGGTCAGGCTACTACTAGGTCTCCAGTCAGTTCAGTATAGTGTCGACCCACAGCTGAATATGTTTATCAGTTCTATAGTTGAATAAAACAGTGTTGGATCTTCTCCAGTGTTAGACGTCTGTTTCTAGCTTCCCTGCATTGAGTGCAGTCCACATCGAACCAACCTGCCTAATACATCATGGTACCAGAGTGTTACTGATCTTCATGGACCTACCTCGAGTGAATCAGCATTGACCAGCATGCAGCCATCCGGTGAAATGGAAAACATCCAGCCTCCTCCGCAGCTTCGCATCTCCGGAAACCTCGGTGCCAATTGGAAGATCTTCAAGCAAAAGTTCCTCTTGTACATCGAGGCCTCCAACCTCGAAGCAGCATCGGATGCCAGGAAGATCGCGCTATTTCTCTCCACCGCGGGGGACCACCCCATCCACATCTACAACTCTCTTACGTTCGCTGAAGGCAAAGACAAAACAAAATTCAAAAGAGTCCTGCTGAGGTTCGACAGCCACTGCGACATTGAGGTGAATGAGATCTTCGAACGTTACTTTTTCCAGCAGAGGCTTCAGGGTAAGGATGAACCTTTTCAGTCCTTCTTGACCCACCTCCGCCTCCTAGCGCAGTCATGTAACTATGACTCGACGGCTGATTCTATGATCCGGGATCAGATCGTTTTCGGGGTCCACTCCGACTCCCTTCGGCAGCAGCTCCTGAAAGTCAAACAGTTGACCCTCCCTGTCGCTATTGAGACGTGCATTGTCCATGAGCATGCTAAGAATCGTTACTCCCCCATCAGGGTGGCAGAGACTGCAAAGCTGGCCTCCCACGAGGCCGAACGGGTGCAGGCCATCGCACAGATGCAGGGCCTGAGCATCGAGGAGAGTGGCCATTTCGCGTGCTTTTCCTGGGTCCCTGCGCAAGCGCACCACGACCAAGTGGACGACGAGACCGACAACCCGACTGCGCAGCTGCGTACGTTAACCGATCGCACTGCGCATGCGCGATGGTGCACGGAACGCGCTGACGGCGGCTTCATGACGTGTCCGAATTGTGGCTCCGCCCACTTAAAGCGGCAAAAGTGCGCCGGTGCCTACAGTGTGGCAAGCTTGGCCACTACGCAGCCCTTTGCAGATCTGCTCCACCGCTCAGCAGCCAGCAGTCCCAGCTGCGGCGCAGAAGTGTCCGCTCAATACAACAAGGTATGCCAGATTCTGATCTCGACAGCCCAACAGACCCTGATGTTGAGTGCCTCAATTCCCCATATTGGGTGGGCATCATAACTACACATGCGCTATCTTCCACCACAACGGTGAAACGCCTCTCGATCCTCAGTATGAATCCCGTCAACGAGTGGTGTGCTGTCCTCACAGTTAACAAGGCTCGCATCCGATTTAAACTGGACACCGGTACATCGGCGAACCTCATGTCAAAATCCGACCTTGACACCATCCACGCCAGACCAAGTATTCTTCCAACAGCTGCCAGCTCCTTGACTATGGCAATGCCATCGCTGCCAGTGGCTCGTGTCAACTAGGGGTATCCAATAAGGCGATCGAGGCAACACTGTGGTTTGAAATCGTCGGGCCTGACAGAGCATCCCTGCTCGTTGCTCGAGCCTGCAAGTTCCTGAACCTGGTTCAGCGAGTCCACACCATGTCATTATCACCGGCAACGGCCTCACCTGATGGAAACTTGCAAGCTGACATAGATGACATTATCACGCAGTACCACAGTGTATTCGATGGAATGGGCACACTTCCATACCAATATAAAATCCTGCTCAAGCCGAACGCCACCCCTGTAATTCATGCACCATGCCGGCACCCCTCAAGGATCGTCTGAAGAAGCAATTACAGGACCTCCAAAACGAGGGCATCATATCGAAGGTCACAGAGCCCACAGACTGGGTCAGCTCCATGGTCTGTGTAAAGAAGCCGTCAGGGGAGCTTCGTATTTGCATTGACCCTAAGGATTTAAAGCGCAACATCATGCGGGAGCATTACCCGATACCAAAACGCGAAGAGTTTGCCAGTGAGATGGCTCATGCCAAATTCTTTACGAAGCTGGACGCCTCCAAGGGTTTTTGGCAAATACAGCTGGACACGTCCAGCCGCAAGCTGTGCATGTTCAACACCCTGTTCGGTCACTACTGCTACAACCGGATGCCTTTTGGTATCATATCTGCCTCCGAAGTATTTCACTGCATCATGGAGCAGATGATGGAGGGCACCGAGGGGGTGCGAGTATACGTTGACGACGTAATTATCTGGTGCACAACGTCCCAGGAACACATCGCTCGCCTCAAGAAGGTATTCCAGAATATTCATGAACGTGGTCTCCAGCTCAACAGGGCCAAGTGCTCATTTGGTCAATCGGATATTAAGTTCCTAGGTGACCATATCTCGCAGCAGGGCATGCGGCCAGATGCCGACAAGGTCTTGGCGATCAACGCCATGAAGACCCCGGAGGACATGAAGAACTTCCTCGGGAATTTCATTCCCGATATGGCATCCCACACCACGGCCCTCCGCCATCTCGTCAAGAAGTCAACGGAATTCCAGTGGCTGCCCACGCATGAAGAGGAATGGCGTGAGCTGAAAGCAAAGCTCACCACAGCCCCCGTTCTAGCGTTCTTCGACCCCACCAAGGAAACCAAGATATCAACTGATGCAAGCCAGGACAGCATTGGGTTGGTGCTCCTTCAGCGAGATGACTCCTTGTCCTGGGCCCCAGTGGCATATGCCTCCAGGGCCATGACGCCTACTGAGCAATGGTACGCTCATATTGAGAAGGAGTGTCTGGGCCTCCTGACAGAGATGGTCAAATTTCACGACTACGTTTACGGCCTGCCAAAATTCACGGTAGAAATGGACTACAGGCCTCTTGCGCACATAATCCAGAAGGATTTAAATGACATGACACCTCGGTTACAGCGAATTCTTCTTGAGCTACGCTGCTACGACTTCGAACTTGTCTGCACGCCAGGCAAGGAGCTGATCATTGCAGATTCCCTATCCAGGTCCATTACCACACCGTGTGAACAAAGTGACTTCATCTGCCACATAGAAGCGCAAGTGCAGTTGTGTGCCACCAACGTTCCGGTCTCTGATGAACGGGTGGTCCAAATGCGTGAGGAGACAGCCAAGGATCCTCTGCTGCAGTGTGTGATGCAGCACCTTAACAATGGCTGGCAGAAGGGACAATGTCCCCTGTTCTATAACGTAAAAGACGATCGGGTGCCATGGTGCTGGTTTGGCTAAAATGCAAAGCACTTGTGGCTTTACAAAAAATTAGGCCTATGTTTATGTTAGGCACAATATTTGTTATGCTTCAAAATATGTGATACCCTCAACAGAATAACAATTGTGTGAAGCTCCCTAACTTTATTTCATCATGAAATAGTCAGATGTCGAGTGTGATCAAAATGATCTACCTAGCATGCAGGGGATAACATTTTTGGAGTGTTAAACGTATTGCAAGTCAGTCAGCATAGAACATAGATAGAACAGTACAGCACAGAACAGGCCCTTCGGCCCTCGATGTTGTGCCGAGCAATGATCACCCTACTCAAACCCACGTATCCACCCTATACCCGTAACCCAACAACCCCCCCCCCCTTAACCTTACTTTTTAGGACACTACAGGCAATTTAGCATGGCCAATCCACCTAACCCGCACATCTTTGGACTGTGGGAGGAAACCGGAGCACCCGGAGGAAACCCACGCACACACGGGGAGGACGTGCAGACTCCACACAGACAGTGACCCAGCCGGTAATCGAACCTGGGACACTGGAGCTGTGAAGCATTTGTGCTAACCACCATGCTACCGTGCTGCCCATCTTTGGAGCATCTTTGGAGAGGGTACATAGGTCAGTGTTTTGGGTACGGCTGTTCGAAGTGAAAAGTAAAAGATGAACAAGGATATTAACAGAATCAGAAAAGAATCCTAACGTGGGCGCATAATAGAGGATTCCTGCTCATGATATTCAAATGTATAGTAATGGCAGGAACCCTTTAGCATTGGCAGGCACTGGGGCCAATTGGAATGGGAAATCCCAATGGTGTAAAAACTATTTGGGGACTCCCATTGGATTTTCTGCTTCCCTCCTGCCAGCCGGAACATCCCCTCACTAAATTCAGCAATAAATGAAGATGAAAGTATATTCTTTGGCATGTGTATGTGTGTGTGCCTTGACATGTGGGAATAACAATATTGAATATCTAGGCTACAGTAACATTCCAGCGATTCAGATTAAATCAGTCTAATTTCTTGACTATCCCAAAGGTTTTGTTGAAAGAAATTTTTTAAAATTGACATTTGTTGTCATAAGTTTATTTGGATTTCTAAAAAGTCTAATTCCAAAAATGGCTGACAACATTTTGCCATCAAGTGGAAGTTATTGTATTAATTGAAACCATCTACTAGTATTTCTGGTCGAATCATCCCAAAGCATATTACATTACCATTGTTGATAGTGATTCAGGGTGGAGCCTTGTTTATAAGGGGCGCGATTCTCCGCTCCCCATGCCGGGTGGGAGAATCGCGGGAGGGCCGGGCGACTCACGACATGCCCCCCTGGCGCACCCAACCCCCACTCGGAAGAATCGCCGCTCGCCGTTTTGCAATGCGACCGGTGATTCTCCGACCTGGATGGGCCGAGCGGCCTGCCGTTCGCGACCGGTTCACGACGGCGGCAACCACACCTGGTCGCTGCCATCATGAACATGGCGCCAAACGCTGGTTTGACGCTTGTGGGGGGCGGAGAGGGGAGTGAGCACCACGACCGTGCTCGGGAGGGGACTGTGGAGGGGAAGACGGCAACCGCGCATGCGCGGCTGACGTCATTAGGCGCGCCAGCCGCGTCATTCTCAGTGCGCCGGGCCTTGACGCCAGCGACAAGGCCCGGAGGCTGAGAATACCGGAGCGCCGCTCCTAGCCCCCTGGGTGGGGGTGAATAAGGTGAGAGTAGTGGCCTTCGAGGCCATCGTGAAACTCGGCCGAGTTCACGGCGGCCTTCTCGATTTTCCACGGGAGCGGAGAATTCCGCCCAAGGTTCTTTTGTTTGTCTCATCCATATGCATTTGCTGACTGAAGCAAGTAGTTTGGTTTGATAGAGGCAGCTGTAGCTTTGCTTTGCTGAAAGACTGCCTTTCAATGGATTAAGAGAGCCAACTGGAGTTGATAGTTAGGCCTGCGATTCAAACAGGGGAAAATACTAACTTCATTGTTCATCGCATGGAAAGCGGTGGTCTGTATCTTGGTTTGGATTTTATAAAGGAAAGGTAGTTGAAAGATTTGCTCTAGCTTGCAGCTAGTTGACAAAATATACAGTAGTATGGCAGAAAGCAGTCAGGCGGGTTAGTTTGGAGAGCTGTGGGAAGGCAGTTGGATTCTTCCAGCAACATGAACAAGGAGCTGAGGTATCTACAGTTGTTTGTTCTGTAAAGGAAAAGATGAAGAATCACATCGCCAAAGGTTAATTGAAAAACCCCCATAGAATCTTACTTAGGAGGATAGCTGTAATCCTGGGGGGAAATTCCGGAGGGCTGTAACATAATTTTTGGGTTGGTCGCAGGAAAAATGAATGATCCTTCAAGGGTTCATAAGATAAGGGAACGCTTGTGGGGGTTGGGAAGTAAAAAATAGAACTGAGTTCATAATGTAAGTTTTTATAAACTATAGTTTTAAATTCATAGTGTTAGCATCATTTAAGATCCTATTGATGTAAATAAAGTATGGCTTTATGAAAAATTTGAAATCTTGTGGCATAATTCTGGTGAATTGATGGGTGTTCAGCTTTCTACTTCAAATGTTTACGATGGCTACCGGGATTGTAATACGAGTTAAGTTTTCTTTAAGTCAGAGGAGCTTTCTTAGCAGCAGCTTTGTTTATTTTTGTTTCTAATATTTCACTGAAGTATTTCTGTTGTATCTACTGTTATAAATTTAGAACTTGGTTTACTAAGGAAGTTGAAGCACTTGTCAAGAGGAAGAAGAAGGCTTATGTTAGGATGAGACATGAAGGCTCAGTTAGGGCACTTGAGAGTTACAAGTTAGCCAGGAAGGACCTAAAGGGAGAGTTAAGAAGAGCGAGGAGAGGACACGAAAAGTCATTGGCAGATAGGATCAAGGAAAACCCGAAGGCTTTCTCTAGGTATATCAGGAACAAAAGAATGACTAGAGTAAGATTAGGGCCAATCAAGGATAGTAGTGGAAAGTTGTGTGTGGAATCAGAGGAGATAGGGGAAGCGTTAAATGGATATTTTTCGTCAGTGTTTACACTGGAGAAAGACAATGTTGTCGAGGAGAATACTCCGGTTCAGTCGACCAGGCTAGATGGAATTGAGGTTCACAAGGAGGAGGTGTTAGCAATTTTGAAAAGTGTAAAAATAGATAAGTCCCCTGGGCCAGATGGGATTTACCCATGGATTCTCTGGGAATCCAGGGAGGAGATTGCAGAGCCTTTGTCCTTGATCTTTATGTCGTCCTTGTCGACAGGAATAGTGCCGGAAGACTGGAGGACAGCAAATGTTGTCCCCTTGTTCAAGAAGGGGAGTAGCGACAACCCTGGTAATTATAGACCTGTGAGCCTTACTTCGGTTGTGGGTAAAATGTTGGAAAAGGTTATAAGAGATAGGGTTTATAATTATCTTGAAAAGAACAAGTTGCTTAGCGATAGTCAACACAGTTTTGTGAAGGGTAGGTCATGCCTCACAAACCTTATTGAGTTTTTTGAGAAGGTGACCAAACAGGTGGATGAGGGTAAAGTGGTTGATGTGGTGTATATGGATTTCAGTAAGGCGTTTGATAAGGTTCCACATGGTAGGCTATTGCAGAAAATAAGGAAGTAAGGGATTGAAGGTGATTTAGCGGTTTGGATCAGTAATTGGCTAGCTGAAAGAAGACTGGAGTTCAGTTACTAGTGGTGTACCGCAAGGATCTGTTTTGGGGCCACTGCTGTTTATCATTTTTATAAATGACCTGGAAGAGGGTGTAGAAGGATGGGTTAGTAAATTTGCAGATGACACGAAGGTCGGTGGAGTTGTGGATAGTGCTGAAGAATGTTATAGGATACAGAGAGACATAGATAAGTTGCAGAGCTGGGCTGAGAGGTGGCGGATGGAGTTTAATGCGGAAAAGTGTGAGGTGGTTCACTTTGGAAGGAGTAACAGGAATGCAGAGTACTGGGCTAATGGCAAAATTCTTGGTAGTGCAGATGAACAGAGAGATCTCGGCATCCAGGTACATAAATCCCTGAAAGTTGCCACCCAGGTTAATAGGGCTGTTAAGAAGGCATATGGTGTGCTAGCCTTTATCAGTAAGGGGATTGAGTTTCGGAGCCACATGGTCATGCTGCAGCTATACATAACTCTGGTGCGGCCGCTCTTGGAATACTGCGTGCAGTTCTGGTCACCACATTATAGGAAGGATGTGGAAGCTTTGGAAAGGGTTCAGAAGAGATTTACTAGGATGTTGCCTGGTATGGAGGGAAGCCCACCGGCTGCCGAATTGGCTGGCGCTGGGATTTTGGCGGGGGCGGGAATCACGGCGCATTGATTGGCAGCCGCTGGCAGCCCCCCCTGGCGATTCTCCAGCCCGCAAAGGGCCGAGCGGCCGCCCATTTTAGGCCGGTTCCGTCGGCGTAAATTAGACCTGGTACTTACTGGCGGGACTTGGCTCTGCGGGCAGCCTGGGGGGGGATCTGGCCCCGGGAGGTGCCCCCCACGGTGGCCTGGCCCACGATCGGGACCCACCGATCCGCGGACGGGCCTGTGCTGTGGGGGCACTCCTTCCCTCCGCACCGGCTCCGGGTTGGATTGGATTAGATTTGTTTATTGTCACATGTACCGAGGTACAGTGAAAAGTAATTTTCTGGGAGCAGCTCAACAGATCATTAAGTACATGGGAAGAAAAGGGAATAAAAGTAAATACATAATGAGGCAACACAAGATATACAATGTAACTACATAAGAACCGGCATCGGATGAAGCATACAGGGGATGAGGTCAGTCCATAAGAGGGTCATTTAGGAGTCTGGTGACAGCGTGCAAGAAGTTATTATTGAGTCAGTTCGTGCGTGTTCTCAGACTTCTGTATCCGGTATAATGGTGGTCTTCTTGAAGCAGATGGGGACCTCGGAATGGAGTAGGGACAGGTTAAAGATGTCCGCGAATACCTCTGCCAGCTGGTCCGCGCAGGCTCTGAGTGCACAACCAGGGATCCCATCCGGGCTCGTCGCCTTCCGAGGGTTCACTTTCAGGAAGGCCGATCTGACTTCGGAAGCTGTGATGGTAGGTATAGGTGAGTTATGGGCTGCTGGGGCACTCAACAGCGGATTGTTGGTTACCTGCTCGAACCGAGCATAGAATGCATTGCGTTCATCAGGGAGGCGTGTGCTGCTGCCGGAGATACTGCTCGGCTTCTCTTTGTAGCCCGTTATTGTTGTGAGCCACGTATGGCTACGTAAGGCTGTTGTATATATGTTCACTATTGTTCTACTGTTCTAGTACTATCATTATCTCCACTGTTGTATATACTTACTGTTATTGCTGTTCTGTTATTGGTTGTTGCTGTTGTACTGTTGGAATGTTGTTATTAGTGCTGCTGTTGGCGCCGCCTGTGGCTCCGCCCCTCTGAGGAGGTATAAAGCCCGTCGATCTGGGGCAGTCTTGCAGTGCGGGAGGAGCTACAGGTTGGCACACTTTTAGTCTATTAAAGCATCGGTTCACTACTACTCAGCGTCTCGACTGAATTGACGTCCATCAATTATGTTGTTTAGTCCTTGTCACAATCTCCAAGAGTCTGTCTGTGACTCTAGCTTGGTTTTATATGTCGACCTCTGCCATGGCCGGTGCGGAGACGACCCCCCCTGCGCATGCGTTGGGATGACGTCAGCACACGCTGGTGCTCTCGCGCACGCGGCAACTTGCAACGGCCGGCGGAGGCCCTTCGGCGCCGGTTGCTGTGGCGCCAACCCCGCCGCTGCTGGCCTAGCCCCTGAAGGTACGGAGGATTCCGCACTTTCCGTGCGCCCTGACACCAGAGTGGTTCACGCCACTCCTCGGCACTGGGACTGCCCACACAGCCGGGTTGGGGAAATCCCGCCCCTTATACTTTATATTTTTATAATATATGTCCTCATGGCTAAGTTTAAAAACTGGACAATTACATTTAAAAATGGCTGAAGCTGGCTGAAGTTTGGCTTTGAGCCTGAACAAAATGGGCTATTTAGTTGTATCAAAGGCATTTTTACCTTGTTGTCTCTGAAGAGAACCTAACAACCCCCTATGGGCTGCAGAGACCAAATTCAAAGGAATCTATACAGAGGCCATCTACATTTTGTAAATTGGGCCTGGCCAACCAGTGCCAATTCATCTGCTAGGACTGAAGACCTAGACAAAGAGATACACATGCTTTGTCAAAGCCAAAGTGGTGAGATAGGAGACATTTGACATGACACCCCTGGCTGGTGGAACCAGTAATATTGCTCCGTCGAGCTGCAGAACCCCATCTCCCAGACTTTCCATCAACCTAACAGCATCTCTAAAAAAGTGTTCTGTCTAGGATTGAATGCCTCCACCCAGCTGCACTGTTTCAACTGGATTTCTGTACCATCACCTGCAAAACTGATTAATCTCTATGTACTTATCTCATCGTGGAAGTCAACTCTTCTGGAAAAGGTAACTATCGAGCATCATTTCAGCCTGCTGACCTCTCAAGAAATGCACCATTGGACTTTGGTTCTTGACTCTAGACACAAGCAAAACAATCCCATCCCGCCCTCCGTTTTGAGTGTTTGCAATTAAACTAACTCTTGAGTTCATTCTCTCACAAGTTTGCTGTGGTGTTATTAATAAAAATTGGTTCATGTAGAAACTGAGTGGATGGGAATTACGCCACCACTTCTGAAGGGAGAAATCAAAACCAGAACATCTTTCTGTTTACAGATGGGATGTGAGGAGAAATCAGGGCTGCTTATATTAACCTACTCTCCTGTCCGTAACGCATGCTTTTATTTTTCTTTGACTAGAACGGGAATATTATCCTTTCTTGCTGACTTGCTGCAAAATTTTATAATAAAAAAGGAGATTGATAACTTATAAAGTGATATGACTATGACTGTTTCATAATGTCACAGTTATTGCCCTCTGGAGTACTCGATCAATCTGTTCACTGTAGTGAAATGAGAATGGGCAACTTAAGGTAAATATTACACTTATAGTTAAAGCAATTCTCTACACATGTACTAAAATAATGGTCTTGGTTTTTCAATAGTTGCATTGGTTGTGCAATAATGTTTTTTTGTGCATGGTAGTACACTTTGTGATTCCTGGAAAATGCAGGACAACATTGGAAAAGTACATTCCACAAGACTAGTCAATATTTGTATACTATTGGTTACTGACTTGCAGCAGTATGTCTAATTGAAAGAAGACTGTTTAGTACCCATCTGGAATTATGCACAGAATCATAGAATCTTTACAGTGCTGCAGGAGGACATTCAGCCCATTGAGTCTGCACTGAAGTTTTTACCAGTATAATTATTAGCTGCCTTTATTAATACATTGAATATTGACTGCTGAAAGAAATTAGAAAACATTTTGTGTAGTAAATATTTAAAATATTTGACTAAAATGCAGAACTGACCATTGATGCCTGTGTAAAGAAAATCATTAACCTAAATAAGACTATTGTTTAAAATTAGTAAATATTTTTCTTGTATTGGTAAAATTGGCCTTATTTACGTGTGGTAAATACTTTTATTCCTATAACTACGGCTTTTAAAAATTGTGTCATACTGATGCAGTTTTCTCATTTTAATTGTTATTTTTGCCTTCGCTCTGAAAGTGTAGGTCAGTAACGATGGGTGCACTCTGAATTTCATGATCTGTGTAGTGGAACAAATTGAAAGCAAAGCCTGTATCAATCACTATGAAGGGAGGGTTAATTGTTACTGCTTCATGAGACTCTGGACAGATAAACCTGTAATAGAATACTTATGTCTGTGATGTGTGGGCACTTCGGATGAAAGCTCAGAAGCGAGAGATTGCAGAAATTAAAAGCAACAGAAGAATCGTGAAAGCAATGCTGTCTTCAGTCAAGATAGTTGTTAATCTTCCAATTTTATTAATGGAAAGTGATTTATTTTTCATTTGTTTATTGTCCTCTGCCATAATTTTCTTATTTTGGATGCTAACACAACAGAATTGTCCCTGTTTGTCTCTCATAGTTAATTCTGATCAATAGCGAATTAATATTGTCAGAAAAATGTAATTTAATAACTTTCTGTAACTATAGCTGATGCTTAGCATAGTATTACATTTCTTAATGTCTCACGAGCAATTATATCCTATTGTCAGTTCCTCTTTTGGGTTGGATGGTAGATTGTTTTGCTCTGCCATTTTCTTCATATTTAAATTTTCTTTGGGCAATATACATCATGTTGAAATCCTACCATGCACTCTTGAAAGAAGTGGAAATCTCAGTTCTGTCCCCTCCCCCACCTTTACTTGAATTTATTGAACCTGCCCATGTTGCCATGGTAGAAAGAATATGCAGAAAAGTGCCAACAATGAACAGACACTGGTGCATAGGAACTGGAGCTGACCATTCAGGCCCTTGATCCTGTAGCACCATTGAATGAAATCTGTATCCTAATTTCATCCACCTGCCTTCATTCTTTGGCTCACAAAAGGTTTATCAAAGTTTAAAGTATGAATTAATATGATATATCAATTGCATTCTGTGGGAGAGAATTTTGCATTCCCCCAACAGTTAGAACATAGAACATAGAACAGTACAGCACAGAACAGGCCCTTCGGCCCTCGATGTTGTGCCGAGCAATGATCACCCCTACTCAAACCCACTGATCACCCTATACCCGTAAACCAAAACACCCCCCCCACCCCCCCCCCCCCCCCCACCCCCCCCCCCCCTTAACCTACTTTTTTTGTTAGTACACTACGGGCAATTTAGCAATGGCACTCCACAATCCGGGTGCACATCTTGGACTGTGGGAGGAAACCGGAGCACCCGAGGAAACCCCACGCACACACGGGGAGGACGTGCAGACATCCACACAGGACAGTGACCCAGCCGGGAATCGAACCTGGGACCCCTGGAGCTGTGAAGCATTTATGCTAACCACCATGCTATCGTGCTGCCAGTTGCTGAAGAAGTTTAAAAAAAAAATTTCTTTCTTGAATGTCTTGGCCATTATTTTAATGTTAGACCAGTTATTTTCAAACCCTGGATCGCGACCTGCGGGTGGGTCACGGACGTGTGTCGGCAGGATCGCGAAGCCATACGCAGGGGTGTTCCCAATTACGGGGCTAAGCACCGCAGCGTCCCGATTGTGGAAAGTAGTGCCCAACGGGTGACCGACTTTTAAAAATACCGGCCGCGACGGGCTTTCAGAAGACCGGCTGTTGTGCGCCTGTGTGCTCCATCAGCACTGTGCTGGCGCGCAGCCCATCGGGGCAGAGCATCTCCTCCTGATGTCAGCATGCTTATCCAGGAGCTAGAATGTTTCTGCCCAGGGTGGCGGCAGAGAGCACGTCACGCAGACATCATGTACGACCTCTGCAAAGCCATCCGAGATGCCAAGAGAGAATATCAGACATAGCTAGAGTCACAGACTAGCGTTGCACACTCTCGCCTGTTGCGGTAAGGCCTAAACAACATGACGGGCTACAAAGCAAAGCCGAGCAGTATCTCCAGCAGCAGCGCACCCCTCCCCAATGAACTCAATGTATTCTATGCTCGGTTCAAGCAGGAAACCAACGATCCGCTGTTGAGTGCCCCAGCAGCCCATAACACATTGATACCCACCATCACAGCTTCCGAAGTCAGATCGGCCTTCCTGAAAGTGAACCCTCGGAAGGCACCGGGTCTGGATGGGATCCCTGGTTGTGCACTCAGAGCCTGCACAGACCAGCCGGCAGATGTGTTCGTGGACATCTTTAACCTGTCCCTACTCCGCTCCGGCGTCCCCATCTGCTTCAAGAAGACCACCATCATACCGGTGCCAAAGAAGAACCAGGCAACGTGCCTCAATGACTACCGTCCGGTGTCCCTGACTTCATTCATAATGAAGTGCTTCGAGAGGTTGGCCATGAAGCCCATCACCTCCATACTCCCAGAACTACCTTGATCCACGACAATTTGCCTACCGCTGCAACCGGTCCACAGCAGACGCCATCTCCCTGGCCCTACACTCGTCCCTAGAGCACCCCGACAACAAGGACTCTGGCATCAGACTCCTATTTATCGACTACAGCTCCGCTTTCAACACCATAATCCCAGCCAAGCTCATATCAAAGCTCCAAAACTAAGGACTTGGCTCCTCACTCTGCAACTGGATCCTCTACTTTCTGACCCACAGACCACAATAAGTAAGAATAAACAAAAACACCTCCTCCACAATAGTCCTCAATATCGGGGCCCCTCAAGGCTGCGTACTTATTCCCCTACTGTACTCCCCATATACACACGACTGCGTGGCAAAATTTGGTTCCAAATCCATCTTCAAGTTTGCTGACGATAAGACAATCAGCTGGATCTCGAATAACGACGAGTCCGAATACAGGAGGGAGATAGAGAACCTAGTGGAGTGGTGCAGCAACAACAATCTATCCCTCAATGCCAGCAAAACGAAAGAGCTGGTCATTGACTTCTGGAAGCAAAGTACTGTACACACCCCTGACAGCATCAACGGGGCCGAGCTAGAGATGGTTAGCAGTTTCAAATTCCTAGGGGACACATCTCCAAAAATCTGTCCTGGTCCACGCATGTCAGCGCTACTACCAAGAAAGCACAACAGCGCCTATACTTCCTCAGGAAACTAAGGAAATTTGGCATGTCCACATTACCTCTTACCAACTTTCACAGATGCACCATAGACAGCATCCTATCGGGCTGCATCAAAGCCTGGTATGGCAACTGCTCGGCCCAAGACCGCAAGAAACTTCAGAGAGTCGTGAACACAGCCCAGTCCATCATACAAACCAGCCTCCCATCCATTGACTCCGTCTACACCTCCCTTGCCTGGGGAAAGTGGGCAGCACAATCAAAGACCCCTCCCACCCGGCTTACTCACTCTTCCAACTTCTTCCATTGGGCAGGAGATACAAAAGCCTGAGAACACACACTAACAGACTCATTAGCAGCTTCTCCCCCGCTGTTCCCAGACTCCTAAACGACCCTGTTATGGACTGGCCTTATTAACATTATACACCTGTATGCTTCACCCGATGCCATTGTCTATGTAGATAGATAGAGAAATACAGCACAGAACAGGCCCTTCGGCCCACGATGTTGTGCTGAACTTTTGTTCCAGGTTAATCATAGAATTTTGGACACTAAAGGCAATTTATCATGACCAATCCACTCAACCTGCACATCTTTGGACTATGGGAGGAAACCGGAGTACCCGGAGGAAACCCACGCACACACGAGGAGGATGTGCAGACTCCACACAGACAGTGACCCAAGTCGAAATCGAACTTGGGACCCTGGAGCTGTGAAGCAATTGTGCTATATACAATGCTACCGTGCTGCCCTTAAGAAGAAATTAATCTACACTCCATTATTCTACCCTAATCCATGTACCTATCCAATAGCCGCTTGAAGGTCCCTAACGTTTCCGACTCAACTACTTCCACAGGCAGTGCATTCCATGCCCCCACTACTCTCTGGGTAAAGAACCTACCTCTGACATCCCCCCCCTATATCTTCCACCATTTACCCTTAAATTTATGTCCCCTTGTAATGGTTTGTTCCACCCGGGGAAAAGTCTCTGACTGTCTACTCTATCTATTCCCCATATCATCTTATAAACCTCTATCAAGTCGCCCCTCATCCTTCTCCGTTCTAATGAGAAAAGGCCTAGCACCCTCAACCTTTCCTCGTAATACCTACTCTCCATTCCAGGCAACATCCTGGTAAATCTCCTTTGCACCTTTTCCAAAGCTTCCACATCCTTCCTAAAATGAGGTGACTAGAACTGCACACAGTACTCCAAATGTGGCCTGACCAAGGTTTTGTACAGCTGCATCATCACCTCACGGCTCTTAAATTCAATCCCTCTGCTAATGAACGCTAGCACACCATAGGCCTTCTTCACAGCTCTATCCACTTGAGTGGCAACTTTCAAAGATCTATGAACATAGACACCAAGATCTCTCTGCTCCTCTACATTGCCAAAAACCCTACCGTTAACCCTGTATTCCGCATTCATATTTGTCCTTCCAAAATAGACAACCTCACACTCATCAGGGTTAAACTCCATCTGCCACTTCTCAGCCCAGCTCTGCATCCTATCTATGTCTCTTTGCAGCCGACAACAGCCCCCCTCACTATCCACAACTCCACCAATCTTCGTATCATCTGCAAATTTACTGACCCACCCTTCAACTTCCTCATCCAAGTCGTTAATGAAAATCACAAACAGCAGAGGACCCAGAACTGATCCCTGCGGTACGCCACTGGTAACTGGGCTCCGGGCTGAATATTTGCCATCCACCACCACTCTCTGTCTTCTATCGGTTAGCCAGTTCGTTATCCAACTGGCCAAATTTCCCACTATCCCATGCCTCCTTACTTTCTGCATAAGCCTACCATGGGGAACCTTATCAAATGCCTTACTAAAATCCATGTACACTACATCCACTGCTTTACCTTCATCCGCATGCTTGGTCACCTCCTCAAAGAAGTCAATAAGACTTGTCAGGCAAGACCTACCCCATACAAATCCGTGCTGACTATCCCTAATCAAGCAGTGTCTTTCCAGATGCTCAGAAATCCTATCCCTCAGTACCCTTTCCATTACTTTGCCTACCACCGAAGTAAGACTAACTGGCCTGTAGTTCCCAGGGTTATCCCTATTCCCTTTTTTGAACAGGGGCACGACATTCGCCACTCTCCAATCCTCTGGTACCACCCCTGTTGACAGCGAGGACGAAAAGATCATTGCCAACGGCTCTGCAATTTCATTTCTTGCTTCCCATAGAATCCTTGGATATATCCCGTCAGGCCCGGGGGACTTGTCTATCCTCAAGTTTTTAAAAACGCCCAACACATCTTCCTTCCTAACAAGTATCTCCTCGAGCTTACCAGTCTGTTTCGCACTGTCCTCTCCAACAATATGGCCCCTCTCGTTTGTAAATACTGAAGAAAAATACTTGTTCAAGACCTCTAGTATCTCTTCAGACTCGATACACAATCTCCCACTACTGTCCTTGATCGGACCTACCCTCGCTCTAGTCATTCTCATATTTCTCACATATGTGTAAAAGGCCTTGGGGTTTTCCTTGATCCTACCCACCAAAGATTTTTCATGCCCTCTCTTAGCTCTCCTAATCCCTTTCTTCAGTTCCCTCCTGGCTATCTTGTATCCCTCCAGCCCCCTGTCTGAACCTTGTTGTGAAAATGGGTCCCGGGAAAAACAGTTTGAAAAACACTGCGTTAGACCGTTCTCTGGAAAGGAAGAATGTGCAGCGTTACAGGGAGAAGGTGGGAGAATGGTACTAAGTGAATTGCTTATTTGGAATGCTGGTGAAGAGACGATGGGCTGAATGACCACCTCTTGCACTGTAACGATTCTGTGATTCTCTGTCCCCTTACCCAGAACTTACTTTCAAAGTTCTAAAACATCTCAATCACGCCAGACTGTAACTTTTATATTCAAGCAATACAAGCCTAGCATGTGCAATCTTTTCTCTAAACTTCTGGTAACTTTGAAGACCAATATATCCGTTCTAAGGTGTAATTTAAAAAAAAAAATTGTTCTTGGGATGGCTGGCAAGGTGAACATTTATTGCCCACCCCTAATTGCCCTTGAGATGGCGGTGGTGAGCTGCCTCTTGTACTGCTGCAGTCCATGCAGTATAGGTAAACTCTGCTTTTTGAGAGGGAATTCCAGGATTTTGACTCAGTGATTCCAAGTCAAAATAGTGTGTGACTTTAAGGGTAACTTGCACATGATATTGTTCCCATGCAACTGTTGTCCTTCCAGGGGGAAAGAGTAGCGGATTTGGAATAAGCCTTAGCGAGTTGCTGCATTGAATCTTTTAGATGGTACCCACAATACACAACATTTCCAATTTGGTCTAACTGGATAGCTGGAGCAAAGCTTTCTCACCTTTCATATTCCCTCTCTCTAAATATAAAGGCTAACATACCATTAGTTTTTAAAATATTACTTTGTGGGCGGCACAGTGGTTAGCACTGCTGCCTCACCGCATTAGGGACCCAGTTTCAATTTTAGCTTGGGTGACTGTGTGGAGTTTTCACTTTCTCCCTGTGTATGCGTGGGGTTCCTCCGGTTGTGTAGTGATCTGTATATCTGCTGGTTTGTTAAGGATTAACAACTGTATCATAGTGCTAAACAGCCACTAGATGGCAGCACTAGATTCATGTATATAAACTGTACTCGAGAGGATAATCCCGCCTCTTCGTATCAGGAGTGACTAGATACCAGAGTGTTAGAGAGATATAGCTTAATTGGCACATGTAGTTAAACATTATTTATACTTATTTACTTAATCATCAGTTATAGTTGTAGAACAGTGCACAAACTCATTGATCAATATATTTTTTATTCATTAAATGTTATTTGCTTAATTTGAAGACTGATAGTTTCATTGAACTACAACCATCAGACGATTATGGAAGTAAGCAAAAGAGTAACGACATGTTACAATCACGTAATATAACAGGGTGCTCCGGTTTTTCCCCACAGGTTAGGTGGATTGGCCATGCAAAATTACCCCTTAGTGTCCAAAGGTTAGTTCGGGTTACAGGAATAGGGTGTTGGATTGGGCCTAGGTAGGGTGGTCTTTCAGAGGGGCGGTGCAGATTCGATTGGCTGAATGGGTTCCTGCTGCATTGTAGTGATTCTATGATTTGATTCAATGACTTGTACTTACCACTACATTTCAGTAATCTGTGTTCATGCTTCTAAATCTCTGTGGATCTTCAGTTTGCTTTTCAGATTAAAAAACATACTCCTATCTATCCTTTATAAGTCCAAAATGGATGACCTCACATTTACCAGCTTTGAAATCAAGCTGCCTAACTTGCACCCATTCACCTAATCTGTGAATATCTCTCTTAAATTTTATCCGCCTCTCTGCATTGCTGTTACGCACTTCCCTGCAGCCAACTCAAGATTGTGACCGGCAGAAGTTTGGAAGCCAGACAGTCAAAGCGATGGCATATTTCCTGGCAAGACAGAATGTGTGCGGATGGGGTGCACTTGCAGCGAGTTCTGTCTCCTTCATCTCATCTGGAAAAAAATGTGTAAGAAAAATATCATTTGCGTTTTTGGCGCAAATGGCATCTGAAAATGGTGCAGTTACGCAATGATGCCATGTTAACTTTCTGCTTGATCACAAAAAAATACCTCTTTGGAAATGCTCTAAATGTGAGTTTATTTCTTTTGGCTTGAGAGGAAGCAGGAGCTAAGGTTATATGCAGCCTGTAGGCATTGGCAACTTTTATTAGCATCAGTCTTAGTCTTATTTGTCTTTATATACCAGCATTGTCTGACTTTTATTATTCCTTCTATTATTTCTTCATGAATTTTCAACAATCCATAAATCTTTTGAAATTTTGCATGAATTTTTAATAGCTTTTTAAAAAGAACTAGCATTAGTTTACTGGCTCTGCTCGCACATTATTAACGTGCAGAGAGTACGGTAAAGTGATTGTCATAAAGATGAAAAATATGCAACATTTAAATAAATATTTCTTAGGAACTTGATTTAAAAATGGGGGAAAAATAGCAGAATACTACATTTTATTTAAAGTAACATAGCCAGATTATTTGATTTTTGCATGCATTCAATGCCAAATTTGCTTGTGGTGCAACTGAGCATAAATAACTCCATGGTCAGCTATAATTGTAGTTTTAGGTCTGTGGCAGCTATCATGGCACAGTCAGTAGTTTTGAAAATTAATAACGATGATGATACTTTAAAGACTGTTTCAGAGTTTGCTCAAACTCATTAGGTTAGTCTATCTTTAAAATGTCTGTTAAAGACTTTCCAAAGAGTATGAATTTTACTGCTGTAACCAGGATTTTCCAGATGGTAAATCTGTTACACAGCCAAAGTACATTGCGTCAAAATAGAATACATGATATTGGATCAAAATATGTATATTTTTCAGTGCGCTGTCTTCTTGGAATATATATTTCCTGCAGAGATCTCTACTCAAATTTTGTACTTGATGTCAAACTTTATCAATTGAATCGTAAACAGATAATAAACACTGGAAGTACAACTAAAACTTTGTAATCAGGCTGCATAATAATTGGAATTTATATATTTTCTGACTGAATTATTTTGACATGTCCACATTTAATCATTTACGTCATAACTGATAAACCTTTCAAATTAAAAATTAAATAATACAGATTGAATATTTGGAACTGTATTTACTTGGAATAATAAGTATTTCATTTATTTTTATATTAAAAAATAATTTTTAATCAATGTTCATTCAAATTGCGTGATCTCGCATGTTGTCGTTGAATTCTGTCTGATAGTTTACTCAACGTCTCTTGAACACCTTAATTGTAATCTATTGTTGCCGTATGAAAACTACTGTAGTTGCAGAATGGTTGTTTATGGACATTTGAAGAAGAAAGAATGTTGTAAATATCTGCATCATGACTGTTGTTTTGCAAGCTGGATGAATGTTGTGCTCATCTCCGTGTCATTTTTTTCCCTGTTATTCCTTCGTTGTGTGGATCGTTGTGATGTCTTCTGTGTCAAAAAATGGCCGTTCATATTATGATAATTTTTTTTTGAAACGTACCCTTTTTGTTTGGCTGTGTGTTGTGTTGTCAACAACGAACAGCTGCTACTTTATTTCAGCATCGTTTGGCATGTCATGGTGGTTGGGATTGGAGCATTTGCTCTATGGTTGCAATGTTGATCTTATAAACAGTCTGGAGATCGAGGCCCTTGTTGCTGGTTTCTCTCTTCACTATCCATTATTGGAGGTGTCATGGTAATGTGAGAATGCATGTTATTTATTGATATTGTGAAGTGTGTGTGTGGGTGTGTGTATCCGTTCTGAGGAGTGCTGAGAACAATGGAATCAAAGATGAAAGGGACAGAGGATGACTTTGAGCTGATTTGGGGTTGGCTGTGAGAGGAGGCCCCTTAGAGACTGTTCTGGGCAGGAAGAAGGTGCAGTTTGAATCGGCCATCCAGTCAAGCCAGAAAAGTCAAAGGCAGCAAAAAGCAGTCTTGTTCTGCAGTTTTTGGATTTCCATAGCAGAGTGGAAGTGAGTTTGAGAGGTGATGCGGTATACCTTATTGAAGCAACAGCAGCTTTGCCTTGGAAATATTACTGGATTTTGATAGTTAAACAGCAATAAGGGAGTGTTACCTGGAAGGTGTTTACTTGTGAGTCTGATGAAATAGGGAGTCTTTTGCATGGAATGTTTCGTGAGACTAATTGTAACTGTAAACTTGTGTGCTCAAGTTCTGAACCTGAGGGAAATCTGATTTCCGGTTATAGACATGATCTGGAACCACAAAGGTATGGCAGCAAAGTTAATGGATGTCATCCATAACCAGTCATTTTTCTCTTGAGCAGAATGCCTGTGTAGTCTTGAATCTTCTCAAACTGGCAATGGATGTCAAGAGTACCACTGTCATACATCTTACAGGACTAAAAGTTCCCAAGCGTGTTTTCTTTTATTAATAAACTTTTAATTTTAATTTTTAAAATCCCCAAACTGTTGCTGAACTTTATGCTGCTGTGATCAGTACTTTTCCCTCTTGTTGTCAGGATACAGGAAAAAAAGGAAGCAGCGTTTGCCTTTGGAATTTGGTTTGCTCAACAATTAACATCATCTGTGGTCATAACAGCAACCACCTGAATTGTTGGCTGGTCTGATCAATGAGAGTTTTCCAACCTCAACATACCTGGTCTTCTGTGCTGTACTGTTCTATGTTCTATAAAGAGAGAAGACCGTTCAGAGCTGAAGTTCTAGTCAGGATACGCTTTTTTTTGAGCTCTTGGTAACATTTAGTCCGGTCATAGAATCATGTCTGTGGTCGGAAGTCAGATTTCCCCCAGGTTCATAATGTCTTTTGCTTGAAGACAGAAGTGTCTCGGCTATGGTTCTCTGCCTGATAGGATCTGTAATACCTGCTCCCATTTCCAATTTAAAGTTTGTGAGATGACTGGGAACACAAGTGTCTGCATTACAATATGAAAATCCTGGATCTTTAACCACACCCAAGAAGCATATCTGTCTCTCCTTTTGGTGTATGACCTTTTGAGTCATAAATGGGTCTTCTGTGCATTTAGATATTTTGGTCTTGTACAGTTTGCTAAGTGACCAACTATGTTACATGCAAAGCATTGGGTTGAAATTGCAGCACATTAATCTCACCTGTGAGGGTTTTTCCTCCACAGTGCTGACTTGATTGCTCCAATGGTCTGTTTGGGTATTGCTTCCTTTGGCCTGTTGTATCCTTTTTTCTGTGCTGTTTAATGAACTGAATGGTGGGATTTCCTTTGTACCAAAGTTTGCTTTCTCCTAAAGTGGACCTGTGCTGCACACGAAGTTCAGACTGCTTAACCATCTGGTTAGCTTTCTCAAGGGTTAGATCTTCCCTTGCTTGCAGACTGCCTGCTACTCTTACAACTATTCTATCCTTGATAAGTTCAGATTTTGTGTCTTATTCATAGGTACTGCCATCCTATGCAGATCATTACTGAATGTGTCGACAGGTTACCCTGGCTGTTGTCCATGCTTATTAAATTTCAAAGATTTTGTTACTTCGTAGCTTAAAATAAATATCAAATGGTTTTAGTACTACTTTAAATTCAGCAGATAACTGGTTTGTTCCTTGTCTAGCAATAATGACCTCCTCTATTGGGCCTGCTGAGTAAAGCAGTGTGTTAACTTATTGAGATTCTATCTTTTTATTCAGGCCTGAAGCAATTATGTATCTTTTTCTCCACTGTCCCCAATTATGTGATTGATCTGGGCCTTGGATATGTTCATATTGATCTGGAAGAGTGGTTGTTTGTTGAACTTTAAGAAGTTGCTGAAATTCAAGATGACACCACTGTTCTTAGGAGTGAAAGGGTTTACCCGCATTTGTCTGTTCCAGCGGGCTCCTGCTGCAATGACGTTTGTGTCCAACCTTGAAAAAATGTTTAAACAATGGCTGCTTGTATCAACTAGCTGTAGACTTCTCCATTTCAACGCTCTCTTTTAGGTGACGAAAATATCAACACCTGGTCATTTGTTCATGATTCTTACAAATTAATTAATCCCCCCCGCCCCTTCGAAGTGTGCTTGGGGCTCCGACTTGTTAATCAGGTTTTTCCAATGGAATTTTTAAATGGAAATTTCTGACCAATTAACTATTTAAAAGTTTCTCCAGGCTTGCTTTATTCTGAAATTTCAAAGCTTTAGCTCACCGTTGCAAGGTCTGTCAACTTTGCCGTCGAGGAATTGAAGCTTCCAAGATATCCTTTATAGTCTTCTGCTGCAGTGAGGAATTTTAAATTTCTGCCTTCAGCTTCTAACCTTTCTTTGGAGCATTTCCCTGGTGATTTTCTTCTGCCTGTCTACTTCCAGAGCTTTTCTTCAAGTCAGGGTGCTTCAGATTTTTCTTTATTCAGGATTTTAGTTTTTCTCTTACTTTTTTACTGCTGTCATGTTGTAGGATCTTGGTCATCATTTGGTAAACCGTGATGAAGACTTTGTAGCTTTAGGTAGGTTAACTGTATGTTATGCTGAAAAGTATTCAAGCCAGGAACTGTGTCCATGCTTCTGCGTATGGTTCTGTCCAACACTAGACTGATTTCTAGATGCGGGTCATATACTATATCACTGTGTGGACATTACTGTACTCAGTTCCACATTCACCCTCTTTTGTCATATATATGTCTCTAAATGTTCCATCCCTCAACTAACATGACCATGTGCTCAATCTCTCTGCTTCATTTTCAGGCCTCGGTTTCTGCTGAACTTGTCCACAGAACTGTGAAAATTCATATATAAAATCGGTTTGTTCAGCCTGACTTCATTGAATATTGTCCAAATATATTAAAAAAACAAATATCCAAAGTTATTTCCTTCACCTTGTCCTAGTTTGGTCAGTACGGCATAAGCCGGTGAGATGGAAAGGAAGAGACAGATACATAGTGTGGAATCTTGTGCAGCTCCTGGGAGTGGAAAATGAGACAGGTGAGGCACCAAAATGAGCAGGAGGTAAAATGTCAACTTCCTGATGGCAGGATGAAAGTAGGGTATCAAGTTGCCTGCAGATTGGGGATGGATTATGCTTCTTGACAGCAATCATCGGGAACTTCTTTTTAATACATTAAAATACCATGTACGCTCATTAAAACGCAACTTTGCTAGAATAAAATGTATTAAGTATTCAATAAATGAGAAACACATGCCTTCAGGTTCATGACTGTTTCATGATTCATGACTTTCTGGTGAATTTGGACTGGCAGGAGCTGTATTTTTGTATCAGTAGCTTTGTGAAATCACAGGAGAGGAGCCATTGATGATTGATATTGGATGGCGGCTGTGAAAGGGGAACGGGGCATGGCTGATCCAAGGAAAGGGGGAGGGAGGTGGCAACCCTACAAAGTCCCATGGGGGACAGAGGGCGGAAACAGGATTATACAGCTGGTCAATGTCTAAAGATGGTAGGCATGATTGTGGCCCGTCATATATTGTTGCCTGTCTCTCCTCCACAACATCCAGCATACAGCTGAGGGCCCCTCCATGAATCGTGCAGCTGGCTTCCTCGCTGTCATCCTCCTGGCTGGAATAAGAGCATTTAAATATTGAGCTATTTAAATGCAGTGCCGCCTTGAATAAAGTGCGAAGATGACCCCGGGGGAGGGGGAGGATCAGGCAGAAAACCTTGGGCGCAGGATTTTCACGTGGGGACAAATTTTGCTCAAAAAATTGTGGTCCGGATCACACTGTCTGGAATTGCAGTTTTTTGTGCCAAAATTTACACTTTGCCATCATTTGGTGAAAATTCCTTTCCATGTCTTTGCTTGCCTTTCTGCAGTTAACCTTACCAAGAAGGTGGGTCAGGTGCACTCAGTGCTTCTGCTAGCTCTGGCATGGCTGCTGAGGAACTGACTGAGTAGCACAGTGCCAGGCACAGTAACAGCCAGAATAAGGGGTGCCAGCAGAGGCATCAAGCAGCTCAGCATGCTGGCACCAGGGACGAATGTGACACCGAGCATTGGGGCGTCATTGAATTATCTCTGAAGGCAGTGAACTACCAGCAAATACCAGAGAAGCAACATCAAAGGCAACTGAGGATGTCACTGCAAGTATTGTCCTGTAACTGGTACAACTTTCACAGCATGGAGTCACTCCCACACATTCAGTCCATATGTTCCATCTGATGCTGAGGCCTGCAACCTGTTGTCTGGCGTCCTTCTCTGCTTGCACATTTACATTGCTTGATGCCCTTATGTCATTTTTCAGTGACCACATGGTGCCAGTTAACCTTGTGTAATGTAGCAGAACATTCATCCTTTTCCTGCACTGGACCCAGTTTCTGTCCTGCGCCTCATGACTGCGAACCTCTACTGCCAACTCCACCTCCAGGCCACCTTGTTCAGGCATGAGGGCCTCCTGTTGCCATCACTGAGAAGAGCACTGGGAGTGGGGGTAGAGAGAGGGACAGATGAATGCCTGTTTGCGTGCCCTATAAATATGGTGCCCGAACCTTTGATTCCATGAAATAATGTCAGGGTCATATCCACGCTATATCCACTCTGCTCATACTTTGATGCAGCTCATTAAATCATCTGTCAGCCGCCTCTGTTCCAAAGAAAAGAACCCAAAGTCTATTAGATTTTTCTTCATTGCTAAACCTGTGTAAACCTCCATTTGTACTGTCTCTAGTCTGATTACATAATTCCTGTATTGTGGTAACCACTGCTGTACATGATACTCTAGCTGTGTTCTAATTGGATGCTCGTAAAACAGATCACCAGCTGCTTAGCTAAAGCTGTTGGGCTTTCTGCATGGCGTGGGCGTCCTCCTGCTGGAGGTAAAATACTGGTGGCAGCAGGATGAGGCCATTAAGTAGCCATTAATTGGTAATTTAAGAGTTTCATAGACTTAAGCGTGGGCTGCGTGATGCCTCCCCACTTCCTGCCCGTCCAATTTCACACAGGTTGAGGGCAGATAGATAAGTGGCAAGAAGGCCACTTGCTGGATTTTATGTGCCACCGGTCGAGTGTAAGTTCAAGCCCAATGCCATTGCCAAAAAAGAGAATTCTTTAACAGTCCTGTTGCCTTCGTGTTTCTGTGGACATGCACTCCCAAATTCCCTGTACGCTCCAAATTCCCTGTACAATATTCAGCATCCTGCTATTTTATTGTGCTTCCATGCTTTGTTGGTCCACCCAAAATGGTTTAACTCCTACTTCTCAATACTCCAGTTTCTGCTTTTCTGCCCACAAGTCCAGTTCATATCTTCCTGTAATCGGTCGATCTCTTTATTTCCTCACTATCAACCCATGGCCAATTTTGTATAATTTGTAAACTTTTAATGATACGACAGGGGGGGTGGGGGTGGAGGTGTATATGAAGCTCTCATAGTGAGGAGTAACAGTTACACACAGCCTCTCGACTGGGTGGGTAGAGGTCCACATGGGGCATGGGCACATCACTGGTGAGGGGTGGAGGGACGGGTTGGAATGTGCACCACAAGAACAGTGGGATCCAATATTATTGGGCGAGGCTGGAAAATAACAGGAGGTAGTTCTACTTCCACATTGTGAGGCTCCAGGTAAATCGGAGGCACATAGGCAGTGAGAGAGGAAGCATTGAACTTGGTTCAATAGTAAAGTTGCAACAGCACCATTGTGAGGATCCAGAGCTTTGGGGTCCACCAAAAGCAAATGCAACATTGGGTCTGTCCGGGAGGGTATGAGGTAGTTTGGGAGGACCGCTCTGCTGGACTATGGGTCCCGGGGACGCACTGTCACTTGGTGCCGCTACAGTGGACAGAGTCCAAGGCAGTTACAAATGGGAGAACTCATTGTTCAGAAAGCAACTGAAAGTCAATCCTTTCCTTCAGCGCTGTTAATCGGAAAGACAAAACTTGGGGATTATTAGGGAGGCGGAACAGAAATTCATCCCAAGGAGGAAGAAACATGCTAAAGGGACAAGGCATCCATGGCTGACGAGGGATGTCAAGGACAGCATAAAGGCTAAGGAAAAAGCATACAAACTGGCGAGGATTAGTGGGAAACCAGAGGATTGGGAAGCCTTTAAAAGCGAGCAGAGGGCAACTGAAAAAGCAATAGGGGGGAGAAGATGAAGTACGAGTGCAAGCTAGCTAGTAATATAAAGGAAGATAGGAAGAGATTTTTTTCAATATATAAAAGACAAGAGAGAGGCAAAAATAGTAATTGAACCACTAGAAAATGTGGCTGGAGAAGTAATAATAGGAAACAAAGAAATGGCAGACGAACTGAATAGTTACTTTGCATCAGTCTTCACGGTGGAAGACACCAGTGGGATGCCAGAGCTCCAGGAGAACCAGGGGCAGAGGTGAGTGCAGTGACCATTACTAAGGAGAAGGTTCTGGCGAAACTGAAAGGACTGAAGGTGGACCGGATGAACTACACCCCAGGGTCCTAAAAGAGATAGCTGAGGAAATTGTGGAGGCATTAGTGATGATCTTTCCAGGAATCACTGGAGGTAGGAAGGGTCCCAGAGGACTGGAAGGTGGCTAATGTAACACCACTGTTTAAGAAGGGAGGGAGGCAGAAGAGGGGAAATTATAGGCCGGTTAGCCTGACTTTGGTCATTGATATGATTTTAGAGTCTGTTATTAAAGATGAGATGGCGAAGCACTTGGAAGTGCATGGTAAAATAGGACTCAGTCAGCACGGCTTTGTCAAAGGGAGGTTGTGCCTGACAAATCTGTTAGTGTTCTTTGATGAGGTAACAAGCAAGTTAGACAAAGGAGACGTGATTTATTTCCAGAAGGCCTTTGAGAAGGTGCCGCATAGGAGACTGTTAAATAAGGGTAAGATCCTGGCATGGATAGAGGATTGTCTGACTGGCAGAAGGCAAAGAGTGAGGATAAAGGGGACTTTTTCGGGATGGCAGCCGATGACTCGTGGTGTGCCTGAGGGTTTTCTGCTGGGACCACAACTTTTTACAATATACCTTAATGATCTGGAAGAAGGTACTGAAGGCACTGTTGCTAAGTTTGCTGACGATACAAAGGTCTGTAGAGGGACAGGTAGTATTGAGGATGCAAGGGGGCTGCAGAGGACTTGGACAAGCTAGGAGAGTGGGCAATGAAGTGGCAAATGAAATACAATGTGGAAAAGTGTGAAGTTATGCACTTTGGAAGGAGGAATCTAGGCATAGACTATTTTCTAAATGGGGAAATGCTTCGGAAAGCAGAAGCACAAAGGGACTTGGGAGTCCTTGTTCATGGTTCTCTACAGTTAAGAAGGCAAATGCAATGTTAGCATTCATATCAAGAGGGCTAGAATACATAGAACATAGAACAGTACAGCACAGAACAGGCCCATCGGCCCTCGATGTTGTGCCGAGCCATGATCACCCTACTCAAACCCACGTATCCACCCTATACCCGTAACCCAACAATCCCCCCCCCCCCCTTACTATTAGGACACTACGGGCAATTTATCATGGCCAATCCACCTAACCCGCACATCTTTGGACTGTGGGAGGAAACCGGAGCACCCGGAGGAAACCCACGCACACACGGGGAGGACGTGCAGACTCCACACAGACAGTGACCCAGCCGGGAATCGAACCTGGGACCCTGGAGCTGTGAAGCATTTATGCTAACCACTATGCTACCATGCTGCCCTACAAGATACAAGACCAGGTATGTACTTCTGAGGCTGTATAAGGCTCTGGTCAGACCCCATTTGGAGTATTGTGAGCAGTTTTGGGCCCCGTATCTAAGGGCTTCACAAGAATGATCCCTGGAATTAAGAACTTGTCGTATGAGGAATCTTTGAGGACTCTGGGTCTGTACTCGTTGGAGTTTAGAAGGATGAGAGGGGATTTTATTGAGACGTGCAAGATACTGCGAGGCCTGGATTGAGTGGACGTGGAGAGGATGTTTCCACTTGTAGGAAAAACTAGAACCAGAGGACATCATCTCAGATTAAAGGGACGAATGCGCAACAGAGATGAGGAGGAACTTTTTCAGCCAGAGGATGGTGAATCTGTGGAACTTTTTGCCGCAGAAGGCTGTGAAGGCCAATTCACTGAGTGTCTTTAAGGCAGAGATAAGATAGGTTCTTGATTAATAAGGGGACCAGGGGTTATGGGGAGAAGGGAGGAGAATAGGGATGAGAAAAATATCAACCATGATGGAATGGCGGAGCAGACTCGATGGGCCAAGTGGCCTAATTCTGCTCCTATGTCTTATGGTCTTGTAACTCATTAGGTTTAGTTCAAAGTTGCGACATCAGTAGAGTAAAAGATAGGAATGTCGCTATGGTGAAGAAGCACAGCTGCATCTAATCTGCATCACATCAATGAAGATCAGTCCCGGGTTCACAATAAATATCACTGGCCAAACGGCTTCTGCTCATTGATCATGAGCAACTGAAAGGTCATTGGGATGCCACTTCAAAGAATGGAGCACAGAGCTGCTTTGGTTTATGTGGTGAATTATAAACACTAATAATCCACACTGTATTGTACAACATGTGTTGAGCCTGTACTTGTAGTTGCACGGCTCTACCCATAGGGGGAGATGAGGAGTTTGTACTGGGCTCCACCATTGGCTCCGCCCATGGCTCCTCCCCTAGCCGGAAGTATAAAGGTCGATGCTGAGAGCCTGCCTGCCAGTTCATCTGGAGTTCATCTTGTCACAGGCAGGCTCTGTTGTAAGACGATTAAAACCACTGTTCACTTCTAACCACGTGTTGCGTGAATTGATGGTCTCATCAGTTTAATCACCTCATTCACACCATATTACCCCATGGAGGATTCCATATGTCGCTTTTCTGGAATGGTTCAATGTGTGTGCTAGCATCTCAGAGGCAAGCTGCATCAGGCACAATGCAAGTAAAGCAGACAAAGCTGCGAGGCCCGACATTACCAATATGTTTCTAAGTCAGAGCTTCTCTTCCTGAACCCATTAATCATTGTTGTCTTCAATGTTTCATTTCAGAGAGAAGGCAAAACGACAAGTAGCACTGCTGCCTTTCAGTGTAAGGGGACTAGGGTTCGATTCTGACCTTGGGTGACTGCATTTGTGGAGTTTGCACATTCTCCCCATGTCTGCATGGGTTTCCTCGGAGCTCTGGCATCCTCCTACAGTCCAAAAATGTGTAGGTTAGGTGGATTGGTCATGCTAAATTGCCCCTCGTCATCCAAAGATGTGCAGGTTAGGTGGAGTTACGGGGCTGGGCCGCAGGAGAGGGCCTCGGTAAAGTGCTCTTTCGGAAAGGTGAATGGCCTCTTTCTGGACTGGAGGGATTCTGGATTCTATGACGATGCTGAGGACCTGGAAATTTTGGAGGCTGTTGTGGGACAGTGAGTGCACTGATGCGACCGAGGAAGGAAGAAATGGGAGGTGTGCTGGTGATACTTTAATTACTTGCAGATTCCAGGAAGAGTAACCCCAAGTGAGATCATATGGCTACATCTTCCCTAGCCCTGTCATCTCTGGGGATGGCCAAACAAATCAATGCGATTATGAACCCTGTGTTCAGACTTGCATGTTCTGGCTTTATGACTCACTAGATCACAATCTTCATGTTGGTCAGTGGTACCCTACTAATGCACTCACTCTGGGAATTTAAAGTCCACTGAGGAACAGCAGCGATGCGAGACAAGCCTTGCTGCTTTCGCTGCCATCGACTGATGCACACACTGCAGCGACTGAGATGAGGACCTAACTCATCCAGAAGTGCATGAGTTCAAGAACTACCACTGAGGAGACCCAAATGCCGCTTGAGCAGGGGTGGGCAAACTTTTCCGTGCAAGGGCCACATTCAGAAATTCACAATTTTAAAGGGCCGCATAGTATATTAAGTAAAATAATTACTTCACCCGGTTATGATTCTGGGCGCCTCATATAGAACATAGAACAGTACAGCACAGAACAGGCCCTTCGGCCTTCGACGTTGTGCCGAGCAATGATCACCCTACTCAAGTCAACGTATCCACCCTATACCAGTAAGTAACCCAACAGCCCCCCCCATTAAGTTTGCCCACCCCTGCGCTAGAGTTTGTGCTGATGAGCTGCCCAGTCATTGGTGTCACTTGAGGAAGAAAGGTTTGAAACAGTTCCATCATACACCTGTAATAAATATGTCAGCACGTCTCCCTGGCAACACACAATGATACAGAGACTAGTTTAGCTGAAGTCGACATCACGTGAATGGTTATCTCGGAGAATTCCAAGGCACAAATGCCCTCTATTGACCAGAACATTCACAGACCCATCAAATTATTTCACAAAACTGCCCTTTATTTACAGTGATGGCACTCCCATGAACCAGACGTGCCTCCCATGGTGTGGAGACCTTCAAACTCAGCAGCTGACGGCGGATGGCCAAGCTGCTTCTGACCTGCCAGGTGATTTGGCCCAATATTCATCTATGCATAATTACTAAGCTTCCAAGCTCCCCCCCCCACCCCCCCCCCCCCCCCCCCCCCACCCCCCCAGAATGTCCTGCAGCCGCTCCGAGACATCCTTGCACCAGGGAGACAACATACCATCCTGGAGTCTCGATTGCGTCCGCAGAACCGCCTGTCTATTCCCCTTACGATTGAGTCCCCTATCACTATAGCCCTGCCATTCTTCTTCCTGCCCTGCTGCGCAGCAGAGCCAGCCACGGTGCCGTGAACCTGGCTGCTGCTGCCTTCCCCTGGTGAGCCGTCTCCCCCAACAGTATCCAAAGTGGTATATCTGTTTTGCAGGGAGATGACTGCAGGGGACACCTGCACTGCCTTCCTACTCTTGCTCTGTCTTTTTGTCACTCATTTTCTATCTCCCTCAGTACCTTTCACCTGCGGTGTGACCAACTCGCTAAACGTGCTATCCACGATGTCCTTAGCATCGTAGATGCTCCAAAGTGAGTCCATCTGCAGCTCCAGAGCCGTCAAGCGGTCTAACAGGAGCTGCAACTGGACACATTTCTTCCACGTGAAGGAGCCAGGGACAGTGGACATGTCCCCAAGCTCCCACATCGCACACGAGGAGCATGAAACGGGTCTGAGATGTCCTGCCATGTCTTAAACCTTTGGTTAACTTGTACAACTACAATTCCAAAAAAAACAAAGGAAGAAATAAATATACCAACGAAATAAAAACAGAAAAACTACTTACCAGTCACTTACCAGGGATAAAAAGCACCTCCTGCCCACCCAGCTTCGAATCCCCACCTAGCTTCAAATTACCAAACTTACTCTTAGCTGTGTCTCACTCTTGGCTGTGTCTTCTCTGGCTCACTGGGGGAACTCACTGGAGTGAGTTACAAGTTGCTCTTTTAAATTGGCCTGAGTTGACTCACCTCCCCCACCTGCTTTTCTGTCAAAGGTGACTGACATTTAACTGCCAGCCAGTTATGTGAGTGGGTGGGGCAGCCCTTGTTAACCTTCACTGCCCAATTCTAGATTAATTTAAATTCTTTAAATTTAAAAAGGAACAGTCTTACCGATTGAACTTAATTCAATCGCCACCTAGCTTCAAATTCTCTAACTCACTCTTAGCTGTGTCTCACTCTGGCTGTGTCTTCTCTGTGTATGCTGCTCTTCATTGTTTTTCTCCAGTTGCTGGTGCATGGAGTGTCTTTTGTCTCCAGGCGGTGTGTCGTGACTGCAATATGTCTTGAATTTTTGGAGTGTGTTCTAGATCCAGACAGCCATACCTGTGATAAATGTCTGCACTTTGAGGAACATTAGCCCAGAGTTTCTGGGCTGGAGTCCAAGCTGCAGACATTACAGGGCACCAGGGAGGAAGAAAGATAGTTACCTGGTTGCTTAGCTCTGGCAGGCAGTTAGATCTCTTTGACTAACTCCAAAGTTCTAATTAGCCTGTTGTCGTGAACAGGAGATGCAACTTCAGGCAGGCAGGCATGAAGATTAAGCTTGCAGTGATGGAGAAGACTCAGCCATTGACTGAGCAACTAACATAAGCACTTGTTATTATGTGAACAGGAACAGCGGAGTGCATTAATGTACTGACTGAGACCATTGTGCAGAATACCATTCAAGTGGGGGAGTGGAGTCTTAAGGACAGTACAGCCTGGGTGATGGATAAGTTCTCTGCAGATATGATCGGACTTTCAAACGTTCTGGTGCCAGGCTGGAGATTAACTTGGAGTGGAAGGAGGATGATCCAGTTTTAGTGGTCAATGTTGCAACCAGCAACAATGATTTTCTGCTGAAAAGATTTGAGGAGAGAAGGTACAAGTATAAAATGCAAAACTCAAAAAGCGTTAATCTCTGGATTTTAGTTGAACCACATGCCAGTGAGCTGAGAGACAAACGGATTAGAGAGCTGACTACATGGCTCAAAGAATGGCTTGGGAAGAAGGGGTTCTGGATCATGGGGCACTGAGAAGAGTACTCAGGAAAATGAAGGGACCTGGGCTGGGATCAGGGCTGTGAATAGGGATTTAAAGAAAATGAATCTGGGGTTTCGGGGGGGGGGGGGGGGGGAAGCATTCAGTTGAAGGGAAATGTCAGGGCAGCAGACTAATGTAAAGATTTGGGTAAAGACAAGCAAAATGAGACCGGAAGAGACGTGAAGTTTAATGATATTGGTGCATCGGCGAATAAGGTCCATGCAAATCATGGTTAAAAAACTTTTATCTGAATGTGTGAAGCATTCATAATAAGATAGTTGAACTGGGATGCATTCTTTAAATCCATTGTTGAAACTTCCAGACTCCCACGTTTTCCCATTGACTGATGCCAAGTTAAGTGACCTGCAGTCGATCATTTTCTCATTCCTTTTTGTTTGATAATGGTGTTATATTTGCTAACTTCCAATTTGCTGGGGCAGTTATAGAATACAGGGAATTTTAGAAAATCAGAACCTGCACATCATTATCTCTGCAGCTATCTCTTAGAATTCTTGGCCATCAAATCTTGGCGAGTTGTCAGATTTTAGTCTCTCCAGTTAGTTTCTCCAGTGGCTTTTCTCTGCTCATAATTACCTTAATTTCCTTAACCGTCTTAGCCCTTGTTTATGCTTTATTTCTGGTATGTGATTTGTGCCTTACACTGTGAAAGCAGGCACAAAATAATTGATAAATATCACTGCCACTTCCTCATTCCCCATGATAATTTCTCCTTTCTATGCCTCCAAACCAGTGTTTTTCAAACTCTTTTTCCTGGGATCCACTTTTGGCAACCAGCCAACCTTCGAGACCCATGCTGGCCAACCTTTGCGATACGCGGCGACCGACCTTTGCGACACATGCCATTTCACTTACATTTTAATGCGAAAAGGGGAGCCTGCTTTTTCCTCACAATCTCACAAATCCAGTTGAAAGGAGCAGATGGCAATGCACATATTAGGTGCAGACTTCAGCCAGACTTTATGAAAACAGAAAATCCAACCTCGCACATGTAGTTCGATGTGAAAGGCAATAACAACAAAATGTGTGTTTTACTCAGCACAGGATACTCCTGGGAGATGGTACGCCAGAATGCTGACAGCCTCGTGAGCTTTTGGCGTGTTTTTAATATTGTGTTACAGGTAAGCTGCAGCAGCAATGGCTTTTAATTTGGAGTTAGCTGCACGTTAATAACTGACTTTGGGGTCTCGCCCTCGAAAGGAACTTTTCACACACCACTTCTCTTGCAAATTCTGAAAGTTCTCTCATTTGCCAGTACTTCCCTGCATGTAAAACACATGGGCTTTGCCTCCTTATTTGCATTGTCACATTGACAAAACCATACCTCGAGAAATCATCGTTGCACTTTTTTGTTCTGAGTAAAGTTTTTTTTTCAGGGCTGTTAACTAGAGACTCTGGAGCTCTAACACTACCAATGCTCTGTCCTGCCCTGGATTCAGACAAACCCCCTCCATGAAATTATGTTGTGAGATGCTCTCCAATAGGTAAACTCCCTATTTGAGTCTCCGGCTGTCTCTTATTTAAATAAAAATATTTAGCTTCATAGTTCACTTGCCTTGCTTGCCAGCAGCTGCAAAATCAAAACAATCCTGCTCCCTGCTTTGGTACCAATAACACGTTCCTGGATGGTGCTTCACGTCAATTCTACATGCAGGGCACGTGATCTATTCTCTGCTGCTTCTGACCAGAAGACTACATGCAGCCTAATCTGTATCTCCATGAAAAAGATAGCTGTGGCAGCAATTATCCACGTATAAGCCAGTAGCGGCTGTTCGGCTCTCCTCCCACGATCCGGGTCACTGCAGGAACGGCAGGGCCGATCACTCCGTGACCCTCCCGATACCCGCTCACGACCGTGAATTTGAAAAACCCTACTCCAAGAAACTTGCGTTCACTTTAGCTACTCTTTTTTGAAAATATATGTTTAAAAAAAAAACTTGCACCTGTTTTTATATTGCTGGCTAGTTGACTCTCACATTAATTTTCCTTTATTATCAACTTTTTGGTGGCCATTGTTAGGCACCTAAAACATTTCAAACCTCAAACTTACTACTATGCTTTACCACATTATAAATCTCTTTATTTAACCTAATGTTATCCTTAAATTCAATCTAATGTTATCCTCATATTCCCTAATAAACATTTAAACAAAATATTCGGCAAAAATACCACATTATTCTTATTATTATATTAAGCCGCTTATTGTTTTTTCTTCTTGCTGTTTTTGTTTTTGAGTGGAATGTATTTTTGCCGAACATTTTGTTTAAATGTTTCCCACTATTTTTTTTTATTGCCATACCTCTAAGCCAGATTTTCAATTATACTTATACAATTAACTTTATTTCAATTTAGGATTATTGTTTGGGGAAGGAAGATGTCGCTTTTAAACTTAATATGGAATTTAGTTGTATTATCACCATTTTCCTTGAGCAGATCATTCACTATGAGATTACTAATTAACCCTATCTCTTTGCACAGTACTAGATCTAAATAGCTTTATAAAAGTTGAATTCCACAACATTTGTTCAAGGAAAATGTAACAGAAGCTTCCTACAAATGCAAGTTTTAGATCACCTTTGCTAATTTGATTTGGTCCAGTTGATATGATGATTAAGACTCCATAACTATTACATAGCCTTTTTCACAAGCTCAAACTATTTATTGCTTAATTCTCTGCCAACAGTATAATTACTATAAGTTGGCCCACAAACATCTCCCAACCATAGCTATCGGATTATTGTTATTCCTGTTCTCTACTCTTCCTGATTCTACTTCCTGATCTTGTGAGCCAAGATCCTTTCTCACTACTGTCCTTATATTATCCTTTACCATCAGTGCTAATTCTCCCCCTTTTCCATTCGCCCTGCCTTTTTGAAATGTTGCACACAGTGGAATATTTATTTCCCAACCTTTGTTACTCCGTGACGATGCATCTGCAATGGCAATTAGGTCTGACACTCAGTGTTGTCAGTCAAAGGCAACATGAGTTTACAAAAGCAAATTGTGCTTCAGGAATTCATTAAGAGTTTATTTGAGAATGTAACTAATAGTGTGGATAGAAAGGAACAGGTAGATTTAGTGCACCTTTTCTTTCCTGAAGGCAATCAAGAAGATGCCACAAAAAAGTTAAGTACAATATAAGGGCTTATGGAGTTGGTTGTAATATAGTAGCATAAATAGAGGATTGTTTAACGGACAGAGAGCAGTGAGTGGGGTGTTTTTAATTTGGCTGGCTGTGACTAGTGGAGTGCTGTAATCTATATTAACGACTGAGACAAAAAAGACCGAGAGTAATAAATTTAGCTTTGCTAATGATGCAAAGCTAGGTGAATAGCATTCCCTCGCACCAACCATCAGCACCAGTATTAGTGAAAGGAATCACGATCTACTTGTAAGTTGGTTGCTGAATTATTTTATCTGGCTGCTGCTGAAATTGTATGTGTTTTGGCAATACTCTATATTTGCCTTAAGGGAGTTGCTGCCGAAGTACATTTTATTGATTTAGAGTCGTCTGCTGAAACAAATTCAATGAATATTAGTGTAAGCTCTGAATTATGTGACACATATCTGCATGGTGCTTATTTGTCATGGGTTGCACTTTGGCATCATCAACCATGTGATTAGCGAATAATCCTTGTTGTCTGGTAGCCACCCGTTGCTTTTTCTTGGTAGCTTAAATGCAACTGGCACAGCGGATTGCCACAGATTGAAGATATCATCAGTGTTGCCAGAATACAGGGCACCGATCTGCATTAATCGCTGTCTATGGCTTTATGTTGACTGAGTGTCATCTTTTACTGTTCCATAACTGGTACAGTTGACATCTGGCACTCCAAAGCAATGTGCCTGTTGTCTGTGGTACCCTGCACTCTGGAGAAGCCTGAAATCCTGGAAAGGTTGTTACTCCACCTGCCTTTCTGGCAAGATATAATGAAATGTAGTTAGTCCCAATTTAGAAAAGAGCCTCAATGACCCCCTTACACAACAATGGGATGACACATAGAAACATAGGAAATAGGAGCAGGAGAAGACCATTTGGTCCATCGAGCATTCTGTGCTATTTAATCAAATCATGGCTGACCATTTTCCTTCAGACCATTTTTTCCAACTACCCCACACACCTTGATGTCATAGGTATCCAGAAATCTTTCGATGGGCAGCACGGTAACACAGTGGTTAGCACAGTTTCTTCACAGCTCCAGGGTCCCAGGTTCGATTCCCAGCTTGGGTCACTGTGCGGCGTCTGCACGTTCTCCCCGTGTCTACGTGGGTTTCCTCCCCCCAGTCCAAAAATATGCAGGTTAGGTAGATTGGCCATGATAAATTGCTCTTAGTGTCCAAAAATGTTAGGTGGGGTTACTGGGTTGTGTGGATAGTGTAGTGCTCTTTCCAAGGGCCGGTGTAGACTTGATGGGCCAAATGACCTCCTTCGACACTGTAAATTCAATAATTTTATGAGCTTTCTGTCATGAATATGCTCAATGATTGAGCTTCGACAATTCTCTGGGGTACAGAATTCCAAATATTCAGCACTTCTGTGTGAACATAAGAACTAGGAGCAGGAGTAGGCCATCTGGCCCCTTGAGCCTGCTCCGCCATTCAATGAGATCATGGCTCATCTTTTGGGGACTCAGCTCCACTTTCCGGCCTGAACCCCATAACCCTTATTCCCTTTATTCTTCAAAAAACTATCTATCTTTACCTTAAAAACATGTAATGAAGGAGCCTCAACTGCAAGGTGGACGAGGGTAAAGCAGTTGATGTGGTGTATATGGATTTCAGTAAAGCGTTTGATAATGTTCCCCACGGTAGGCTATTGCAGAAAATACAGAGGCATGGGATTCAGGGTGATTTAGCAGTTTGGATCAGAAATTGGCTAGCTGATAGAAGACAAAGAGTGGTGGTTGATGGGAAATGCTCTGACTGGTGTCCAGTTATTAGTGGTGTGCCACAAGGATCTGTTTTGGGGCCGTTGCTGTTTGTCATTTTTATAAATAACCTGGAGGAGGGCTGTTGCACGTTTTACTTGAGTGTAATTCGCGTTTATTGGAGTGTATTAACACGCCTCCGTTTAAAGGCCGTGTGCTTAACACTGCTAGGCTCTATGTATGTATTTTCAGCTCGGGAGTCGCCAGGTGCCGTATCTAGACACCTCACAAATATTCCAAGGTCAGGTTCAAAGTAATAAAACGATACACCGATTAGTAAGTTCCAAACGATTAGTATTTATTATTACAAATATAATAAATACGCATGCACACGCTAAGGGACTAAGCTACAACTAAACTAAGCGATCAGAATACTTAACTAAACAGGAACAGGCAAGGTCAGGGAGCGAGGCCTTCGTTCCGATCGTGGTCTGCAACCTTCAGCGAGTGTGCTGGTCGCTGGGGGTCTAGTGGGGCTGGTTCGCGTAGCGAGCGTCGTATTGTCACTTACGGTTCGGCGGCTGGTGCTCAACGGCTGGAGTCAGGATACAAGTCGAAGTTCTTGGTCGAAGTCAAAGCCGGAGCACGAAAACAACAGACAGGACCATGTGTGGGGGTCTATCTTTATAGGGCCCCAATGTCCGCGCCTCTTTTGGGGCGGGCTTTCACCTTCAGGTATCGATTGGATCAGATCCTAATCGATATCTTTTGAATTCCCCCAATGTGAGGGTCTTTCCTCGATGGAGGGGGCGGTCTCTATGGTGGATACTTCTGGTGCCGCTCTGTCTGGACATCCACTTAAAGTATCTATTCAAAACCCAAATGTTGCCATTGTGTGTGCCCAGATCTGGATTGCCTCATTAATATGCAAAGCGTTTTGCTATTAACACCTTTGGTTTGAGATCTTCCACCTGGATAGAAACTAGTTTTGCTGCTTGCAAAATGCTAATCAGTCTTTGCAGACTGCTTGCCTTGGCTAAACTGCTTTTCCCTGCAGTCTTAGCAGTTCTCCATCTTGTTAGCCCAGTGTCCATCTTAGGTGGCTACAGGGTGTAGAAGGATGGGTGAGTAAATTTGCAGATGACACTAAAGTCAGTGGAGTTGTGGACAGTGCAGAAGGATGTTACAAGTTACAGAGGGACATAGATAAGCTGCAGAGCTGGGCTGACAGGTGGCAAATGGAGTTTAATGCAGAAACGTGTGAGGTGATTCATTTTGGAAGGAATAACAGAAAGGCAGAGTACTGGGCTAATGGTAAGATTCTTGGTAGTGTGGACGAGGAGAGAGATCTTGGTGTCCATGTCCATAGATCCCTGAAAGGTGCCACCCAGGTTGAGAGGGTTGTTAATAGAACATAGAACATAGAACAGTACAGCACAGAACAGGCCCTTCGGCCCTCAATGTTGTGCCGAGCCATGATCACCCTACTCAAACTCACGTATCCACCCTATACCTGTAACCCAACAACCCCCCCCCCCCCCTTAACCTTACTTTTATTAGGACACTACGGGCAATTTAGCATGGCCAATCCACCTAACCCGCACATCTTTGGACTGTGGGAGGAAACCGGAGCACCCGGAGGAAACCCACGCACACAGGGGGAGGACGTGCAGACTCCACACAGACAGTGACCCAGCCGGGAATCGAACCTGGGACCCTGGAGCTGTGAAGCATTTATGCTAACCACCATGCTACCCTGCTGCCCCTAAGAAGGCGTACGGTGTGTTAGCTTCTATTGGTAGAGGAATTGAGTTTCGGAGCCATGAGGTCATGTTGCAGTTGTACAAAACTCTCGTGTGGCCGCATTTGGAGTATTGTGTGCGGTTCTGGTTGCCACATTATAGGAAGGATGTGGAAGCATTGGAAAGGGTACAGAGGAGATTTACAAGAATGCTGCCTAGTATGGAGGGAAGATCATATGAGGAAAGGCTGAAGGACTTGAGGCTGTTTTCGTTAGAGAGAAGAAGGTTAAGAGGTGACTTAATTGAGGCATGCAAGATGATCAGAGGATTAGATAGGGTGGACAGTGAGAGCCTTTTTCCTCGGATGGTGATGTCCAGCACGAGGGGACACAGCTTTAAATTGAAGGGAGATAGATATAGGACAGATGTCAGAGGTAGGTTCTTTACTCAGAGAGTAGTAAGGGCGTGTAATGCCCTGCCTGCAACAGTAGTGGACTCGCCAACACTAAACACATTCAAATGGTCATTGGATAGGCATATGGACCATAAGGGAATAGTGTAGAGGGACTTTAGAGGGGTTTCACAGGACGGCGCAACATCATGGGCCAAAGGGCCTCTACTGTGCTGTAATGTTCTATGTTCTATGTAACCTGTAAGCCAATTGCAAAATATTGGAAGGCTGAAATAAAAAACAGAACATTTTAGAAATACTCAGCATGTCAGGTGACATATGTGGCAAGAGAAACATCAGAATTGAGTTAACATCAGAATTGGGCAAAGATAGAAATCTAATTGATTTTTTAAAAGTGTGAGTGGGTGAAGCTGGAGATTGGACAAAAAGGAAGGTTTGTGATAGGCTGGAAGACAAGAGCGATGAAATTACTAAGTAGTTGGTAGCATATGGCCAAAGGGAATGGTGATGGGACAAGGAAACAAAAGATGTGACTGCAGGAGGTGTGAATGACAGAATGATGAACACCTGCCATCCGAAAGCAAAACAAGAGTAAAATGAGTGACAGACTTCAATTGGCGCCTGCAAGCGGAGTGGCTGCGTTTAGTAGAAGCTCGCGCCGGTCCACGATATCACCGTCTTTTTCGGGGGTTCTCCGCAAAGTATTTTGGGGGGGGGGGGGGGAATAAACCTTTCTGGGGTTGGCCCTGTCTCCCTCTCCCTGTGACAGCTTCAAAGCTCAGTTTCACGGAGGCGGAAGGTTAAAAGGGCGGGAGGGTAGAGACTGGTCCTGGTGGGTTCGGCGGGGCGGCTGCACGTGGAGGAGGAGCGGGGATTGCGATCTGTTTCCCCAAGGGGCATCCTGAAAGCCGAAGGGCTCAAAGAGCACGGAGAGGAAGAGACAAACTTTTTTTGTGTTTTTTCTCTCTCCTGAAACCTTGAAGGAAGCAGTGGAGGCGGAGTCAAGTGGAGGCCGAGAAGCCAGGGCGCGATATAGGTGAGACGTCCCACATCGGATGGCTCCCGCCCAGAATGTGGTAAGAAGACTGAGCCCGGTCCCAGGGAAATTCTGGAGGTATGCAAAAAAAAAAGAAGAGCAAGAAATTTGAGATTGAAGAAGGAAGGAAGAGTGAGAAAAATGAAAAATAATAAGCTGTTGAACAATGCGAAAAGCAGCATCGCGAAAGAGAGGAAACGTGGGCTCGCTGTCGAATGAGAAGATGTGCAAAATGCTGACAAGATGCAGAGGCCGGACCGCATGGTGGGGCCGCACTACTTACAGTGGAGAAGATGACCGAGATGATGGCGGTGGAGCTGGAAAAGCAATTTGCGAGGCACATGGAGGCTTTGAGGAAGGAGATGGTGGTCACATTGAAGTCATTGGTGGAGGAGGCAATTGACCGGTGAGAGTAGCTGTGGCAAAGACATCGGCTGAGGTGAGAGAGCTGGGCGAGAAGATGAAGGAAGTGGAGGAGGCTGTGTCACAGTACAGCGACCAGCTCACCTCGATGGGGGACGAGCTGCGGAGGGCGGTGCAGGCCAACAGAGGGCTCTGAGCAAAGCTTGAGGACTTGGAGAACTGCTCGAGGCGGCACAATCTAAGAATTGTGGGCTTGCCCGAAGGGATAGAAGGTCCAAGGCCAACAGAGTACTTTGCTAAGAAGTTGGCGGAGCTGATGGGGGAGGGGGAGAATCCCTCTCGATACGAACTGGACCGAGCCCATCGGTCATTAAGGCCGAAGCCCAAAGTGAACGAGCCGCCAAGAGCAGTAATCATCTGTTTCCATAAGTACTGCATAAAGGAGAAGGTGTTAATCTGGGTGAAGCAGAAGCACGAGGTGCAGTGGGCTGGTGTCGGAGTTCGGATCTACCAGGACTTGTCGGTGGAGCTGGCAAAGAGACGAGTGGCGTTCGGGCGCGTGAAGGCGGCACTGTGCAAGAAGGGAGTGCGATTTGGTATGGTGTACCCGGCGAAGCTGAGGGTAACGTATGGTGCCATAGACTTTTATTTCAAGATAGCTGAGGTGGCTGAGGCGTTTGTGAGGGTAGAAGGCTTGGGACAGATGTGAGGAGCGGAGCTGGAAGAGAGACTGTGGACTGTGATTGGGGAGCTGGAAAATGTACAAATGTTATAACTTTCTTTTTACTGATTTGTATTGTAATTTACTTCTCTTCACATTGTTAGAGTTCAAGTTATTAGTTGGGTTGATTGCCATTCTGTGTTGCGACGCTTATATCATAGTTTAGTGAATTGTATGGGTTGGATTGTTGTTTTTGTTTTTTCTTTCTCTGGGACTGGGTCGGAGGGGACGGTATAGCGTGGGGGGGGGGGAGCCACCCGGGGGTGAGGTGAGAGGAGAGCTGCGGACATTGGAGCCTGGTTGACAGGTTTTGATGGGCCCACGAGGCGAGCGAGGGGAGGGGAAGGGATCGATGCGGGGGGGCGGAGAGAGACTGATGCTGGGAAATGTTTTTTCGAGAGGAAATGTAGGGGGGATTTTTGGGAGGAGGGTAGGGGTTCGATGTTAATAATGGATAGGGGCAGGTCAGGACCCGGTGGTATGATGATGGTGGATAAGAAGGGGGGCGGTGTGAGAGACCCCCAGTTAGGATAGTCACGTGGAACGTGAAGGGGTTAGGAGGTCCGGTCAAGGGTGCTTGCGCATCCTAAAATTTTGAAAGCCGATGTAACAGTGCTGCAGGAGACTCACTTGAGGGTGAAGGACGGTGAGACTTAAAAAGGGCTGGGTGAGTCAGGTGTTTCACTCTGGATGAAGGGCTCGATGGGTAGTGTTAGTGGTCAGCAAAAGAGTACGCTTCCAGATGGAGAAGGTGGCGGCAGATCAGGGGGGTAGATATGTGATTGTGACAGGCACGCTGGTGGGGAGGCTAGTGGCACTGTTAAGTGTATACGGTCCCAATTGGGATGATGTGGGATTCGCAAAGAAGGTGTTTGGGGTCATCCCCGACTTGGACACACAAACTGATAGTGGGGGGGGGGGGGGGGGGAACGACTGGAATTTGGTGCAGGAGCTAAGGTTGGACAGGCCACGGCCACACATGCTGGCCCCATCGGCGGGGGGAGGGGGGGGGGGGGAGCGTTAGCTGGGCTAATGTTGGAAATGAGAGGGGTGGACCCTTGAAGGCTTCTGCACCCGAGGGAGCTGGAGTACTCGTTTTTCTCAGCAGTCCACAAGGTATATTCACGGATCGACTTTTACGTGGTGGGGAAGGCTTTGTTGGCTGGGTTTAAGGGATCGGAATGCTCGGCAATTGCAGTGTCAGATCATGCTCTGCATTGGGTGGATATGATACTAGAGAAGGGGGTAGCGCAGAGACCAGGGTGGAAATTAGATGCGGGACTTTTGGGGAACCAAGTGTTTTGTGACAAAATTGAAAAGGTAATTAAGGAATACGTAGGTATCAACTGTACCTACGGTGAGGTGTCGAAGGCAGTCGTCTGGGAGGCTCTGAAGGCGGTGGTGAGGGGGGAGGTGACCTCGTTTAAGGCCAGGGTGGACAAGGAGGAGAGGTTGGAGCTGCAGAGGGTAATAGATGAGATGTTGGGAGGTAGATCGGAAGTTATGCAGAGGATGGGAACCCAGCAAAGCTGGAAAAAAGGAAGGAACTACATACAGGCGAGCTATAACCGACTATCTACCAGGAAGGTGTTGCGCCAACTGAGGGTAGCAAGGGGTGCAGTTTACGAAGGTACTGCCGGATAGGCTGGAGAAGTGCCTCCCGAAGGTAATAGGTGAAGATCAGATGGGGTTTGTGAGAGGGAGGCAGCTCTTTTCAAACATTTAGAAGGGTATCGAACGTTGTTATGGCACCGGCAGAGGGGAAGGAAACAGGTGGTTGTGGCATTGGACCGGGTAGAATGGGCGTACTTGATGGCAGTTCTGGAACGGTTTGGGATTGGACCAAGATTTGTGAATTGGGTAAAGCTACTATACAAGGAGCCGAGGGTGAGTGTCCGCACAAACAACATCAGCTCGAGATACTTTTCTCTGCACCATGAGACTAGGCAGGGATATCCTATGTCCCCCCTGCTGTTTGCACTCGCGACAAGAGACGTCGGCCATCGCATGAAGAAGTTCGGGAATATGGAAAGGAATAGTGCGAGGGGGGGGGGGGGCGCGGCCAGAGCATAGGGTGTCCCTATATGCCGATGACTTACTGTTATACGTGTCGGAACCGATTGTGTCGATAGGGGGGCTATTGGAGCTGCTTCGAGTGTTTGGGTCTTTCTCAGGGTACAAGCTGAATCTAGACAGGAGTGAGTATTTTGTGGTATCTCGGCCGGGTGTGGGGACAGGGGTGGGGAGGCTGCCATTCCGTAGGGCAGGGACTCACTTTAGGTACTTGGGGGTGCAGGTTGCCCGGGAGTGGGGGGGGGGGGGGGGGGGGAGTCATCGGCATATAGGGACACCCTATGCTCTGGCCGCGCCCCCCCTCACACTATTCCTTTCCATATTCCCGAACTTCTTCATGCAGGTGCAACATTTTGAGTTTGGCAGGAAGAGTGAAAGCTGATCTGGCAAGTTGGGATGGTCTCCCTCTGTCACTGGCGGGTCGGGTACAGGCAGTTAAAATGAACGTGTTGCCACGCTTTCTGTTTATTTTTCAATGCCTGCTGATTTTCCTGCCAAAGGCTTTTTTCAGAGAGATTGAGGGAAGGATTATGTTGTTCATATGGGGAGGGAAGGTGGCCAAAGTTAGAAAAGTGCTACTACAGAGGGGAAGGCAGGCGGGGTTTGGATCTTCCAAACCTGATGTAATACTACTGGGCAGCGAATGTGGAGAAGGTGCGGAGCTGGATAGAACATAGAACATATAACAGTACAGCACAGAACAGGCCCTTCGGCCCTCAATGTTGTGCCGAGCCATGATCACCCCACCAAACCCACGTATCCACACTATACCCGTAACCCAACAACCCCCCCCCCTTAACCTTACTTTTTATTAGGACACTACGGGCAATTTAACATGGCCAATCCACCTAACCCGCACATCTTTGGACTGTGGGAGGAAACCGGAGCACCCGGAGGAAACCCACGCACACAGGGGGAGGACGTGCAGACTCCACACAGACAGTGACCCAGCCGGGAATCGAACCTGGGACCCTGGAGCTGTGAAGCATTAAGAGGGGTTGATTCCCAGTAGGTCAGAATGGAGGAGAGTTTGTGCAGGGGGTTGGATTTGAAAGCACTAGCAGCAGCGCCGCTCCCGATAGCCCTGGGGAGGTACTCGGGGAGTCCGGTAATAATAGCTTCATTGAGAATTTGGAGGCAGGTTCGCCAACACTTCGGGTTGGGGGCAGGGTCAAGGGAAATGCCGATTCGGGGGAACCACAGATTTGAGCCAGGGAGGTGGGATGGAAATTTTCAGAAATAGGAGGAAAAGGGGATTAAGACACTAAAAGATTTGTTTCTTAGGGGTTGGTTTGCAGGATTGAAGGAGCTGGAAGCAAAGTATGGGCTGGAGCAGGGGGAAATGTTCAGATACTTGCAGATTCGAGATTTTGCCAGATAGGAGATACAGAACTTCGCGGAGGAGCCGGCCTCCACATTGCTGGAGGAGGTGCTGACGACAAGGGGACTGGAGAAGGGGGTAGTGTCAGAGTTTTACGGAGCTATTTTGGAAGAGGAGAAGGCACCACTGGAAGGGATCAAAGCAAAATGGGAGGAAGAGTTGGGAGAGGATATGGAGGAAGGATTCTGGTGTGAGGTTCTCCGGAGAGTGAATGGGCGGAATTCACCGACCCCCCCCCCCCCCGCAGGGTCGGAGAATCGCCGGGGGTCGGCGTGAATCCATCCCCGTTGTCCTCCGAATTCTCTGGCCCTCCAAAAGTCGGCGAGGCGTGAGTCGGGCTGCCCGCCTTGGAGAATGGCAGGGACCGGCGTGCCTCAATGGGCCCTGGGGGCTGCCTGAATTCTCCAGCCCGCGATCGGCCGAAGTCCCTCTGGTTTTTTGACAGTCCCGCCAGTGTGGATCAGACTAGGTCCCTTACCGGTGGGACCTGGTGGTGTGGGCGGGGTCCTGGGGGGGGGGGGGCGTGGGACGATCTGGCCCTGGGGCGTGCCCCCACGGTGGCCTGGCCCGCAATCGGGGCCTACCGATCCACGGCCGGGCCTGTGTCGTGGGGGGGACTCTTTTCCTATGCATCGGCCGTGTCGGCCTCCGCGATGGCCGACGCGTAGGTGAACCCCCCCCCCCCCCCCCCCAACCACGCATGCACGGGGATGACGTCATGCGTGGACTCTCGCCGGCCGCCAGAGTCCCTTCGGCCCTGGCTGGCATGGCACCAAAGGCCTTCCATGCTAGCCGGCGGGGCGCAAACCACTCCGGCGCCGGCCGAGCCCCTGAAGGTGTGGAGGATTCCGCACCTTTGGGGCAGGCCGATGCCGGAGTGGTTCACGCCACTCCATCCCGCCGGGACCCCCCGCCCCGCTGGGTACGGGAGAATCCCGCCCAATTCCTCCACCTCGTGCGCGAGGGGGTGCCCTCCTAATCACGTTCATATGTTTTGGAATTGTCCAAATTTAGATGATTACTGGAAAGTGTTTTTTAGGGTAATTTCTAAATTGGGGCACGTGAAATTGGACCCGGGCCCCCGGGAGTCCGCATTCGGGGTGTTGGACCTGCCAAGGTTGGAAATGGGTGCGGAGGCAGATGTTGTGGCCTTCACCTCGGTGATCGCCCGAAGACGGATCCTGTTGGGTTGGAGAGCAGCCTCTCCTCCCTGTGCCCTGGCATGGCGGGGGGGATCTGTTGGAATTCTTGACTCTTGAGAAAGTTAAGTTTGAACTGAGGGGAAGGATGGAGGGGTTCTGCAATTCATGGGCATTATTCATTATTTCATTATGCACTTTCAAGAACTGGACAACATTGAACATTAGTTTGTGGGGGGGTGGGTGGGAGGGGGGGGGGGGGGCGATGGGTGTTAATGGGGGCTTCCTGATTCCTTTTTGGCAGTTGTTTACGTGAACATGTGGACGAATGTTTTGGGTTTGGTGGGAGGATGGGATCGTTGTCATTGATATGGGGATTGACATATTTGTTACTGATTATTGTTTATTGTTGGTGTGTGTAAATTTGGGAGAAAATGCGAAAAAAGAGGCGAATAAAGAAATATAAAAAAAGAGTAAAATGAGTGCAAAACCGAAACCTGCAAAGAAAGGATGTCGAAGAGGGTTCAAGGACAGAATCAATTTGGCTAGAGCGAATGAATAAAAATGGCGCAATTAAATTACTCGGTGTAGCCTATAGACTGCCAACCGTCCCCTGTGAGAAGTATGTGGAAGAACAAATCTGCATGGGAATTATAGAGATACAAGCATTATAGAGTAGTTATAATAGGGCACTTTAATTACCCAAAGACAAAAGCTCTTGGATTACATTCAGGAAAATATCTACAGCAGTATGTGTTCACTCCACCAGGAAAGGAGCTGGTTCTTGGAAATGAGGTGGGCCAAGTAGATCAAGTGTCAGCGGGGAACATTTAGGAGACAATGATCATTGTATCAGAAGGTTTAAGATGATGATAGAAAAAGGCAAATAAGTAAGAATAATTAACTGGGGGAGAGCCGACTTCAATGGGGCAAAAATGGAACTGAACTGGTTAAACTGGAATGAAAGGTTGATGGGAAATTGTAGCTGGATAATGGGCTACCTTTAAAACAGTGTTGTCTGCAAATTATCAGACACTCGACCAGTTTATTATTAAAACAGTTAATCAGATGCCCTCACTTACGAGACAAAGGACAGAAACAGGTTTGTGGTTCAACCCAAATTTATTTACAAGTTCAATAAATGGTAACACAAAGTTGCCATCCCCAAATTATCTTGATCTTATTTACCCAAGAGTCTAATACTACCCATGCTGATCAACTCAATTTGAGCCATGGGTCCAATTCTCTGAGCCTCTCCTGTCTCAGGGTCCTCGTCTTGGAAGGTGATTCTCTTCTGTACGCCCTCTTCTGTCCGTCACTAGGTTGTCGCCGAGGCTTGTCTGTAGTCTCCTTCACTCCACGTCCTGCTAGGTCTTTGCTGGGAATGGCCTTCAGATATCCCTTCTTATCTCCGCACCCCCCTCCCCCTTCCATAATATTCTCGCGCCCTTCCATAATATTCTCTGACCGTCAGCTAATGAGGCCACTTGGCGGGATTTGCAATACCCAGAATCCCCCCCAGGATCCATTTTCAAGTGCATTGACTACACGTAATTCTGGCTGCAGGCTGTGATTCAATTTAAAGTGCCCAATTCTGTGTTGGGCTCACGATTCAGGCCGTTGGCCATCTGGACACAGTCAAGGTACATTCCCTTAAATGGGGAAAGGTAGGGCAAACAAATCCAGAACTCCCTGGATGAAAGTTGAGGAAGAAAAAGTGTGATTAGGCCAAGTGTCAGCAGTTGAAAATGAAGAGGTATCTCAAAGGTTCAGAGGAGAAGTGAAAAAGCTCTTTGGAGAAACAGAGGGTCTATGAAAAAAAACTTGTCAGTCAGCAGAAAGGGGAGTCCCAAAGTCCCAAAGAAATAGGAAAAGGTGATAAAAGGAAGAGTAGGGCCGATTAGGGACCTGAAGGGAATTTATACATGGAGACTGGAGGAATGGCTCAGGTATTATACAAATAATTTGCATCTGTCTCTCCCAAGAAGATAGATGCTACCAGCACATGGCAACAAATGAGGAAACTCTGTCACTATAAATGTTAAAAATTAATGAGGTGGGAAGTGTTCAATAGACTGTCAGTACTGAAAATTGACGAGGCACTGGTCACAATATCCAAGGATATTGAAGGAAGCGATAATGGAAATTACAGGGGTGCTGGCCATAATCTTCCAGTCTTTACACCCTTGTTTAAAAAATGGTTGTAAGGATAGCTCCAGCAATTACAAGCCATTCAGTTTAAGATCAGTGGTGGGCAAGCTCCTAGAAGCAATTATTTGGGATAGAATTAACCGTCACCTCGATAAATGTGGGTTGATTAGGAAGAGCCAGCATGGGTTTCCAACGGGAAAGTCATATTTATCTAACTTGCTGGGTTTTTTGAGGAGTTAACAGAAAGAGTCAATAAGAGTAATGCTGTTGATATGGTGTACATGGACTTTCAGAAGGCATTTTTTTACAGTGCCACACAACCTAGTTGTGAGAAATGTTATAGCTCAGGGACTAAAAGAGACAGGAGCAACACGAGTACAAAATTGGCTGAATAATAGGAAGTAGAGAGCAATGAGCAATGGATATTTTTTGGTCTGCGGGATGGTTTGTTTGTTGCTTTCCCTGATATACATGAACTTTTTCAAAAAATTTATTTTATTCCGAACATATTCAAAAGTACAAAAGCATAAATAAATCGAAGAACGTTCTCCACATCTCACAATTTGGACAAGTTCTTCTCCCCGACACCCCCCCACAGCGTCCCCACGACGAATAATTTCCCAAACATTTTTTTAACAAACATTTTATTAAGGCATGTATGGTTTTATAACAAAAGATACAAATACAAATGTTAACAAAATTCCGTGGGTAACACCCCGCCAACATAGCTTATACACACAATCCCCAAGACCCTCCATCTCCTCTCGCTGATCCCACCTAATTTGAACTAAACTAAACTAAGCTAACTCCCCATGTCCCCTTTATTTCCTAACCCCCCTCTCTCCCAGTTTAGTTTTCCCTGAAGAAGTCGATAAATGGCTGCCACCTCCGGACGAACCCTAACATTGACCCTCTCAGGGCGAACTTAATTTTCGCAAGCCTGAGAAACCCTGCCATGTCGCTAAACCATACCCCCGATTTCGGGGGCTCCGAGTCCCTCCACGCTAATAGGATCTATCTCCGGGCGACCAAGGAGGCAAAGGCCAAAATGTCAGCCTCTCTCGTTCCCTGGACTCCCGGGTCTTCCGACACTCCAAAGATCGCCACCTCTGGACTCAGCACCACCCTCGTATTTAGCACTGTGGACATGACCTCGGCAAATCTCTGCCAGAATCCCCTAAGCTTTGGACATGCCCAAAACATGTGGACATGATTTGCGGGCTCTCCTGCACACCTCACACACCTGTCCACTACCCCAAAAAACCTGCTCATCCGGGCCACCATCATGTGTGCCCGGTGAACCACCTTGAATTGTATCAGGCTAAGCCTGGCACATGATGAGGATGTGTTGACTCTATGCCGTGCATCCTCCCACAGGCCTGCCTCCAGCTCCTTACCCAGCTCATCTTCCCACTTGCGCTTTACCTCCCCTATCTGGGTTAGAACATAGAACATAGAACAGTACAGCACAGAACAGGCCCTTCGGCCCTCGATGTTGTGCCGAACAATGATCACCCTACTTAAACCCACGTAACCCGTATACCCGTAACCCAACAATCCCCCCATTAACCTTACACTACGGGCAATTTAGCATGGCCAATCCACCTAACCCGCACATCTTTGGACTGTGGGAGGAAACCGGAGCACCCGGAGGAAACCCACGCACACAGGGGGAGGACGTGCAGACTCCACACAGACAGTGACCCAGCCGGGAATCGAACCTGGGACCCTGGAGCTGTGAAGCATTGATGCTAACCACCATGCTACCGTGAGGCCCCACTCTATGACCTCTTTATAAATTTCCGAGACCTTCCCTTCCCCCACTCCTGTTTTTGAAACAACCTTGTCCTGTATCCCTGTGGCGGTAGAAGCGGAAAGGTTGAAACCTGCTTTCGCACAAAGTCCCTCACCTGCAGATAGCGAAACCCATTCCCACCCGGCAATTCAAACTCCTCCTCCAGATCCTCCAAACAAGGAAAGCTCCCATCAATAAACAGATCTCCCAGTCTCTCAATACCTGCTCTCTGGCACCTCGGAAACCCCGCCATCCAACCTCTCTGGGACAAACTGGTGATTGCCACAAATTGGAGCCCACAACGATGCTCCCTCCAGACCCATATGCTTCCGCCACTATTCCCAAACTCTCAGAACTGCCCCCATCACCGGGCTTGTGGAGTACCAGGCTGACGAGAACAGCAGAGGTGCCTTTACCAGTGTTCGGAAATTGGGCCCCTACATTGTTTTTTAAAAACGCATTTTATTCAAACTTGTATCCAAGTAGGTTACTACCCGGGAGTCCAGGGAACGTGAGAGGCTGACCTTTTGGCCTTTGCCTAATGTTACCCCGGGAAACATTCTTCCCAACAATCAACTATACAGTTTGTACAGATTTTTCTCCTTTTTCATCCCCCCCTCCTCATTACCCACCCCCTTGCGACGAACACCTCCTAAAACACGGTCACAAACATCCCCCACCTTTTCTCAAACTCCCTTGCTGAGCCCTTAACTCATACTTTATCTTCTCTAACCAGGAAGTCATACAGGTCACCCAACCATGCTGCTCCTCCCGGTGGAGATGCCAACCGCCACGCCAGCAAAATTTGTCAGCGTGCAATCAGAGAGGCGAAGGCCAAGACATTGGCCTTCCTCCTCTCCATGAGCTCCGGCTTCTCTGAAACCCCAAATATCACCACCAAAGCGTCCGGGTCTACTCCCTCCTCCACTATCCTGGCTAAGACCACGAACACTCCTGCCCAGAATCTTCCCAATTTTACACAACTCCAAAACATGTGCGAATGATTCGCTGGCCCCAGCCCACACCTCACACTCATCTGCTACCCCCTGAAAGAACCCACTCATTCTTGCCCGAGTCATATGCATCCTGTGCACCACCTTAAACTGTATCAGACTCATCCTTGCATAACAGGACGTCCCGTTTACCCTTCGCAGTGCCTCACTCCATACTCCCCAATTGATCTCCACTCCCAACTCCGCTTCCCATTTCTCCTTGATCTTCACCACCCGCTCGCCTCCCTGCTCCCCCAGCCACTTATATATATCCCCAATTCTTCCCTCCCCTTCCACATCCGGAAGCAGCAGTCGCTCCAGCAGTGTGTATCCCGGCAATCTAGGGAACCCCTTCCAGACCTTTCGTGCAAAGTCCCTAGCCTGTAGATACCTGAACTCACTACCCCTCCGCAGCTCTACCCTCTCCCTTAGTTCCTCCAGACTGGCGAACCCTTTCTCCAAATACAAATCTCTCACCTTGACCAACCCCACTTCCCTCCACCTCCTGTACACACTATCCACTCCCCCCCCCCCCCGGCTAAAACCCATGATTCTCGCACAGCGACGTTAGCATCGACATCCCTTCCACCCTAAAATGCCTCCTCAGCTGATTCCATATCTTCACCGTGGACTGCACCGCTGTGCTCCTTGAATACCTACTCGGAGCCATTGGCAATGCTGCCGTTACCATAGCCCTCAAACTAGACCCCTTACAAGATTCCTCCTCCATCCTAACCCACAACCCATCTCCTTCCCACCACCACCGCACCTTGTCCACATTTGCCGCCCAATAATAATGAAGCCAGTTTGGCAACGCCTTCTGCCTCTGTAGCAGGGTCCTCCCCACCCTCAGCACCTTCCCCGTGAATACAAAGAAGAGATGATTGTGTCCACTTTCCAAAAAAAGGCCTTTGGTATAAAATCGGGAGAGCCTGAAAGATAAACAAAAACCTCGGCAGAATATTCATTTTCAGAACTTGGACCTTCCCTGCCAACGTCAAATGCAGTGTATCCCACCTCATAAATTCCTCCCTGGCCTCCTCCACCAGCTTTGTTAAGTTCCACTTATGGAGCCCCGTCCATCCCCTCACTACCTGAATCCCAAGTACCTAAACCTATCCCTCGCTCTTGTGCCTCTACATGATGCCGCCTCTCCAGGCTCCCATACTGACCCCTCCCCCACTACTCACTTCCTGATCATAGCTATATTAGCCGCACAGTAGTAATTCCTAAAGTTCGGAAAGGCCCCCCCCCCCCCATCACAAAAGCCCCGTGAACCGGCCAAATTGCCCTAAGATCCGCATAATCTCTCCCTTCCCCCCCCATAATGGTCAGAAATATATGGGAGTAGGTCTTCCGCACACAATTGGACCCTGTGCTCTCCGCGCACCCCCTCTGCCTCCCCGGACTCGCTCCTTCCAGTCCTTTGATGCTCTCAACGCCATCGCCAATGGTTCTATAGCCAAGGCAAACAACATTGGGGAGAGTGGACATGTCTAGTACCCTGGTGTAGTCTAAAGTAGTCCAAACTCACCCGGTTTGTTCGTATACTTGCCACCGGCTCCTGGTACAGCAACTGGACCCAGTCTACAAAGCCCTGATCGAGGCCAAACCCAAACCACCCCAGGATCTGCCACTAATACTCCCATCCACCCGGTCAAAGGCCTTCTCTGAGTCCATAGCGACCACTACCTCCACCTCCCTCCCCTCGGAGGGCATCATGATGACATCCGAGAGCCGCCTGACATTGGCCGTTAACTGCGTGCCTTTGACAAATCCCATCTAGGCCTCCTCTATCAACCCCGGTACACAATCCTCTATTCTTGAGGCCAAAACCTTGGCCAGCATTTGGCGTCAACATTTAGTAGGGAGATTGGTCTGTGTGACCCGCATTGTTCCGAGCCCTTCTCCCGCTTCAAGATTAATGAGATTGAAGCCTGTGACATTGTTGGGGGAAGAACACCCTGCTCCCTTGCCACATTAAATGCCCTCACCAGCATCAGGTCCAGCACCCCACACAACCATCTGGTCCCGGGCCTTGCCCGACTGCATGGCCTCCAATCGCTCTACTACTTCCACAATCCCGATCGGGGCACCCAGCCTCTCCACCAACCCTTCCTCCACCTTCGGAAACTCCAAGCCCTCCAAGAATTGATTCATCCCCTCCACCCCAGCTGAGGACTCCGACTCATACAACCGACTATAAAATTCCCTGAACACCCCATTCACCCCTGCTGGGTCCAAGACCAGCTGCCGCTGACGTCACTGCCGGCGCATGCGCCGACCGGCGGAAGCCTTTCGGCCAGCCCCGCTGCCGGGGGCGCCGTTTTTTGCGCCAGTCTTCTGATGCAAACCGCTCCGGCGCGGGGCTGGCCCCCAAAGGTGGGGAGAATTCCCCACCTTTGGGGAGGCCCGACCCCTGAGTGGTTGGCGCTACTCCCCTACGCCGGCACCCTCCGTCACGCCGGGTAGGGGAGAATGCCGCCCCCTATCTCCCTGGCCGCTTCCTTTTTCCTGAGCTGATGTGCTAGTATCCTACTGGCCTTCTCCCCATACTCATATATTGCCCCTCTCGCCTTCCTCAACTGCCCCACTGCCTTCCCTGTGGATATCAGCGCAAATTCCATCTGCAGCTTCTGGCGCTCCTTCAACAGTCTCTCCTCTGGGCCTTCCGAGTATCTTCTATCCACCTGGAGTATCTCCCTAACCAGCCTATCCATCTCTGCCCACTCCACCTTCTCCCTCTGAGCCTGTATCGAAATCAGCTCTCCCCCCCTAACTACTGCCTTCAGAACCTCCCATGCTGTTGCCATCAAAACCTCCCATGTGTCATTTATCTCCAAATAATTCTGGAGGGCCTCCCTCACCCATCTGCATACCTCCTCATCTGCTAGCAGTGACACATCCAATCTCCATTGCGGGCGCTGGCCCCCCTCCTTGCTCACCCGTAAATCCACCCAATGCGGGGCCTGGTGTGACACAACTATCGCCGAATACTCAGCATCCAGCACCTTCACCAGCAAGGCCCTATCCAAAATGAAAAAAATCAATCCTGGAGTACACTTAGTGTACATGGGAGAAAAAAGAGAATTCCTTCGCCCTGGGTCGTCTGAACCTCCACGGATCTACACATCCCGTCTGTTCCATAGACCACTTTAGCTCGTTCGCCGTGACTGACACCCTCCCTGTCCTCGAACTCGACCGATCCCCCCCCTCTCCCCCCCATGACCAGCCTATGTGAGTCCAGGTCCGGGATCTTCCCCGGCACCTGCCTCATAAACTTCACGTCGTCCCAGTTTGATGCATAGATATTCACTAATACCACCGGCAACCCCTCCAGCTTCCCACTCACCGTAACATACCTCTCCTCCATATCCGACACTATGCTCCCTTCTTCGAATGACACCCGCTTATTGATCAAGATCGCTACCCCTTCTAGTTTTAGAGTCCAGCCCTGAATGAAATACCTGCCCGACTCATCCCTTCCTCAGCCGAGTCGTATCCACTACCCTCAAGTGTGTCTCCTATTGCATTGCCACATCTGCCTTCTAATTCTTCAAATGCGCGAACAGGCAAGCTCTCTTGACCGGCCCATTCAGCCCTCTCACCTCCCATGTGATCAGCCTGGTCACAGCTCGCTATCTTCCCATTTGCAGATCCTCGTCTGTCTGGCCCACCTCGGGATCTGTTCCTTGTCCAGGAACCAGTGTGTTTGTACCACCACCGGCTCATTTCTCAGCGGTTTCCTCAGCAGTGCTGTGTGTACTCTATCCACTTATGAGGTGAATGCACCTTCCCCCAGCAGCTTCTTGAACATACACGCCACATATGCCCCTGTATCCAATCCCACGCTGCCCTCCGGGAGGCCAACGATCCTCAGGTTCTGCCTGGGTGACCTGTTCTCCAGATCCTCCACTTTCTCTTTTCTGGTGGCTCTTCAACAGCCCCATCTCCGTTGCCATCGCGTCTAGCTTGTCATCATGCTCAGCAGCCACCTCTTCCACCTTCCAACGCCTGTCCCTGGGTTTCCAGTCTCTGCTCCACACGGTCAACCCCTGTCTTAATCGGATCCAGGTATTCCTCTGTTTGCTGAGCAAAGCTCTCCTGAGGAAAGGCCACCAGCTGCTCCATTGACCACTGGGCCGGCAGTTTTGGTCCATGACCCTCTGCCATCTTTTCCTGTGCTGCAGACTCTACTCCCTTCTTTGACCAACGATCTCTCCTTTTCAGACCACTTCTGGTCCACGAATCCATACTCTGGTGGGAAATCTTACTCCTCTACCTCACCAATCTCCTGTTTTGTCAATCAAATCCCCCATACATTGGGGAAATTAGGACAGCACGGTGGCACAGTGGTTAGCATTGCTGCCTACGGCGCTGAGGACCTGGGTTCAAATCCCGGCCCTGGGTCACTGCCTGTGAGGAGTTTGCACATTCTCCCCGTGTCTGCGTGGGTTTCGCCCCACAACCCAAAAATGTGCATGTTAGGTGGATTGGCCACGTTAAATTGCCCCTTAATTGGAAAACAAATAATTAGGTACTCTAAATTTAGAAATAAAAGGAATGCGGGCAGGTCTGGAGCATGTTTGGGGCAGCATGGTAGCATTGTGAATAGCATAATTGCTTCACAGCTCCAGGGTCCCAGGTTCGATTCCGGCTTGGGTCACTGTCTGTGCGGAGTCTGCACATCCTCCCCGTGTGTGCGTGGGTTTCCACCGGGTGCTCCGGTTTCCTCCCACAGTCCAAAGATGTGCAGGTTAGGTGGATTGGCCATGATAAATTGCCCTTAGTGTCCAAAATTGCCCTTAGTGTTGGGTGGGGTTACTGGGTTATGGGCTTGGGGTGGAGATGTTGACCTTGGGTAGTGTGCTATTTCCAAGATCCGGTGCAGATTCGATGGGCAGAATGGCCTCCTTCTGCACTGTAAATTCTATGATCTATGAAATAAGTCTCAAAGGTGAACCACAAGCAGGACCTACCAAATAAGCGACCACTCACTCCATGGCCGCCACCGGAAGTGCAGTTCCCCGATCTTATCCTCGCCGTCCACATTTGAGAGCAGCAGCTATTCCAATAGGGTGTACTCCGGCAGTTTGGGAAATCCTTTCCATTCTTTCCACGTAAAGTCCCTCACTTGCATTTGCCTGAATTTGCTTCCCTTTGGAAGCTCTACTTTCTCCTGCAACTCTTTCACACTTGCAAACCTCTGCTCCAGGTATAGATCCCTCACCTTCACCAGCCCCACCTCTCGCCACCTATACAAGCCATCCGTCTCCCCTGGCTTAAACCCGTGGTTCCCACACAGCGATGTTAGCACCATCACCCCCTCCATCCTAAAGTGTCTCCTCAACTGGTTCCACACCCTAATTGTGGACTGTACCACCAGGCTTTCTGTGTACCTCCTCAGTGCCAGCGGTAGCGCTGTGGTCACCATGGCCCTTTGGCTGGACCTCTACAGGACTCTTCATCCATTCTAACCCCTCTCCTTCCCGCCACCGCCTCACTTTCTCCGCATTTGCCGCCCAATAGTAGTTCAACAGATTCGGTAACGTCAACCGTTCTTTCTGCAGGCTCTCTTCACCCTAGGTACTTTCCCACCCATATAAACTCTGAAATCGCTGCATCCAGTTTCTGGAAAAAGGCCTTCGGAATGATGATCCCAGGAGGGTCTGGAATACTAGCAGGAACCTTGGCAGCCCATTCATTTTTACCATCAGGACCCTCCCTGTCAGTGTCAAGCGTAACATTTCCTCCCTTACCCGTTCAGCAACTTTGTTCGGTCTCATTTGTGCATCGTTGCCCCTGTCACCTGAACCCCAGGTACCTAAAACTATTCCCGGCAACCGTAAATGGCAACACCCCCATATTCGCTCCCCGACCCACCTCATTCACCGGAAACACGTTGCTCTTTTCTACACTCAGTTTATAGCCCGAGAAAGTCCCGAATCTCTCTAGTGTGTCCATAATTCTCCCCATACTTTCCAGTGGGTCTGATACGAACAGCAACAGGTCGACTGCTTACAGCGACACTCAGAGTTCCCTAGTCTCCCTCACAATCTCCTGGCTCTCTTCTGACCCCTTAAGGGCCATCACCAAGGGCTTTACCATCAGCGCCAGCAACAACGGCAATAACGGACACCCCTGCCTCATTCCCCTCTGCAGTCCGAAATTCCATGAACTCATCTCGTTTGTCCGTACATTCGCCACCAGGGCCACGCACGACAAATGCACCCAGGTCACAAACTTCGGCCCAAATTCAAACCTTCACAGAACTTCTAACAGGTGCCGCCCATCAAAAACCTTCTCTGCGTCCAGAGAGACCACTACAACTGGTACCCGTCCCTTCAGGATTATGATCACGTTTAATAACCGCTTAATGTTACAGGAAAGTCTCCTGCGCCTCACCAAACCCATTTGGTCCTCTGCAACCACACCCGGAACGTATCCTGCCATCCTCCCTGCCACTAACTTAGCTAATACTTTTGAATTCGTATTTAACAATGACATGGGCCTATATGACCCACACTCTAGCGCATTTTTCCCCTTCTTCGGGATTAGCATGATCTTCACCTGGGTCAGTGTCTCCGGCTCCTCCCCCTTCTAGAATGCCTTGCTAAACATCGCTGGAATATTGTGCACAGTTCTGGGTACTGCACTGTAGGAAGGAGGTAAATGCATTGGAAAGGGTGCAAAAGAGGTTGACGAAGATGTTTCCAGTGATGAGAAACTTCAATTGTAAAGATAGATTAGAGTGGTTGGGACAGTTCTTCTTGGAGGGAAGGTTAATAGGAGTTTGATAGAGATTTTCAAAGTCATGAGGGGGCTGCACAGAGTAGAAAGAACATACAGTGCAGAAGGAGGCCATTCGGCCCATCGAGTCTGCACCGACCCACTTAAGCCCTCACTTCCACCCTATCCCCGTAACCCAATAACCCCTCCAAACCTTTTTGGTCACTAAGGGCAATTTATCATGGCCAATCCACCTAACCTGCATGTCTTTGGAATGTGGGAGGAAACCGGAGCACCTGGAGGAAACTCATGCAGACACGGGGAGAACGTGCACACTCCGCAGTGACCCAGCGGCGAATCGAACCTAGGACCCTGGCGATGGAAGTCACAGTGCTATCCACTTGTGCTACTGTGCTGCCCACAAAGTTGATGGGGAGAAACTGTTCCTACTTGTAAAGGATCAAGAATGGGAGGGTACAGATTTAAAGTGATATGCAAAAGAAGCAAGTGTGATACAAGAAAAAACGTTTTCACACAACAAATGTTTTGGGTCTGGAATGTACTGCCTGGAAGTCTGGTGGAGGCAGGTTCAATTGTGGCATTCAAGTGAGCGTTCAACGATGTCCAGGGGTATGGGGAAAAGGCAGGCAAATGCACTAGGTCATGATGCTCATTTGGAGAGCTGGTGCAGACATGATGGGCCAAATGGTCTCCTTTTGCTCCATAACAATTCTGTGATTCTGTGAACTTCAGAGGTTTTGTTCCGAAATTGCTTATAGAACATAGAACATAGAACGATACAGCGCAGTACAGGCCCTTCGGCCCACGATGTTGCACAGACATGGGAAGTCAAAAACTAAAGGCCATCTAACCTACACTATGCCATTATCATCCATATGCTTATCCAATAAACTTTTAAATGCCCTCAATGTTGGCGAATTCACTACTGTTGCAGGTAGGGCATTCCACGGCCTCACCACTTTTGCGTAAAAAACCTACCTCTGACCTCTGTCCTATATCTATTACCCCTCAATTTAAGGCTATGTCCCCTCGTGCTAGCCACCTCCATCCGCGGGAGAAGGCTCTCACTGTCCACCCTATCTAACCCTCTGATCATTTTGTATGCCTCTATTAAGTCACCTCTTAACCTTCTTCTCTCTAACGAAAACAACCTCAAGTCCATCAGCCTTTCCTCATAAGATTTTCCCTCCATACCAGGCAACATCCTGGTAAATCTCCTCTGCACCCGTTCCAAAGCTTCCACGTCCTTCCTATAATGAGGCGACCAGAACTGTACGCAATACTCCAAATGCGGCCGTACCAGAGTTTTGTACAACTGCAACATGACCTCATGGCTCCGGAACTCAATCCCTCTACCAATAAAGGCCAACACACCATAGGCCTTCTTCACAACCCTATCAACCTGGGTGGCAACTTTCAGGGATCTATGTACATGGACACCGAGATCCCTCTGCTCATCCACACTGCTAAGAATTTTACCATTTGCCAAATATTCCGCATTCCTGTTATTCTTTCCAAAGTGAATCACCTCACACTTCTCTACATTAAACTCCATTTGCCACCTCTCAGCCCAGCTCTACAGCTTATCTATATCCCTCTGTAACCTGCAACATCCTTCCGCACTGTCTACAACTCCACCGACTTTAGTGTCGTCTGCAAATTTACTCACCCAACCTTCTGTGCCCTCCTCTAGGTCATTTATAAAAATGACAAACAGCAACGGCCCCAGAACAGATCCTTGTGGTACGCCACTCATAACTGAACTCCATTCTGAACATTTGCCATCAACCACCACCCTCTGTCTTCTTTCAACTAGCCAATTTCTGATCCACATCTCTAAATCACTCTCAATCCCCAGCCTCCGTATTTTCTGCAATAGACGACCGTGGGGAACCTTATCAAACGCTTTACTGAAATCCATATACACCACATGAACTGCTCTGCCCTCGTCTACCTGTTCAGTCACCTTCTCAAAGAACTCGATAAGGTTTGTGAGGCATGACCTACCCATCACAAAACCATGCTGACTATCCCTAATCATATTATTCCTATCTAGATGATTATAAATCGTATCTCTTATAATCCTCTCCAAGACTTTACCCACAACAGACGTGAGGCTCACCGGCCTATAGTTACCGGGGTTATCTCTACTCCCCTTCTTGAACAAAGGGACCACATTTGCTATCCTCCAGTCCTCTGGCACTATTCCTGTAGCCAATGATGACATAAAAATCAAAGCCAAAGGCTCAGCAATCTCTTCCCTGGCTTCCGAGAGAATCCTGGGATAAATTCCATCAGGCCCCGGGGACTTATCTATTTTCACCTTGTCCAGAATTGCCAACACTTCTTCCCTACGCACCTCAATGCCATCTATTCTAATAGCCTGGGTCTCAGCATTCTCCTCCACAACATTATCTTTTTCCTGAGTGAATACTGACGAAAAGTATTCATTTAGTATCTCGCTTATCTCCTCAGCCTTCACACACAACTTCCCACCACTGTCCTTGACTGGCCCTACTCTTACCCTAGTCATTCTTTTATTCCTGACATACCTATAGAAAGCTTTTGGGTTTTCCTTGATCCTACCTGCTAAAGACTTCTCATGTCCCCTCCTTGCTTGTCTTAGCTCTCTCTTACGTCCTTCATCGCTTCCTTGTAACTATCAAGCGCCCCAACTGAAACTTCACGCCTCATCTTCACATAGGCCTCCTTCTTCCTCTTAACAAGAGATTCCACATCTTTGGTAAACCACGGTTCCCTCGCTCGACCCCTTCCTCCCTGCCTGACTGGTACGTACTTATCAAGAACATGCAATATCTGTTCCTTGAACAAGCTCCACATATCCAGTGTGCCCAACCCTTGCAGCCTACTTCTCCAACCTACACATCCTAAGTCATGTCTAATGGCATCATAATTGCCCTTCCCCCAGCTATAACTCTTGCCCTGCGGGGTATACTTATCCCTTTCCATCACTAACGTAAAGGTCACCGAATTGTGGTCACTGTTTCCAAAGTGCTCACCTACCTCCAGATCTAACACCTGGCCTGGTTCATTACCCAAAACCAAATCCAATGTGGCCTCGCCTCTTGTTGGCCTGTCAACGTATTGCGTCAGGAAACCCTCCTGCACACATTGTACAAAGAACGACCCATCTAATGTACTCGAACTATATCTTTTCCAGTCAGTATTTGGAAAGTTAAAGTCTCCCATAACAACTACCCTGTTACTTTCGCTCTTTTCCAGAATCATCTTCACCATCCTTTCCTCTACATCCCTAGAACTACTGTATTAGGTGGCCTATAGAAAACTCCCAACAGGGTGACCTCTCCTTTCCTGTTTCTAACCTCAGCCCATACTACCTCGGAAGAAGAGTCCCCATCTAGCATCCTTTCCGCCACCGTAATACTGTCCTTGACTAGCGGCGCCATACCTCCCCCTCCTTTGCCCCCTTCTCTGAGCTTACTAAAACACCTAAACCCCGGAACCTGCATTGATATTATATTGATATTGAGTCCAGGCTATATATTTCTCAATTAAAAATTGAAGTTCTGTTCCTTCAGCTAGCAATGTGCTTTGTTGAAATGCTTCTAGAGGCTGAAAATGGAGTGGCAGGCTGAAAACAAAGTGGGGAATTAAAATGTCAGGCACCCAGAAGCTTGGGTCATGCTTGTGGAGTACTAAGTGGTCATCCAATCCGCGTTTTGTATTCCTGATGTAGAGAAGGCAGCATTTTGAGTAGAAAATGTTAAATTGAAGGAAGAACATCTAATCGAATAATCTTTATTGTCACAAATAGGCTTGCATTGCAATGAAGTTACAGTGAAAAGCCCCTAGTCGCCACATTCTGGCGCCTGTTGGGTACACAGAGGGAGAATTCGGAATGTCAAATTCACCTAACAAGCACGTCTTTCGGGACTAGTGGGAGGAAACCGGAGCACACGGAGGAAACCCATGCAGACACGGGGAGATTGTGCAGACTCCACACAGACAGTGACCCAGCCGGGAATTGAACCTGGGACACTGGCGTTGTGAAGCCACAGTGCTAACCACTGTGCTACCGTGCTGTAACAATATAAATTGCTGTTTCACCTAGATGGAATACTTTGGACCTTGGACATTGCAGTGACTATAAGATGCAGGACAGTAGTAGGCCATTCGGCCCATCGAGTCTGCTCCTCCATTCAATGAAATCATGACAGGTTAGGTGGATTGGCCATGCTAAATTGCCCGTAGTGTCCTAAAAGTAAGGTTAACGGGGGGTTGTTGGGTTACGGGTATAGGGTGGATACGTGGGTTTGAGTAGGGTGATCATTGCTCGGCACAACATCGAGGGCCGAAGGGCCTGTTCTGTGCTGTACTGTTCTATGTTCTATCTGGAGAGAGAAAAGTCAAGGATGGGAAGGGAAGGACTGGTCGGAAATGAAAAACAATGAAATTCTCCAGTTCTGGATGTTGCGATCTCTGTGGAGACCAAGAACTTTTGAAAATACATTAATAGCTGAAACGATTACATGACAAGGTCACGTTTTAAAAGTTTTACTGGAACAAAAAAAGCTCTAATGCCGAAACACTTTGGAGGCAACTAATACTTTAAACAACCATGGAACATTCCGGCTTTTGACTTTAGCAAAACTGAAAATCAACTCTATACATGCACTTCAGACTGCCCTTTGACTCAACATTCAATTCACCTGGGGCTAGTCGAAGGTGATTCTGAGAGGGTTTGCTTCTGTTATTTTTCTTTCTCAGCAGCGGAACTTTAAATCTTCATAATGAGGTTCTTTTCCTCAGATTTTTTTTGTCTAGCCCAAGCTAGTTTATTTGACTCCTCGTGAATTCAGACTTGTCCATTTGAGTGCGAGCTCCCATTCTTATCTTGCTCGTTCGCTCTCTCTCTCTCTCACTCTCTCTCACACTCTCTCTCACACACTCTCTCACACTCTCTCTCTCTTGCTTTCTCACTCTCTCTATCCTAGTTCCTGGCAAACTAACAGTGTCCGTGAGTTTCAAGGCTATCTTAGAAACCCTTACCATCTCAAAAGCCCATCGTGGCAATATGAACCAAATAGGCCTTGTATCCAGGTAGAGATGCTGATTATTTAACCCTGAAATCCTTGGAGAGTTTAAAGTACGAATGTTTGGAACCCAATGTTGTCAAGACTTTTCTGGAACTTTAGCGATTCACAGTTTAACCTCTGTAGCATATAGGCTGCTGCGATTGTCTCCAAGTGCAAAAACCTTGCACTTTATTCCCAAGAAAAATCTGCACACTTTTCATCTTGAACAATCAAACCAGCAAGGCTTAGAGTCAGTCAGATCTGCGGGTCATCTGACCTTTCAATTGATCAAAACGTAAGTCTTGTAAACCTTCTAATTGTAACAAGGACAAGAGCAGGAAATAGCACCAATGTAATCATCAATGTACAGGGTAAAAGAGGAAGGGGACAAGTAAGACTGAAACATGGAATCTTCCACATAACCCACTAAAAGGCAGGCATAGCTAAGACCCATACTGGTACTCTTCTCTGCTCCAGTGAAGACAACCCAAGCTTATTCAAACTCTCTTCATAATGGAAATGTTCCATCCCAGGTAGTATTCTGGTGAATCACCTCTGCACCCCCTGCAGTGTAATCAAATTCTTCCTATATTGTGACGACCAGAATTGCACACACTACTCCAGCTGTAGCCTCACCAAAGTTCTGTACAACTCCAATATGACCTCCCTGCTTTTGTAATCTATGCTTTGATTGATAAAGACATGCCTCATATGCTTTTTTCACCACCCTATTAATCTGCCCTTCTGCCTTCAAAGATCTATGGACAAACATGCCAAGGTCCCTTTGTTCCTCAGAACTTACCATTCATTGCCATTCATTGAATATTTCCTTGAAACATTACTCATTCCAAAGTGTATCACCGTGCACTTTTCAGGGTTGAATTCCATCAGCCACTTTTCTATCCATTTGACCATCCCGTCTATATCTTGCAGAACCCAAGACACTCAACCTCACTGTTAACCAGCTGGCCAATCTTTGTGACATCCGCAAACTTATTGATTCTACCCCCACATTGTCATATATGTCATTTATATAAATGACAAACAATAGGGGACCCAGCACAGATCCCTGTGGTACGCCACTGAACACTGGGTCAGCATACCTGCAATTTCCTCCCTCGTTTCCCACTGCTTTCTGGGGAAAAATTCATCCGGACCTGGAGATTTGGCCACTTTTAAACCTGCCAAAACCTCTAATACCTTGTCACTCCCTATGACAATTTGCTCAACAACCTCACAGACTCTCTCCCTGAGTTCCATATCTATCTCCTCATTCTCTTGGATGAAGACAGATATGAAGTATTCGTTAAACACCCGACCAATTTCCTCTGGCTCCACCCACAGATTTGCTTGTTGGTCCCTACTCTTTCCCTGGTTAACAGAATTCACAAGTTACGTACCTTTTCAAAAATTTTCTGTTTTTCGAATGACTACAGTGAAAAAGCCACATTATACCCCATCTGCCACTTTGTTATCCACTCACTTAACCTTTCTAAATCACTTTGTAGCCTCTATGTACCCTCTTCATGGCTTGCATTGTTTTACCTGGTTTTGTACTGTCAGCAAACTTAGATATATTATTCTCGTTCCGTTCACCTTGATCTTCAATACTGATTAAATAAATAGCTGCAGCCTGAGCACTGATCCTTGTGGCACAGTTCCATTGTAAATGCTCCATTTATTCCTCCTTCCTGTATCTGAACAATCCTCTGCCCACATAAATACATTATCCCCAACTCCATGTACCCTTTTGTTTTAAAAAAAATAACCTTTTTCATGGCACTTTATTGAATGTCTTTTGGAAATCCAGGTATAATTAATTTGCTTGTTCCCTTTTATCTACCTGACTAATGTTACCCAGACAAAGGTCTAATACATTTCTCAAACACAATTTCCACTTTGTCCCCATGTGGACTTTGGCTGATAATATTGTTAAAACCTCCAATAAAATCCAGCTATTTCCTGATGACTGAAGTCAGGCTAACTGCCCTGTAGTTTCCTATTTTTTCTCTTATTTCTTTCCTGGAGAGCAGTGTTACTCCAAATCCATTGGGACCATTTTAGAATCGAGGGAATTTTGGAAAATCAGAACCAATGCATCCACTATCTCTGTAGCTATCTTTATTAGAATCCTGGAATGTATGCTGTCACGTCCTGAGAATTTTCTGGATTTTAGTTTCCTAATTTTTCCAGTTCTTTTTCTCTGCTGATGTTAATTATCCTAACCTCCTCATTATTATCCTCTTGATTACCCTTTATTTCTGGCATGTAACTTGTGTCTTCTAGTGTGAAGGCAGACACACGAGGCTCAATTTTTATGGTCCTGATTGGGACAAAATGGAGGTGGACAAAAAAGAACTATCAAACGGGGTGGTTATAATTCAAGCCTCTGTTTCCATCTTCTGACATTTTCACAAAAGTCGGGGAGCCAGCGGCCCTGGAACCTGCCCATTGCAATAAAAGAGCCAATTGAGAACATTGTGGGCTCATTAAGAGCCTGTTCCAAGTGATATTTTAAAAATTATAATGGAGGCGACCGGGCTTTAGCAACTGTCACATTTTACACGAGATGCATTCGTAGTATGAATAAATGATTTGGAGGAAAATATAGCTGATCTGGTTGGTAAATTTGTGGATGACACAAAGATTGGTGGAGTTGCGAATAGTGATGAGGATTGTCAGAGGATACAGCAGGATATAGATCGGTTGGAGATATGGACGGAGAAATGACAGATGGAGTTTAATCCAGACAAATGTGAGGTTATGCATTTTGGGAGGTATATTATACATCAAATGGCAGAACCCTTAGGAGTATTGACAGGAAGAGAGATCTGGGAGTACAGGTCCAAAGGTCACTGAAAGTGGCAACGCAGGTCGATAAGGCCTTCGCGAAGGCCTTTCTTCATTGGTCGGGCATTAAGTATAAAAATCGGCAAATTATGCTGCAGCTGCATGGAAGCTTAGTTAGGTCCCCTTTGGAATATTGCATATAATTCTGGGTTGGCCACACTACCAGAAGGATGTGCAGTCTTTTGAGAGGGTACAGAAGAGGTTTACCAGAATGTTTCCTGGTCTGGAGGGTATTAGCTATGAGGAAAGGTTGGATAAACTTGGATTGTTTTCACTGGAACGATGAAGGTGCGAAGGGCAAATTTTAGAGGAGATGTGCGAGACAATTTGTTTTAAAATAAGAGGGTGGCGAGTGCCAGGAACGCACTGCCGTGGGGAATGGTGGAAGCAGATACGGTAGCGATGTTTAAGAGGCATCTTGACAATACAGGAATAGGATGGGAATAGATGGATACGGACCCTGGAAGTGCAGAAGGTTTTAGTTTAGACGGGCGTTATGATCGGGGCAGGCTTGGAGGGACAAAGGGCTTGTTCCTGTGCTGCCCCGTTCTTTGTATTCTTGCGTGAACCATTTGAGGCAGGAAAAGGTTGTTAGCTACGTAAATGTTTTGACTCCCTTCCAGTTTCTCATGCAATGCTGTAGGATGAGTTGTATCTGAGCTCAGTTCATTGAGTTTTAACAGTGCAGTGATTTGAGGATATAAAGTAAAGCCACCGTAGTCCCAGCTGACCATAGGCTGCTTTCCCCTTTGACAGGGAGAGCATGCTGTTGGTGATTTAATCTGAGGATCACCAGTCCTCAGGCAAGGGGCGAGGTTGAGAAAGCAGGCCTTCATGAATAACTTCAGCTGCTACAGGAATTGAACCGGCACTGTTGGCTTCACTCTGCATTAGAAACCAGCTGTCTAGCCAACTGAGCTAAGCCAGCCCCCTTTAAAGATGCAACCAGTCTTTAAACAATAGAGGGAATTTTATGGAGGCGATAGGGTCTCAACTGGTGTCTGGAGAGTTTGCATCCCTTTGGGAAAGCCCGCTATGTACCAATCAGTCGGTTAAGAGGACATTGGCAGGCCTTCTACCGGATCAGGATATCGGGACTCGTGTCTGCCAAGAATTGCCAACCATTCAGAAGCCAACAGCTCTTTACCTCAGCAGAGCTAAAGAAGAGGTGTTGTCTGCTGCTGGAAATACACTCAGCAGAAACCCAGGATCATGGAATGACCCAGGCCATAGTTGACTGATGGCGGGAGGGCTTTTGAGGGTGGGGGTCATGGGTGTAGGGATCAGCAGCAAGAGCAGAGAGTTGGCTGTCTGTGTCCCCGGGTCTTTCCACCACAGATTGATCAGGGTGGAGGCAGAATGTCGGTAAGGTCTCCGCCTGCAACCATCCATCACCTGGTTAAACGCACTCCCCATCTTAAAATACACCATGGAGGTGGGGTGGCCGAGAGGTTGTAGTGGTGGGTGTCAAATGGTGATCATGTGGTTGCCAGAATGTTACTTCTGTCGTTTGGCAATCTGCCAAGTAAAGGATCAACGTTGTAAAGGTGAGAAAAACATTCGGCTGAGTTAAAAACAAAGCTGCACAATTGAAAAGATAATGTGTTAGTATGATAATATTTAAATGTTTAATTTTTGCTCATAGGTTTTCTATGTTCAGTCTAGACTTCTGTTGAGAGAGCAGTTCTGAATTATATTTGTTTGTTCAGGGAGTTTTATGGTGGTTTGGCTGCAATCCAGCTGCTTTATCATTATACAAGTGCTTGGCTTTGTTTAGACAGCTGGTTTGAAGAGTCTGTTTATTTACTTGCAAAGTTTTATGGGCTATTCAACAACTTCCAACCGTTCTTCTAAAGCCTGCAAGTTCTGTTCATAAGTGGATAATGCATAGGGGTGAGGAGGGTTTAAAGTGGTCAGAGGGTTCAACTGCATTTAGATGAGATGCTGATTGCATGGAAGGTATTAGGCCAAGGAGTTTTGGGAATAGAAGCTGACATTTCAACCGGCCCACTTGGACTCCTCCTGACTCTATTTACATCTTGGGCATGCCGCCTCTCGGCCACTCTGGGATTGGGAGCCTGGAAGACCCCGCCTGCTGGCATTCTCGAGATGGATGCGGGATTGCAACAGTGGGATTAATCCCATCCCCTGATCTCCACATTGATGTGAAAATCTGGCCCAAAATATCTCTGCTATCTCATTCCCCATGATCAAAGTCTGAAGACCCGCACATCCAGACATAGGAACAGCTTCTTCCCCACAACTACAAGATGCCTTAACGACTCCACCTCGGACTGATCTGTTCCCTGTAAGAACACTATTCACGACGTCCTATGCTGCTCTTGCCGATGTATTTGCTTTGTTTGGCACCTTGTTCCGCACTGTAACCAATAACTTTGTCGATTTACCATTTGTCAATGCTCTCTGTTGATTATTCTTTTGTCTGCTATGTACGTACTATGTACGTTCCCTCGGCCGCAGAACAATACTTTTCATTGTTATTCGGTACATGTGACAATAAATCAAAATCAAAACAAAAATCAATCATAAATAACTTATTCTGCCTCTACCTCTAAGGGGCCATTGTTCAATTTATTCACTTTTCCCCTCTTTATATACTTTTAGATGTTATTACGATCTTTTTACATTCCTGACTGGTTTGTTCCCAGATTCTATTACTTCTCTTATTATCAATTGTTTAGTGATTCTTTACTGGCTTCTAAAACACTCCCAAACCTTAAGCTTACCACTATGCGTTGTCATATTTTAAGCCTCTTTTTTATTTTTTAGAAATATAGAAAATAGGAGCAGAAGGAGGCCATTCAGTCCTTTGGGCCTGCTCCGCCATGCATTATGATCATGGCTGATCATCCAACACAATAGCCGTATCCTGCTCCCCCCCCCCCCATATGCTTTGATCCCCTTCACTCTAAGTGCTATATCTAACTGCTTCTTGAAAGCATACAATGTTTTAGCTCAACTGCTTCCTGTGGTAATGAATTCAGCAGGCCGACTACTCTCCGGGTGAAGAAATTTCTCCTCATCTCTGTCCTAAATGGTCTACCCCGTATCCTCAGACTGTAACTGTTGGTTTTCAACACAAAACACCATCAGGAACATACTTCCTGTCTAGTCCTGTTAGAATTTTATAGGTTTCTGCAAGATCCCCCTCATTCTTTTGAACTCCTGATGCAACATCTCCTCTTATGTAAATCCCGCCATCCCAGAAATCAAAACGTAGGATCCCTGAGTGCAGAAGGAGGCCATTCGGCCCATCAGGTCTGCACCGAACCTCAAAGAGCAAACCTACCTAGGGTCATGCCCCCACCCTATCCCCGTAACCCCACCTAACCTTTTGGAGTCTGAGGGGAAATTTAGTATGGCAGTCCACCTAACCTGCACATCATTGGACTGTGGGAGGAAACCAGAGCACCCAGAGGAAACCTACGCAGACACTGGGAGAAAGTGCAAATTCCACACTGACAGTCACCGGGGGCCTGAATTGAATCAAGGTCCCTGGCACTGTGAGACAGCAGTGCTAACCACTGTCTGTGCAGTCCTGTCTGGTAAACCTTCACTACATTCCCTCTAGAGCTTCCTCCGATAAGGAGACCAAAACTGCACACAATATTCCAGGTGTGGCCTCACCAAGGCCCTTTCAACAAGCCACCCCTGTTCCTGCAGTCAAATCCTCTTGCTTTAAAGGCCAACATACCATTTACCTTTTTTACCGCCTGCTGGGTCTGCTTACTTACCTTCAATGACTGGTTACCAGGGCATCCAGGTCTCATTGCACATTCCCTTCTCCTAATTTATGGCCATTCAGATAATAGTTTGCCGCCTTGTTTTTCCTCCCAAAGTGGATAACCTTGTATTTCTCTGCCATTCATTTGCGCATTCACTCAACTTGTCCAAATCACATTGAAGGATCTCTGCATCCTCCTCACACCTGATCTCCACGCAACTTGGTGTCAACTTCAAATTTGGAGAGATTCCATTTTGTTCCCTCATCTAAATCATGAATGTACATTGTGAACAGCTGTAGTCCTAGCACCAATCCCTGCGGTACCTCACCAGTCTCTGCCTCCCAATTTGAAAAAGACCCATTAATTCCTACTCCTTTTTTCTCCCTGTCTACCAACAAGTTTTCTAACCATCTCCACACATGACCCCTAATCCCATTGTCTTTAATTTTACACACTAAGCTCTTATGCGGGACTTTGTCAAAAGCCTTCTCAAAGTCCAAATATACCAGATCCACTGGCTCCCCATTGTCAACTCTATTAGTTACAGTCTTGGAGATTTGCCAAGCATGATTTTGCCTTCATAAATCTATGTTGACTGTCCCATCCAGCCACTATTTTTGAAGTGCTGTGCTATAAAGTCTTTGATAATGGATTCTCGGAATTTCCCCACTACTGACGTCAGGCTTACTGTTTATGGTTCCTGTTTTCTCTCGCGCTCCCTTTTTAAATAGTGGATTGTGTTAGCTCCCCTCAAATCTCCAAAACAGAAACTATTCCAGAGTCTATAGCAACCTGGCCACCAATGCATGCCTTAAGTACTCTGGGATGAAAATTATCAGGCCCTGGCGATTTATCAGATTTCAATCCCATCAATTTCCCCAATACCATTTCTCTACTAATTTTGATCTCCTTCATCTATGAAGACAGAACCATGTATGTGTTTAGTAGGTCAGCCATTTCTTTGTCCCCTATTACTACCCTATTTCTGTCTGGATATAGACATATATCTATACCTACATTTGTCTTCGCCAATTTTACTGTCGGTTTTTATGTTTCCTGAAAGCTGACACTCGTACTCTATTTTTCCTCTTGGACAATCCTTCATTGCTGAATTCTGAACTGCTCCCAATCCTCAGACTTGTTGTTTTTTTGGCCTATTTGTATGCTTCTTCCTTGGATCAAATACTATCTCTAATTTCCCTTGCAAGCCATGGGCTGACCACCTTTCCTTTTGTTTTCTTTTGTGCCAGATAGGAATGCAGTTCCCCCATGCGCTCCTTGAATGTTTGCCATTGCCTATCCTCTGTCATCGCTTTAAGTAACATTTCCCAATATATGGCCAACTTGCGCATCCCGTCATCATAGTTTCCTTTATTAAGATTCAGGACCCTAGTCTCAGAAGCAACTACTTGACTCTCCAACTTATGTTATTATGGTCGCTCATCCACAAGGGATCTCGCACAACTAGATTGCCAATGATTCCATTCTCATTACACAGTACCCAGTCTAGGATGGCCTGCTGTCTAGTTGGTTCCTCAATCTATTGCTCCAGAAAACCATCCCATACACACTCCAGGAATTGTGGCTAATTTGATCCAAATGCAGATTATAATCACCCATAATTACAGATGTCCGTTATCACATGCATCTCTAATTCCTGTTCAATGCCATTCCCAACATCATCCCTGCAGTTTGGTGGTCTATATTCAACACCCACTAATGTTTTTTACCTGTGGTGTTTTTCAGCTCTGCCCATACAGATTCCACATTTAGAATTTTAGAATTTAGAACAGTACAGCACAGAACAGGCCCTTCAGCCCTCGATGTTGTGCCGAGCAATGATCACCCTACTTAAACCCACGTAACCCGTATACCCGTAACCCAACAATCCCCCCATTAACCTTACACTACGGGCAATTTAGCATGGCCAATCCACCTAACCCGCACATCTTTGGACTGTGGGAGGAAACCGGAGCACCCGGAGGAAACCCACGCACACACAGGGAGGACGTGCAGACTCCACACAGACAGTGACCCAGCCGGGAATCGAACCTGGGACCCTGGAGCTGTGAAGCATTGATGCTAACCACCATGCTACCGTGAGGCTAATTGTTGGAGCTAATATCCTTCCTCACTATTACATTTTAATCTAATGTTATTTTTAACTTCACTAGTAAGCTACATATAGATCTTTTTAAATGTTTTTATTCTCCTCCTTTTCCCATTTTCTCACAAATTTGCACCCACCAACAATAAGCAGTAACGAATATAATGTCAATCCCCATATCAACAACAATCCCATCCTCCCACCAACCCCCAAACAACTGCCTGCTTGTTAACATAAACAAATAGCAAAAAGGAATCAGGAATAACCCATTGTCACCATTAACACATACATCCTCTCCTCTCTCCCCCCCCCCCCCCCCCCCCCCCCCATGTTTGATGTTATCCAGTTCTTGAAAGTGCAGGATCAGTAATGCCCAACTCCAAATCATCTATGTAAACTGTGAACAATTGCGGGCCCAACACTGATCCCTGAGGGACACCACTAGCCACTGATTGCCAACCAGAGAAACACCCATTAATCCTCACTCTTTGCTTTCTATTAATTAACCTATCCTCTATCTACTTCGCCCTTAACGTCATGCATCATTATCTTATGCAGCAACCTTTTGTGGTACCTTGCCAAAGGTTTTCTGGAAACCCAGATATCCCACACCCATTGGCTCCTTGTTGTCTACCGCACTGATAATGTCCTCAAAACATTCCACTGAATTAGTTAGGCACGACCTGCCCTTTATTAACCCATGCTGCGTCTGTCCAATGGGACAATTTCCATCCAGATGCCTCGCTATTTCTTCCTTGATGATAGATTCCAGCATCTTCCCTACTACCGAAGTTAAGCTAACTGGCCTATAATTACCCGCTTTCTGCCTCACTCATTTTTTAAACAGTGGTGTCACGTTTGCTCATTTCCAATCCGCCGGGACCACCACAGAGTCTAGTGAATTTTGGTAAATTATCACTAGTGCTGTTGCAATTTCCCTAGCCATCTCTTTTAGTACCCTGGGATGCATTCCTTCAAGGCCTGGAGACTTGTCCACCTTTTAACCCCATTAGCTTGCCCATCACTACCTCCTTAGTGATAACAATCATCTCAAGGTCCTCACCTGTCATAGCCTCATTTCCATCAGTCACTGGCATTTTATTTGTGTCTTCCACTTTGAAGACTGACCCAAAAAACCTGTTCAGTTCCTCAGCCATTTCCTCATCTCTCATTATTAAATCTACCTTCTCATCCCCTGAAGGACCAATATTTATCTTAGCCACTCTTTTTTGTTTCATATATTTGTAGAAACTTTTACTATCTGTTTTTTGAAAAATTCTGAGCACGTTTACTCTCCTAATCTATCTTACTCTTCTTTATAGCTTTTTTTAGTAGCTTTCTGTTGCCCCCTAAAGATTTTCCAATCCTCTAGTCTCCCACTACTCTTTGCCACTTTATGCTTTTTCCTTCTGTTTGATACGCTCCATTATTTCCTTTGATATCCACGGTCGATTTTCCCTCTTTCTATCGTCCTTCCTTTTTGTTGGTACAAACCTTTGCTGAGCACTGTGAAAAATCGCTTGGAAGGTTCCCCACTGTTCCTCAACTGTTTCACCATAAAGTCTTTGCTCCCAGTCTACCGTAGCTAGTTCTTCTCTCATCCCATTGTAATCTCCTTTGTTTAAGCACAAAACACTAGTGTTTGATTTTACCTTCTCACCCTCCATCTGTATTTTAAATGCCACCATATTGTGATTACTCCTTCCGAGTGGATCCCTAACTATGAGATCATGAATCAATCCTGTCTCATTACACAGGACCAGATCTAGGATCACTTCTTCCCTTGAAGGTTCAATTACATACTGTTCTAGGAAACTATCGCGGATACATTCTATGAACTCCTCCTCAAGGCTGCCTTGACCGACCTGGTTAACCAATCGACATAACAGGCTTATCTGAAAAATAAAATGGATAATGGCAACATGAATATGAAGTTTTCTGAATTACAGAAACAGTAGTCATGAACAGTTTTGTTTCAGACTGGAGGAAGGTTCCCCAAGGATAGGTACTTGAACCATTGCTTTTCTTGAATATATCAATTACTTTAACGTGTGTGTGGTCCGAGGGGGAGTCGTTGAGGAGTCTTGTAGCTGTGGGGAAGAAGCTGTTTTTATGTCTGGATGTGCGAGTCTTCAGACTTCTGTACCTTCTGCCTGATGGAAGGGTCTGGAAGAAGGACCATGCCTGGGTGGGAGGGGTCTCTGATAATGCTGTCTGCCTCCCTGAGGCAGCGAGAGGTGTATACAGAATCAATGTGGGGCTGGCAAGTTGGTGTGATGCGTTGGGCTGAGTTCATCACAGTCTGCAGTTTCTTGCGATGTTGGACCGCGTAAGGGTCATAACTGACTTGAGACTTAATTGGACCAGCGAGACATGTACTTTGGCTTCAAGTGTAGATCAAGGCTGGACTTTGACAAAGGCTAACTCATTTCCTAAGTCAGTAAAACCCATCTGCCATCTACAAGGCACAAGTGTGTCGGAATACTCTCCACTTGTATGGATCAGTGCAGCTCCAACAATACTCCAGAACCATCCAGGACAAAGCAACCCACTTAACTGGCTCCCTATCCACCACCATAAGCATTCACCCATTCGCCACTGGCGCACAGTGGCAGCAGTGTTTACCATGTACAGCAACTCATCCAGGCTTCAACTATGATCTCCATAATCTAGAAGAATATGGTGGCAGGCGCTTGGGAACACCACAACTTGCAAGTTCCCTTCAAGTAATATCCATCCTGTCTCGGAAATGTTAATCATAATTCTGGGACCTCCTCCCTAACAGAACAGTAGGTGTACCTACGCCTCACGGACTGTGCTGTTGAAAACCACCACCATCTTTTCTAGAACCAAAAGAGAAAATGTTGGAAAATCTCAGCAGGTTTGGCAGCATCTGAGAGAAAAGAGCTAATGTTTCGAGTCCAGATGACCCTTTGTCAAAGCTTTTCTCGGGCAGTTAGAGACAGGAAATAAATGCTTATCTTGTTAACAATGCTCACATCGCAAGAAATCATCACTTTTAATTCTTTCCCTGCAAAACTCAATCTGTGCATTCCTATGATTAAAAATAACTGTAAATTTCTTTTTAACCAACTTCTGATCTTATTTGAGAAGATTAGATACAAAAATAACTGACGCACTTACTTGATTTTTCTTTATTTGGGAAAGAGGGAGAAATTTTATTCAAAGACAACAATGCCAAAAACAGTCACTGCTAATATACAAACAATGAGGTTGAATATGCGGTAGTTTGATTTTTCCTGATCATCATTCTGGAGAAGTTAATGGAGATCAAATCCTTGCAAGAAAATGTGGACACATTTTGGCAAAAGGTTGAGACTACTTCCGAAGGAAAGGTAGAATTTTAATAATAATCAATGGATTTAACGCTTCCTGAAGCTTGCCTACGTCACTCTTCAGGGTTTAAAGTGGAATTTCAGGTGGAGGTTTCCTGAATTGACTTGGATCGCTGCTATTTTGTCTTTCCTCAAAGGTCGGGCGCGGGAGAAAATGGAGTTACATGGGTATGAGTCCTGTACTTGGGAGTCCATCTTTCCCCCGCTGAGGAACCCTGGCTGGCGAATTGGCAGGAGCCGGAGCCCAAGGTCACAGCTTGCCTGAGACGCTGGATAGGACTATGTTGAATGCTGTCTTACAGGGACGAGTTCTGGTCACAAATTAGTAGAGTGCCTCCTTTTTGTGGTACTGGCTGGTCACTTTGACCCTCTCCCTGATTTTGTCGCAAACATCCAGAAATACTCATGCATTTCTTCTGGGACAAAGACTGCTCTGGGTCGCCATTGAGGTTCTGAATCTCCCGCTTACGGAGGGTGGTCAGGCGCTGTGTGTCTTGATACTGATGTGGTAACCTTCTGGCTTCAGACCCTGCAGTGATACTGCTACGTCGAGCCCCTCTCAGATGGCGTGCCCTGGCAATGAATTTCTTCTGTAGGTGCACAACCTGAACCGTGACGTGCATCTCCTATTCATAGACCTGACAGGTCTTCTTCATTCCTTGCAGGCATTGCCTGTCTTTTACCATGACCTATTCAAAGTCTGGAACCACAGCTCTCCTCTGTCTGGTGTAACGGCTATCATTGGGGAACTGCTGTTTTGGAATCCACACCTCCACCAATACCATTTCCGGTGGCTGGCGGAAGGATAGGCTGTGGCTGCCAGGATGACCAGGATTAGGGACGTAATGGAGGAATGACACCCCCCCCCCCCCCCCCCCCCCCGAGTTGGAGAAACGCACGGCACTGTGTCCAGCTTGTGACCAATGCCATGTATGACCTCAAAATAGTCGTTGTCGGGCCTGACGGCACCCGTGGTCTCGAGGTGGTGCAAATGTGCATTGAACTCCCGTCTGAGCCTCCCTTGCTCGGACGGAATTTCATATTGGACTCCACCCTGAACCCCCCCCCCCCCCCCCTCGGGAGCCAGAGTCCCACATCCTGAGCCGCTTCGCAGAAATGCCCTCTATGCCCTTTCGCTATAATCAGTCTCTCGCTCTCTCGCTTTCTTTCTCTCTCGCCCTCTCTTTCTCTCTCGCCCTCTCTTTCTGTCTCGCCAATAGGCGCACAAAATCGTGTGAGAGGCTGTAAATAAGATTTGTGTAGGTGAGATTCCGCAACGCGATTGTTCAAACCCCCCACGAGTGATGTGATGGGGTTTCCGTCATTGCATGCCGAGGACCCCACTTAAATACATTTTGATGTCATTAGCGTGCTTCCCTTCTGTATTGTCTCCCCACATTCGTACCAATGACATAGGTGCTAGGTTGCAGATTGAAAGGCAGGCCTCAACAGTTGGAATCTCTGGATTACTATTAGTGCCATGTGCCAGTGTGTACAGGAAAAGGAGGACAGAGCAGATGAATATGTGGCTGATGAATATGATGGTACATAAGGGAGGGCTTTAGTTTCCTTGATCGCTGGATCCATTCCTCGGCAAGGTGCAATTTTTACAAGTCGGGCGCATTACACCTCAACCGGAATCGGACCAATATAGTTACAGCGCGGTTTGCTATTGCTTTGGGCGGAGGGGGTGTAAAACTATTTTGGCAGGGATGTGGGTTACAGTGGAGGGTGATGCACAGCCAAATATAGAAGAAAAGCTAAGGCAGTCTGGAAGGCAGTGCAAAAAGAGACATGTTATGACGCAAGGGAATACGGCAAGGCTGGATGACATTTATTTCAGTGAAAGGTGTCTTACAGATAAGGTTGATTAACTGAGGGTGTTGATTATTGCATGGGAGTATGATATTATTGCTATCACAGAGCCATGATTAAGGGAAGGGCAGGACTGGCAGCACAATATTCCGGGATATCGAATCTTCAGGCGAGACAGGGCTGGGTGTAAAAGAGGAGGTAGTATTGGAATATTGATCAAGGAGTCAATTGCTGCAGTGAGGAGGGATGATATTTTAGCAGGTTCTTCAATTGAGGTCATATAATAATAATAATCACGTATTGTCACAAGTAAGCTTCAATGAAGTTACTGTGAAAAGCCCCTCGTCACCACATTCTGGCGCCTGTTCGGGGAGGCCGGTACGGGAATTGAACCCGCGCTGCTGGCATTGTTCTGCATTGCAAGTCAGCTATTTAGCCCACTGTGCTAAACCAGCCCAGTTTTGGGCGGAACTTGAAAACAAAATGGGGCAATCACAATGTTGGGACTGTACTAGGACCCAAAACAGTCAGGGAGAGATAGAAGAACACATATTTAGGCAAATCTCAGAGAAGTGTAATAATAATGGGGGTTTCGACATCCCAATATTTATTGGGATAGTCAAAGTCTGAAAGGCTTGGAGGGAGAGGAATTCTTAGTGTGCATCCTGGAGAGCTTTTTGAGCCAGTACATAGAAAGTCATCCGAAAGAGAAGACGGTACTTGACGTAATATTAGAGAATAAGCCAGGCAGGTGGTAGAGGAGATTTTGCTGGAGTATTTTGGTGATGGTGACCATATTGTAGTAAGATTTAAAGAAGATTCACACCGTTTGTGGGCATGAATCTAGTGACATCACCACGAGGGGCGTGGAAAATTGGGAAAAGCGACCTCTCCGGGGAAAATTGTGTTTCACAATTCTTGAGTGATTTTCTGTTCCCCTTGCCCATGCACCGAGCATGTGGTTTCCCTTATCCATGGGCAGAGGTGGGCGGTTCTCCCTGCCCATGGGTGGAGCTGGAAGTTACCTTTGCCCATGGGTGGAGGTGGGGGTTCCCCTTGCCCATGGGTGGAGGTGGGGGTTCCCCTTGCCCATGGGTGGAGGTGGGGGTTCTCCTTGCCCATGGGCGGAGGTGGAAGTTACCCTTGCCCATGGGTGGAGGTGGGGGCTCCCCTTCCCTACGGGTGGAGGTGGGGGTTCCCCTTCCCTACGGGTGGAGGTGGGGGTTCCCCTTACCCACGGATGGAGGTAGGGTGTTTCCCTTACCCGCGGGCAGAGGTGAGGGGTTCACCTTACCCATGGGGAGGGGGGGGGGGCACTCACTCACTCACACTCACTTCTGAGTAATAAATTATTGGAAATGATGTTGCACGAGTAAGTTGATATCAATTGATTCCTCAAAATATCAGTTTGGTTACTACTTGATTTCAAATTATGGCGAAATGATCACTTTTGAGCAAATGATGTCAAACGATGACTGCTGAGCATTGGTGATGTCACATGATGGCTAATTAATTGATGCATGATTGCAAACAACCACAAATGAACGTAAATTATCCAGATCAAAACTGTTAAAAGCAATATATGTGAATATTTTCCGGTAGGGATGAGTTTTTAGAGAATTTCAACATCTTTTAAAACTGTTATTCACTGATGTTACCATAGCTGTGATTTTAAATAAATAAATCAATACAGTATACATATTTAAGGTGCCTCAGTAGGGATCTGATTAATATATTTTCTTGTTGATAATTGCAAAATGTGTGAATGTATATATGTAAGCTCATGAGCTCGGGCAGGATGCATCTGTTTTTTGCTCTGTCCTGTATAAAATAGAACCCACCTCTGTATAGTAAAATTTTGAGCATGCTTTGAAAATGTATAAATGTGTTTTTGTTACAATTTGTTTTTTAAGGGATCACTAATCCAGATGATTGTTACTGGCACTCGCCACCAGAACACTTGACTTTTGTGACAGAGCTAAGCACTCTGGTCAGGTACATAATATATAAAGTGGGAAGTAAAACTTTGTCTATACTGTCCCAATACTGTTCCATAACCTAAACAGCACATGCAGCCTCTATTGTACCAGCGATATTTTCATTTCCCACTTCATCCTTCCTCTGGGTGACATTCAGATGCTGAATTAAAAGTACTGTAGTTTTATGGCACTGTTTTGTATTATTTGTACATGTTGGAACTGCCCAAACATATTTTGTGTCCGACACTTTCATCTGTTAGAGAGACAGCTCTGAACACAAGTTTTGTTGTATTGGGGTGGCACGGAAGTACAGTGGTTAGCACAGTCACTTCACAGCTCCAAGGTCCCAGGTTCAATTCCTGGCTTGGGTCGCTGTCTGTGTGGAGTTTGCACGTTCTCCCGTGGTTTATTCCCATAGTCGAAAGATGTGGTTAGGTGGAATGGCCATGCTAAATTTCCCTTACTGTCCAAAAGGGTTAGGTAGAGTTATGGGGATAGGGTGGATGTCTGGGCATAAGTGGGGTAGTCTTCAAATGGCTGGTGCAGACTTGATGGGCCGAATGACCTTCTGCACTGTAGATTCTATGATTCTATTTCCATGCCGATCCCAGGAATGAAAGGATTACATTCAAACGCTGAGGGTCATGTAGGTTGCGATTAATCATGAGACATCACTATAAAACCAGTAACTGTGTTTATACCTGTCAAAACTACTGTTGAACTTTGCACTACCTTTTCCTGCAAATTATACTTCTAACACCCTGAGAGAATTATTGATTCTTAGAGGAATGTATAAACCTTAATTTCAGCCCAGTAGACTTCTGAGGAGAGATAGAAGGGGGTAGAAAAAGCCCTGGTGGGAAGGATTAGGGAAAACCCCAAGGCGTTCTACACTTATGTGAGAACTAAGAGGATGATCAGAGTGAGAGTAGGGCCGATCAGGGATAGTGGAGGGATCTTGTGCCTTGAGTCTGAAGCGATGGGGAGGCCCTAAATGAATACTTTGCTTCAGTATTCACTAGAGAGGGACCTTGTTGCCCATGAGAACAGTGTGAACCAGCTTAATAGACCCAAACAGATTGATATTAAGAAGGAGGATGTGCTGGGAATTTTGAAAAGCATCAGGATAGATAAGTCCCCTGGGCCTGACGGGATATATCCAAGGTTACTATGGGAAGCGAGGGAGGAAATTGCTGCGCCGTTGGCGATGATCTTTGCTTCCTCACTCTCCACTAGAGTAGTACCGGATGATTGGAGGGAGGCAAATGTTGTTCCCCTATTCAAGAAAGGGAATAGGGAAATCCCTGGGAATTACAGACCCATCAGTTTTGCGTCTGATAGTTTGATTAAAGATAGTCAGCATGGCTTTGTGAGGGCCAGGTCATGTCTCACAAGTCTCATTGAATTCTTTGAGGATGTGATGAGACACATTTATGAAGATCGGGCAGTGGTTGTGGTGTATATGGATTTCAGTAAGGCATTTGATAAGGTTCCTCATGGTAGGCTCATTCAGAAAGTTAGGGGGCATGGGATATAGGGAAATTTGGCTGTCTGGATACAGAATTGGCTGGCCGAAAGAAGACAGCGAGTGGGAGTGGATGGAAAGTATTCCGCCTGGAGGTCGGTGACCAGTGGTGTCCCGCAAGGATCTGTTCTGGGACCTCTGCTCTTTGTGGATTTTATAAATGACTTTGATGAGGAAGTGGAAGGGTGGTTAGTAAGTTTGTCGATGACACAAAGGTTGGTGGAGTTGTAGATAGTGTTGAGGGTTGTTGCAGGTTACAACAGGACATTGACAGGATGCAGAGCTGGGCTGAGAAGTGGCAGATGGAGTTCAACCTTGATAAATGTGATGTGATTCATTTTGGAAGGTCGAATTTGAATGCTGAATACAGGGTTAAAGGCAGAATTCTTGGAAGTGTGGAGGAACAGAGGGATCTTGGGGTCCACGTACATAGATCCCACAAAGTTGCCATCCAGGTTGATAGGGTTGTTAAGAAGGCGTATGGTGTGCTGGATTTCATTATTAGGGGGATTGAATTTAAGAGCCGCGAGGTTTTGCGGCAGCTTTATAAAACTCTAGTTAGACCACACTTGGAATATTGTGTCCAGTTCTGTCGCCTCATTATAGGAAGGATGTGGATGCTTTGGAGAGGGTACAGAGGAGATTTACCAGGATGCTGCCTGGACTGGAGGGCATATCTTATGAAGAAAGGTTGAGGGAGCTTGGGCTTTTCTCACTGTAGTGAAGAAGGAAGAGAGGTGACTTGATAGAGGTGTACAAGGTGATGAGAAGCATGGATAGAGTGGATAGGAGGAGACTTTTCCCCAGGGTGGAAATAGCTGTCATGAGGTGACATAATTTTAAGGTGATTGGAGGAAGGTATAGGGGAGATGTCAGAGGTAGGTTCTTTACACAGAGAGTGGTGGGTGTGTTGAATGCAATGCCAGCAGAGGTGGTGGAGTCAGAGTCATTGGGGACATTTAAGCAACTCTTCGACAGGCACATGGACAGCAGTAAATTGAAGGGGTGTAGGTTAGCTTGATCTTAGATTAGGATAAATGGTAGGCACAACATCGTGGGCTGAATGGCCTGTACTGTGCTGCACTGTTCTATATTCTAATGTTTTCGAAGATAGACAAAGGTTTACTTTACACTTAACACATGATATATCTGACCAGAGTGCTTAGCTCTATCACAAAAGTACTTGCTCAAAACATTTTAAAAAAAATTCTGTCCAGGAGGTTTAATTGCTTAAAGCTGCACTGAGACCACAGTGGAGTATATATCTCATAACATCAAATCCAGCCTCTTCCAGCAGTGCTCCAAATTCAGATTAGGAAGTGCTTCTGGAATCACATTGTCACTTTTGCATTGCTGTGAAGAGCAATGCTTCATAGTGATTTACACAAAACTATAATTACATCTTTCGTGAGAGGGGCACAGAGGCTGAGGTGGAGGTTGGATTTGGGGCTTTTGGCCGATAAGGAGTTTTGTGGGAACGTGAGAGTGGCGACTAAGAACTATATTGAGCTTAATCAGATTGGAGAAATGTTAGCAGCTACTTTTTGGGAAGCCTTGAAAGTGGCGGACTGGGGAAAAATTGTTTTGCTCAAGCCCCATAGGGATAGGACGAGGAGAGAGGAGCACCAGCAGTTTTCAACAGGATATTTGAGGTGGACAGGAGGTATTCGGCGGCCCCCATGAAGGAGCTGTTGGCAGAACGAAAGACGTAGCAGTGGCAATTTTGACCTGTTGACGACAGGGTGGTGGGTCAGCTGCGGAGAGCAAGGGGGGAGCAGTATGAGTATGGGGAGAAAGCGACTCGTATGTTGGCCCACCAGCTGCGGCATCAGGCAGCATCAAGGGAAATTCTTCAGGTGAGGGTGGAGAGGAGAATGTGGTGAAGGATCTGGAGAGGATAAACAAGGTGTTTAAAGCATTCTTTGAGGGGTTTTACAGGGCCGAGCCAGTGGTGGAGGAGGCAGATATGAGGCGGTTTCTGGACAGCCTGGATCTCCATAGTTGGAGGAGGGAAAGAGGCAGGCACTGGAGGAGTTGGCAGGGGATTGTGAGGGCGGTAGGGAGCACCGGGTATCACTGTACGCAGAAGACCTGTTGTTTGTGTCAGACCCACTGTAGTGTATGGGTAAAATCATGAGTTTGTTGGAGAGGTTTGGGGCCCGTTTTGGGCTACAAATTAAACGTGGGGAAAAGTGAGATGTTCCCAGTGAATGTTGCAGGGCGGGAGGCGAGCCTGGGGCTCTGCCATTTAAGATGGTAAGGGAGCAGTTTCGGTATCTGGGGATCCAAGTAACGCTTGAGTGGGCCATATTGCATAGATGTAACCTGACGGGGTTGGTGGAACAGGTCAAGGGGGATTTTAAAAGGTGGGATACGCTGCACCTGATGTTGGCAGGTAAGGTGCAGGTGGTGAAGATGAACGTCTTGCCAAAGTTTCTGTTTGTATTTCAGTCCCTCCCAATTTTTCTCCCTTAAAGCCTTCAAGCGTGGAGATGCTAATTTTGGAATTTGTGCAGGCGGGGAAGGTGCCGAGGGTGAACAGGACTCTTGCAAAGGCAGGGAGGGAGATTGGTACTCTCAAATTTGATGCACTACTATTGGGCAGCAAATTTGGAAATGTGGAGGCGATTGAGGGGGAGACAAAGTGGATCAGGCTGGAGGAGGAGTCCTGTAAGGGCTCGAGTTCATGAAGGGCTCTGGTGACGATCCCATTGCCGCTGACTCTGAGGAAGTTTACGGGAAGTCCGGTGGTGATGTTGACTATTAAGATCTCGAATCAGTTGAGGAGGCACTTTAAATTGGTCCACATGTTTGTGCTGATTCCACTGTGTCAGAACCATAAGTTTACGCTGGGGGGATGTATGCGATGCACAGGTGGTGGAGGGAAGAAGAGTTGGAGCAGGTCAGCGACATGTTTTCAGAGGGGTAGCTTGTGGGGCTGGAGGAACTGCGGGAGAAGTTTGAGTTACCATGGGTGAGTGAGATCAGGTTCTGGTAGGTGCAAGATTTTGCTCGAAAGGAGCTACCTTCATTCCCCTAAATAAGAGAGTGCATGTTACTGGAGAGAATTCTGCTCCTTCGGTACATAAATGGGTGGTTGGGAGAGCAGGGCAAGGCATTAATGAAAAGGATCAAGTGGAAGTGGTAGGAGGAGTTGGGGAGGGGGATAGGATGGGTCTCTGGTGTGAGGTGATGCAGCGAGTAAACTCAACCTCCTCCTGTGCAAGAATGACTCTGATACAATTTAAAGTAATGCACAGGGTTCACATGACTTGAGCTCGGATGAGTGGGTTTTTCCTGGGGGTAACAGATGGATGCAATAAATACAGGCGGGGAATGGCGAATCATGCTCGTGTGTTCTGGGGGTGTGAGGGGCTGGAGTGCTACTGAGATTGTTGCCTTTTTTATCTGCTATAAATATGGCAATCAATAAGGTTGCCCTTTCTTTAGATATCGATATTATATCGCTAATAATCGCCAGGTATCAAATGATACCACCACAAGGTTCAACTGGGTATCGATCAAAGAGCCAAACACCACTTAGTTAGTTCAAGATCAATGGTACTTTATTTGCACACACAGTTCACCATGCAACATAGACACTACTAGTTAAACTACACCTATCAATCATGACAACCTGTACTTAACTTCAGGCACCCGGCTTAGGTCAGAGGAACAGTGGCCTTTGTTCGAATCTGGATCTACTGAGTCTGCTGCTCAGCTGGGCTTGTCCGTCTGGTAGCGGGCGTTGAACATGAACTTGCTTCTGGTGGTGTTGCACTTGGAGATGGACGTTGCCAGAGTGCCAGGTCCAAGAGAGATCGAAAACATGGCGGTCTCTCTCTTTATTCTTGGGGAGTTTTGCACTCTTTTGGGCGGTCTTTCGGTTTGGACCCCATTAAATTAATTGGATAGTCTTGATCACTGTATTCGATTTGAACCAATAAAAGGGGTTGGTGAGCGGGCGTGTCCTAAGCAGTCATTTACCCTGTTGTTGATGCTTCTTGAGTAAAGGGAGTTGCGCCGAAATGTTCGGGATTGTATCGGTTACTCAAGTATCAGTCTTTTGTCTTACGGCGATGGGCCATCAAAATGCTAATCGGTTGGGAGTTTTGATGCTGTCTGGATTCTTTGCTCACAAATATACATTCAGGCTCTGAGCCTGCCTGAACCTTACATTGTCCACATTTCCCTTTAGGCTTTGCGAACTTCCATGTTTCTTGCTGTAAATGGCCATCCCAGATGGCTACAGTCCATCCTCTTGATCCTCAACGTGAAGCATGAAGGATCACACTACTGAATCTTCTCCTGTTCTCTGGTATGCCCGGTACCCTCAATCAAGGACAGGTTCTACCCTACTCTGTCCTAAAGGTTGAAATATTTACTTAAGTTTTCCCTGATACAACACATATCTATAAAATTCAAAGGGGGCACTATAACATTCAATCATACATTTCAATTTCTTTACACAAAACGGGGAACCTCTAACTGACCTTAACATTATGATATTATCACACCATGTGGGGGTAGCGGTGGCTGTGTCGATGTGTGGTGTAGTGTCCCAGCAAGGGGTATCGTGTTGGGTGGTCATGTTTAGGACCTGTGTGGTGAGGAGTATAGGGTCTGATAACGTGCGCAACTGCATTGATCAAATGACGATCATGATGCAGATCATCAGGTCTGTCTTCAGCTTGTCTGTATCTTCCTCTGTCTTTTGGTATATTCGTATCTTCCTGGGGGTACAAGCATAATATCTGTTATTATCTTGTTGTTTAATATCTCGTTTGTCTGTCTGTTTCTCCTTCACATCAATTTCCCATTTAGAATCCTCACCATATGTGATCCCCTCCATTTTTATTTAAACCAACCATTTGGGAGACAAGACATCCAAAAAAGCAATTCTGTCACAGTGCGTGCACTCTTGCAGCCTGTGTTTGATGGGCTGAGTGGGCGGATAATTTTTCTGTCCAGTGCAAAATAGTTTCAATCAAGTGTTTTAACATGTAAATAGCAGGTAGGGGTTAGCAACCGAAGGGTCGCCGGAAAGGAAACAAAAGTTGTGGCAAAGTGCATTTTTTAAACCACATTTTTAAAAGAACAGCAAAAGAGTTTTGAAAAGAACTTTCCGAATGGGATGTGTATGAGCAAGGGCAGGGCAAGAATGGGTGGGGTCCCCGGGTAGGGCAGTGACCAGTGCCATTACTCCACTACCCAAGCTTGGCTGACCAAATACATAGGGGGTCCTCAGGCAGGGTGGGGATCAGTGCTGTTACTCCACTGCCTGAGTGACCTTACAAGAACAGTAAGAATTTTAATTTCTATGGACTTCCGACAAATTGTGCCTTTAACTACCATGTGGTGTCAAAGGAGTAGTCATAGCTGTATTAAGAAATTTTGCATGCGATCGACACACAAAGTCGTACAAGAGAGAAACATTCAACATTAAGAAACGAACCAAAGGAAGAAAGCGGGCAGGTTCCATCAAGGAATAGGACACCGTAAATCACATTTGGCCTGGGGTGTAACTAGCATATGGAGTCAGTGTAGTGTGACCGAAGAAGAGAGGAAGGAGAAGAGAGTGGCATTGCTGAGGTGTCCCTGCCATGAGAAGTGGCGGGTAAGTGCTCACAGTTTGCATGGGGCAGCTGGGTCCTAGTAGTTGCTGTGGGTGGTGTTCTCTTTCATATCTGGGGGCTAGACTAGCTGGTGGTGGGGGTCTCCTGCAATCTCGGGCTAAGTGTCCTGACTGCCCACAGTTGTAACATGACCCATGGGGCACGTAAGGTGGAGCAGGCTCTCTTGTGTATTGCTCCCTTGGGTATGGTTCCCTGAGTGGGGGGCTGGGCTGTTGGTATCGTTGCTGGTTCGGGGAGGCATTGCATTTTCAGGCGTATTGTCCCTCGTGTCCACACTTGCAACATCCCTGCGCTTTAGGGTGCAGCGTGTTATTTCTACCTTCATTTACCCATGCGGGGTCTTGGTGTGTCTACTTTCTCCTGCTCTATCTTTTTCTGTCGGCATTGTTCCCAAGCTCTAGATAGTTGCTTCAGTACCCGCACTTCATTGTGTGCTGGGTCTGAGGGGTCGTAATTCGCACATGTCTTTTGTCCTGCCTCCGTGGAATAGGAGACTAAAATACAGGTCAATTTGGCCATATTGTCTGCAGATAAATGGGCGTGTTAAATCACTGAATACTGCGGTGAAGTGAAGAGGGGCTGGTTTAGCTCACAAGGCTAAATCGCTGGCTTTTAAAGCAGACCAAGCAGGCCAGCAGCAAGGTTCGATTCCCGTACCAGCCTCCCCGGACAGGCGCCGGAATGTGGCGACTAGGGGCTTTTCACAGTAACTTCATTGAAGCCTACTCGTGACAATAAGCGATTTTCATTTTTCATTTCATCCAGAGGCGACCAGCAAATGCTGTTGGATGTTCTCCTTTTTTCTGTCTACACCGTTTGAGTCCGTCTACTGGGTCGTCTCAATTGTAGCCAATGGCATCTAACATGGCTGTTTTCATGTCTTGGAGTCTACCTCCTCCTACGTTTTGTGGGTCGGGAAGGGCTGAACTAACAGACGCGTCAAGGTTCATTACTATGAGTTTTACTTCTTCCTGCTCATCCACAGCGTACGTGACGGTCTGTTGCCTAACTCGTTCAAGGTGTGGAGATGTCGGCGTTGGACTGGGGTGAGCACAGTAAGAAGTCTTACAACACCAGGTTAAAGTCCAACAGGTTTGTTTCAAACACGAGCTTTCGGAGCACTGCTCCTTCGAGGAAGTAGCAGTGCTCCGAAAGCTCGTGTTTGAAACAAACCTGTTGGACTTTAACCTGGTGTTGTAAGACTTCTTACTGTAACTCGTTCAAAAAAGTGGTGTGGGTCTGACGTGGGGTGAAAGGTTTCTATTTTATCGCGGGCATCCCTTAACTGGGTGATGGTTAGTGGGGTGGTGTACACAAAGTCGGGTTGGTCTTCTGCTATTACTCTACACTGCAAAGTGATGAGATTCATTGGATTGGGTGCTGCCTGTGCAGTCGGTGGTTCCCTTTTCGGGGCCTGGGGGGCTCTATTCTGACTTTCTGTCTCGTTCACATATCGATGGGCCGTCTCATTTAGTTCCTGCCAATCAGGGCCATCTTCCTGATCTAACTGTGGGCCAAAGGTATCTCTGAACCCATTCTGAACTGAGAGCAGTGATTGCAAATTTGCAATTTGCTGCCTGCACTTGGCATGGTTTACCGAACTCTGCCTCTGTTCCGTGATAGAACTGTGGAGTGCTCGTAGGGCTGCCTTTAAGTCCTTGCATTGTTTTTTCAACTGTTCTGTTTGATGTTCTGTTTCCTCTCTTACCAAAACCGCACGTTGCGTGTCTTGGTAGGCCTTATATTGAATCTGAAAGCTACTTAGGTGAGCGAGACAAGATTGGTGTGCCCGCTTGACATCAGCCATCTCCTTATCATTTGCCGCTAGCTGCTCTCGGAGTTGCTCATTTACACTCTCACACTCGCTGACATTTCCCTCTCTACTCTTCTCTTTCTCCTCAAGCTGTCTACGGAGCGTCCTCATGACCTCCTTTGTGCCTCGCAATTGTGCCAAGCAGAACACGATTGCCATCGGCTTACGAACTCTACTCAAATTCTTCTTGTGGATCTCGGCCAGGTTGTCCCACCAAGTTTGTCCTATACTACCAGGATCTGTTTCCTCATTCGCACAAAACTCAGACCATAAGGTCCTTAATTGGAAAAAATAAATTGGATATAACAAAAGAAAAGTGTAGGAAAGCAAAATGATACATAAGAGCTAGTTATGGAGATTAAATACCTGTTTTGTTTTATGATTTATATATCAATTCATTTCATTGATCTATTCTGATACATAGGTACCAACATGAAGTTAGATAGTTTTGCAGATAGTGGAGTAGATAGACTTGTCCAATCTCTTATATAAAAAAAAATATTTTCTTCAAGCAGCAGTGATCTTGTGCTTACTGCATTAAATTCCTCTTTTTAAGAACCCGTTCACTTAATTGCTTATGTGCAAGCAGCAATGCAGTTTTAAATTAAACCTGTTATCATTTTCTGCCTATTTAGTCCTGTTTACGTTAAAACAATGCGGAGGTCTTCTGGTCCTGCTGACTGTGAACCCCGGCCATGGATTTCCCGGCGCCGGTGGTGGATTCAGTGGGAAATCCCTTTGACAGCGGTGGGAACAGAAGATCCAGCTGTGGGCCGCTGCTGAGAAACATGCGGGGGGGGCGGGGGAACCCCCACCCTGCAATGTCTACTTTGCCTGATGAAAATCATTTAAGTTAACTTTGGTTTGACTTATGTCAGGGTTAAGTTTGATTTGAAGTGTCTCCAATTTGATACTGTCCCTAATTAGTAAAATAATGTTTAACTGCAAGACTGTTAAACATGTTTATTAATTTGAAATGGTGAACTGCGGTAAGTGGAACTTTAATTCCCAAATTGACTTGACTGTAATTTGTTCGGGTATGTATAGAGTTACTGAGCTGTAATATTTGGTGGTTTGAACCTAATGCAAGACTAATCACACAGACAGTTAAGCTTTGGCAGAGTTGAGCTTTGTTTAGTTACTGTCAGCAGTGCCACTGGAGCACTTGTTCAAGAAAATATATGTTTTTGAAAGAATAATTTAAAAGGCAAAGGATCGTTTTGTTTAAATTTCCAGTTGCCAGTCCAACAAGCCAAAATAGTGTTAAGTGTGGTGACAGGAGTAGGGCTGCCTGCCATCCATACCAAAATTGACAAGTCACCTGGTGAAAATTGTCTTAATCAGGGAAGTTACCATATCTGTATGGAGTTTGCAATGAGAAACCATGTCTGGATTTGTTTATTGTCCATGTTGTAGAATTCTAAATGTTAGTATGCAGCAATGGCAATTATTAATCAGCTGACAAATTTAGCTGTGGGGCTGGTTTAGCTCACTGAGCTAAATCGGTGGCTTTTAAAGCAGACAAAGCAGACCAGCAGCACGGTTCGATTCCAGCCTCCCCGGACAGGCGCCGGAATGTGGCGACTAGGGGTTTTTCACAGTAGCTTCATTGAAGCCTACTCGTGACAATAAGCGATTTTCATTTTTTCATTTCAAATTTGAAAATACAAACATGCGGGCTTCATGTATTCCTCACATATTATTTCTGATTGTTAGCTTACATTCCACCATTAATTGGTCATCAATTTTCATGCCTTTCGACAAAATAAATGAAAGTATTTTTTGTTATGTAATTTGTTATATAACTTGCAATTTTAAGTTTCAATTAAACTTTTAATTTTAAATGTTCTACATCATTTTCTATCATACCAATTTCAGCATTAGTAGTCTATGTCCATGCTTATTTAGCTTTCTGAAAATTCTTTGTTGGGATTGTTGTGCCAACTACTATGCAATTAAAATTGAAAGTTACGAGCATCTCAATTGCTTGCCTCTCTTTTGCTGCAAAAGTCATATCTGGAAACATTTGGTTGTTTGTTCATTCAGAGGCTCAGTTAATTCCAGATCTCTTTGCTTTCCCTTTAAGTGTTCAATCAGAGCATTCTATGTATCCTTGGTTAAAACTGAGAAATATTTCCAACATCAGTGTCTCCTTACTATGTGACCTTTCTGTGCTAGTCTTTTTCATTACCATTTCCTGAACTATTTTACTGTACCTAGCGAAGTGGAGCAAAAATGTACTCCCAGTTTCTGTATTCCATAAAACTACATAGAAATTGAGATAGAAACCAACCAGTTTGGCCCAAATAGACTGTCTGTCTGCTTACCTTCCCAATTCCAAGTGCCTGTTCTAGAGCGGCACGGTAGCACAGTGGTTAGCACTGTTGCTTCACACACCAAGGACCCGGGTTCAATTCCCGGCTTGGGTTACTGTCTGTGCGGAGTCTGCACGTTCTCCCCGTGTCTGCATGGGTTTCCTCCGGGTGCTCCGGTTTCCTCCGACAAATCCTGTGCTTGTCAGATGACTTGGACATTCTGAATTCTCTCTCAGTGGACCCGAACAGACACCATACTGCGGCGGCTAGGTGATTTTCACAGTAACTTCATTGCAGTGTTAATGTAAGCCTACTTGTAATCTAATAAAGATTATTATTGCCGCGTCCTTTTGTTTACTTCTGCCAAGCAACTATCAGCCAAGTCTTATGTTGACAAGATTCCTCACAAACTCAAAACTATGTTTTAAAACAAAGTTTCTCATGCCATTCTTCTTAATTTCTTTCAATTAATATTATATCTATCTTCCCCTGTTCTTGGCTCCTAATCACTGGAAACAGTTGGATCCCACCAGCGTACTCTGTTCCATCAGAATTTTGAATAACCCCTATCAAATCATCCATTAATCTCCACTGTAATGAAATCAGCTTTTAACTTTATTGCCATATTTATACTTCTCCATACCATGGAGCATCCTGGTGAATCTGTGTGCATGACCTCTTCTGCCAATGCCCTTCCCAAACCATCCAATTTACTCCCAATTAACAGTAGCCATGCTATGGTTTATGGTTTTATATAGTTTCACAATTGTATCTTGTCTTTTATATATTGTGCATAATTTACCGGCCGCCTCCTGCTGGAAACGGGAGGGGACGCGGCAGGTAGATCCCGCGAGAAGCTTCTTCCGGGGTTCACGATGGTCGCTACCTCGTGAGACCTAGACACCAGATCTAAATGGCTCCAGCCTTCCTGAGGAAACCCAGCCAGGTGCCATTCAGCACTGGTCCCCACAAATGAGGGCCAGGGGGCATTCTGGCACTGGGGGGGGGGGGGGATATTATGTTCTTGTACAGGGACAATTACTGAGTCGGTGTACTAATTAAAAAAAATATAGAGAACCCAATTCTTCTTTTTTTCCAATTAAGGGTCAATTCAGCATGGCCAATCCACCTATCCGCATATCTTTGGTTTGTGGGGGTGAGATCCATTCAGACACGGGACAATGTGCAAACTCCACACGGACAGTGACCTGAGGCTGGGATTGATTCTGGGACCTCAGTGCCGTGAGGCAGTACTAACCACCACCACCGTGCCGCCCTAGAGTCTATGTACTAAAGAACATCTAATTCAAGACAGGTGAATTTTATTACAGTATAATAAAACGTGGGTAGGAAACTAATGCTATAAAACTGGAACTAATACAGACACGACTGAACATAAAACATAGAACTGTACGGCACAGTACAGGCCCTTAGGCCCACGATGTTGTGCCAAACTAGTCTCAAAGTAAGACCAAATCAACCTACTCCCAATCATTCCAGTGCACTGCATATGCTTATCCAATAACCACTTGAAAGTTCCTAAAACCACCCGAGGAAAAAGATGCTGAACATCCACTCTATCTATCCCTCTCATCATCTTTCCACCTCAATTAAGTCACCTCTCATCCTCCTTCACTCCAATGAGAAAAGCCCTAGCTCCCTCAACCTTTCCTCATAAGACCTACTCTTCAATCCAGGCAGCATCCTGGTAAATCTCCTTTGCACCCTTTCCAATGTTTCCACATCCTTCCTATAATCAGATGACCAGAACTGCACACAATACTCCAAATGTGGTCTAACCAATGTCTTGTACAGTTACAGCATAACCTCATGTCTCTTAAACTTAATCCTCCTGTTAACAAATGCTAACACACTATAGGCTTTCTTCACGGCTCTATCCACATAGAACAGTACAGCACAGAACAGGCCCTTCGGCCCTCGATGTTGTGCCGAGCAATGATCACCCTACTCAAACCCACGTATCCACCCTATACCCGTAACCCAACAACCTCCCCCCCCCCTTCTCATGCTCTCCTAAGCCCTTTCTTGAGCTCCTTCCTAGCTATCTCGTATCCCTCAAGTGCCCTAACTGAACCTTGTTTTCTCATCCTGACATAAGCCCCCTTCTTCCTCTTGACAAGACACTCAACATCTTTTGTAAACCATGGTCCCCTCACTTGACCATTTCCTTCCTGCCAGACAGGGATATACATACCAAGGACACGCAGTATTTGCTCCTTGAACAAGCTCCACATCTCAATTGTGCCTATCCCTGACAGTTCCTGTTTCTATCTTATGCTCCCCAATTTTTGCCTAATCTCATCGTAATTACCCTTCCCCCAGTTATAAACCTTGCCCTGCTGTAGTTCCTATCCTCTCCATTGCTATAGTGAAAGTCACCAAATTGTGGTCACTATCTCCAAAGTGCTCTCCCACAACCAAATCTAACACTTGGCCCGGTTCATTACCCAGTACCAAATCCAATGTGGCCCCACCTCTTGTCGGTCTATCCACTTATTGTGTGAGGAAACCCTCCTGCACACACTGGATAAAAACAGCCCCATCCAATCTATTCGAATTATAGTGGTTCCAATCAATATTTGGAAAGTTAAAGTCACCCATGACAACTACCCTGTGACTACTGCACCTGTCCAAAATCTGCATTGCAATCTTTTCCTCCACATCTCTGTTCCCGTTTGGGGGCCTATAGAAAATTCCTAACAAAGTGACTGCTCCTTTTCTATTTCTAACTTCAGGCCACACTACCTCGGTAGACAGATCCTCCTCAAACTGCCTTTCTGCAGCCATGATACTATCCTTGATTAACAATGCTACTCCTCCACCTCTTTTACCACCTTCCCTAATCTTACTGAAACATGTAAACCCCGGACCTCCAACAACCATTCCTGTCCCTGTTCTATCCACGTCTCCGTAATGGCCACAACATCGTAGTCCCAGGTACCAATCCATGCTTCAAGCTCTCCAACCTTATTCATAGAACAGTACAGCACAGAACAGACCCTTCGGCCCTCAATGTTGTGCCAAGCCATGATCACCCTACTCAAACCCACGTATCCCCCCTGTACCCGTAACCCAACAACCCCCCCCTTAACCTTACTTTTATTAGGACACTACGGGCAATTTAGCATGGCCAATCCACCTAACCCGCACATCTTTGGACTGTGGGAGGAAACCGGAGCACCCGGAGGAAACCCACGCACACAGGGGGAGGACGTGCAGACTCTACACAGACAGTGACCCAGCCGGGAATCGAACCTGGGACCCTGGAGCTGTGAAGCATTTATGCTAACCACCATGCTACCCTGCTACCCTGCTTCCTGATGCTCCTCGCATTGAAGTAGACACACTTCAAACGACCTTCATGCCTGTAGGTCCGCTCTTGTGACCTTGGTACCTTCCTCAGTACTGCACTACCCTCAACTTCCTGAACTCCAGGAATGCTATCTCCTGGACTACAAATCCGTTTCCCATCCCCCTGCCAAATTAGTTTAAACCCTCCTGAAGAGCTGTAGGAAATTTCCCTCCCAGGATATTGGTACCCCTCTGGTTCAGGTGTAACCCGTCCTGTTTGTACAGGTCCCACCTTCCCCAGAATGTGCTCCAATTATCCAAGTAACTGAAGTCCTCCCTCCTACACCATCCCTGTAGCCACGTGCTTAACTGCACTCTCTCCCTGTTCCTCACCTCGCTAGCACGTGGCACTGGTAGTAAACCAGAGATGACAAGACGGTCTGTCCTGGGTCTCGGCTTCCACCTCAACTCCCTGAATTCCTGTTTTACATCCCTGTCCCTTTTCCTACCTATGTCGTTGGTACCGATGTGTACCACAACTTGTGGCTGCTCCCCCTCCCTCTTAAGGATCCTGAAAACACGATCAGAGACGTCACGGACCTTGGCATCTGGGAGGCAACACACCAACCGTGAGCCTTTAACATTGCCACAGAACCGCCTATCTGTACCTCTAACTATCGAGTCTCCAATAACTAATGCTCTCCAGCTCCCCCCCCACCCTTCCCTTCTGAGCCACAGGGGCAGACTCAGTGCTAGAGACCTGGTCACCGTGGCTTACCTCTGGTAGGTTCTCTCTCTCTCTCTCTCTCTCTCCCCCCCCCGCCCCCCGCCCCCAAACAGTATCCAAAACGGTATACCTGTTAGTGAGGGGAACAACTGCAGGTGATCCCTGCAGTGACTGCTTCTTCACCCTCCTTTTAAATGTCACCCAGCTACCTTCATTCGTAGGAGTAACTACATTCCTGTAGCTTCTATCTATAACCGACTCTGTCTCCCGAATGATCCTCAGTTCATCCAGCTCCAGTTCCCTAACACGGTCTTTGAGGAGCTGGAAATGGGTGCACCTCCTGCAGGTGAACGCAGCAGGGCCATTGACGGTGACCCTCACCTCGAACATCCTGCAGGAGGAACATTGCACTGCCCTCTCTGCCATCCCTTCCATTTATCCACTTGATAATTACAGAGAGAGAAAAAAAAGCTTGCCTGATTTTCACACTCCCTGCAGGTTAGAGGTGGTGGAATGGTGGACAGAGGAAAAGGAAAGAAAAGCTTACCTCACCAACTCACCATACAGTTTTGTTTTGGTTCAAGGGGGAGGATGTGTGGGAGACACTATCCTTGTAGTGTCTCTGTTCAGCCACTGCCTGAAATATATTAGTTCTAGAAACTCATCCGTCAGTAGCTTTCCACAATTCACTCCCCGCAACAGCCAATCAGCATTGCCGCTCTGCCGCCCTCTGCAGGACTGACCACGATGGTTTCTCCTCAAGACTCTTTATCTCTCTCCCCCTCCCCCACCACCACCCCCCCCCGCATGTGCCATGACTTGTATGACAGCTACTGGCCTGATGTTGTACATATTTACATTTGTTAATGCATATCGCTACATCCCCTTGCCTGGAGATATCGAAGAAAACATATAATTCATTATTTCAGTAAACATTGCATATGATATGCATAACAATGTATTTAACATCATGCACAGTTACATTGTCCATTCACAGACCCAACTGTTCCGGTTTCTTTCTGTTCCTTGTTGATCGTCTCGACTTTGGTAAATCTGGCAAAATTGTGTGATAGGGTAGCACAAGTGGCTCGCACTGTGGCTTCACAGCGCCAGGGTCCCAGGTTCGATTCCCCGCTGGGTCAGTGTCTGTGCAGAGTCTGCACGTTCTCCCCGTGACTGTGTGGGTTTCCTCCGGGTGCTCGTGTTTCCTCCCACTATCCAAAGACATGCAGGTTAGGTGGATTGACCAAGATAAATTGCCCTTCGTGACCAAAATGTGTAGGAGGGGTTATTGGGTTACGGGGATAGGGTGGAAGTGAGGGCTTAAGTGGGCCGGTGGAGACTCCATGGGCCGAATGGCCTCCTTCTGCACCGTATGTTCTGTGTAATGTACTATGTAAGTTGTGAACTTCTGTGGGTACATCTACTATGACTATCATTGTTCTAAACATCATTCTGTACATTGATGTTTAACTCGTTCACTGCTTGTGCCAGTTTCGATGAATGTAAACTTTCATACACATCCTCGGCCTTCTGTTCAGCAACAGGTTGTTTCACTTTTAGGAGTGCTCGTCTATTCCACCTTAATACCTGTCCTTGCTCAGTTATCACAGGATAGGACCTTGGATTGTTTTGTGCAATACCGTTGCACATTATGATCAGCCATCAGAATCTTCCACTCTCACCATGTCATTTGGTTTCAAAGACTCCTGGTAAACTTGTCATAATATTACTTTTGTTTATTCTTCTGAGATTCCATTCAATCTCTTATCTTCCCATTCAGCTGTTGATTGGTATGGCTTATTACTTGGTCTGGCAGAGTTGTTCGTACTTTCCGATTCATCAACATTGCACCTGGCGATAAACCACAACTTAATGGAGATGTTCGATAACTTAGCAGTGGTAAATATGGATCATCTTTACTGTCCAGATCCACCTTTAGCAACTGAACTTCTTTTTCTGCTTTGCCATTTGATTGTGGGTATAATGGACTTGATATTATATGCTTAAAATCATATTGCCGGCAAATTCCTGCCATTTATGACCGTTAAAACATGGTCCATAATCACTTATTGCTAACTTAGATATTCCATGTCATGCAAACATTGCTTTTATATGCTTTTATATACCGTGGGGCCTCACGGTAGCATGGTGGTTAGCATCAATGCTTCACAGCTCCAGGGTCCCAGGTTCAATTCCCGGCTGGGTCACTGTCTGTGTGGAGTCTGCACGTCCTCCCTGTGTGTGCGTGGGTTTCCTCCGGGTGCTCCGATTTCCTCCCACAGTCCAAAGATGTGCGGGTTAGGTGGATTGGCCATGCTAAATTGCCCGTAGTGTAAGGTTAATGGGGGGATTGTTGGGTTACGGGTATACAGGTTACGTGGGTTTAAGTAGGGTGATCATTGCTCGGCACAACATCGAGGGCCGAAGGGCCTGTTCTGTGCTGTACTGTTCTATGTTCTATGTTCTATGTATACAATTTGTTGATGAACTCGATAATTGTGTTATGTCTGGATAATTTGAGTAATAATCTGCCATTAGCAAATATTCTTTACCATCACAAAATAATCTTTACCATCAAGGTAGAATATGTCTATCCCAACCTTTTGCTAAGGAACTGACACAATTTCACCTATTTTCATCGGTTCCCTTGCTTGTTGATGTTGATATCGTTGGCAAGTGATACACTTCCACCATGTTCTGTATGTCTTTGTTTATTCCCAGCCAATATACAGTATCTCACACTTTTCACTTGCATTTCTCGATTCAAAGGTGACCCTCTTGAATCTTTTGTAGCAACTCATTGCGCAGAGACAGTGGAATTACAATTCTCTTTTGCCTCAGTAACAAACCATTTGCTACACTTAGCTCTGATAATTTGTGATGATAATTCGAACATGAACCTTTCGGCCATTTGTAATACTTCATCCTTCTCTGTTTCTTCAACAATCAGTATTGACTTTGTATCCGATGTGGTGATATGCATCACTGTAAATACACAAGGGGTTAATGTAAATACACGTAGACTATATAGACACTAGAGGAGCACCAGAGACATGACACACAGACATTCAACCAATAGGCCAGTAAAATAGAACACGACCAATGGGCATTCAAGATACACACAGAGGTGACACTACCACAGGGGGGCATTACACCAACCCATATATAAGGACACAGCACACATGATCTTCCTCTTTCCAGTGGAGACACTTAGTGAGTACACAGGGTTGATTGAACACATCACACCCACCACGTGGATTGTAGCAGACTGGTTAGGTAGTCTGAGTAGCTAAAGCAGGATTAACAGGAAGGTCAAATCCAAGTAGGAGAATTGTTAACAGTTTAATAAATGTGTTCAAGCTATCTCCAAGTCTGAACCTTCCTTTGTCAGAGTGCACATCAAGGAAGCAGCTTATGCTACGTCAAGAGCATAACAAAACATCCGACATTGCTAGTGTTTCAGTAATCATATCTCCATGGGCTGTTTAGCACAGAGCTAAATCGCTGGCTTTGAAAGCAGGCCAGCAGCACGATTCAATTCCCGTAACAGCCTCCCCGAACAGGCGCCGGAATGTGGCGACTAGGGGCTTTTCACAGTAACTTAATTTGAAGCCTACTCATGACAATAAGCGATTTTCATTTCATTTCATTTTCAACCTGCACATCCTCTGCAATGGAGCTGTTCTGTTGTGCTGTTGTAGCTCTAGAGAATGCATCCGCTACCACAATATGCTTGCCAGGCATATGGATTAATTCAAAGTCATATTTCTGAAGTTTCATCATCAAGACGTTGAATACGAAGAGACATCTCTCATTGAGATTCTTCTTGATTATTTCCATCAGCGGCCTATGATTTGTCTCGACAATGAACATATTGCTATGGAATTTCTCAAAACCATTCACTAGCCCTAACCACACTTTTTTTTCTATTTGTGCATAACAACATTCAGATTCTGTCATGGATCTTGAAAAATATGTTACTGGTTTCCAATCACTACCATTTCCTTGTTGCAGCAATACTGCAGAGACCTCGCCTTCGATGCATCTGTTGATATCTTGGTGTTTTTTGTTGGATTGAAAAATGTTAATATTGATGTGGTCATTAGAGACTTCTTTAATCTTATCCATTCTTGTTCACACTGTTCAGTCCGAGTGAAGTTGTTCACTTTCTTCAAGGCCATTATTTCCTTTACACCGAACTGACATTTGGCCTTATTAAGTCGTAGCCCATTTCTTCTGATATTTGTAATGCCCTAATTAGCCTGTCATTGTGTTCCTCTTGGGTGGAACCCCAAAATATGATGTCATTGACATATACTCGAACATCCTGAATGCCTTCATATTTTTGACACTGAGATTATGCCAAAGAGCATACGAAGAAAGCAATATCTGCCAGACGGAGTATTGAATGTATAGTACTAGGTACTTTCTTCATCTAGCTTGAGCTGCCAGAATCCTTACAAAGCATCACGTTTACTGAAATATTTAATTCCAGACATCTCACTTGTGATCTCCTCTCTTTTAGGTATCCGATAGTGTTTCCTTTTGATATCCGCAATTAAATCTTTTGGATCCATACATATTCGGAGATCAGTGTTTCTTTTTTTTTACTATACTAATACTGTCGAATTGACCCAATCTGTTGGCTCTTCAATCTTTTTTAAAACGGCAAGATGTGTTATCCTGTCTAATTCTGCCTTTAGACGGTCATGTAATGGTCCTGGAACTCTTCTCAGAACACATATCACTGGTTGAGCATCGTTTTTTAATTGAATCTTGCAAGTGAAATGTAAGACACCAAATCCCTGGGATATTTCTGGAAAAACCTGTGCAATGGACTCCACTGATCCACTGTGTGTGCTCAGTGCACAGGAAATGCTATACACGCTTCTCACCACCTCCAATGCTTCACACGCTTCATCACCGAGTAACGATTCACGACCGTCAGCAACTATCGAGAATTTTAATTTGTGCACTTTATTTTTTTTACTTGTACATCCAATTCACACTTTCCCAATGTGTCTGACCATTACAGTCCTTCAACAAGACTGGTTGATTCAATATTCTCGATTTTAATTGCATAGTCTTGATATCACCGATGTTTATGAGGTTTGCTCTTGCTTCTGCATCTAACTTCACAGTGATAAGCGATCGATTTATCACCAAAGAAACTGTCCATTTGTCCTTTGTCACTGTTCCAGTATCACTTTTATAACTTTTTGTTCTTTTCGGTGACATTTTATTCTTTTTGGTTGAGTTTGCCCTTTCTTCATCTGAGACGGCATCAACAAAAAATATGGCTCTGAATTAATGTCATCAGTTGTATTAATTGACTTCCCCTGCATTAGATTTTTTGCTTGTAAAATATTGTTTTGCAAAATGATTTTTTTGCTTTGCACTTGTGCAAATTTTGCCATAAGGTGGACATTGCCTCAGTTTCCACATTGCCTGTTTCCACATCATTTACATGTAATGGCTGCTTTTGCCGTGCATTTAAAATGGCTGCCGCTGCTGAGACCATGTTTTTTTTTGAGTGCATCACAACATCTATGCCATCACTCCCAATTTTCACGCCAAAACTTTATGCATTGAATGTCCTGAAATATTGCACAGCCAATACACTAACGTAGCAAATCTTAATTGTGTCTTCTAACTGAAGCTTATTCTCCCTTACGAGACGTTCACACATCTTATCATCATTTACTCCAAAGACAATTTGTTTTTAGTGCCCGGGATACGACATCCGCAAATCCATGCCAGTATCTCCTGAGTTTTGGACACGCCCAGAACATGTGGACATGGTTCGCTGGTCCTCCCCCACATCTAGCACACTTGTCCTCCAGCCCAAAGAATTTGCTCATCCGGGCCACCGTCATGTGGGCCCGGTGAACTACCTTAAACTGAACCAGGCCGAGCCTGGCACATGTTGCGGTTGCATTTACCCTCCTCAGAGCGTCTGCCCATACGCCTCCCTCCAACTCCCCACCAAGCTCCTCCTCCCACTTGAGGTTTAGTTCCTCAGTCCCTGTGTCCTCCGCTCCCATAAGCTCCTTATAAATATCCGAGACTCTCCCCTATCCTACCTCACCCCTGGAAACTACCCTGTCCTGCATCCACCTTGGAGGAAGGCGTTGGAAGGACGGGACCTGTCTACGTACGAAATCCCGCATCTGCAAGTACTGAAAGTCATTCCCCCTCGCCAGCCCGAACTTCTCCTCCAGCACCCTCATGTTCGCGAAGCTCCCTTCCAGGAAAAAGTCATCCATCCTTCCCACCCCCGCCCTCTGCCATGCTCAAATCCCACCATCCATCTTCCCCGGGATAAATCGGTGGTTGTCGCATACTGGGGACCAGACTGACGCTCCCACTTCCTCCGCATGCTTCCTCCATTAGCCCCAAATCCGCAGAGCCGCCACCACTACAGAGCTGGTGGAGTACCTGGCCGGCGGGAGCGGCAGGGGAGCCGTGACAAGCTGGTGCCCCTGCACGAAGCAGCCTCCACCCGCCCCCAAGCCGGCCCCATACCCACCATCCATTTCCTTATCATGGCTATGTTAGCCGCCCAGTAGTAGTTGCTGAGGTGCGGCAACGCCAGTCCCCCCTCACTACGGTTCCGTTCCAGCATCCCCCTCTTTACCCGCGGGGACTTCCTCGCCCAAACAAATCCCAGGATGATTTTATTGATTCTTTTAAGGAAGGACCGCGGAATGAAAATAGGGAGACACTGAAAAATAAACAGGAATCTCGGGAGGATTGTCATCTTCACCGTCTGTACTCTCCCCGCTAGTGAAAGCAGGAGCGCATCCCACCTCCGAAACTTGCTCCTCATTTGCTGCACCAGCCTAGACAAGTTCAACTTATGCATCTTGCCCCAGTCACTCACCACTTGTATCCCTAAATATCTAAAACTTTCCCTAACCAGCCTAAATGATAGCTCCCTCAGCCTATTCTCCTGATCCCTTGCCTGCACCACAAACATCTCGCTTTTTGCCATGTTCAACTTGTAGCCCGAAAACCGGCCAAATGCCCCTAGCATTTCCATAATCCCGTCCATCCCTGCCGCTGGATCTGACACATACAAAAGCAGGTCATCCGCGTAGAGCGAGACCTTGTGTTCTATCAACCCCCGACCGTTCCCTTCCATCCCCTTGCTGCTCTCGGAGCAATTGCCAGCGGTTCTATGGTAAACGCAAACAGCAGTGGAGAGAGGGAGCATCCCTGTCTTGTCCCACGGTATAGTGTAAAATACTCAGATGTCGTCCTGTTCGTCCTTACACTAGCCTCCGGGGCCTGATATAGCAGTTTAACCCAGTCCGCAAAGCCTTCTCCAAACCCAAACCGTCCCAGCACCTCCCATAAATAGTCCCACTCCACCCGGTCAAAAGCCTTTTCGGCATCCATTGCCACCACTACCTCCACCTCTCTGCCCTCCGGGGGCATCAAAATCACATTGAGTAGCCTTCTTAGATTGGCTACCAGCTGCCTGCCCTTAACAAACCCAGTTTGGTCCTCCACAATCACGTCCGGTACACAGTCTTCGATTCTGGACGCCAGGATCTTGGCTAGCAGTTTAGCGTCCACATTAATCAGGGAGATTGGCTTATAGGACCCACAAGCTTCTGGATCTTTATCCCGTTTTAATATCAGCGAGATGGTGGCTTGCAACATCGTCGGGGGTAGCACCCCATTGTCCCTTCCCATCTTTGGGAAGGTCAGCCCATCTAAGAAGCGCCTCATCCCCTCCAGCCCCGTGGGGGGTTCTGAGGTATACAGCTTACTGTAAAAGTCCCTGAATACCCTGTTCAATTCTGCCTGGTCTCCAACCTGATTCCCTGCCCCGTCCACTACCGTCCCTATTTCCTTGGCCGCCTCCCTCTTCCTAAGTTGCTGTGCAAGCATTCTGCTGGCTTTCTCCCCATACTCATACACCGCGCCCCCGGGCCTTTCTGAGCTGCTCTACGGCCATCCCAGTGGATAGCATCCCCAGCTCCACCTGCAGTCTCCGTCGTTCCCTAAGTAGCTCTGCCCTCAGGGAGTCTGCATATTCCCTATCCGTCCGTGTCATCTCCTGCACCAGTCTGTCCATCTCTGCCCTATCCGTTCTGTCCCTATGGGCTCGGATTGAGATCAGTTCCCCTCTCACCACCGCCTTCAGCGCCTCCCAGAGCACCGCTGTATCGTTGACCTGCAGGTAGTCCTGCATGCATTTCCCCACTCTCTCACACACCCTCTCATCTGCCAACAATCCCATCTCTAACCTCCATTGTGGGCGCTGGTAACTTTCTTTGCAGACCTGCAGGTCGACCCAATGTGGAGCATGGTCCGAAATAGTGATCGCCGAGTATTCTGTATCCCTCATCCCCTCCAAAAAGTCCCTGCTCATAATAAAGAAGTCAATACGAGAATAAACCTTGTGAACATGTTAATAGAACGAGAACTCCTTCCCTGCCGGCCAACTTGCGTGAATCCAAGTCGGGGATTTTCCCCAGCAGCCTTTTGATGAAATCTACATCATCCCAGTTTGGAGCGTAAACATTCACTAGGACCACCCACACCCCCACAAGCTTGCCCCGGACCATGAGAAATCTACCACCCCCATCCGCAACTGTGCTGTCCGCCTCAAATTTAACCTTTTTGTTAATCATGATCGCGACCCCTCTGGTCTTAGCATCAAGCCCCGAATGGTAGACCTGGCTAACCCTACCCTTCCGTAATCTAATCTGGTCCGCCACTTTCAAATGCGTCTCCTGCTGCAACAATACATCCGCCTTCAAAGCCCGTAAGTGCGTGAACACACGTGCCCTCTTGACTGGCCTGTTTAATCCTCTAACATTGCAGGTGATCAGCCTGGTTGTAGGGCTGATCACAGCAGCTAGCCTGGTGGCTCTCAACTCTGGCGCCACCACATCTCCCACCTATTGTCGTCCCCCCGCCCATCAACACCACCTCCCCAGAACAGCCCTGTTCGAGGAATCGCTCTGGGACCGAAACAGAGAGAAAACAAACAAAGAACAAAGCTCGCCCCGGGGGGGGGGGGGGGGGGGGGGCTCGCGGCTGCCTCGCCTGCCTCGCCTGCACTCTATGTGCCCTGTCCAGCTCCAACGGACGCGGGAAGAAATCATCCCCCACCAGCTTCTGCAGCATGTCTGCCACATATGCCGTAGCATCCACTCCCTCGGGCCCCTCCAGGAGCCCAATGATTCTCAGACTCTGCCGGCGAGACCTGTTTTCCAGGTCCTCCAACCTGTCCATCAGCCTTTATTGTAACTCCTTCAACTTTCTAATTTCCACGTCCGCTACCGTTTGGAAATCCGCCTGCTCTTCCACTGTCTTCTCCAGTGCCTGGACCTTCTTATCCTGAGCATCCAGCCTCTGGTCCAGTCGCTCCACCGCTTTCTGGAGTGGTTCCAAATTATCCCGCTTCAGTGCTCCGAAGCTCTCTTTCATGACCTTCAGCATGTTGTCCAGTGCTGTCTGGACTGTCCGTTCCGTGGTCCGTTCATCGGCCATCGTTCCTCCCACTTGAGCTTCCACACCACCTTTGATCAGCCCCTTCTTCACCTGTTTTCGCTCCCTTCTGCTCCTTAAGTCCAAACAACTCTGTATGGATTCAGATCTAGAGTGCTATTGTTTTTCACACCAGCGCTCAAAAGTTCA